>NC_071297.1:9610000-10810000 GCF_027563975.2 Plodia interpunctella
ACGACACAAAGCTTATCAAACGCAATCCAATAAACCAATATTGAGCAATATTACTGTAAGCCTGCGAAGCCGCGATCTCAATTCCGCGATTTGCATATAACAACGAATTTGTTGTTCGCTTAATAGCCGTATAAATATGTTGAACAGGCAAAAACCTTATTGCAATTTACGTACTGTCGATTGTTATCACTTTTCTTGTAAAATATACCTACAATATTTACCAAAATAACAGTTTGGATGGAGGCTACAGGATGTAGTTCATTTTCTATCTTTTACTACTGCTGCCTTGTTGGCAATGCATGGTCAATCGATCTGTGCGCTTGTGTTTCCTTTTTTATATTACTTAGTAATCAAATAAACATACGAACAACCTGATGGAAAGTAAGTTACTGCGCAGCCTAAAACGCCTGGAGAATCGAGATTTACAGTGTTTCTTCATGTTACATAGTTGAATCCAGTTTTGATTCAAATTACTATTGACTTTTCAAAGCGGTTTTCTAATCTGTCTCTGGGTGTCGGATCATCGCAGCCGATATTGATACCAAAGGGCGAAGTACGGGTTTGCATTTCATTTCTCACTATCGAGTCGATTCGAAGTGAAACGCAACAAACCAATCATACCGCGGTGTGGTTGTAGTTGCGTCACAACGGTGCACTGTGATTGGTTACCTGCGTCACTGCGAATCGACTCGATAGTGAGATGTGAATAGCAAAGTCGCACTACGCACACAGGTGTGCGATGGTGATCGGTCAAGTGCGACGCGGACTCACTCACCTAAGGTTCCATAAAAATAGCATTCCTTTTTGTTATGTAACTACAAACAGATTTTACGATATTACATTATTTTAAATCTGTATTGCTTCTCATTCTGTCTTCTTACCTAATTTCATTCTTCTATAACTACGACAACGAATAGCGATTCTATGATCGTTTCATCATTATTATTGAAACTAGGATATAAAAAACACAGCAGCATATAGTGGGCTCAAAATATTTGACCGCAATTTCATCATAAGAAATAATTGTCATTGTCATAAACATTTAATTTTTCCGTTAGTTATTTTCTATTATAGCACTACCTATCTAGTTAGCCTGAAAATAAAAGGCGTAGGAATATCTACCAAGATAAAAGCACTCATAGAGAATTGACGGACTGACACATGCCAAGCATATCCATTCCATTTCGCCGTTTTCCATTTCTTTATTTGACAGGCCGCGGTAGGAGACACATTTTATCAAAGATTATGGATACAGAAAGATCAATTTTAAAATATTTTTTAAAAAATGTACTTTTTTTTTTGTATAATTCAACAATTTTAATGGTATGAATGTAAAATTTGTAGATATTGCATTTGAAAACTTACCTTAGTCTGTTCACAGTTTCATTAAGAATGTCAGGAAGTAAAAATTAAACTTGAGACGTTTCTCTTTTTCATCCTCGCTCGTTTATGTTGCATCTTTGTCTGTGATGTCCGAAAGCATGGGGTCTGTGTAAATAAAAACAATAGATATTTTTCTTTGTCGCATAGTGAGATATCCGCGGGACGATATGGCGTGGTTTCGACTCACATGTTTTATCAAAATCTACTGGAAATACCACTAAATTGAATACAATAATTATTTAAAATTTAAAACAATTTAGCAAAGTAAATATACACATACAAATAAATGTCTTCAATAATAATATCCTAATTATCTAAAACCATAATTTTTTAGTGCTTCCACTCACGAACCTCTCCAAGAACTGGGTCGCCAAGCTTGTGATCTTTTAATGAAATAATTATGAGAAAATTAGATAATATTTTTCTACGTTATGCCATCCTCCTTGAACATTAAAACAAATACGTTGATTAGCAACGCTTCTTTAATTAATCTGATTCTGTCACACGTAAACAAAATATTAAAAAATAAAATAAAAACCTTTTCTTATCAGACAACAAAATACATAGAAGGATTGTAGCATTTATTATACTAAGTTAGTAAAATTTTAAAAACCTTTAACAACTAAAATAATAACACAAGTTATTTATTTATATAAGGATTAATATTATTACGTCATATTATTACGTCGATCTTCGATGTAGAAAAGAATTATTTTGAAAGAATTTTGAAGAACAAATCCAACAATTCCTTTAAAATGTACGTAATGGGCCTACTGAATGTTCCATCACTTGATTCTTTTGAAATTTTCTCAATTATACCGTACCAGATGTGAAATGAAAATATCATTTGTATAATACGAATATACCATTCACTGAATTTCCTTGTAACTAAATGTATATTGTTGTACATCTATTTGTAACTAGCTATTTCATGCGCCGCTATATTTGACCCTGGGTCTAAACTATTCCAATAAGTATAGTGCGACTTTGCTATTGAGATCTCACTATCCAGTCGATTCGCAGCGACACACAGCTAAACAAACAAAATGCGCCATTGTGACGCAACAACAACCACACGCAATGTGATTAGTTAGCTGCGTCTCACTGCGAATCGACTCGTTAGCGAGACGTGAATAAAAATCTCGCACTATACACATCTCACTATCGAGTCGATTACACGGAATATGAAAGCGTGACAAACAAAAAGATAGACAGATTTTCGCATTTATAATATTAGCACGGATATCTCTTCAAACATAAAATTTAACAATTAAGTGTTGTAATTTTTAGTACACTTCAAATACATATTGTTAGAAGTAGAGAGTAGTTAGGAGATGAACTTCGAAGTGTAACTAAGCTTGTAAGTGTGATAAGTACGAGTATAAGTATTTATTTGCAACATATAGCGCCAATATGGCTGTTCGTCTTAGATGTTTGTTGGATGATTTCACGTCAAAAAAAAACATTAAGTATTAGGTCTAATAATTTGTCTATAACAAAGATATAGAAAAAAAAATATTATACGAGTACATATATTTGAAAATTCAATACATATTTTTGAAAAGTCAATAGAATTTCAAGAAGTGGGCCCTCAGACCACACGCACATAAGTAACATAATACTTTATATAATATAGGCAGTTGATATTTCCAAACATTTTCGCGGGATCCATTCGCTTTGACTTTTAAAACTTAATTCAAATTATTGAATGGGAAGCTGGCTTAGATCATGTCTGGCTTCTCAAAGATGACACGAGAAGTCTCTTTACCAGATTTGAACGGATTTTGTTTGGACAGATCCCAGAAATCGGAATCATATTATATTACGGCGAGGAAGACTAGCCTAATATGTTTCTTTCTGTCAATACCAAACCTTGGGAAGTGCGATAATGATAAAACTTAGTTTAGTTGAAACTACTCAAACTTTTTTATGAATAACAAAGTTACCTGCTCTTGTTTTAAGTTGTATATTCGTTTCTTTATTAAATAACACATTTTTAGTCACGGGTACTGACTGAGAGACTGGGACAGGGGTTATAATGGCACAGGACATAATAATCATGCCCCTCAATAACTATATAATATTACTAGCGGCCCGTCCCGACTTCGCTCTGGTATGAACATAATAAATTACACCTTAACCTTCCTCAGGAATCACACTATCTATTGGTGAAAACCGCATGACTATCCGTGTAATAGTTTTTGAATTTATCGCGAAGACAGACCCGGTAGAGGTCTTTGTTATATAATATGTATGAAAGTTCAGAAAGATACCAGATTTAAAGCCTGATTCAGTCACACGTAAAACAGAGCCCAATGTAAAATCTTCGTCAATTAATTATTTTTTTGCATTTTATTATACGCTTATAGGCACAGAATAAAAGATGAGTTTAATTGCCAAAAATTCCATTTACATTGTAAATGTAAAGACAAGAACAACAAGAAGCGGTGGTGGTGTAATGGTTAAGAACCCCGCCTGTGAATCGAAAGGTCCCAGGTTCGAATCCTACTCGTGCCACATGAGTTTGTATACTAATCTGACTCATGTATAGTAGTTTTCATCGACCACCACTTGCTTCCGGTGAAGAAAAAACATCGTGAGGAAAGCTGCACACTTGTTGATTATTAACTTGTGTGTGAAATGGAGAAAGCAATGGCAAACTGCTCCATTAATAATGTCAAAAAAGTTGTGACTTGTATTTCATTCTATGTAATGACCACGACCCTTAGCCATGAGGAATACGACTATGAAATGCTCCTGGGGCACCTTTCGAAATCTACTGTACCTGTAGCAACGTCAATTCGCCGATGAAATATCGTGTCCTTGACACTTCTACGACTGTATTGAGTTCTGTGCTTTATATCTCGCCTTTTCCATTTGACGTATGCATTTATTGGCTTAAGATTGTGAGTGAAAATAAAATGATTCAATAAATGTGCTCAATTGCAGACCAAGTATATATTTTCAATCAATTATTTAACTTTAGCGTAGTCATTTCAAGCTCATGATCGGCATGATGTATTATGGACACCGAAAATCATGCGATATCCCAATACCAAATAATATTATAAAAGCGAATGTAAATTTGTTTATTTGTTACCTCTTCACGCGTTATCTACTCAACCAATCTTCATGAAATTTCGCATATACCGAAATAAGAGTATAGAGAAGGACCTTACATTTCCTTTCATCCCGGAAAAATTCATGCAACGACGAATTAATCCCTTAAAAGAATCTTCTTCCTCATTCTTGGGGAATTTGATTAGAAAATAACACCACAAACTACTAATCCGTATTAAGACAAATATTATTAATAATGAAGCGCATTTTGTAGAGCAGGTAATTTAATTAGGGAGGCAATTTTGGCTTAATAAGCAAAATGTGCTATTAAGAGCACTAAATGTAGTCGGAGAATTAATGTTGCAAATTCATTAAGGAAATGTACGAGATTACTCTGGTCTAAGTTGCTGTTAGGGCTAGTTTAGGATTCAATTATATTTTTTATACGTATTTGTATTAGTACAAAATGACAAAGTAAAAAATTATTTTGTTTGAAAAAGAAATGTGATTATGGGAAAGATTTTCGGATTTTATCTCTTGTGGGATTCCAAGCATTTATGAATGATTTAGATCGCGGTTTCGCCCGTATAACCTTTCATAGGAGCAGTTATTTATCTGGGATGAAAGATATTCTATATCCTCCTCCATACTACAAACTAGGTACATGTATGCAACATTTCAAGAAGATTGGTTGAAGAGACAGAACGTAAAGAGGTAACAAACAAACAAACCTAACGCATTTACAATATTGGTTAGGATTAGGATTGAGAATTTTAATGTTACTTTTATATAAATGCAAAAGTTTAAGTACTTACCTACCTAATATATGCGTGTTATTAAAAATCACTTAAATATAAATTGTTTTGTAACTACGAATAAAAACGCATATAGCTAACACACACATTTCGATTAATAAAAAAATGTTGTCTAGAAAAAGTTTTCACAAAAATTAGTTTTTAATTTTATTTCAGAACAGTAATACCAAATGATCAAAAATCTACCTATGTATCACTTTATTAAACGTGTACAAAATATAGAAAATATAAATAAAATAGTACACCATCTAGAAATAATACATCAACACTCGCTAATTGTATCCGAAATCTGAACAGTTCGAATTGAATCGATTTATTTGGGCCGGATATCGGTGTGGCAATTTTGTCACGTCCCGTGACGCGCGCTTTGTCACGCCGCGGCGTAATAAACGTGCTTGCCGTGGGTTGAATTCATCATAAAGCATGCTCGTTAGTGTTAACACAAATGGATGTTTTTGCTACTTCATATCACGGACTCGATTTTTCTTGTTTTGTTTTAGTGTTTCAGTTGTTTAATTTTTACGTAGGTACATATACTGCTGCAGCTGCGCCTAGGGACTTTTTCCCGTGGGAATTTAATTCATTTCATTATTTAATTTAATTTATCGGTCTACGCGAGACGTGGCCATACCGCAGGCGCAGGCGGCAGGCACTCCTGGAGTTTGTGTGCTATGTCACAGACATGAAGACTGCCGCGAATGCGCAAGTTTCTTTTTCGACATCGAGACACCGCATGTATATATTTATTTATTTAATCTTAGGAAGACTTTCGGCTAAACAAGTATTGATAGAATAAAGAAATAAGAAACAGAAAGCTAATGAAAAATTTAAGCTAACAATGTGTCGCCAGAGGTTATGTACAATAAAAAATCAAAAAAATCACGTTAGCACGAAATGCCGTTATTTGCGTTTTTCGGCGCAGATTAAAGTCAAAATCGACAGCATTCAACTTCGCCAGTTAACTTTGACGTTAACTTTAACCCGCCTAGAAAAATGTCTATATGTATAAAAAAAAACAACAGATTTCACAAAGAGGATTAACGTCAAGCAGTCGTAAAATGCTAAATCACAGATTACACAGGCAAATCTTCAAAATTAAAAGACAAATGCTATTACACGAACCCATTGGCTTTGGGGCATCGTGTTCATGAATGTAACCACTCACAAACGCGAGAAAGAGAGAGAAAAATAAAAGAAGGGAGTTCTGTACAATGTAATCGTATTTTATTTACACTGAGCCAATTCCGTGAGAAAGCTTGCAATTTTGAACTGAATTCCAAAAACTCGAGCGGGTGAAACCTGCGGGACGGAGTTTCGGAACAGTCGATTTGTGAAAATTCTCACTCAGATTTTATGCATAAGTGAGTTAAAAACTTAAAACTGCACCCGCGTAGTTTGTTCGGAAATTTTTCATCTCACCTCGGTGTAATAGAACTGAAATATAGTATATTTTCTTTGCATCGTTGTATACTTATTTGCTAACAAGCCACTCCCCACGGTGATTCCTGTGTAATTATTAAAATTTACGTTTTTACTCACGTCATCTACACCTAATGAAGCGCCATTGGCTGTTAGAATTTTTGAATCGTTTACTTTCGGGATAAAAAGTAGGTAGGTACCCTATGTGTTAATTCAAGGTATAAGCTATCTCAATATTGAATTTCATAAAAGTTAGTACCAGTCGTTTGGGCGTGAAAAAGTAACAAACATACTCACAAACTTTCGCCTTTACAATAATAGTGGGATTCTTTTGAGATATAAAAAAAAATATCAATGTAATAAATAAATATCTACTATCAGCTGTCTATGCTAGGTATGTCTTTTAGAGCCATTGCTCATTGTTCAGTCGCGCTACAACATTTTGACCACAGACAATGCAGAAATTGAATGGTGTTCCGACGTACATCAACTTATAGAAAATAACATAGCACGACGGAGTTGAAACGTGCTGCGTCGACGCAACGGAGCACGACTAACCAATGGGAATGTAGGCTTAGTCAGACAGACTCAGACATCTACGAGTGGATGGAGTGGTAGTATTCTAGGGCGGAACCACAAGTAATACGTCTCTGATCTCCATGTATTCAAGTGCAAGCGAAATGTATTTTCATTCCTAGCATTGTATTCCGCTGTCATTACCTATTCGAGCCGAAGTTTCGCCTCCCCTAGGACTCCAGCTTTTAGTCAGTATATTAAAATAGCATGGAAACTTCTAGGTTCAGTTTTAGGGATCCTCATTCACGAAACTAACATTAAAAATAATATCAAACACAATATTTTTCTATGCGAAGCTATTATGGTGCAGTAGTTAAGATGCTTGCTTGCAAACCAAAGGTCCAAGGATCAATTTCTACATATATATACAAATACGACTTAAGATATATTAATTTTAATAGATTACTATCTTCCGATAAAAAGAAAGATTATGAGGAAATCTGAATTTTTATTGCACATTAATCAACTAGTGTGAGAAATGATAAATTAAATGGGAAACTATTGCCCACAAAGTCGTTGCGCGATGGCACGACCACAGCAATGGCCAATCTCAACCATGAAGAATATGACTAATAATATAAGAAGAGCAATTTTGTAAGACAGGTGTTTATTCACTTCACCATCTTCTACTAAAATATTTGTACAATATTAAGAAGGACTGCTAAACGTACTATTAAAGAAAATTGACGTCAGATAGGTCGTAAAGAATAGAAGAATCTTCAAAGAATTTGTGTTTAATTGTTATGCTAAACCAGAGCATTGCGATGCCGCAGCCCAGAATGGAACCGGGATGAAAAAAAAGTATTCTACTCCTGGACAAAGGTCACACCTCATAGCCACCAATGCAGAAACAGTCGAGACATTATTTTTTACTATAATGCTTCTAAATCTATACAGAACCATGTAATCGATGCATGAATTAAAAACACGTCACGCTCTTGACCACTTTTGATTAATATTTAATGTTCACGGACATTCTCATTATTTCACTCGGCAGCTTAAAATGTATATTACCAAAATTCGCATATTTTGCGGTTAAATTTCATTATATTCATTTTGTATCTATATAGGTATTGTTGCTTTGTAAAATATTTCTAGTCTATTTTAATACGTAACGAATTTTAATAGGTCATTAATCGTATTTTAAAATTGCTTTTTGAGTAAGTATGCATAATTTATTAACTTAGACATAATGTGGTGTTTTATGAACTATGTTGCCTTGTTGCTAGAAGTTTGCATATTTATCAATTCCAAAAAATCCACTGCACAGATTTTTATGATGATGCTAATTGGGGATTCTTCAGACGACCTCAGTGGCGCAGTGGTAAGGTTCTTTCCACTGAACCGAGAGGTCCCGGGTTCGATTCCCGGTCGGGTCATGATGGAAAATGATTTTTTTCTGTTTGGCCCGGGTCTCGGATGTTTATCTATATATGTATTTGTTATAAAATATAGTATCGTTGAGTTAGTATTCCATAACACAAGTCTTGAACATACTTTGTTTACTTTGGAGCTAGCTGAATCTGTGTGATTTGTCCTAATATATTTATATTTCTTGTTAAAATACAACTACAGCAAAGGTATATATGGTACACATCATCACTTGCCCTGCGTGTCCTACCATCTGCACTTGTATATAGCCACAGTTAGTGCTGTATTGGCGGTATCTATCTTATTGGTTTCCACTAATCTAATACGCACACTAAGAGTTATTTTTAATCTGCGCAGAAAAACATAAAGTACCTCATTTGGTCTATACGTCAACGTCAAAGGTGAATGGTGCCACCTTAAGAAGAGAAAGATTACCTTGCGATAGACAACCCTGACGCGCAACGTGTAACGCTATCTGTGAACGATATACAATTGAATTAGAAAATGGAATTGGAAGTTTTTTTTTTAAATTCGCAACGCGATTCCGAAATCTTGAAAAACGTTTCTGCAAAGAATCAAGCCAAAAAAATACGACCGCGTTAAAAAATCATTAAAAACCGACTCGAAGCGGTTGATTATACTGTCTCCTAAATTAAGTCGGCAAGTCGCAGGTGTTGAATATTTAAAAGTGCGGAAAGAATCGTGACTTCCCAGTCCCCTGAGTAGGGTCACCAACTTTAAGATGCATGGTGACTGTCTAGGAAATAAATAACAGCCCTTATTATCCCCTTTCATCATCATCATCTGCAGCCCTCCGTGAACAACTGCTGGGCATAGGCCTCCTTCCGTTTCCGCCAACTATCTCCTTATCATCACGATCATGATTCATTCATAATGAAAGACATTTTATTGACTCAATCTCTGTTGGGTCATACTGACAAAAGTAAACAGTTTACAACCAAAACGATAGCACGCTGTTCAGTGTGATTATTATATTGGTAGAAGAAGGGAACTTGATTCAAATTTTTGTACAGCTCATGTTTGTGCCGGGATTTTATAATAAAAACTAAGTAAATAGGTAATAACTTGTAATACAAAAAATTCTTTATTTTCAAGAATTGGTCGATTTTTTTCTATGAATAGGTGATTTTAAAACACCTAGTATAGGAACAACATAGATTATACTATTTTACTTATACCTGCTTCTAAAAATTACTAAATTACAATGTTTTACTCAGAATTTTTCAATTCATAAGACTTTAAAGAATGTGTAGATATCACGCTGAATTGAACAGCCTAGCATTTAGAGAAAACCATTGCTCAGAAGTGGGATGTAATATTTAAAAAATATATTTCTTTTACAATTGTCCAGAAGTGGGATGTAGTAAGTAAAAAAAAAAGAAATGAATGGTCGCCCTACAGGCAAAACAGGCTACTTAAATTTCTAATCACGTCATCGGTATACACGTTGAGTTTCGGCTAATTCTCGTTTTTATCTGCCAAGGGCCTCACCGCTCCGCGATAGTAAAGCCGGCACCCAGCTTGTTTTTATAATTCAAGGGCGGATTTTAACGGATTTTTATATCTTAATGGTAAAGGTAAGATAAATTTTACTTCAGTTTTGTTCCTACAAATCACTTAACTAGTCGATCGCGGAGAATCAAGACACAATTGACAATTGTTTGACTGGCGCTTTTGCACCTTAAGATAGACGAAAGATTTTCAAAAAAAATATCATCGTTATGCTTAATTCTGTTAGTTCCTTTGGAACTACGAAGAGAGCTGACAGTTTTAATACTTAAGTTTTCCTAGCACCTCCACCGAAGGGGCACAATCTTCAAAACATTTATATATAAAAATAGAAAGCAATAATGCTGGCTTCAGTAAATACACATCATTGTAACTTTTTAGTTATAAACTTACATTATTTTGTGAAGAGAAAAAATAAACTTTTATTATTATTTATAGTAAATATTCGTTATAGGCTTTCTATCTTGTTTTGTTGTGCACTACGAAAGTACTGTTTGGAAGCAGGAAATGTTGAGCGTGAGGTTCTTATATACTCGAACTTTTTGCTCATATTGATATATTTTATTAGCGCTCCGTCTCGGCTTCTATCGTGTCATAGTATAATATATTACAAACCAAAACCTTCATCAGGAATCATAATATATGTCAATATAAACTGTTTACAAAAATCTGTCCGGTAGTTTTTGAGTTTATATCTAAGAATGTAATCTAAGAATGAAGCTCATTTAAAATAAGCCAGATAAATTCAAATAAAATCAATAGACGTCGCGATTCATACATCATTGTTAATTCGGAGAAGATTCGTCAAAAAGTCGGGGGCGCTCCATCGATCATCGAGTTCCAACATTTGTGTGATAAATGGTGAAGGCTGAACACTTGAGCGGGGATTTTTGAAGCCAGCTTTAATCAAAAATGTTATACAATTTTGTATTTCAATATTATGTTATGTTTCGAGTTAAAATGTATCAATATTTGCTAAGTATGATCACGGTTTGCTCTTCCTATCAAGTATACAATTAATTAATTAATATATATTTGCTATTGAAGAGGTTATACACTTTAAATAGATAGTTTAAAATATTAAATTTTAAAATTATATTTATCTCTTCTAACACTCAAAGTCAAAGTAAGTTATAGAAAGTAGATGTAAAAGCATTTTTCCACAGCGATTTCTCAAAGCTACATATGACTGCTGAGACAAATAAATATAAAAAAAAACTCATTTAACACTTTTTTAACAACTGTCAATTGATGATCTGTAGCACAATGGTAATCATACCATACAATTAGTTTATGACAATAGAAAAAAGCTATTTGAGCTAACCAAATGCAATCTTTCAATAGGTCTACCATTTTACCATTTTTTACCAGAAATATCTAACTTTTTGTTGACTGTAGTGTGTGGATTGCCTTTTAAAAATTATTTGATAAAACTTGTCAAATATTATGCTGAAAAAATATAGGAAATTGCTCGCGGGTTCGCCTGCGTGAATTTCCTAAAGGAACAGTATTTTTTCCAGTATGAAAGGTACTTTATGTCCGTTTTCATACTTCACACATGTTTGCAAAATTTCAAGAAGATTGGTTGAGTAGATAGAGTGTGAAGAGGTAAAAAAACTTACTTTCGCTAGGACTAGACATGAAACTAGATTAAACTAGAATAAGAATTGTAATTATGAAGTCGTGGGAATCGAGTGTGTCATGCTCACTCAAATGGTCAATCTGGTGGTGGCGTCGTGGGCCGGGTCGTGAGGTTCCCTCTATTATGGTTGAGCTACGCGATGGCTGTCCCATGCGTCAACTCGTGAACGGGTGCTGCCAGAGGGAACTGGTCATCTCGTTTCTCATATATTTTCATGTAAGTTAATTGTGTTTCACATCGATATATATATATATATATATATATATATATTATAATCAGCACTCTGATCACAATCATAACCTGTTTTGATATACCTTTTGACTATGTACATTATGTACTTTTATATATTATTAGAAAGAAAAAAAAAAAAAAAAACATTGTAAGAAACAATAATGGTAAGCCGATCTGGCATGATAGGGACCAACACTGTTCAAATGAGTTTCTTTCGGCATTTCTTCTCAGCAGTGGTCGTTCCGAAATGCCAGTAGTTTCTAGCTTGTGAGAAATAACTATAAATTTAAAGATTGACGAGAAAAAGTGCCTGTGAAGGTCTAATTTCTGAATAAATGATTTGAATTTTGAAAAAACTTGATGAAAATTATGACATCATCAATCATCAAGAATTCGAACTTTTGAATGATGAATTACTAAACTTGAACCCTTTCACTTGATAATATCTAATGATCTCAATTTGAATCTCATAATTTTTTGGTTGCTTTGTGCTTTTTGAATGGTAAGTTTTAGATGTTCTTTTCAAATTGTAATTAGCTTTCTTAGCGTGTAGATTCTGCTTATTAAAGTAAAAAAAAACAGTAGATTCTGAATACTGCCAATGCTTCGTTGAAATATAATTGAAATTTCCACTAGACTCATCAGTCCAAATATTATTTAACTAGCTTTTGTCCTCGGCTTCACCCGCATTTATTATACGCGTCCGCTCATAAATTATTTTTGTTATGTATAAACATAAAAATTAGTGGACTGATTTTGATGAAATTTGGCACAGATAAAGACGAAATCTTCAGGAATAAATAACACGGGCTACTTTTTATAATGGTTTGTTGGTTTGTTAAATAAAGAGAAAAAATATTATTAATAAAATTAGTTAATGATTAGTTACTGTAATTTTTACCATATTTTGAATTTGTAAACCTATCCTAAGGTTAAGTTGCACCGTACAATTTTGACGTTGACTTTGATCTGCGTACAAAAACGACAAGTTCGCCTAAAATTATCGTCAAAGTTGACTGGTGCAATAAACCTCATTTACACTAATAAACTTTGACCTTAACTCAAACTTAGTATGTGCTAGGGTACCATTAACTATACCTACCATTTATTAGTGAGTTTGGTTATTTGTATAATCAAAATGAATCCAAACATTCTATTGGAAACCATCGGAAGCAATTTGTATGGTATTATAATTAAATCATTGAGCAGTAAGGTTTCGATAAAGGATTCAGACCAAAATGTCCAATATTATATGTTCGTGGCGTGTGGTACCCACTGTAGGACCACTTCAAATCCTATTGGGGATGTCGTAGAAGGCGACTAAGGGATACATGCCCTAACAGCTGACAGGCAACAATAGCATTCCCAAAGAGCATTGACGTCACGCAGTCGGTTGTAAAAGCATAGCCAAGTCTTAAGAGGAGTAACAAAAAATAACCATTAAGATGAGAGATACAAACCGCTGGGCCGATTTTGTTGAAATTTGCTGTGGATAGTCAAAGACACCTGTTCAAAGATAGGCTGGGTGAGTTTATGCCCGTTTGAATGCGGCGTGTAGCGTTTCATTAGAGTCACACATTTTTTTTTAATAAATAATCTTTTTCTTTTTAATTAAACATTTATAAAATTAACATTGTACCAGTACTTTACTTATTTATAAAATAGGATAATTAAATTGATTACTGTGTATGGTACCATTTAATAAACACTAATGACAATCCTCGGCGGAGTTCAAAACCCTCGAGAAATTCACCCGGCTACTTTATTTTTAAATCAACCCCCAAATGTCTAAATGTATAATGGGAGGTGAAAGTTTGTGTGAAAATCATATTTGTTTCAAATTCAAAAGCTATTAAAAATATAATTTTAGTAAACATTCTGAATCTGTCCAGATTCAGACTGGACCGTTTCATTTTATGTTATGGCTCGTTTGCAGATTAGCGATGCAGTTCTGGCTGCACAATAACTGCAAACAGTGCAATTATCTCTATTAGAGCATTTCGAATTGACACTAGATCATGTTTTTATTGTTATTTTATTGCTATCATTATATTATGTCTCGCTTTCCGCTTTACTGTGCACTTCAATTAATATTATCTTATACAGACGTTTCAAGTTTAAATTTCGAATTTTGTTTAACAAATTATTATTTTTTTATGAAGATCGTTGTGTTTTAATATGATATTGTACATCACTCAATCTTTATTTTCATCGATAACTAGCTCATACTCACGGCTCTGTCCGTATGTACACTCCACACCAAAAATATTCTCAATCTGATGCTCCGTTTTGACTTGAGATAAAGACAAACACACTTTTACATTTATAATATTACTAGTTGACTGGTCTCTGCTTTTTCTCCTGTAAAATCATAGCAAATTAAATAACTAAACCTTCCTCTTGAGTCACTCATCATCATCTGCAGCCCTCCGTAACCCACTGCTGGGCATAGGCCTTCTTCCGTTTCCGTTAACCATCTCTGTCCTGGGCCATTCCTATCCAGTTGTTGTCAGCAATTTCCTTTACATCGTCGACGATATCTACTAAAATAACACCCATCAAAACCCGTTACGTAGTTTTAAAGATCGATTAGCATACCTACATAGGGAGACAGACAGACAGCGGAAAGCGATGCTTGGCGATGGCTTGCATGCGGATATAGATTATAATTTTGCGTTTATAAGAACCAATACAAGAAACGTGTTTATTTAGCTAACAATTCGCTATAGTGTCTAGGTAATACTTTTATTTGTGTGTAGTGTAGTAGGTTAGGTATGTGTTTTTTGTTTTAACACATTATAGATCGCGTGACACGCCATTCATAAGAAAGATCAGTTTTTATGGAAAAGATAATATCTTCTATTTCTTTTTTAGGAGTGATTTGAAAAATTATGTCTAAATTTGAACGATTTTTAGTGTGTTTCGGGCCTTAGCGGCAACAACAACCCGCGAAACTTTCCGCTGTGTAAAAATTGGCAACTCATCATTTTATATGAGAAAGTGAATATTACGGAGGCAACTTTTGGAAACGGGCCCCAACACGCGTCTATTTGACTTTCACTAGTTTTATGATTTTTGTTCGCAACAGCAGCTGTTTGATGGGTCTATTTTTGGGGGTTTTAATGTTATGTAAATTATACGTTCCAGAATTTTGTTTTTTAAATTTTAAAATGTCGTCAACACTGTTCAAATAAGTTTCTGGTAAGGAAGTTTGGGTTCAAAATAAACTGATCGGAAATATTTAAGTAAAACAAGTGAGGTTATGTGCAAGTACAAAGTTTGGGCTCAGAATAAACTGATCGAGAATATTTAACATTTTAAATAAATTTATATTTAAAAAATTGTAAGCCCTGGTGTAAGTTGGCATGATAGCGACCGACACTGTTTGAATGAGTTTCTTTCGGCATTTCTTCTTCAGCAATGGTCGTTCCGAATTGCAAGTCGTTTGTAGCTTTGGTAAATATACTTTAATTTAGAATAGGACGTGCAAAATTGCCTGTGAAGGCCTAATTTCTGAATAAATGATTTGATTTGATTTAGACTATAACTACTGAGGTTATGTGCAAGTAAGATTTGCTATTAATTTATTAGACTAAAATCATTTCTGAATAGGCGTATGATTTATGAATATAACTATGTACCTATCAAGTGCAAAGACAGCTTCTGTTACAACAATTTCTTTCAGCATTTCTTCTCAGTAGTGCGGTCTTTCCGAAATGCTAGTAGTTTGTAGCATTGGTAAATATTATTTACTTTAGAATATGATGTGAAAAAAGTGGTGGTTTTTGTCATAACATGTTCCATGCGACAAATAATGGCGATAGTTAGCAATAAATTATTCGAAATGTGAAAATCTAATTATGGAAATTACGCAACCTTGGCTCCGATATTCAATAGCTGCGAAAGAGACCGGGGAAAACTTTCACATTTAAACGTTTCACGTTTAGAGAGAGTTCATACTTCTGTTCATTAAAACACCGTCGTGCTTATAAAAACCTTAAAACCTACCTAAAAATTTAATTCTAGACGTAATAAACGAAATGCTTTTCGTTTTATAAAAGTGCTATCAAATAGGTCTGTCCCTGCATAAATTGCAGTGCAAAATACATGTCTATATCGTTTGAGTCAAAGGCTAGAGGCGACTAACGCTCCTAGCGTTGTCAAAGCAAAACTGAAGGGACTTTTTTCGCCTAGTGTTTTAAATCGCATTCGCCGGGTTAAAAAGACCGTTTTGTGTGGCGGCAATCTTTGAAAGTTCCGTTTTAATTTTATGAAACTAATTGTGATCGTTTGAACTTGAAATATACATCCATTTTGCCATATATTTTATTCCATGTACAGTTATTTGTGACACTTTTCTCGGGTATATTTTTGTAATATTAATGTTGCGTTCTACGAATAGGAACTTTTAGTTTTTAGTTATACAAATTTATGTAATGTACTATTTAAATAATATTTAGGTCAAAAATTAAAACACACGTGAAACATCACAAATTATTGGATTCAGTGGATGTGTTAATTTCAGATTTTTGAAGTGAAAACTTCTTTAGCGGCGTTGTGCACTTTTTGTGATGGGTAAAATTGTGATGTTAAACTCGCGTCAGGACACGTGACCCTGATCGAAAATTCGTAAGACGTCAAAAATGCACAACGTTAATATTCAAGTTTTCACTTCTGCCGGCACTCCCGGAGTGCAACCCGTTTTTTTTTATATGGTGTAAAATTACTATATTGTATTTTGTATCACAAAATGTATATTCCCCTCAGGCTGAGAGCAACAACTTAAAACGACAAGTTCCTAAAACGTCTATTACAAAGTACCTAATTTGCAGAGCAACAACTTAAAACGACAACTTCCTAAAACGTCTATTACAAAGTACCTAATTTCCGAAAAGTACTAATTCCGAAAATGACTGATTCCAGAAATGGCAAATATTCCTATTTTATTCAGAATTCAATAAATATACTCTCAAATAGTCTATATTTATCTGTCAAATTGTTCGTCCGTCATTCTGACAGTCCAATAGAAATTATTGGAATTGTTACCTATTCAAATACATACGTTTCACGCACCATTTACATAATCTGTGATAACGTTTGAAGGAAATCAGTCAATCGCAAATCGGTTTCGCTAATCATAGGTTCCGTAATATGTTTATTTTAAGTTGTGCTGGAATTGAATGGCCGTATATGTAAAAAATATAGTATATTGTTAGTACACTATAATCTTGTCACAGTTTTCGTATTTTGTGTGATATTTTTGGATGTTTAACTATAATTCTATCTCAAATACATTTCTAATTAAATTAAGTTAAAGTTAATCTATTATGATGGATTGCGCTAACCATGTTCCATCAGGTGTCCCTTCCCACATTCTTATTTGCTTGATCGATAGTATTTAAACAAAATTAATTGTTTGCTTAAAATTGTGTAATTAATGTATACACGATTTTCTGCCATGATATTATTAACATAATAGCATAGCAGAAAATCGTGTATACATTAATTACACAATTTTAAGCAAACAATTAATTTTGTTTATATGCTATTGATCAAGCAAATGAGAATGTGTCATACTAATCATTTTGAAAATATAGATCTTATTATGAAAATATGTATCTTTATACAAAATATCATATTTTAGTATTAATATAATATATTTAAATGTACAACTAAAGATACGACATATTTTAGTTAACTACTACACAAGGTATCATGTCTTTATAATTTAACAAAGAAAGACCTGTAAAAAGATATTTTTACGGAAAGTTTTGAATTTATTACCTACTAGAAAATTACAATATGATCTACAAAAATTTCTAAACGCATGGTAATAATTAAAATGATTTATTTTGTTATCTTCTAAATGAAAAGGGAAATATTACAATGCTTTTTTTGCAACAGAACCTCTTTACCGATGAAGGGGAAAGTGCCATAACACAATTAAACGTTAATGTGCCGTAAAAATCCAAGGCGACGATCTCGAAATTACTATATCAAATTACCACTTGTTGATCCCTAAGAAAGGTACGCATCGAACCCGGCGTCCACACTAAGCGATTGAACGCTGCACGACGCTATGCGTGTGTGTAAAGTTAACGACTATAACCATTGGCCATATTATGTTGATTACATACATCGTTTTTCTATCATTTTATATACCACTTTTAAATTTTGAATATTTACCTGTAAATCTGTAAACATAAAACACGTAGCAAATCCACACGTGTCACCTTTTTTTTACACGATACGTACTCAATTTGGGAAAAATGACAAAATGTGTGTAAGGTGCTACATTTTTGTACATTTCGTGGTAGGACTTCGGACATCATCGGACTCGTGTTGATATTGTTGCCTCTAAACAGTCAAGACTATTTGTCGCCTAGTCGAAATACGCGGTAGGATATGGAGTGATGTCATATGCAGCGCCGCGTAGCATAGCGTAGCCGCAATTGTAGCTTAGCTAGGATCCCGGGTATGAAAGGTACGCTTCTAACGAGGGTCAGAGGACAGCTGACGTAGTCACGCAATAAGAGACCACACTTGAGCGGGGACTTTTAATATCGAGTCAGGACGAAGGCTGTCACCACCCAATTTGAAATATTAGAGCTAATAGAATTGCAATGTGCTTGCTCCGTCTTTTGTCTTTGTATTTTTATTTGGTAGCTGACAGGCAATAATAATATTCTCAAAGATGGGAATAAAACCCAGGATCTCCAGATAGCGGATGCAGTACTTGGCAACAATGGTATTTCGAATGAGGGTTGACGTCAGGCAGGCGGTTGGTGGTAAAATCACAGCCGTAACTTTACAATTCTAAGGTGATTTTTTAGACTGACTCCACAGTGTTTTAGCCTCGAATGCAACCGGCGGAATGAATGATGAGTGAGATATATTTCACTTCGAACAAATAACCCAGTCAATGGCTGTGGACTAGAGTTGCCAAACTATCGATAGGTCAATCGATACTATCCGATATGTAAAACTATCAGATAGTTTACAATCGATTGGCGACACTACGGTGGAGGATGTTAACTCTATAAGAGATAAATTGTCTTTGTCAATTCTATTAATTTATTATTATAAATTTTGTGGTCAGGAACGAGGGCTGTCACCCTCTTAATACTGGTGTAATTTGACAACCCTGCGTGTATGAACTGGACCCGTGCGTGATATGAATTTGGACGTTTATTGCAAATGTTACAGAGAAAGTATTACAAGATTATCTATATTGTGAAAGAAGATATTAATAAAGGTATAATGTCAAGAAAAAGCTGTTCAGGCGAAAACAAATATGAATTTTTGGGTGATTTGTTTTTTGGCTGATTTTAACGCTAGTCTTGAGGTTTTTTTTTTTCATAAGACTATCAAAAGAAGTTATTGTAAGTCTTATATTATAAAAATAAAATATTTCTTCCGCTATCACGGCTTAACCACTGGACCGATTTTGATGAAATTTGGTACACATATAGTTAAAGTCTGACTTTCAAACATAGGCTAGGCATTATTGTTTTCAAAATTTAACCCCCAAATGACAATAATGAGGGGTGAAACTTTTATTTACCGTTGAGGAATTCCCTCGACGGAAGCCAATCTTGGGTGCACTTTTAGGTAATAAATAACACATAATGCCACCCAAATCAATTGTGTATACAAATTGACAGCTCAATCGGCTAAAGGTTTCAAAATTGAGTTGCAAGATTTCAAGCAAATTGGTAATGTTAATGGATAAAAATATTAATAGCAGTGTAATTTAATAGGGCTGATGTAAAAAAAAGGTCCGGAGGTGATGAAATGCGTGTTTTCGTCCAGAAAAAGAGGGGAAGAGAGAGCGAGAGAGAGAGAGAGAGAGAGAGAGAGAGAGAGAGAGAGAGAGAGAGAGAGAGGGCTGGCGGGAAATATTACCAAACGACATAGACATATAGACAAATGTCATAGACAATGCTAAAATGTTGCTATTTCCAAACATAACCCTCATATAGTCATATACTGCAAGTTAAATAAAAGCTTGTAATAAGCGGCCAAATTAAAAAAGGGTAATTTCGACTGAATCCATCATTATTTATCATTCCTTTTCATATGCGAGACACGCATTACATTTTTGTAAATAAACTAGTAAGTTTTCTCAAGTGTCGTTTCGCTTCATTTGTTTCATTCGGGTCACGTCTTGTGTACGAATTTGTTTTTGCATGCCGAATGTCCTTTTTTATATGAAAACGGCGGAATATTATGTATTGAATGACGTAGGTATGTATGACATAATATTATGCGGACTTTTGCCGACCCTTTGGCGACAAATAGGTATTTACGAATGCGTTAGTACGATAAATGATTATATTTATACATTGACAATATTATGCTTAAATCAAAAACTCAAAACGTAACATTCAGAAATTTCGTTTTCGATTGCTCCCGGCTTCATTCAGAGATGTGACGCCGCGAAGACCGTGTTCAACGTAAAAAGTCAACCTTTAAATTTATGAAGGTAAAATTTGTGATTTCATAACCGCCCGTCTGCTTGACGTCAACTCTCATTCGGAATATCTTTATTGAATCTCAACTAAATTGTCAGAAGAATAGACCTTCAAAAATCTTTATTCAATTTAGTATGATTATACATCGCTTATTGACGTCAAATGGGAGCACCTATGTGGGTGTCACCACTGTGGAGTAAATACTTGGGTGATATTGGTAAATGATACCAAAGCGGGCGCCCCTTTTGAATTCATTCATACATATATATCCGTATATATCCATGGCTGAGGGTCGTGGTTATTACGTGGAATGAAACACACACTACAACTTTCTTGGCATTATTAATGGAGTGGTTTGCCATTGCCTTCTCACACACAAGTTAATAAGTATCAACCTGTGTGCAGGTTTCCTCACAATGTATTCCCTCGCCGGAAGCAAGTGGTGGACGTTGAAAACTACTATACATAAGACAGATATACAAACTCATGTGGCACGAGTAGGATTCGAACCTGGAACCTTTCGATCCACAGGCGGGCGTCTTAACCATTACACCACCACCGCTTCCGCACTGTGAGCAAATACTTGGTTGATATTGGTAATACCAGAGCGCCTCTGTAGAATAATTCAATTAAAATCTTTATTTTGTGAAGTGACATCTTATATAGTGAAATATTCTGAGGCGTTGCCTTGGAACAGCACGAACGTGATTGTGATTTATTATTGATGACAAAATATTATTGATGTATTATTATTTCTGTTCCTTTACAATCACTTTCGGTTACTAGGGCTGTTTCAAGGTTCTGTATAGCTTAATATCATTATTTACATGTTAATAATTGCTTATTGTCGATGAATTAAAATTGTACTGTAATGCTTATCTTTAACGTTGATTTCTGTAGCCATAGATTCAAGTTATTGAATAAATAAAACACTAATGCTGCCTCTGACAGCAGCATTCCTCAATATGAAATCGCATTTCACAGGGACGATGTTGTCGAATCTGCGTTCCCGTTTTTTTTAACCTTTGCATACGGAACACTAGAAATAAAAAAAAATGGTTTATATTACGGTTTGGTATGCCGCATTACATAGCCTAAATTGCAAGTTGAACACATTTTAGTGTTGGAATACCTTGCGAACCATAATGTGGAAAGTTTGCCCATACAACTGCCATAACGCAGAAGGAAAGCTATAAGGTTAATAACCCAACTTTACTAATTTAATGTTAAACAACTATGCATGCTCTTTGATTATTCTGGACATATATTATGAAATATATTAAATTACATATATTATTAATTATATCAAATTAATTTGCGTAAATCTATTCAATTTTGCTTCAAAGAATAAACCAAAAATTAACGAATTATTATAAAATAATATATGCTACGGAACTCTAGAATGCAATCCCGACTTGCACTTGGCTTTTTTCAATTCATATTGATATTTAATAAGTTTCGCAGACCTTGGGCTCTGATACTGTGGCTGAGGAAGTAATGAGTCGAGAAGAATGTTCTAATGAAAGAGAATATTAAGTAATACTTTTTAAAATTAGAAATAAATGAACCGACAATACAAAATGACTTATTTTTGGGTTGTTAAGCAATTAGGCCACAACAATCTGGGACCGCAGTTTCAATCTGCCAATAAATTGGGACATCATACGAGAAGACATGTAGTTTTTAACCCCCGACGCAAAAAGAGGGGTGTTATAACACCCCTTTTTTTGCGTGGGGGGTTAGCTTGACCACTAACTGTTTTCGCCTGTCTGTCTGTTAACAAATTTTTATACGGTGGTTCTTAGATATGTTTGATCTATATAAATTCGTGTAATTTTCGCTGGACTTCAAGTACAAGTGTTAGTGTGAGAAAATATAAACAATTGTGAACATTAAACTTGAATGAAATAGTGGACATCAAAAACGTATATTACTTTAAGAAACAATATAGTTATGTGTTTTTCGGATATAATTTTGATTTTGTACTTTAATCGACAAAATTCAAAAATATAATTAATCAGTGAAAATAAGTGTAACGCAAAATAAGCAAATTTGTGTCAGTTACAATTTTAAATTTGTAAACAAAGACTTTAACTAATTCGATATCCATACCAGCCAGCGCCATCTACGGGTGAGACCAGAAACCATATACTAATTAACCAATAGAAACTAGCGCCATCTATCCATAAACTCTAGAACCAAAAGCATAACGAACACTAATAACAGCAACGATTGCAATATATCAATATAAAAACTTTATTGGATTTATTTAATGGTTGGGCATATACGCCGCTGGAGGGCGTGACTGGTATCAAAATGACAACAATCCTAAAGAAATGTGCGGGATGCCGACAAGAAGTTTTAAGCAGTGAGTTCCTGGACTGCAGCTTGTGTAAAGAACGCTATGACTTAGACTGTGCGAATGTATCAACCACCAGATTTTACAATGTAATGACAAAAGAGCACAAAAAAGACTGGCACTGTCAATCATGTATTTGTAAAATGCCTAAGGGAGATAACACCAACACCCCCATACGACATCGTGACTACCATGATACAAATCCTACCTTCCCTACACCTAGTGGCAGTAATGTGACGATGCGGAAAAAAAACACCTTAGCGATTAATGACTCAGTATGCTCGGAAGACATAAGCATCCTAGGAGATACTATAAACAAAGAAAATCCCAACATGAGGACTGAACTAACCCTAGAAAGCTTAAGGGATCTCATAACCTCTCAATTAAAGGATAATAATAAGAGAATAATAGCCGACTTGAAGAACACAATAGCAACTGAAGTAAGCAAAGCTATTTCCAAACTTAGAGAAGAACTTAAGCAAGATACTACCACATTATATAAAGAAAATAACGAAAGAAAAAAAGAAATAGATGACCTCACTGTCCAAATAGAAAAATTACAAAAGGAAAATGAAAAATTAATTGAGGAAATTAAAAAAATAGACAGAAACGTATTGAGTTCTAACCACCAATCAGTACATGACAGCAATACTAGCAAAAAAATTGTGCTGTATGGCCTCCCAGAATGCAGCAGGGAATCGGAATACGACCTACATGGTAGAGCAGCCGCAGTTTTTCGCGACATCCTAAACATAGATATACTTGGATACATAGAAGAGACACACAGAATAGGAAGATTCCACGAGAATAAAAATAGGCCGCTTATGATAGAGCTTATAAGCAAGAAAATGGCCAAATATGTTATTAACAATATACATCGTTTCCGAGGCACAGGTCTTTCGGTATGCCAATTTATGGATGGAAAAACACTAAAAGAAATTAAATGTTTGAGAGAAGAAATGCTTAAGGCAAGAAACAAGGGTCTTTATGCTGTTATCAGAAATAATAAATTATACATAGAAGGAAAGAAGATAGAAATAAGTCAGAGTGAGCAAAATAATCAACCAATCATAAACAGCCAAACAACAAATCACAAGAATCATTCCTTTCGCCGGAGAACCGCAATTTAAAGTCATATTCCAAAACTTTCAAAGTATATACAACAAAAGACATCTACTGGAGACATACATAGACCAAAATCCAGATTACGCAGCCATTTGCATCTCGGAAACATGGCTCACTGAAGAGAAAGCCAGTATAATACATTTTAGTGGATATAAACTAGCGGCGTCCTATTGCCGTAAGGAACGTGATGGAGGCGGAGTTTGCATATTATTAAAAGAATACATAGATGCAGTAGAAATAATACATATTAAAAACATGTCACTTGAGTTCAATTTAGAATTGTGTGCCGTTGAATTACCGAAAGAAAATATTATATTAATTTCGCTATACTGGAATGGAAGAGGGGCCGATATTTTTAATTTTCAATTAGAAAAAGTATTAGTTTACATAAATAAAAAATTCTCAACACATAAAATAATTATTGGCGGAGATTTCAATATAAATATGATAGGAAAAAGAAATGAATCAAAAATTAAAGAGTTCCTCGGTAAAATGTCAGAGCATAGATTCACTCAACACATAAATGAACCCACGCACTTTACAAAAACATCAGCTACTTGTATAGATCTAATCTTCACAAACTTTACTGAGAACATACGAACTAGATTCGACAAACTAGGATTTTCAGCTCATTCCGCCACAATACTAAGCATTAAACCAACCCATAAAATAAACAAAAATACTTGGTACACTAAAAAAAGAATATTCAACACAAAAAATATAAATTCATTTAAATTAAAACTTAAAGAAATACAGTGGCATGAAATCCTTTTAGAAAATAAAAACGTTACAGAAAACTATGCATTATTCCATAATAAAATAATAGAAATTTTGGATCAACTTATACCTAAACAAAAAATAAAAATAAATAAAACATTTAAAAAACACTGGCTAACAATAGGAATAAAAAGATCTTGCAAAAATAAACGGCTATTAAAACTACTTAATTTGAGAACGAACAACGAAATACTCAATAACTACTACGAAAAATATGAAAAAATATTAAAAAAAGTAGTGGATACTGCAAAAAAACTACACTACAAAGATCGCATAAAAAAATCGCATAATAAAATAAAAGCCATGTGGAACATAGTAAACGAATGTACGAATAAAAGATCTACCAAAGAAAAAAATAACATAACATTACGTATTAACGAATCTTTAGTATCTGACCCAAAACAAATAGCCGATAAATTTAATAACTTTTTTGCATCTATAGCTGAAAAAGGAAAAACAAATAATGTAGGAAAACCAGTTGTTTGCCCCACTGAAAATAGTATTTTCCTCAGTCCTGTGGATACCGAGGAGATAAATAAAATTATTAAAAATCTAAAAAATAAAAAAAGTCATGGTATAGACGAATTGCCTCCAAACTTATTTAGGGAATGTGCAGACGAACTAACTATACCTTTTACTTTATTAATAAATCAATCGTTCAACGAGGGTGTATTTCCCGATTTACTTAAAATTACTATAATAAAGCCTGTATATAAGAAGAACGAAAAAACTGACCTTAACAATTACCGTCCGATAGCACTACTACCGACTGCCTCAAAAATTTTTGAAAGAGCTATGGCCAACCGCGTATACAGCTTTTGTGAAAAGTATAAAGTACTTGACGAATGTCAAAATGGTTTCAGAAAAAACCGATCAACCATATTGGCGGTCTACAAATACATCCAGGAAATATTACGAACATTGAATAACGGCAGGTATGGTATCGGCATGCTACTAGATATGACAAAAGCATATGACCGGGTTCTGTACAACATTTTACTGGATAAATTGTACGGAGTTGGTATTAGAGGAACGGCGCACAAGTGGTTTACTTCATATCTAACAAACAGGAAACAATTTGTTGAAATTGAACATTATAATTACAACACAAACATAATCGAAAACGTCCGTTCTGACTGTGTGCCGATGAACTCCTCGATCCCCCAAGGAAGCGTGCTCGGATGTCTTCTATTTCTTTTATACATCAACGACCTCCCAAAAATAATAAAAGAGCATTGTGTCTTGTTCGCCGACGACATCTCAATCCTAACATCAACAACTAGAAATAATGGGAACCTTCATAAACACCTAACAGAAATCCTTACAAAGACGACAGACTGGTTGAGTGATCACAATCTGGAAGTTAACTACTCCAAAACCAAATTAATGGTCTTCCACCCACACCAAAAAACACCATTAAACTTAGAATTTAAGTTCAATGGGATAGACTTGGAAGTAGTAAACACATTCACTCTGTTGGGAATGGAGATAGACAGGCACGTAAACTGGAAACAACACATTCAAAAACTGTGTGCGAAATTATCCAAGTTTGCATATGCTCTCAGAGAGATAAAAAAAACTACAGACATAGAAACAGCACTTACCACCTACTATGCTTACGCCTACTCATGGCTTAGCTATGGCACGATTCTATGGGGAAACAGTACCGACTGGGCTAGTGCTTTTACGCTACAAAAAAGACTGGTTCGAAATATAGCTAATATTAAACAAAAGGATAGTTGTAAACCTCACTTCCAAAAACTAAAAATCCTAACCTTACCGTGTATATACATTTTAGAAATATGTAAATTCATCCGAAAACATCCATACCTTTTTGTAAAAAGAAAAGATATACCCACAAAATACACATCTCGACATCAAAACAGATTACAACTTCCCATATCACGCCTTCGACTTCATTCGACGAGCCCTCTAGTAATGTCTATAAAATTATATAATAAACTTCCAGAAACCATAAGAGACATAGAAAGCTATGCAGTTTTTTTAAAACATGTTAAAGAATTTTTGAACAACAAGTGCTACTATTCTATAAAGGAATACTTAGATGATAATGATAAATATTTTAAAAAATAAGACCTATTACTTAATTGAACACACACACATTTAAAAAAAATCTATTATGCATAATAAATTAATTAGTTAATTATTAATAATATAATTTAATATATCAAAATATATTCAATATCTTAATAATTATAATTTAAATATTTGACATAAAACTAATACCCCTATAATAAAAAAACAGAAATCTATCAATAAAATTAATAAAGCACGCATATATATGATTAGTTTTTATAACATAATGGCCCTTCTCTCATTGCAGCGCCCGTCAGGGCCCTTAATTGGTTCTAATTCTATGAAAACACCTGTATTACATTAAGGACGCAATAAATGATTTGATTTGATTTGATTTGATTTGATCAAAATCGGTTCAAAAGTTGTAGCGAAATGAATATTAAAATTCGGGGATTTTTTTAATTTGCCTAACAAATAAACTTGTATTAAATACATTTGTTTTTCTCCGCCCTCCGACATATTTTTGTAATTCCAAAAACAATATCACTCCCAACCTCTTAGGTATCAACTCGACTAATTCATGTAATGCTTGGGCGACTGGGTGGTCCGTGGTCCGAATATCTAACCGAATTGCCTCCCGACGATATTATTTTTACCTTATTTATAAACTAGTAAGCTAACATAAACTACCATACTGCGCCTGTGAAAGTCCGCAGTAACGTTATGACGCTTTCAGCTCACAGAGCGTTTATAGTCCCCATGGGAGAAAAGCGTGCAATTACGTTTATTTAAACTTTTATAGAGGATACGGTATTACAGATTGCTGCTTGGGATTTTATTCCGTTGTTAATAGTGATTTCCTTTGTTTTATTTGCTGTATGACGATTTAAAAATTCTATTGGCAGATCCTACGCACCTTTTAAATTGCATCAAAACCGTTGGTACGCCAACGGTTAGAAAATTATCGCGTTACAAACATACATACATAAAAGAAATGTATTTTTGCCCCAAGTAGAATAATTGTAAAGTAAGTCACAAGGAAAATAAATTGTAATTATTATGATTAAAATAAGCTTAGAGGGAATATTACAAGTATTAACAATATAATTACAATAAGCTAAAATTAAAAATTAAAACTAAAATAAAAATTACTAAATTAATTTGAATAAAAATTTGACACTAAATCGCCGTCGTCGTGGTGCGTCCTGTTCCCAGAAGGCTGGCGACATTTCCTCTTGCCTATGGCCAAACTCAAACGTTGGCCAAAATAGTCACCAGCCCTTGGGTCCCCAGAGATATCGACCAGGCGTGCGGAAATTTCTTTGTAAAGGGTTTTTGCATCCGCACCGTAAGGTCCCAGGGTCTCTACAGCAAAAGGCGTAAATATGTATGACTCTCCCAGAGATGCATATTTACGCCTTTTGCCGGACTCTGCCGCCAACGCAGCCGCACCAGCTTTACAGGCAGTCGCTGCTACGTGGGATGGAGCTATTGTATCCACGCACGTCGCATCGTAAGAGCGCGACGGATGACGTCATTCGATGTAGCACGGCGTGAGATGCGGTCTGCAGTACGACGACAAGCCAATAGAGGAAATAAACGATTTCTGGTTTAAGACTGACGTAGTTATTTGTTCTTTAGCTGTAAGTCTTCCTAAATATAAATAAATAAATAAACAAAGTTTTCACTGTTGGTATTTAGAACAGAAATACATTCATATCCTTTGATCCAGGATCAAAGAAACAATGTGCCCCTCGTCTATCAATTCCTGGAAGATTTCATTATTATCATGAAAATCGATTTGGTGTAAAGTAATAACTGAATGGAAACAGTTTGTTTATAATAACGTTAATGTACGGAAATATGTGCATAAATAAGAAATATACAACGTTGGAATATATCCCATGTACCGGTGATAGATTGAAATATTTTTTGTTATTACTAATTTATAAAGGAATAGATAGATTTCGCTCCCGTGGGAATTTTGAGATAAGATATAGCCTATAGCAATCTTGGATAATGTAACTTTCTAATGGTGAAAGATTTTTTGAAATCGGTGCGGTAGTTTCGGAAATTGGCCGTCTAAAACAATAAACATACATACTCACAAACGCTTAGGTACCTCATTATAATAATACTATATATAGAAATACAAGAATCGACTGCATTCCTAACATCCAATATACGTAAATTTATTTATTTGAATTTATATTTTAACTATAAAAATAAATGAAATTAAAACTAACAAAACTAAACTTATACTAAATGCTTAACAAATTAAAATGCTTAACATTTACAAAAATGCCAGTCCTGCGGCAATTCGCAGCCTTGAGGTAATACGAGCACGCATTTTGATTTGAGGATATTATTTACTTAATTAAGAAAATGTTTCGAAGGGATTTCACTGAAATTTAGTAGGTAAATGTATAATCTAATAAAAGTTATTATATATATAATAATAAAAATAGCCTTATCTTCCATATAAGCGCCACTGGCGTTTAGACAGAATGGCGTACTTTGGGTTTTTCTGCGCAGGTTAAAGTTAACGTCAAAGTTGACTTGTGCAACCCACTCAGGTGGATACCTAAGTGGGTTGCACGAGTTTTTGCTTAGTTTTCACCGCTTACTGCGAACAAAAAATTTTGCACGTCGAAAAACGCGCACTTGAATGGTGCTTAAAACAAATCTACCAAATAAATGCCTACATGTACGGAATATCCTGCGAATCTGTTCAGTAGCTTAGCTAAATCCCTCGCATGGATGAAAGGATACAGACATCCAGGGTTCCGGTTTACGGTACCCAAAAAGAAATTCAATTCAAACCGGATTACCCTGAATAAGAGAGGAGAATCAGTGTGACACGAATAAGGCGAGAATTGCACCAGTTTTCAAGTTGTTCCGTCTTTTGTATGCGGTGAGCTATCCATTTGGAAATGAGATCAATGTAATATAATATTGTTGAAATCATTCATATATTTGCTACACTCCGCATAATTAATAAAATACTTAAGTTTTTAAATATAGAAGCGCCATCTAATTTAAAGCGCCATTGACAATCAGACTTCTTGACTCCAAATTTAATAAAAATTACTGAGCTGTTTAAGCATGAAGAAGTAACAAACATAACAACAAACTTTTCCCTTTATAACATTAATTATCGGGATAAATACATTTAGTGAACACATACATAATAGATATTTCTTCAGGGTGCTTTTGGGGTTGTCCCGACGTTGTAGTGCGTCGGGGATGTTCGCCGAGGCACGAGTGGATTGTTTCTACACCACTATGCGCAAACGGTGCACATCCCTGGCTAACAGACTTCGGGCCAGCTCCAACAGTATCCTGAACTTGTTCGCGACACGTGTCGATTTTCAGTATGTGAATCATTGCTCGATGATTCACATGCTGAAAAATGTACAAGTGTAATGTAATGTCCTGTTTTGTATTTTACTAACATTAGGTTTTAAGTTTTCTGTGTTACTAACAATAAATGATCTAAAAGTTGGTCAAGAAATAAATGAAATGAAATAGATATTTAGCTCTATTTATAATATATTTATAAAAACTAAAAAAAAAAATCCGGTAACAAATAGTGAAGTATTTAATTTCGGAGCAAACATTGAACTTGTTTAATATACCAGTCTTAATAACGGAATTATTACATAAAAATATAATTTTAGGATGATAACGATAAACACAATTTCAATCGTTTATTGGGCCAGCCCGTCGAAATTACATAAACAACATCAAATTCATAAGGACACAACGTCACAACATTAATTGTAAGAATCAACACGTCTCTTTTAGAAAACATAGCAATTGTTACACGAATTTCACGATAGACTTGTTTATCAAGATTATCCAACACATTGCACAACGATAGAGTAAGGAGAGTAAAAACAAATGAGGCAATATATCTACCCAACTCGTAACATGCTCTCATTTCAGGCGAAAACAAGACTTCGAAGCGTGAACAGGGATAGAACTACATCGTCAATACATATAATAAAATTGAAGACAAGCCAAATTTGTACTTTGGATGTTTTTTTTAATTCTTCATGGAATATACTTAGTTACTGATATTGATGACTAAAATATAGTTTTGGAATGTCTGTCTGTCTGTCTGTCTGTCCATCCGTCCGTCCGTCCGTCCGTCCGTCCGAAATCATTAAAGTCTGTTATAGATATAATGCGTATGTATCATCAATATATCAGAATAAAACTCTTCCGTTACTGAGTGACTGACTGACAGACAACGTACACCCGAAACTGCTGGGCGAGAAGCTGAAATTTGGCATGTAGGTGAGTGTAGCTGAACACTAAAAGAGGATTTTTGGAAATTCTACTCCGAAGGAGGTGAACAAGGTGAAAAACTGTAAATATGAAAGTTCTACAGTAGTATCAGATTTTATTCGCTTAAAGGCATCTGACATGACTTTTACAGCTACCTACCCAGCCATCTAGTGACAGGTAGTCGCATACACACTAGTGAACTAAACTGTCCACCAGTGCGCAGGTTTCCTCACGATGTTTTCCTTCACCGGAAGCAAGTGATGGTCTATGAAAACTACTATATATGTATCAGATTGGTATATAAACTCATGTGGCACGAGTAGAATACGAACCTTCTTCTAAGCGTCTTAACCATTACACCACCACCGCTTCGCAATTTACTCAGATAATAAGGTCCATATTTATGTTAATACTTATTTTATCTTAGTGTATTTTTTCCCGGTTACTTCTGCTGCCATCAAAAGTTAGAGCCCAAGCCGATTTCTGTCTTTAGGTAATTGATGGCTTTCCACCTGGAAACAAAAACAAAATATAAATTGACTTTATTAAAAAGTCATGAAACAGCAATAAATCCATTTAACACGATACTTCAATGAAATCATTTTCAAATGAAATAAATTTATATTGTAATTTTCGTATTTGTTTTTCACAAACGTATTCGTATTCCAACTGTTACAAAATGTTTTAGTGTTAAAACTGACGTTCAAAGAACACGTAAAATGGGACACACGTTAAACGTAAATAAAACTTTCAAAATTGTATTTCGTTCATTTTATGTACAAACTCACTTATTTGTATGCGATTTGCTAAGAGGGAATGATTTAGTAATTTATATTCTCATTTGCTGACAGCTTCAGCAGTCCAATTTTTTATTTATTGCTTACTCTGTGTCCTGAGAAAGTGACAAAACAGCGAGACAGCGTGAAGCAACGTGACAATATTAACTACCAATACTTTTGACGTATGATCGTACTATTACTCAATTATATATCATTGTCTATTAATCACTTTGATTTACAAAAATAGACCCGAGTACTTACATTCCTTAAATTAACCTTGAATTCCCCGCGGCCCTATTCTGTTGTTGTTCAATTATGTTTATTATCTCCAGAATCGAAGGGTTAAGGGTCTTGATAGAGACAGACAAACAATGAAATGACTCTTAATGGATTAAATAACCCTTATAGGTAACCCTAATAAGTCTTTACTACAAAAAATACATTTTTGACACAAGCACAAACATGTCCGTGCAGTAAGCCGTTGAGATGTTCCCCCGTCAGGAGCCGTTCCTGGATGCAACACCAGGTCATGCTTATTCTAATAGTACATTGTCATCCAAACTAAACGTGGGTTTGTACACACGTTTAGTTTGGATGACAATGTTCCGATTTCAGCTTAATCGGTTGCTTCAAAATTGAGTTACAAGATTCCACCTGAACATACATTGCAAGTTAAATAAGTAAATAAATAAGCTTGTAAAAACTACTTTAAATATATAAAAGGGGAATTTCATATCGTATACCGCGACGCATAACTGCTCGAGAGATTTCTATATTCAACATATTTGTTTGATCAATAGCTTCTCTGACCACTCAATATGAGGAGCGGAAATTTGATTTCTCCGATTTCTGACGGACTCCAGTCGATGTACTGGAATATGAGACATCTGGTACTAAAAATGTTATTTCTTCGACAAATATTAGATATGTATGGAATATGCTTATTTATATCTTAATATAGAAATCATATTATTCCGTTAAATAGCTATAACCGAATATGGTAGTTGCCATCAAGTCAAATCAGATTTTTTTTCCATGTGTCAAAAAGAAAAAAAATATATGGGACAGAGTGGGCACAAGTCAAGTCAGTTGGCGTCAAAGTTGTTTTAATTTAACTTTAATGAGAATATAAATCAAAGATTAGCATGACTTGATGATTCACCTACAAAGGAACCTCTCAACGGTTTACAGCACGGACACGGGTTTTTTGTCAGGCGTTAAATGATCTCTAGTTTTATTTACAGGCAACCACTTTATTGCAAATAATATTTCCTAAAATTGTTTAGGCTTTAAAATCTAATTTTCAACATAATGTTGCATTAATACCTTTAATTTTGTTTTTTTTCTTTCTTTTGTAATTTTAAGGCCAAATATGGAGTTTGAATGCGCTAAATGCAAAAACAAAATAACGAACAAACAAAAATTGATGTGTTCCTGTTGTAAAAAAATCTTTCACATAGATTGTGCGAATGTTTCTTTTGGTCGATTCCGCATTATGACGCAAGAGAACAAATCTAATTGGAAGTGTACTGTATGCATTAACAAGTTGCGTAAAAGAGAATCCTCGACTTCAATTAAATCGCCCATTCCAACAACATCTTCAACACCTACAACATCCATAAATCGCAGCCTGATGAAAGAATATGTCACGGTACGAAATAATCAAAATTGCAGGATTAACCTGGAAACTACTAATTCCTTTGAGTCGTTATCAGATGAGGCCGAGGAAGATCTGGAAAGTCACATCCAAGAATCTTTACAAAACCTGAACAGAAGCTGTCCGGAAAAACTATTGACAGATGTAAACAGACTTGAACTACTAGAAAAGGAAAATAAATTGCTTCAAGAAAAATTAGATATTGCCGACAACGAAATATGTAACATTGTACAGGAAAATGCCTCTCTAAAAAACATAATAAAAAATTACGAGCTAAAAATAAAAAAGCTTACCCACATATGTAGTGACTCGCCGTGTTCAAAGAGGATAATTAATACTTCTTTGAGGGGGAAAAGACAGAGATTAAAACAAAACCAACTAGATTTCACTTTGGACCCACAAAATTTACTTCAGTCGCAAACTACATCTAAACTAGATCAGTCATCACAACTAGAAATCATAGATGGCGCCACCAGTACCAATCTTGAATTACCATTTTCGAACCAAAGACCTAAAATATACATCTTTGGCGGAGAACAAGCTTGTGGTTTAACAAAAAGAATTATGAAGACCAGGAACGGAAAGTGGAACGACATATATGATGTACACGGATTCATCAAACCCAACGCAACTTCGAAACAAATTTTAAGCAGCTGTAATAATTTATCCTCTATCTCTAACACGGACATTATTGTTTTATCTATAGGCACAATGGACAAAAATCCATACATATTGAAATCTGATCTATGTAATATCTTGTCTAGATTTAAGGACAACAAAATTATTTTAATGAGTACACCATATAATGAATATCTTAATATAAAAAAACTTAATTATGAATTAGAATTAATTGCAATGAACTATCCTAACTGTAAATTTTTACATATTGACTACAACTATAAATCATCTCGCCTCCTAGAATTTATTGCTACTAAAATTAATGTCGAAATTGACTATCCACAATATGTTTGCAATTTTATCACAAATATATCAACGTTGTACAAAAATTATAAACATGGTGCAAATATCACAAACTCAGTAAATAAGGGTTATCATAAGTTCCAAGTCCAAAAAAAAATCACTGATTATTTTACAGAAAAAAATGCTCTCTGTACAATAAAGAAAAAATTCAAACAAAAAAACATCCTTGACTATTTTAGTACAGTAAATGATAATGTCAACAAGTCATCAATAATTACACAATCCCAAAACAACACATTTCACACAGGAAAGTTTTTTCGAGAGCAGTAAATTTGATACATTATATAAAAAACAAGACTCGGCGCACTTCCAGTTAACTACTGTTTTTTATCAGAATGTGTGTGGCTTAAATTCAAAAAAAGATCAAATTGAACTTTATATAGAAAACTTAGTGGATAAGCCCAGTTTTGTGTGTATTTGTGAACACTTCTTAGACATTCACTCTGCTCCAATGCTAAGTTTCACAAATTATGACTTAGTAACACTTTTTGTAAGAACGAATAAGACTAGGGGAGGATCACTGATTTTAGCTAGTAAAGGGAGAAGTGTAGAGGAGGTAAACATATGTAAACAACTAAGCAAAACTGAACACTTCGAACTATGTGGTATTAGAGACAAGGATACTAATTTGTATATATTTTGTGTTTATAATAATAATACCAATTTCAATGAGTTTATTGTAAGATTTGAACTATTTTTACAGCGCTTCTTCAGTAAGAAATGTTTAATAACAGGAGATTTTAATGTAGACTTACTGGCAGATAGTGCTAACAGGACAGAATTTTTGAACTTGCTGACTTCTTATAATTTTAGGTATTTAGTTGACGAAATAACATTCACTAGAAATGGATCAGAATCTTGCATAGACAATATTTTGACTAATCTGCCTGAAGTTACTCCTATTTCGACTGAAGTTGACCATAATGGACTCTCAGATGGACATGCGTGTATAGTTGCTAATATAAGTGATAGTGGGAATACTGAGAAATGGCGCGAAAACGTAGCATTCGTTGAAAAAAGGTGTTTTAATAAGGTAAATGAGGCGTATTTCAGACAAGAACTATTGCGTGTAGACTGGACGAAATTAGGAATTAACACTTTCATTCAAACGCTAGTTAACACTTTTAAGAAATGTTTTAGAAAAAAGAAAAGGAAAATCAATCGGAATAAACATGGCAAGGTAAATTGGATCACAAGAGGTATACGAATATCTAGTAAAATGAAACGAGTCTTATGCATACTAGACAAAAACAGTAATCATTCTAGCATTTATGAATATAGACGTCGTTATCTTAATATATACAAAAGGGTTATAAGATCTGCAAAAAGACTTAGTGTGCAATCGGTGGTAACAAAACACATTAACTCGAATAAACGTGTTTGGGGAATTGTTAATGAGCGTTTAAATAGAAAGAAATCTGAAAACCAGAACCCAATGACCCTCAAAATTGACGACAAATTAATCATGGACTCACAAAGTATAGCTGATACCTTTTCATATATATTTGATAGTGGAAAACAACAGTCTATTGGAGATGTAAACATATCGGATGTACTTCTAAATAATTATGGTAATAAAATTTTACACACATGCGATTTTCCAGCCGTAACCGAAGCTGAAATTATCGATGTAGTTAGGAAAATGGAAAATAAAAAATCTTCGGGGTACGACGACATTCCAATATCAATAATCAAAAACAATATTGACATCTTAGCGTGGCCTATAGCAAATTTTATAAACAATTGTTTTGAAGATGAAATATTCCCCGAGCAATTGAAAATAGCAAAAATAATTCCCATACTTAAAAAAGGCTCTAAGTTAGACCCACTAAACTATAGAGCGATTGCTTTGCTGCCTATACTTTCTAAAATATTTGAGAACATCATTAAATCGAGACTACTTAGACACTTGAAAGCTAACAATATTTTGAATGAAAGGCAATACGGCTATCAGGAAGGTATTGGTACAGCTAATGCTATGGACACCATTGTACATGACGTAACTTCTAAATTAAACGAGAAATTGAAAGTTGCTGGCATCTTTTTGGACCTTAGTTCTGCTTTCGATTCAGTGGACCACGAAATCCTTGTAAGAAAATTGGATTTTTGTGGTATTCAGGGCAAAACTTTAAACCTTCTTAAGTCCTACCTCAGCAACCGGCAACAGTATGTTGAGGTAGGAGACTCTAAGGGAGAGTTTTTGAATTCCATAAAAAATTCAAAAATGCATAAAGTGACTAGGGGAGTCCCACAGGGCTCAATTTTGGGACCAATATTGTTTATAATTTTTATCAATGATTTAATAAATTACATGACAACTTTACAATCTGACATTAAACTAGTAATTTTTGCCGATGACACTAATGCAGTAGTTTGGGGTAGTGATATTGACGCTCTTAATAGAAAGATAAATAATATTCTAACATTATTTCAAAATTGGTTTACAGCTAATAACCTAAAACTAAATGCATCCAAAACCAATGTAATGTTATTTAAAACGACGGCTAACAATAGAGATACCCTTGTTGTAAAGTTAGAAAATGTAGTTATTGAACCAGTGACAGCAGTGAAATTCCTCGGTATTCAAATTGACAATTTGTTGAACTGGAAGCCTGAGTTAAAGGCCGTGGAAAATAGCATCAACAGTGCTTGCTGTGCACTGAGAACCTTACGGGATGAACTCACGGTGGATCAACTGAAATCGCTATACTTTGCTCTAGTTGAATCTAGGCTGCGCTATAGTATAAAATATTGGGGTAGAAGCTACGATTACAACATTAATAAAGCTTTTGTAGCGCAAAAGAGAGCCATACGCACCATGGTCCGTATACCACCATGGGAGTCATGCGTGGAACATTTCAAAAGACTTCAAATATTAACCGTTCCCTCCTTATATATTTTTGTGATTTTAACAGACTTTATTAAAAACAGAGCTATTTTTGAGACGGAAGAAGAAATATTATTACGCGAAAGTACTAGGCGAAAGGACTTAACTCTAAAAGTTATACCTGCTCTGCAAATTGTAAAGCACTGTGCGCGTCATCAGACCATAGGTTTATTTAATAAGTTGCCAATTGAACTCAAGTCAGAGAGAAAGCTTTCTAGATTCAAAAATCAACTCAGAACATTGCTGCTAAACAAGTGCTGTTATAATGTAGATGACTTTTAGGTAATTTATTGTCTATCTATCTGTAACTGATATGTATTAAAAATTAAAAAAAAAAAAAAAAAAAAAGAAATTGTTATTATAAATTGTATTTTGTAATTCTATTTGTTGGCATTTAAGTGTTAAATTGATTTTATTATACTAAATTATAATTACTAGTTTTAAGTTACAATATTCGAATGCAATGTAAATTGTTTTTATGAATAAATTGAATTGAATTACCAAAAAAAAAACATCCGTGCAGTAAGTCATCCAGGATTTTATTCATTGGCAGCCGATCCATCAGATCAAGCTTATCATATTAATACATTGTTATGGAAACTGAAGCGGATAGAAAATGTCAACTTTGTAGGACGAGCGGATGTAGATGAAATTCAGCTGGTCATATTTGATTAGAAATAGACAGATATAATGACAGGCCGCTCTAGTTAGCCCTAGCCAGCTGAAGTTAGCAGAGCAAGAAGAAACGTTGGCTTGATATCGGCAAGAATTATATGCGTGTCAATCTGACAACTGGAAATGCCGACCTCCATGTGAAGTGGAGACGAAAAAATAGGAAAGCGAACCCTGGGCTCCGACGTTCAATGGTGAGGAAGATACCGAGAACACGTTTAGATATACGAAAGAGACAGAACGAGAAGCAGACGGAACAGGTAAAAAGAAATAAAATGTTACACTGGGGCACCAGCCCGGTAAGAAAAATGGAAACAAACAGACTTTGCAAACGCTTTTTAAAAGACGAGAATATTTTAATTATGAATAGTGAAAGATGCACAAGTTTACTGGAAGATTTTTTTTTACAATAAATAAAACTCTTGCTATTGTTTTATTGTATACTACGACTAGTGATCAACCAACTCGATAGATGATTCTTGAGATCAATAAAAATCTTTATATTTAATACAATATCTTGTATGTAGGATCTACGTTGTTGTTATCAGTATGCTATCAGTTTTAACATTTAAACCCCATGGCTTTTCAGTTGTAAGGTCACATAACCTCTGAATAGGACATAAACAATTCAATCGCATCCATTTTTTATTAAAGTGCTGTAACCCATCATTTTTTCATCAAAGAGTCAAACACAGCGCAATATTTCTATGAAAACAGCCATACATTTCAACATTACAGTTAGGGCTGCCACAACTTCTAGTTTTCGATACGGAACATAAAAAATGGACGGAGCTTTTTCGTACGACATTTTTAGGTCACATTGTAACTTTAAATGTACAAGACTACAGTTAACCAGGTTTTTGCGAAACATCCTTTTTTAGGTCGCAATCGTATTGTGAAACAGAATAATTATGAACAAATAACACAGTGGACGTGTGCTTACCTCGTGCCAATAGAATTCAGGTTTACCGCCAAGCAGGCGCAATATGGTTTCAATAATATACGGGCATACGATGTCTCAAAAATCTGTATCTCAGAAACCACTTCATATTTTTATTAGATTTTACAGGTGGCCGATTGAAAAACCACAGTTCCACCAAGTCTACAAAATTTTAAGGTTTATTTTTTAAACTATCACTGAGTTATTGCGGTGTTAAAAAATGTAAGCGGGATTGGGATATTGAAGACGTATGGTAACCCTACATATAGTGGATATTACAAGGTAAACTTAGTGAATTTCGTGCTAGAACAGTTTTATATAAGCTGTTACGTACACTCGGCGGGAGCGGTTTTATGGGTGGATCATAAAAATGATAGATCACTATGTGGCCCGTTCTTTACATAGTAACGTGGTTTTGTACGTACCTATTTGTTTGATAACCCTTTTTATTTTTCTTATTGAGCATCATTATTTCCAATGTACAATTTCCTTCATAGCGAACCTTTTGGCGCGGTTGATAAAAGTCATGACAGATGCCTTTAGGCGACTTGAATAAAATCTGACACCAGTGTTGGCAATAACACACTCGATATGATGACGATGGGCTTGCCCATGTATGCACATTACTAGCTTTTGCTCGCGGCTTCACCTGCGTTTTCTTATTATTGTCAATGTCTTAGGTTCTAAGAAACGTATCGCGATTAACACTATACCGGATTTTAAACTAGAACATTCAAAATAAGTGCAACTATGAAAACTGCAAATTCCATCTACTTAGTAGTGATTCCCTATAAGTAACAAAGGCATTATTAGTAGTTGGCTTATGCAAAATGATGTATAAAAATTGAACATTGTATACAAAATTATAATATAATAAGTCTATTATATTATGACTTTGTATGCTATGCTCTCGCTAAGTGAAATTCACAAAAAAAAACAAAAATAACTAAATTCGCTTCAATTAATTAGCCAAGATTAGAATTATGAATTCAATTTCTAATTGACTTACTTTAGCTATAAAAGGACTCAGTTACGATGACTTCTATAATTTCACAAAGACGCGTTAGTATAAATTGCTTTTAAACAGCTACTTTCCCTTCCCTTTCGAATATAAAACATGCATAAATTACTTTGTCCCGAAACACAAAATAAAGAAAATACAGAATACAATTCAGTTTTAAAATTTGGAATGTCAGAAAATTTTATTTAAAACATAACCTACCTACTGCTCAACTTAATAAAGGCATTTTTTGCCAACCAAAACGTGTCTGTGAACTTAGCATAACAAGTTTCAGAATATCAAAGTTTAATTGGAGTTCTATTATACATTCACATGAGTTTTGTAGTTTCTATGTAACATTCCAAGGAAAGTTCTGTCGTTTTTCATATATTTTTTTAAATTATATATTTTTAATTAATATTAAACAATAATAATAGACATGAATGGGATATATAAATAGTTTCTCATATATATTATAAATATTTCTGGATTTTTAAAGTAAAAAAAAAGTTTATTTTAAGTTAGCAAAATGTTGAAAAACACAATCAACATTTTTTCCCAGAATTCTTAAAAAAATATCAGCATATCACATTTGAATATAAGGTATTATGCAAATTTACTACTTACGTGATTTATAGAAATATGTACTTGATAAAAACCTGAAATTCTACTGATTTTGAAACATTATTATTATATACTTACTTACTACGCTGGCTAAGTGACCCCAAAGTGGATCTTGGCCTCCGAAACGAGAGTACGCCACAATCTTCTGTTCGGCGGAGGTCTGCCAATTGACCAATGATTGCGGTCAATTGGCATTACTATTATATACATAACATTAATATTATTCAGTTGGCACTTTGTTAGAACTCTTAACAAAATAATGATATCAGCTTATTTGACAATCAAATACTTAATAATAAAAAACATTGTTGTTAAGAAATTAAAATTAACGTTTATTCTATGCATATTTCAATATAAATGTATCTTTTATGTTTTGTTTTATTGTTCAAATTGAAAGAATATAGTGAATTTTAAACAAGATTATATAATATAACAACATGTGGAATAATTTATGTTTTTCCATTGATTGCTTGGCGTTTTTTCTCTAAGCCAATTGTATCTATACCAAAACTCACCTATTCTGCCGTGTGGTGGATTCCAAAGCTGCAGTCAATGATTGCAGTTAATATATAAGTACTACTTTATGGGGAGAAAGATATTTGAAACTATGCCTCAAGACATATTAGGGAATCGTATCCCTGTTGTTTTTTCTCGTGACAAATTAAATTCTTGTTTTAACAGAGGAGTAAAATGCACAATTATTTCTTCTATGCAAGAGTTTTTGTCAATCCAAAGTAATTCTAAAGTCTTCATGATTGGTGGAGCACAAATAGCGCATCTTTTTTTGGAGTATGATCTAATCTCAGAATTTATCATAACAGAAATTCACAAACCCTATAAAGGTGATGTATATTTCAACTTAACACTTCTTGATGGATGGCATAAAACTATTCTCACCAAAACGAAAGATTATACTATATGGAGGCTAATACGTTAATATGCATGTTAAAGCAATTTATACCCACCGCATTGAATGTGGGGAAGTATTAGAGCAGGTTCTTGATCGCTATGTTTCAGAGTTGCTAGGAGAGGAAGTTGTTCTTGCTATCACATCAAAAATCATTTCTATTTGTCAAAAACAAGTGGTTTGCTAAGCATTGTATTAGGATCTTTTTTTACACGAGAATCGTTTGGAACTGTTCTGGGAGCCAATACACGCAATGAAATTTATATAAACCTACCGATTTTACATGAACAACCAACTTCTCATATTCAGCGCTTTTCAGCAAATTTAAAGGCCTGGTCAAATACCAGGCCGTATCTGTCCAAAAGTATATCTGTTCTTTTGCTTTTCTCACTACAATAATTGTTAGGAAATTAGGTGGATTTGTACGATTAGAAAATCCGCCACTTCTTGACGATGGCTACCTCGTAACTGTAGTCTTTTAATTCCGGAATGTAAATTTGAGGAAGGCATCAAGCCTTCCACTGTCACCTCAAAATGTATATCGATAGCCTTTAGTGGCTCCTTTAACAAAGTACCACAATATTTGCCTTCGCATTCACGACGGGATTCGTGATTTTTTAAATAGAATTTAGCGACCGCACTGGTCTAAATGATGTTAATTTTTAATACAAAAACAGTCACAGTGTCTCAATTTTAAATAATTTTTTTGTTTCGGTCACTATCCAATATTCAAGTGTGATATGCTGATATTTTTATCCAAAAATTCTGGGAAAAATGTTGATTGTGTTTTTCAACTTTTAGTACTTTTGAAATGACAGTTATTGATGATCCGAAATATTTTAATATCTTGTTGTTATTTCGTAATTTCACCAAATATTCTTGTTTGATATGCTGCTATATCATTACTATATTATTACATGGGGTCTTCTTTCTTGGTGATCATTTTTATTTAATTATTTCATATGATTGTTACTGCTTGTCAGTGATATAGGTATACAGACTTATTTTTTTTACTTTAATTGTGGGTTGTTTAACATTTTCAGAGAAAAAATGTTACGTATGTACTTCTATTCCCTTTTTACTTTACGTCAAAGTATTTGACGCCCCATAAGAATGGAATTGCCTAACAATTGATTGCAAAGCATATAGTAAAAAATGTATAGCTTATTTTTTTTGAGTTATATATATAAGTACTACCTTTAGTTTTTAGAAGTTTTTGTACTAAGTCTAATTTATTATTTAATTTTTCTTTAATTACTTATTTACATTTTACCCAACTTGTGTTGTGTCGCTAAAAATGCTAGTGACGATTGAGATTTGTGGTCAACATCATAACGGGCATTTATAATGTCTTCATCTGATGATTGATCTATATATAATTTCCCTGTAGTAGCTGAATTATTTCCATTATTTTCTTTGTCTGATTTTAGGTCGGCCATAAATTAAGTCTAACTGACGGAAGCGGCACTGCTTCCGTATCAAAACCAATGCTATGTTCATTGATTTTGATCAGGTCAGTTCTCAGAACAACAACTATATTTGATTCTAAGAAATAACGCGACTCAATGAAATTTCTAATTTGTTGAGTTGTACCAATGCGGTAGCATCTAATGCCAGCATTGTATCAGGATCTTTTTTTACACGAGAATCGTACATTTGGAACTGTTCTGGGAGCCAATACTTACAAAATTTAAAGGCCTGGTCAAATACCAAGCCGTATCTGTCCAAAAGTATATCTGTTCTTTTGCTTTTCTCACTACAATAATTTTTAGGAAATTAGGTGGATTTATACGATTAGAAAATCCGCCACTTCTTGACGATGGTTACCTCGTAACTGTAGTCTTTTAATTCCGGAATGTAAATTTGAGGAAGGCATCAAGCCTTCCACTGTCACCTCAAAATGTATATCGATAGCCTTTAGTGGCTCCTTTAACAATATACCACAATTTTTGCCTTCGCATTCACGGCTGGATCCGTGATTTTTTTAATAGAATTTAGCGACCGCACTGGTCTAAATGATGTTAATTTTTAATACAAAAACAGTCACAATGTCTCAATTTTAAATAAATGTGCTCTCCATTTCTTTTTGTATCGGTCACTTTCCAATATTCAAGTGTGATATGCTGATATTTTTTCCAAAAATTCTGGGAAAAATGTCGATTGTGTTTTTCAACATTTTATTACTTTTGAAATAACAGTTGTTGATGATCAGAAATATTTTAATAGGTATCTTGTTGTTATTTCGGAATTTCACCAAATATTCTTGTTTAATATGATGCTATATCATTGCTATATTATTACACGGGGTCTTCTTTCTTGGTGATCATTTTTATTTAATTATTTCATATGATTGTTAATGCTAGTCAGTGATATAGTTATACAGACTTATTTTTTTTACTTTAATTGTGGGTTGTTTAACATTTTCAGAGAATAAATGTTACGTATGTACTTCTATTCCCTTTTTACTTTACGTCAAAGTATTTGACAGCCCATAATAATGAAATTGCCTAACAATTGATTGCAAAGCATATCGTAAAAAATGTATAGCCTATTTTTTTGAGTTATATGTATAATAAATTAGACTTGAGTTATATATATAATAAATTAGACTTATCTAAAAACAAAAGGTGTACAGCCTTTAATTATTTTTTCTTTAATTACTTATTTACATTTTACCCAACTTGTGTTGTGTCGCTAAAAATGCTAGTGTCGATTGAGATTTGTGGTCAACATCATAACGGGCATTTATAGTGTCTCTATCTGAATTATTTCCATTATTTTCTTTGTCTGATTTTAGGTCTGCCATCTTATTAATATCATTATCGCTTTCATCGTCCTTTTCGCTTATTCATTCAACAAATTAAGTCTAACTGACGGACGCGGTACTGCTTCCGTATCAAAACCAATGCTATGTTCATTGATTTTGATCAGATCGGTTCTCAGAACAACAACTATATTTGATTCTAAGAAATAACGCGACTCAATGAAATTTGTAATTTGTTGAGCTGTGCCAATGCGTTTCTTGTAAATCGTTTTACCAAATATTTATTGTTACCTTTTAGGCTCGCCCAACGAGATACCATTGTAAGTCGAAGGTCTTGTTGGTTTTTTAGTATTGGCATCGAAACATCGCTCATAATAATTATTAAAATTAGCACATTGCCCAAATAATTGCGCAACGGCAATCGATAATGGCCAATCAACAATTGGCGGAATAGGCGCGTTTGCAGCAAGTATTTGGCTTAAAAATATTAAACGATGATAGACCGCTGATCAGCTGAAACCATTTGGAAGGTAGCATACCAAGGCTCTCTTAGCGCGTTACAAATACGCACTGATATAAACATATATGTAGTTGATTAGGTTTATAACGCTTTGCGATACCATCGGTAGCATCTAATGCCAGCATTATATTAGGATCTTTTTTTACACGAGAATCATACATTTGGAACTGTTCTGTGAGCCAATACATGCAATGAAATTTGTATAAACCTACCGATTTTACATAAACAACCAACTTCTCATATTCAGCGCTTTTCAGCAAATTTAAAGGCCTGGTCAAATACCAGGCCGTATCTGTCCAAAAGTATATCTGTTCTTTTGCTTTTCGCACTACAATAATTGTTGGGAAATTAGGTGGATTTGTACGATTAGAAAATCCGCCACTTCTTGACGATGGCTACCTCGTAACTGTAGTCTTTTAATTCCGGAAAGTAAATTTGAGGAAGGCATCAAGTCTTCCACTGTCACCTCAAAATGTATATCGATAGCCTTTAGTGGCTCCTTTAACAATGTACCACAATTTTTGCCTTCGCATTCACGGCTGGATCCGTGATTTTTTAAATAGAATTTAGCGACCGCACTGGTCTAAATGATGTTGATTTTTAATACAAAAACAGTCACAATGTCTCAATTTTAAATAAATGTGCTCTCCATTTCTTTTTTGTTTCGGTCACTTTCCAAAATTCAAGTGTGATATGCTGATATTTTTTTCCAAAAATTCTGGGAAAAATGTCGATTGTATTTTTCAACTTTTAGTACTTTTGAAATGACAGTTGTTGATGATCAGAAATATTTTAATAGGTATCTTGTTGTTATTTCGGAATTTCACCAAATATTCTTGTTTAATATGATGCTATATCATTGCTATATTATTACATTGCTATACTTTTTTGGTGATCATTTTTATTTAATTATTTCATATGATTGTTACTGCTTGTCAGTGATATAGGTATACAGACTTATTTTTTTTACTTTAATTGTGGGTTGTTTAACATTTTCAGAGAAAAAATGTTACGTATGTACTTCTATTCCCTTTTTACTTTACGTCAAAGTACTTGACGGCCCATAATAATGGAATTGCCTAATAATTGATTGCAAAGCATATCGTAAAAAATGTATAGCCTATTTTTTTTTGAGTTATATATATAAGTACTACCTTTAGTTTTTAGAAGTTTTTGTACTAAGTCTAATTTATTATTTAATTTTTCTTTAATTACTTATTTACATTTTACCCAACTTGTCTTGTGTCGCTAAAAATGCTAGTGTCGATTGAGATTTGTGGTCAACATCATAACGGTCATTTATATTGTCTTCATCTGATGATTGATCTATATATAATTTCCCTGTAGTAGGTGAATTATTTCCATTATTTTCTTTGTCTGATTTTAGGTCGGCCATCTTATTAATATAATTGTCGTTTTCATCGTCCTTTTCGCATATAAATGGGTTAATTTTAATACCGTCATTCAAAAAATTAAGTCTAACTGACGGAAGCGGCACTGCTTCCGTATCAAAACCAATGCTATGTTCATTGATTTTGATCAGGTCAGTTCTCAGAACAACAACTATATTTGATTCTAAGAAATAACGCGACTCAATGAAATTTGTAATTTGTTGAGCTGTGCCAATGCGTTTCTTGTAAATCGTTTTACCAAATATTCGCTCTTACCCTTTAGACTCGCCTAACGAGATACCATCGTCACTAAATGCGACGTATCAAAACGCTTGACAGTAGTTGTCCTGTTGGTATCTTAGTATGGGCATCGAAACATCGCTCATAATAATTGTTAAAATTAGCACATTGCCCAAATAATTGCACACCACTGCGCAGAAGAAATGCCGAAAGAGACTCATTTGAACAGTGTTGGTCCCAGAAGGGTTTCTTACAATTTTTTTTTTCTAATAAAGACATAGTACATAGTGTACATAGTCAAAATAAAAACTTAAACTTAACACGAATTAAATATGTATTTATTAAAAACATATTTTTTTTATTATTTTATATTGAGTAAATTTTCTTTTAATTTTTTTTCCCTTTGTTTAGTTGCATATTATGTCACTATCTAATCTCTGTTTGGTCTATTGGTTGACTGGTAGACCACGCCATATAGTGTTAAGTACACTATTTGTAGATATTTTTTTTGTTTAAAAAAGGTCTTAAATAAATAAATAAACTCTTAATACAAAAACACATATGAGCAGCATATTACGGCTGTGATGCTCTATAAAGACACGATGTACTTCCAAACTTTGCCAATAATGTTTGCAACCTCTCATAAAGTGATTCTTTCATAAGTAATATTGGGGAACACAATTGGATTATAGGTTATGAAACTTCACGGTCGTATATCCAAGATGTCAGAACTTTTTCGTCAATTTAATGAACATTTATTGAACGTGTCCAATTTTTATGTGCGTATAAAATAATGACTTTTCGGTGGTAAAAATTTAACAATATAACATTACTACCTTTTGCCCGCGGCTTTGCCCGCGTCTTTGCCCGCGTTAATTTTCCGGGGTGAAAGGTACCCTATGTCCTTCTCCGTACTTCAAACTACATGTATGCAAAATTTCAAGAAGATTGGTTTAGAAGAACGTAACGTAAAGGTAACAAACAAACTTGCTTTTGCATTTATAATATTAGTTACTATTTGAATACAAGAAAGATCTACAGAAAATACTTTTCATCATGGCTTCAATTATAGCGTACTTCAAGCCATAAATAAAGTAATTGTGTATTTAAATAACTGAAATTAATAATTTTATGCCACTTTTCGAACCCGTGGTTCCATTTGATCAATTGAGACTCGACAATACAAGTTTCATATAAATGGATTATTCTCCCCAGATCCATGATGAATAGTGAGATTATATCCACAATATTTACACCTGAGTATCCGCTAAAAAATCTTATTACAGATCAAGACAATGGATCGATCTACATAGAAATTACTGAAAACAAATACTATTGTTTTTGATGTTTATAAAAAAAGTCCACAATTCGATTTGTAGAAAAACAAACCAAATGGCCATTTGTGGCGTGTGGTTTCGCCCAAGAATAGGACCATTCCATATTCACCCGTGAATGTCGTACGAGGCGACTAAGGGACATAAAGCCTTGGCAACTGACAACAATAGTATTTCCAAGAGGAGTCAACGTCAGGCAGTTTGAAGGTTTATTTTACCCTGAGCTCCGCGGTATCTTTGCTCCGAATGGAACCAGGAACACGCGTAGATTTGTGAGTATGATGTACGGTCAGATGTAAATTTTCTCTCTGACTGCTATTCAAAAACAATAAAGACACAGTAAGCTTGCAAACCAGTTCGTAAAACTCTTTGTGTTACAAAACCGATCATAAAATATAAAGATACGTAGTACCTCGAGCTAAAACTTGAATTGTGTCAACTTCCACCCGTATACGAGTGTTTTATCATTTTATCTTCTGTTTACTGTCTGAGAGCGTTATATGTCCTTGTTTCGGAGATTCTAAGTAACTTTTGTGCTTATTTTACATTTGAAGAACTTAACATCTCGCATCTAAGAATTTCCTGTACAGTCAATCAACAAGAACATAAATCAGAATCACCGCTGTTACGTTACTTCGTCATAGCGACTCATGTACCTAGTGTAGATTAAGAACGGTGACTGTACTTTTGAGTGACGGGGTTGGTTTAAGCTGTTTGAAGTGTGCGATTTACAAATTATACGGATATGAATGATCATTTGAATTTATAACGAGTTGGGAAGAAACTCTCGGTTGTAAAATCGTGTGTGATTCTCGTTTACGAGTTCACATGTTATTGTGGTTAAAAGAAGCGAGACGCCAATTTACGTTTATGGAAATGATATATTGTTTGTTCATTGTTGTTTTATGGAAAATTATGTTTCTTTTTATATAATTTTGTATTGCAACTCTTGGCTCTGTCTACCCCGAAAGGAGAAAAGACGTGATACTTTATCGATATATTTATATCTAACGTTTATTCCTGGTACGACTTCAAACTCTATAAATAAATTAGAGACGGAATGTTTTCTGCGATATTCTACATATTCTATGTATGCATTTTTATTAATCACTAGCTGCACCCTGGGGCTTCGCTCCCTTGGGAGTTTCGGGATAAAAAGTACCCTATGTTATTCCATGTTGTATTCTACCCGTGTACCGAATTTCATAACAACCCGTCCAGTAGATTTTGCGTAAAAGAATAACAAACACAATATTCATCCTCACAAATTATTAAAAAGACAAATATTTTGGTGCTAGTTTGGTGCACGTGTGATATAAAAAATAGTACTATATATTCAAAAGTATCAAAACTGTTGCGGTTTATTTTGAATAAAATTTTAATCACTATCCGTCAATAAAGTTATGGGAGTAACAATGAAATTAAAATATCCCACGTTTTTTTTTCAACTGAAACTTTAATAATGAATGAATAAATAACGTGAGCTTAACAGTGATTGATCGGCAAAGTTTACTTAAAGTTTGGAATTGACTAATTGAGGTGTCCTCGGGCAATGTTGAACGAATTTCTGAAATTATTTATTTACAGCCAGTATTTATTCAGAATTCAATGGACAAATAAATAAAATGGACAACACTCAACGGCCAAGATTTCGATGGACAAACAAACACAGTAACGAGCACAACACAGCCAGACAAAATATCTGTGATGATAAATAAAAATGTTCACTCTCAATTGCTAGAATTGAATCCAGGACCTCCAGATTGCGGACGTGTTGGAAACTATACTACCGTGGTCGTCGACACATCAAAATATATTTTTAAATCTATATTAGGTCATTTCTCAAATACAAAGAAAACTTCACAACACCTTTGGGAATGGGGAAGTAGAGCAGATAGATACCTTTACAATGAAATCTGTAGCAAAATATTTTTTCAGTCCGGAGCAATGGTCCAACTGCTCCGTCCGACTAGTTGAACCATGGGTTTTTACTAGGGGATATTGTCCAACTTTAAAATGGTTAGACCATAGCACCTATGGAGAGTTCCGTGGTCCAATTCAATAAAAAAATCACTTATCAACTATAAAAATCTCAACTGCATCTATACACACATAAGGTAGGTATTTTCTTTTCCGTACAAATTGACCAATCACTGCAGCAGTAGTCAAGTAATCTTCCTCATTTTTTGCCCTTCTTGACCGACTGCTGAGTATAATATAATTTACCCTTGAATATAGTGATGACTTCTTAACAAAAGTTGTTACAAAATTTTAGTTTTTTAAGATGGTCGAGTTTGTTACTTTATATAAACTGCATTGTTACAGTATATGAATTATCATAATTATCCTAAATACCTATATCTATATTTTAATTAAATTATAAATATTTTTTATAACTATCAGACGTTTTACTACCCTATTTCAGTAAGGCAGTTTATACAAGTATATTTAGTGCCTTCAACTAAATAAAAGCTAGTAATAGAGCCTTATGAAAAACTTTGAAAATATGAAATTGGAAATACAGCTCATATCTCAATAGTTCAAATCTATTGGGAATAAAATTGCTTCCTAGCATCGAAGTGCAATACGTTGTAACAAGTACGTGGGTTGCATCTTGATGACCACAGTTAAGGAGCTGTTACATTAGTGTTGTTTTCGATATTGTGTAAAGTGACGACCCCCTGTGGCTTAACGGTCATCACTGGAGGTCCCGTGTTCGATCCCCAGTCAGGTCAAGATGGTAAATGACCTGGATCTTGGATGTGTATATATAAAATATGTATATGTGTTATTAGATATAGTGTTGATGAGTTAATAACCCATAACACAAGTCTCGAACTTACTTTGGGGCCAACCCAATCAGTGTGATTTGTCCATATATATTTATTTATTTTTTACCTTATTTTGGTATTTTAAATGGCCAGTGGTGACCTTTCCTTCTTTTCCTTTAATTTTTTGCTATAAAAATAGTTCACCTAAATAAAACTAACTCTGCGTTATCCGTGTGTGTGATGGTATTCTTGATTATGACATGAAAGCCAGATTCAGTTGTGATTTTACAACTATGGCCGCTTGTCGCTATTTATGTACTGAGTTTACATTGTTATACTGAAAAAACTGTCCTATGTAAGTATTAGTCTTGCACATTAAGACTTATAGAATGACCAATACATCGAGTGAGAATAATTAGTTTGCACAGATATTTGGAATTATAACGCATGTTATGTAAACGTGCGTTTACATGTGCGTTAAATTATATACGACCGGGCTGCATAACTATCCAATTATTTATATATTTTTTAACTAACAATACACATACGGAAGGAGACCAAAGAAGACGTGGATAGAGTGAGTCAAAAATTAAAATAATAACATAACTATTGATCGAAATGTTCTCCATTAAACTTTTAGAATAAAATTGTACCTTTCACATTGAGCAGACAATGCGAAAGCGGGAAAAACACAAAAATAAAAATAAATACACTTAATAATAACTTTCTAATAACTTTTTCAGAGATGTATTTTCCATAAGCTTGCCATATAATAAAACCCGTCTTAACATTTTTCCTATTTGATTCACATTTCACAGCATGATCTCGCAGAGTGGGTACGTGAATCGGCATTTTATCAAAAACGAATTTTAAATGGGCTATGAATCATCTCAATGCTTCACCGCGTTGCAATCGGCGCAATATTAGTTTTTTTTTTTATCCTACTAAGAAAGGTACTCGTTTTATCTTTATCACATTCTGTTAGAGTACTGCGTTTTTTTGTGCAATATCCAATCAATTTCTGATTCTAATTTTAAATTTGCATCCGTTGTAATTTAGGCTGTGTATGAATTATCTATATAGATATATGTAGATAATTCACACACATATAGATAAATATATAATAAAACTGTAAGCGGGCTATGTATGTACAAAGGAGATATTAAAGAAAAATAATTATATTAATAGAAGCCAAAACATTCTTTTTTTAATTTTCGTCTGTCTGTTGCTGTTCATTGCGATACGTTGGTTAAAATCCGAGATAATGACAGAAATAAGTTATGTGCGCACGTAATAAAAGCTAATAACACAATATTTGATAAGTCAATATTATAATATTTTAAAATACTAGTTGTTCGCCGCGAACTTAGACACTCGCACACACAATAAAATTTTGATAAGTTTTTACAAAATTGCGAATATTTCTAAAACAATCTCTTGACAGAACATCTACATACATATTAAATTTCATAAAAATCAAACCAACGGTTCGAAAGTTATCGCATTACAAACATTGAAAAAATGGATTTTTGCCCCAAGTCGATTTGTAGATATCAATAAAATAGGTCGCAACTTTTTATGTATAATAGGGCTATACAATACACCAAACTCTTCAAACAAACCCGAGATGAGAGATAATTGAGTTTCCACGTCGAAGGTTCAGGACACCTTTAAATAGCGCCTTTGTAATAAAACTCCAACTCGTTCGGGCGGGTACACATCGTGAATAGCCGAGGAAGGCCGAATCGATGCAAACTCTCGATAATAAGGATTTCAGATGGAATTAGATTCCTTGACCGTAGCGCGTTGGCTTATACTAGGCCAGGCTTTGAACCAAAAATTCATTCATTCTCGAAAAGTGTCATTTTCGCATGACACTTTCGTCTGCTGCAGTATTAAGACTAATATACCAACATTTTATTACTGGAAATAATGGAATACGATTTGGAAAATTTTTGACTTTGTAGGATAAGCTGAAATACTTGCGAGATTTGATTTACAGATAAACAGAACGAGACTTGTGAAATTGAATATAAAAGTTTCTAACATAATTATGTCAAAATTAATACCAAAGCAAAACCAAGTTGATTAAAAATTAACAAATTAAGACCGATTAATCTACAGCTTGTACTCAAAGCGTCCAAGACTATGGCCTTCCTCGAGCATTCTTAACCAACGGTTCAACTTTAACAACCAACGATGTTGGAGTTTGATCGGAGTTCCGTGGTGTCCCGCACTTTAATGGATCCGGGGAAAAGTAAAGACGCCTAGAAATATGGCATTAAATTCATCGTCATTGATTTTTAATTTGTTTTTTTTTTCTTATACACGCTACCGTACTCGTACGGTAGCGCCGCTTGGTCTTCACACGCGCTTTGGGAATCGACTGTAGATTAAGTAAATTAATGATATTTAACATCATAAGTTGAATAAATAATTAACAGAGAAAGTAAGGAAAAAAAGGCGCATACAAAAGCGGATTTACCTCACATTACTAATTTTTACATTCATTTTGATGTTCCAAGTTATGACTATTGTGTTTTTCTATGTTGTCACACTCATTGGTCTGTGGTCTATAGATATCCGACGTGATTTTTACAACTAAACTAGTAGGTAGTACAATTAGGTATAAGCATAAAGAATTTTCAGTCAGTATGTAGATTTTCTCACGATATTTTCCTTGACTCTACGAAAATTGATATAATACATATATATAAATACCTATATAGGGACAAATGACACAGATTGAGTTAGCCCCAAAGTAATTTCGAAACTTGTGTTATGGGATATTAACTGAACGATACTATATTCAATAACATATACATATATAGATAAACATCCATCCACATCCAACATCCAAAACCCAGGTTAGTCTGAAAAAGGTCATTTTTCATGTTGACCTGACCTGGTTTCGAACCCGGGACCTCCAGTCTAGCAGTCCGGCATGATGACCATTAGGCCACGGCGGTCGTCAAACTAATATACTCGAGTAAGATAACAATACAAATACAAACTCATGTGTGTATATATATATATATACTATAGTTCGAATTTGAAAAAATCACTAACGAGGACCTTACGTATTCTACTTAACAATATTATTACAGGTACGTAAAATTGTCCCAATTTTTATCTAATATTATAAATGAGCGAGTGTTGTTTGTTTGTCTCTTCACGCTTCATTTGCTCAACCAATCATCTTGAAATTTTGCACACGTGTAGTTTGGAGTATTGAGAAGGACTACCACTTTTCATCCCGGAAAAATAAATGTTCCCGTTGGAAATTCACGCTGGCAAAAGTAAGTACAAAAATAAATTTTCAATGGCATCTGAAAATATATCAAGTCTTTACTTTTGTATTGAATTTGCGAGTGTTATCCCGATCGATACCATGGGATCATGTTCCACAGCTCAAAGTAGTCAACTTTTTACATTAGAAGGGCTTTGTTGACCTTTCTTTAGTTAAATCGCTCTTTCATGGCCGTTGGGAGTTGTATCTTTGCCTTTGATATTTTGAGATAAAAAAACTAAGTATTTTTTTATATATACCTTTGTTATTGTAGTCTACGGAGCATTTATGTGGCGTCTAAATCGTGATATATACAAGTATATTTGTACAATTAGTTGGAAAACACCACAGGTTAACGGACAAGAGCAACCAATGAGAGTCACTAGGTAATGTGTTGAGTTACCAAACTATACTATATTTTTATTATACCTATTGAAATTTGGCATGTAGGTTCCATGGGGACTGTAGGTAAGCACTAAGAGAGGATTTTTGTAAATTCAACCCCGAAGGGGGTGAAAGGGGTGAAAAACTTTTGTATGAAATTTCTACACCGTTGAAGTTAGTGAGTTGAAAATTTGGATTTCAGTTGTTTACAACAAATTAATGAATACTTGTTTCAGATTTTTCTAAAAATGATCCCTCAACCCCTTCAAAAGAGGGTGAAATATTTGGACACAATTTTCAAGATAAAAGCTGAAAATCGAGCACGTAAAAAGCGCGGGCGAAGGCGCGGGCAAAAGCACGAGTATAAAACTCTTATTTCCCATTCGGACATTTGACATCACGTTCGATGTCCTAACGAACCGTGAGGGGTTCACGTCGGGACATTCCTGACTTACATGAATTGTGAAAGGGTGAGGACGTGACGTACACTTATATTTATTTATTTATAAATTGCGATAAATGAGACGATCTTTACAAGTAATACCAGTAATAATTCATAGCTTAATTTTTGTGTTTTTTAGAGTTTCAAACCGTGAAAGTTAAAAATGGAATCTTTCCATACGAGTTAGTTAAGTCTGTCTACCTTTTTGTGAAAAACGCTCAGAGGTCTCGATTGAGTAAAAATATCCGGGTTTCTTTCATCCTCAAAAAAAAATATTACAAAATTGATTTTGAATTAATTCATCGCGGTCAAATATACACAGCATTGATATTTTTCATAATGTTCAAAAATATTCTATATATTGATAAATAAGTAAAAGTGGGTTACACCATTCGACTTATGATGTACGTAATTTTATCTAAAAGTCGGCGCTGCGCAGGTTAAATATAATGTTAAAATTATCTGGTGCTTACCGTTTCCTTTTGTACAGATTTTGTATTATATATATCGTGATAAGGCCCCAGAAAATAAACAAATAAAATCTAATTCTAGTATCACACAACATATATTAAATTAATACTAAACTAATCACGAGCAAAACCTCAAAGTAAACGCTTCCAGGTGGCTCCAGCCACTTTGCAATTAAAACTTGTACGGAACACACATTTTGACAAAAACCGAACGCACGATATCGGCTGGGGAGACAAATGGTAACAACTTTTAATTACTCCACACTGTTCCGTGGTTTTGTACTGCCACTAGAGTATTAGTCTTGTATTTACAGATAAACTATTTGATTTCAAGCTACTTTTGAACCAGTAGGTTATGGAGCATAAGCCAGCATCATTTTATCAAAGAGATGGATACATTTTAATAGGAGTGACATTTAAATCCAGACTATCAAAACCAAATCCAATCGGCTTTATATTTTATTAGTTATTTGTGTGTGGTTGGCGTGTGGTTCCGCCTTAGAATAGAACCAGTCTATATACTCCCGTGAATGTCTTATGAGGCGATTAAGAGACGCTTAGTTTAGGTAACAACAATAGTATTCCCAAGGTGGTATGGCGTAAAACAGGCAACCGATTTTAAAATCACCACCGAATTTCCAAATTTTCAAAGTTATTTTTAAATTGACCTCGGGCTTCGCGGCTTTGCATCCCCAAAAGCATCCGAGTACCTACATGCGGAGATGAGAGAGTGAGTAGAGGTATACTTGATATTACTGCTAATGCTATTTAAGCATTTAGTTTCGGATATGATAAATGAAAAACCATTTGTGAATTTTAAAATTAGTTTAAAAATTGTAATGCCTCGTCACGACCTCAATTTTAATCTAAGCTTTTATATAAGTACAGTAAGGCAGCATCAATGTAGTAACTAGTTACTTTTATTATACAATTCTGAATACTTCCATCATTCATCCTTATCATACCTACTATAGATATGATTTTCGTGCATAAAGATGGTTGAATTAAACACCAAATAATACAAAGATTATGATACTTGAGTAAACTCACCAACTATATTAGAGCTGACAGCTAAGTTACCAACTTACCAACCAATGCTTCTAACTTAAAACATACGTTATCGCACTAACATATTATCGCATAGTTACATTACCTCCGATCTAAGTTCTAAAGTTGGCAACTTAGAAAGATGAACTCATGAACATGAAAGATTTAAGGAACATCCATTTCTCGGCATTAGATAGTGATGGGGTCTATAAATGTCGATAATATTAAAATTTATCAAGGTATAAATTGTAGAATAAATAAATGTATAATAAATAGAATAAATAAAATATAAATGTAGAATATATAGAATAAATAGAAATAAATCGAAACAAAATGTATAAGCAATTATTATTCGGTAACCGACTATCTGTCAGTAGGCAAAGGTATAAGTTAAAACTTTCTTATATTTCTAATTGTTCTAACATAGTATTAAACATTTTTTGATGTGATAAAAGAGCTTTGTACTCCTGGTACAGGTATTTTTATGCTTGAAGTGAGATATCAATCAACCAATGAGTTTTTTAATTTTTGTTTTTAAATAAAGATAGTTTATTTGATTTAAAAAACTATCGTATATTTATTGATTTCAAATTAGCCATAGATTACGTTAAATGCCAAGATAACATTGTTATATACCTAGGTAATAACGAATTAAAATAAAATAAATTTATCCAATGTATAAATGCGTAATATATTACTAAATTCATGGGTCAGTATAAATAGCAAAGTCGCACTACACAAGATCGATAAAAGCGAATACCAAGAACTTATCGATGTACCTATTACCGAAAGCTCTGAACATCACTAGGAGAGCATCATTCTAACGCGGAAGTTACGTAATTAACTCCATAGCCCAGAGTTCTCCAAAGTTTAAAATTCAATCAATTTTGCGCTCCACAGAGCCCATTCACAGTTCGACTGTTTTGTACCTGTGATTGTTGTTTAGCCGCTTTTTACTTGAATACTTATTAATTACCTTTAATTAAATTATTTCTGATCGAAGTATTTCGTCAAAAGTATGACCAGAAAATTAATTGGTTTATTATAGATTTTCCTTTTAAGTGATTTTATGTTGATACCGACTCATATTATCAGTCACTCAATCACGCTGTAATAATATTAGCTGAATCTTAATTGAACCGCAATTGTTTCGGGTTTTATGCCAGTTTTTGTTACGAGTTCTTAACAAAACTTCAAACAGGATAATCCAGAAGTCGTATGTCTATGATTCTTTTAGCATTAAGATCTAGAAAAAGAAAATTTATCAAACAACATATATTTCATTTAAAGACGCTGACTTTAATCATGACAAAAAATTGTGAATGGGAATTGTTTTGAAAACGGTAACGTTGGTTTACGATTCAGTTTTGATTCAAATATCTGTCCATTTTTTCATTTGCAAAATGGTAAAAAATAATATATCGAGGTTCAATTGCGATCCACCTGGAGTTTCCCCGCGTTTGAGGAACTGATGTGAATGTTTTGAAAACTTGAAAGAAGAGGAACTGATGTGAATGTTTTGAAAACAATTGTACTAACCGCTGATAAAATTACGAAGTTTAAGAATAATTTTCAAATGGAAATATACACTTATTACTGGCGCCTGTGGCTCAGAAGCAGATTGTCACTCTGCAGAGGTCACTCACAAAAAATACCTATAACCTAAATGAAAATAAAATAATCAATCAACTCGCCTGAATATACAAAAACTGTACAGCCAGCTACAAACTAGTAAATATAAGATATTGAATCATATCATATACACATACACTTTGAGACTGATAACTTGACTTGCAAGCAATGCTAAATTACTTGAACTACCGACCGAAATGACATAATGAGATAGCATAGAAACGAAGCTGCGCGTTGCCCGTTCCTTTCGTTATGCGTAGATCAAATAAAAGAACAACATTTTTATATTTTTTAATTTCTATTCTATAACGAAAATGGACATAATTCGACGACCTCAGCTTCTCTAAAAGGCAAACTTTTGAGATATAATTTTTCCCGCGCTATCGCCCGCGTGACACTTATCATCGTCACGTAGAATATGGAACGTCGGTGTTTGCCAGCTAATGGTTTCCTAGCTTGCGATACGCAAGTGAAAAATATAAAAGTCACAGAAAATACCTATATACCCTACAAAGCCTAACTTAAGAAATAATATACACCACTAGAATTGATAAATAAGTCGATATCGCGGGAAAAATTATATGTAAATCGTTTGATACACTAGCGCCAATACCACACTTTGGAATTATAAAAGAAATCGATAAAAATGTGATGGTGGCGCCATTCTCTTTGCTACTGTGTACTGCGTACATAGTGCCCTAAATAGACAAATCACTACGAGTAAGTATAATTACTTGTAAGCCTTGGCATGCATAATCTTCTTGACGACATCAAGCCGTTATATTTGGGTCTACCTTGCCGTGAAGAAACTGCATGGCCAGACATTTCTTCTTTATGGAAGACTTGGCAGTACAAGCGCTGGCGGGCTTCTGCTATATCTATACTATTATTATAAAGAGGCAAGCGTTTGTGAGTTTGTATGTTTGTGCGAAGCCCCGGGCAACATTTAGTCACTGATATAATAAAAAATAAATTACAATTTTAAGAAACCCCCAACTTCGAAGTTGCTTGCATTCTATCGTCTGCTAGAAAAGAGCTAACGGTATCCAAACTGTACACATATTTTACAAATATAGCTAAGAATACTCTCGATTAAATTCTCTTTGGAATAAAAGACACGATTCTAATCTTCAGCCGTTTGGCTTCTGCTATGCCACTTATACACATACAGATAGATACATTAAACTTAAAACTCCTCCTTCTATCGTCGGGGGTTAACACTGTCTAGACTAACTAATTAGGCTTGGTTATAGCTTAGCAGTTGTATATAACGTTGTATGGAAGAAATTCATTTTTCGATTTGTTTAAATACAGTTTTATCTTTATATATCTATAGTTTCTATATTTTGTGTCCCAGCTTTGTACCGTTTTAGAGAATTGCTCTCCAAGCTGCTGACGGCAGACTAATGGGTACTGAGAGACACTACCGGTCATCATTTTTAAATTTTGTATTTATTTAATAACTAGCGCTCTGTCCTGGCTTTCCTCGAGTAAAACCATAATAAATTATATAACTAAAGCTTCAACAGAAATCAAACTATTGATGAAAACCGTACATAATCCGTAATTTTTTGAGTTTATTGCGTTCATATGAACACACAGATGCGACAGAGGGACTTATTTTATAACATTTAAGGATTTAAACAAAATTTTTTTATTATTTTTTTACTAAATACCAAACTGACAAGAATGTAATATTGCCTCAAAATATAACAGACAAAAAAATGTTTAATTTGAGATCAACTAGAAAACATTTTCAAGAAATAATTATTTCGTATAAAGAAAGATTTTTTGGCTACGTCAAAAAGTCATTTAAAATTTTAGGTAATAAAAAATAAGTAACACAAATGCTGGCCACAAATAATCCGTAATTTTAATTTTTTAACTGTTACAGATTTTTATGTAGAAATACAAATATAGCTTTACAGATAATTTTTGTAATTTTTAAGCGTATTTAGTTTTAATTAAAATGCAGTTTACGTACAAAGCAGTGACAGCAGGATTATAGTGATCCCTTATTATCAAAGCAGATACATTGAAGCTAAACAGACTTATGAGAAACCAAACAATCTATACATACTTTGTGTTTACATTTCGCTCCTACAGAAATTTAAGATAAATAATAATGCTCTATATTATTTTCCATGATATATTCTACCCGTTTAGTAAATTTCATCATTACATATTCACTCAATTGCATCCCAACTTTCATATTTGCAATACCGGAACTTTCATTTGAACCCCACAATTTATTCCCGTGAGAATTTTCAGATTTGAAAAATTCAAAAGTACCTCAAAAACTTTTTGCATTTTTTTAATGATATATTTATGGTTTTGATAGGAGTATACAAGGAATAAGAATATAAACAGTATTCCAAAATCAAAATCGTGACATGAAAAAGAAATAGCTCCACGTTTCGCCAAATCATAGGACAAAATATTGCGGCCAGTGCGATAAAAACAAAAAATCAGCGCTGAACAAGGAAGCAAACGAAAAAAAAAAAAACATAAAAATATGCTCGTTTATTTTTAGTGTGGCAATACTGGCAACTTTATTCCACAACGGTGTGATTCTGCGCGCCAGCTAACGAACCGAGAGCTGCGGCCGGCGTATTTGCACAACATTGTCTGGTGCTTGCTAGCTACGACCGCGGAATTAGATATAGATGAACCGGCACTAAATTTAGGATCCAACAGATAAGATATCGAGGAGACATTCATACTTGGCGCCGTTCACACACATCTCCCTCTGGTTTCTGTCTGTGACGTCACGAAACTCGGGATCAGCGAATAACTAGTTGTTCGCCGCGAACTTAGAACTCGCGAAAACATTAAATTTTTGATGAGTTTTTACATGATTGTAAATATTTCAAAAACTACTTAACCGATTTTGATGACCCACGAATTTGAAGATTGTATTGACAGTTCGTACATACCTTTTATTTCATCAAAATCAGACCAACGAAAGTTTCGAAAGTTATCGAGTTACAAACAAACATACATACATACAAAAAAAATATTTTTGCCCCATGCTGAATTGTAGACAAATATTGTATATATACCACCAGTCGCCTGCTTGACGTCAGCCCTCCCTGGGAATATAATTGTTGCATATTAGCTGACTAGGCATGGATAAGGCAATGGCAAACCACTCCATTAATAATGCCAAGAAAGTTGTTATGTGTCATAGTCATATTCCTCATGATTGAGGAATACGACTATGAAGAAGCTGCTTAGGCTATGTGCCCGTCTGCTATTCTCGTACGATATCCCCGGGAGGATATAGAGTGGTGTTATTCTAGGGCGGAAACACACGCTATAAAGCACAATAATCTATATCTAACATATAACCACTTCAGTAGACGTATTCTCAAAGAACCGCAATCTGTATCATTATTTGTAATTTGATGAAAGCATAAAGTTTCACATTCTATAAAATCTGTTAGTTCATTAACAACTGTTTCATCTATATTTCGTGAATCTATGGCTAAAAACCAAGCAAACCAAAGGATATTTCCCACTACCAGAACCACGTACAGAATAAAATTTGAGTTTTTACATGACGAAAAGCGGATGAAAGTTGAAATTGGTGTTCCGTTACTTCATATGGTTTTTTTACAACCTATTTTTAGTGACAAAATGAATTCCGTTTTCATATCGCAGTGGTATGATTACTTTTCTAGTTGTTTTTTTTTTTTAATATTCTATCGCTTTGTTTATTTACTTGAAAGTATTATTTAAAAAACGACTAACATCTGGGCTGTTGAGTTTTAGAGCATCGATGATTTTTTTTATCTTCTGAGGGTGATTGCATTTCAATTCTCACTATAGAGTGAATTCGCAGTGAGACGCTGTTAACCAATCACAGCGCGCTATTGTGACGCGACGACAACGACACGACAATGTGATTGGTCAACTGCGTCTCCCTGCGAAGTCACTGCGACTCTATAGTGAGAAATGAAGTGCATACCTACATGCATGCATTGGTTATAAAAACTAATCTATTTTAAATATGGAACTGTATGAGAGTCAACAGATTGTGCTTAATTAAAATCTGGCAACATGAAATCTCTTATATCCAATGTAATTCCGTCCTAATTTCTAAACACAAAAATAACTACGCGAAACAAACTCCTGAGCAGATGGTTCTTCAAGATGGCCGAAAAGCATTTGGAAAGTTTCTCGCTGCGGAAGTCCTTGCGAAACTTTTTATTTAGCGACGGGGAACACTGCCAAAAATGCTCAATAAGTTTTTCAGGGCAAATTTTATTGTGGCTGATGTTTCACTCACGTTGCTTTTAGATGTTAGATGTGTGATTGTGGGAAGGTTATTGTCGTGAGTATTTCTGATTGAAGATTAAAAAAAATAAGATTCGTAAGATAGAATTCGTAATAAAACTTATAATCATAATATTTAAACTATCAACTACAATTTAGGAATCTCAATTCGGGAAAGTTTTGGTATACGTTATCAATGCAAAAAAAAATTGTGGTTAACCAACTGGCTATTGCTCATACTTCCACCGGCGTTAATATATCCCATATTTGATCACGAGTCATTAACATTATTAATTCCAAATTTCGTTAAAAACTTAGCGATAATAGCCTAGCGTATTATAGTCGTGAAAGCGAGACAGACATGCAGAAAAACTTGCGCGTTAATAGAATGTTATACAGAAAAAAACTGATCAAAGAATTTTGATTCATATCACGAAAAGAATTATTATATCTAAGTAATGATTTTAAAAAAGACTGACGATAAAATAATTTGTTTCAAAACATGGAATGGGTTGATGTATGTAATAATTTTAGTGGAAATCCTCGGTAATCCTCGTAACTCTCAAACTTAAACATCCAAGTGTCCATGAAACGTTCAGTCCTAGCTAAAAATCCGACGCGGTCCCAAAGACACTCCAAGTTTTGACTTCACGAGCAAACTCATTACACAACTTATCCAATTTTATCTCGCAAGTATGTTACAGCCAATTAAAAACTTGATACAGTGCGGCCCGAAGTTGTAACATATTTGCTGGCATTGTCAACTTAGCGGCCGATGGACGATACTCCTCAAACTTTGCTGGATGGTCCAAGTTTTAAGACCGGCGACTACAAGCTCGTCGAAACGTCAACAACATTAAATAAAAAAGGCTCGTATGGGTCCAAGTTACAGTCATGGAAAATCACTACATAGATTTAATAGTTCAAATTAAATATTTCGATTTGGTATTTGGTAAATATATCTAAAGAAAATTGTTTGAAGAAGAAAAATTTTTATGTTTCTGGTTTCTAGTTTCTGTTGTATTAAATAGATACGAGTATGTGACTCGCATATAAAAAATATACTAAATTTACTTATACGCATTTATACATATGTTATATGCGTTTCTGAGTGTCTGACTGACTAACTAACAGACAGACAACATACAACACATACTACTGGGCGTAGGAAGCTGAAATTTGACATGTAGCTTCACTGGTGAGTGGAGCACTAAGAGAGGATTCTTGGAAATTTCACTCCGAAGGGGGTGAAAGAGGTGAAAAACTTTTATATGAAATTTCTAAACCGTTGAAATTAGTGACTTGAAAATTTGGGTTTTAGTTGTTTACAACAAATTAAAGAACGCGTGTTTCAAGATTTTCTGATAATTAACGTTCAACCCAACCCAAGGAAAATATTGTATGGGACTTAATACAATTTTCAAGATAAAGAACTGAATATTAGTAAACATACTCTTCATCATTTTTCTGAAAGAATGACCGCGATTTTACTATGAAATTCATGCGGGCGAAGCCGCGGGCAAAAGCTAGTACACCATAAAATTCCTTATTTTACGCCAATTTCTTTCTATTTCTCTCATACTCGAAAGTTATTCTATATCTGGGGCTGTCAGACCACGAAACCTATCCGTCAGAATAATAAACGAACTGCTAAATTTGTATTATTTAGTTAATTATTATTTTAGCAGTGTGTTGCCATATTCTACTTATTCTTCAATTTAGCGTACAAATTCTAGGGTTGTATAAACACTATACATTTTTAAAAATAGTAGCTATCGTAAATGTGAAAAGCCGTAATGCCATCACTTGAACCAAACGCTGTAAGTTTGAAAACTACTGCCACGAGCAATCAAAGCCGTTTCTTGTACCGTTTGTTTTGTTATTGTTCGAGGCGCTGTTTCGTGTTTTATTTTCAAGAACACTTCTTCCATGTTGGCAATCATAGTATACTTAATAGAAACCAGACATCTCCCATTGTATGTGACGTAATAAAATTGGCGAGATGATTTTGAAGGTCAATTGTTAGATTCATAGTTTCAAATGTTATTTGTAAAAACTATAATTGAGTAATTGTCATTACATATTACAATTATTAACTTTTTTTCTAATTAAAAATAAAAAAATAAACGTATGTACGTAAAACGTATTTGTTTGAAATATGCTAACAATTTTGTGAAGTCAAAGCAAAAAAAAAAAAAAACAAACATTAAGGAAAGATCCGGTGGTAATCGTGTTTGCCAAAAATAAGTTGGAAATTTTATATCATCACCTTGTACTCGGTGGTTATAAAATATTGAGACATTGTAACAAAGTGTTGAATTTTCCGCCAAAATATAAATGTGGAAACAGGGCCAAGTTAATCCGTGACTCTGAATTTCTTCCATAGTCCGATCGACTGGACTAAGAAAAAAAAATAATTTTTCCACAGTCCGATTAATTGTACAGTGTAAATTTATTATTTAACATTGTTCAATTAACCAGACCAGTTAACCGGATAACTAAACTGTTCCACGGGTGAAATTGAAATTGAGATTAGTGAGTTTGGATTTTGGAAAATCCACAACTTCGGATGTTGATTCCCCTAAATTGAACAGAAGTTATTTATTTTAGTTTTTAAAGTTTATTTTATTTTAATTTTAGTTTTTTTTAAATTTTAGTTTTTTTTTGCAAGGATTCATTTATTAAACATACAAATAATAAAACAAAATAAAACATAAATAATTGCAAAGTCAATCAAAAATGCCACCCCGAATTGTACCCGGTTCAAAAGTACCCATAACGCTAGCTGCGTTTCCTCGTTGGATAGCAATTGATAGCCTTTGAACCAAGTACCATCCGGAGCGGTAGTCATATCCACGACACGTTTTTAAATACATATATTTTTTAATCGTAGTCCTTATGATTAGAGGTTGTATTTTCATAAAAAATATTATTGATTATTAATAATTTTTATGATAATTATTATTAATCTAGGCAAATTATTAATTGTATAAACAGACTTACTTTTATTATAGACTTGTTGTTATTTGAAATTCGCGCACTAAAATGTTTTTTCAACGATGTACCTAATTGGGTTATTTCTACAAACTTGGACGGACACACAGCCGCGCGCTTTTGTAACGAACTTTTGTGTTTTAATCATAGTAAAATGCTGAAAGCGTATTTTGACTTTAGCAAAGGGTTTAAAAATATTCAGGTAATATATTTTTTACAGCCTTTTAACTTCTACTTTTATATTAAAATTTATTTGCGCTATTATCTGATGATCTCAGTCTAGAAAACCAGGATTTTCCTAACTAAAAACGATTACCATAACGAAACCATATAGAAGGTTGATAGATTGATATGAAGTGTTGCGTATCACAATCTACCGAGACTACCCAGACATACCTCGATATCTCGGACGATGATATACATTATACAAACTTTTGACATTCTTCGCTTAGCTAGAACGCCGAAGCATGAATATCTAGCTAAACAGACAACACCCACCGTCCAGCGGTCTATCTAAATGACAGTCTTATCTTAATTAGTAGTATAATGTCTAAAACTAGCCACAGTGTCAGACAACACCAGTCTTGGACACCGACCTGGACTGGGTCCAACCACAAATCGCGAAATTTATTTGCCCTCGCCCGCGCCGCTGCATCTACGTGGATCGTATACAAAATGCATCGGTACATGGACGTTGGTTTACTGAATCTGATTAATTTTACAAGATTTGATTAATTTAAACTTATACATTAAACTTAAACATTTTACATAACATAAATTTATCTTATTAGGTTTGAATGTACACTGGCATTCACGTCGATACTTAATAATAACTTTAACTTGCAATATAAGTATTACCTTAAAGCTTAAGTTTATGTTTATATTCGGATGGAATCTTGCAAGCGAAATTAAAAGACATGAAAATATTCAAAGGTTTAGCTCTCGACGAAGGAATTCATCAATGGACAATAGCACAATCATGACACTTTACACGTGGCTTCAGTTCCAATGGCAATGAATTGTTGTGTTAAGTATGACATGATGGTGAACCAGAATGCTCTTCCGATAGATAATGAGATGATTTTTATGTCACGCAATGTTTGTAACAAGAACCCTCAGGCGATAATGAGAGCTTGTATCAGAAGTGGCAGTTCTAAACAACGACAATATATCACACTGTTCAGCAAAATTTATAGAAAAAAACCTGTGTTGCTAGTAAGGGTCTTGTGTCTGGACGGACACTGTTGACAGCTCAGGTATTTTTCTATAAATTTTAATTTAAAAGGCAACTTAATGGTCAAAGTATTTAACTCAAATGTCGACTTGATCTTTGGGTCATGTAGAGAAGACTATGTGTAACTGAGAAATAATTACATAGCCATAACAGTACCATATCTATCAAAATCTTCTTACATCCTCGGTAGTCTTAGGTATTTTTATTTCTTACATGCAAAGATAAAAATATATGAAGTTAATTCCTTGCCCCATCTAGATAAATATACCTCAAATAGCGTATGTATATATATGTACAGTTTGTACAGTGGAGGCAGTATTTTACTTGCTCCAGTTATGGTATTGCAACTCAAGTATCGTGCGATAAATAAGGGAGAGTGCTGCTTCTGCCCGCTGCAAATGGTGTTTACAGCCTTTTTAGCCGACTTCGGAAAGAGGGGGTTCTCGAAGCAAGGCCTACTAAAATTATAAATGTGAAAGTTTGTGAGGATGTGTATATAAATAAAATAAATAAATAAATATATTACGACAAATCACAGACATCAAACATCCAAGACCCGGGCTAATCAGAAAAAGATCAAAGGTCGTCAATTTATGTATTTTTGTTACTCTTTCTCGCAAAATCTACTGGACCAATTGTTATGAAATTTGGTATACGAGTAGAATATAATCTGGAATAACACATAGGGTACTTTTTATCCAAAAATTTCCACGGCAGCGAAGCCCCTAGGTATAGCTGGTATTATATAATTGTAAATAGATATTTTAGCTGTCACTGATTTTTACATTGATGATAGGACTTGAAACATTTGTATTGAAATACTACAACAGAATAGAAACTGGTGGCATCTGGTTTGCTTCATGTTTTTGTATTGTATGGACTGAACTCCATATCCTGCTGAGGATATAATATGTCCTGTGGGTATGTATAATCCCCTGGCAAGCACCTACGTTTTAACGTACAATTCAAGTTTTTCAATTATATCCGTTGATTTTTTAAATCGACCTGTAATATAATGCCAGTCTGCCTCTAAGTACGGTAGTACTTAGAGGCAGAAATGGTAATAAAATTAGATGGATTGGATGTACATCCACCTTTACAAAATGTAACCAAATGATACCATTTTTGTTCTCTATTTCTCCCATACTTACACCCCCATCAAAAACCATCTTAAATAATGTTTTAGCGACGACTACAAGAGCCAATATACTTATCGAATATAAAAACTGAAAAAGGAATACTGTAATTTTCAATGCCAAAAATGTGGTAATAATTACTATTCTATATTGAAACGAAATATGGATGTCGAAAAATTATTTTACTGGAAGCTAAAAAATAACAATTTATAGAACCACTGCATATATCTCGAGAATGATGGACAAGAGACAGAGGGCCTTGGGAGCTGATAGGTAACAATAGCATTTCCTAGAAAGATTGACATCAAACGACATGACTTCAGGGCTCCACAGACCTGAATTCCCTGAAATTGTTTTCGTGCACTGCATTTTTTTATCTATTTGTCCTAATGGTTAGCTGGGAGAGAATGCTTTCAGCATAAATTTCGCCATTTGTTTATAAATATGGTTTTACACGGAACAATAGATCGAGAAGCTTCTCACTGCGACCAACTATTTCAAAGTTGCTATTTCTACCTGCTACCTCCCAAATAAATATGAAATAAGTTCGAGTCTCGTGTTGTGTATGTAATAAAATATGGAGAGTTGGCATCCCATATACCAACTCAACTCTACATATGCATAATAAATAGATAAATATACAAGACCCAAGTCAGTCTAAAAAAGATTTTATATTTACCGGTATGATCTACTATCATACAGAAGCCAATTGTGGAACAAAGGATGAGATACAAAGAGAACAGTCGAATGAAACAACTGTTTAATTTGGTCGAAACGTTTATTATCTTTAGGGAAATTCAGCGCAGTCGTGACCCGCCTGTCAAACGTTGGATTCCATCAAAATTGTTCCTTCAATTTGACGGGAACTCCGTTTTTACGCTTGGCGTCAAATAAAAACGTGGCCATTTTTAAATGCTTACGAATTGCGGTTTCGCCTGATGAATTCATGATTGTTTTATTTTGATTTTTGCCTTTTTTTATTAATTTTGGTCTGCGATTGTGAAGAACATGGAATATTGTGTTTTCTTTCTTCACCGAAAGCAAGTGGTGGTCGATGAAAATTACAATACATGATTCAGATTGGTATACAAACTCATGTGGTACGAGTAGGATTCGAACCTGGGACCCGTCGATCTCAGAAGAACGGCAAGACGACTGGACCATCACCGTTTCATATTCTACCGTAAACCGACAGAGGAACCAAAACAAACCTAGTGTAACATTCTAAAATGTATTCATGTACTTTTTCTAAGGTTGACAACGAGACGGATGGATCTCATCCAGCACTTTCGATGTTATAACACTTGAATTATTCATGAAATATCTTATCCGCCAGTCTGCCAAGAACCGTGTATGTTTTAGAGAATAGTTGGGACTTTGATCACACATCTATTTGCTTCCAGGATTTTACTTTTAAATCGTATTTTTACTTCTGTATCGGCAACGGTTCGATATTTAAATTGACTTCCGTTTGGTAAGGAATATTTTTTCGAATTTTTGTATACATGGCTTGGTCATGGTGATTATAAATTAATACTTTTTCTATAAATATTATGACGTATATAAGTACCTACCAAATTAATTACCTATATATCACGTCATTGTCCCTTACGGTGCAGACACACCACACCAGTTTACTAAGTATATATAAGCTAAATACTTTTCACGGATTTTCATGCGGCGTTCACCAATAGATAATGTGCTTCCTGAGGAAGATTCAGATGTATATTTTATTATGATTTTACCTGAGTGATGTCTGGACGGGCTGCTAGTATATAAATAAATAGTAAATATAAATTAAATATAGTAAAACAAAGTCCTCTGCAGCGTCTGTCTGTTTGCGATAAACTCAAAAACGACTTCTCGAATTTACATTTGGTTTTCACAAATAGTAACACCAATTCAATACATTTAATATGTACCTATTTAAGACAAACGGAATAAATGTTGTTAAAACATGTAAATGTTTAATTTATTAAATTATTTAAACTCGATGGCGCAGTGGTACAGTGCTTGCCTCTGAACCGAGAGGTTCCGGGTTCGATCCCCGGTTGGGTCACGGTGGAAAATGATCTTTTTCTGATTGGCCCGGGTCTTGGATGTTAGTATCCCAAAACACAAGTCTCGAACATACTTTGGGGCTAGCTCAATCTGTGTGATTTGTCCTAATATAATTATTTATTTATTTCCTCTGTAAAAAAAACTTAAAATTTCAACTTATATTTATTCGCTCATTTTATCCACTCACCGAAAAATACAGAATTTACCATATCTTTAACAGCACTCTTCCATCTTGCAAATTTAGTATGAAATGTAGATTTACAGTAAATCCGAGCACATATAGTATTGCTGAAGCAAATGTTATTACTTCCGTACGAGCTTAGGTTTCCCCGAAGTCTGTCTTAAATTGCGAAACTTCTATCAGAGAGCGATCCTCACTCTAAGTGTGTTATGAATACAAATAGCTGTGGGCTTCATCACGATAACTTTCATATGACATGAATGTAGTTTACGATATGTAATTTGAACTACAGCTTAGTGAGCTGGCTCACTTCTCCATTGCGTTACGTTGCGTCATAGCTGAATATAATAAATAGGGCATGAAGCCTTGTCATTTTGATACACAATTGTCAGCATCGACTAAGTAATGCAGTAATACAGTTAATGCGTTGACGGAGCGCAACGTAACGAAGCGCTCGCTGCTACGTTGCGTCGACGCAAAATCTTGCAACTCTGTCATTTTAGAGCGTGGCGTCGCAACGTTTCTCTCTGTCGCGTTCTGTATCAGAATACTGAATTGATCCATTGATAGAGGGCGAAGTGCGGGTTTGCGTTCGTTGCACCATCGAATCGATTAGAAGTTAGACGCAGCGAACCAATCACATTGTGGTGTGGTTGTCGTTGCGTCAGAATGTCGCAATGTGATTGGTTCGCTGCATCTCACTTCGAATCGATTCGATGGTGAATAGTGAAATGCAAACCCGCACTAAGCTGTCTAGTTCTATTTCTTTTCTCCCTCTCAAACTGGTTTCTACTCCAACCTCGACCAACTCTCTCTCACATGTTTGCATGTTCCCGTTTGCATTCCTGGCTGTGGCCCGCGGTTTCCGGGGTGAGCACAAATATTAGACCATAAAATTTTAAGATTTAGCCATGATTTTAGAACCGACCGCCTGCTTCCTTGGTAATATTATTGTTGCCTATCAGCTGCCAAAGCTATGCGTCCCTTAAAACATCCACTGATAGATTTGGATTGGTCCAGTTTTAGGGCGGAAGCCCACGCCACCGGAACCACATGTCAATTAACATAGGTGTAAAATTAACTGAACCTTTATAAAATTAATTTCATTTATATCGTCGCATTGGAAAATAAGGAGTATAAATTGTGTAAGATTTGATGTGGCTATTTTTCTTTGTCTATGTAATATTGGACAAAACATAAATTGTACTTTTTACACGGATCAAAGTTCATCAATTAAAGATTTGTGACGACCTACGTGGCGTAGCGGTGACCTAACTTGTCATTCCTCCGTCCTAGTCCTTCGTCCTGAGAGCAGATTCGATTCTCAAAGGAAAAAACTATATTTTTAAGTATTTTTAGTTATAACAATGAAAATAGGAGAGAAATATTATTCATTCATTTTATATACCGATATAATATGAGTGGGATTGGGACTTTTGTAAATATATTTATATAATTCTTATCCCTTTTTTACATAGTTTATTATAAATATAAAGAAATTATTATATCAAAAAAAATATTCATCTAGAATATATGAGTATAACAACTATACGCGTTGTTTTTAACACTTTCTCATTTTCACTTTCTGAATGAAATTAATTGTTTGCCTGTTGCATATAAAGATCTGATGAAAATATTTTCCGGACACAACCAAGCAGAAGTCTTTAAATTCATTATTTACTAACACTTTCTAAAAAATACAAAATTGTTTACTCAACTTGATGATATGTAAGATTTACTGACATTAATTTTATTATTGAAGACAAAAAGTTTAAAACTATGTCTACCGCCGACTTCCCAAAGCGCAGGTGAAGAAAAAGCGGCGCAACAAATTTCACGTTCTTATCAAGTGTGTTACTAATATCAAATACTCAAGTCACCTAGAGGCTTCTGATATTACTTTATCGAATACCATACAATTTAGTGTCAGTAAATAACCACAATGAAAAACCACTTAAAATATTTTTTTTCATTGAAAATAATTTTTCAAAATAGAAATTACAGATCGATTTAGAATTGAAGAAAATCTTTATGTCGAAGACAGTAATATAATTTACAGTTAATTTGGTAGTGAGGTTATAGTAGGTGGCTAAAAAATTTAGTTCAGCATAAAAGCAGATACTTCGATCTCGTGTAACTATAAAATACTGCAGTGAATTTTATAGCACTCTTGTTTTCCACTGGGAAGCGTAAACGTCAATAAATGTCAGTGATTTATTGCATGCTATACATATCTGAAAATCTTTCAAAATCTATCTACTTTACATGTTTTTCATACAACTATATATGCTTTAATTATTTAGGTTAGTTCAGAAGTCGTTGATTTTGTGTGTTAGTTCATAACCTACAAAATATTTTGGTGTTTGGTCGGTCCTGTATTACAAGCTATTAACTCGCAATGTGAGTTCGGGTGGAATTTTCCAACTCAAATTTGGCTTTTAACTCAAGTAATGTTTAACCGATTGAGCTGAAATTTTGTATTCATACACGTTCAGTTTGGATGACAATATATTCTTCTGAGAATGACCTGAAACCCAGGAATGGCTCCCAACGAGGGAACTTCTCAGCGGTTTATTGACAGACATTACTTTTAATCAAGCATAAGATCTCTCTGACAACAAAAGCTCTCGTCAAAAAAGTGATTTTTGTGAAAACCTATTAATATTAACAAGTCTATATTTTGAAAAAAAATACCAATATATAGAAAAATATAATGAAACAGGTACATAATATACGAGTATTACTATATATTGCTAGGGTAAAGGTATCGTAAATCCAGGCTCCATTGCTCCGTTCCGTCGACATAGCACGTTACGTAACGTTCTACGTAAACATCCATACAATCTTCAGTGAAGAAACAATGCAGATACAAATACAATATATCCTATACATTCTGAAATCGTGGTCACCCTACAACGTAACCACGTAAGACAGCATAGAATATTCGGTGCATCGCACTGCGGCTGAATGCACAGATCCTTCTTTGAATTGCATTATCACTACAGTGCATTGCTAGCGCTATATGTCGTTGTTAAGAACACGTAATTTAAGCATTTCGAACTTGAAACGGAGTAATTATTAAAAAACTATGGTATTCTTTAAAACGCACTTAATAACAAAAATGTTATATTGTTTCCTCAAAATGCAATTTAACCATATTATTGTCAATATCTGAGGTTCTAAGCAATGTATCGCGATTAAACCTATACCAGATTTTAAGTTAGACCGTCAGCTGTACAACTGTGAAAACATCAAATCCATCTAATAGTTTTTGTGTGATGCACTAACAAACATTCTGACAAATAAACACATTAGGACAAATCACACAGATAATATTCCAGTCCCAAAGTAAATTCGAGACTTGTGTTATGAGATACTAATTCAACGATACTATATTTTATAACAAATACATGTATAGATTAGCATCCAAAACCCGGGCCAATCAGAAAAAGATCATTTTCCATCATCGTCAACGACAGACACAAAAGAGACAGACAGACGAAAATTAAAAAAAAAAATGTTTGGGCTTCAATTTAGTCCCATAATTGTAAAAAATATTTTTCTTAAATATCTCCTATGTAAAGACATAGCCCAGTTACGGTTTTATTATATGTATAGATTAGTGGGAATTATTTAAAGATTTCTTCTATAATATGGAATAATAAATAATCTATACATGTTACACTAATCTATACATATAATAAAATTGTAGCTGGGCTATGTCTTCACATAGGAGATATATTAAATGACTTATATTATAGATAGATGACGATAGATAGATGACGATAGATATTAATTATCAAAAAAAAAATTAAATACACGAAAATAATATTTCAAAACAGTTAAATCCTATTGCTCCATCCAAACCTGGTGTGGAATATTCATGTTACATATATTCAACATTAAAACAGATAAAAACTAAACTTTATCCAAATTTCCTAATCAGCGTGGAATATTTATGTTAAATATATTTAGTTACATGAATTATCTAAAGTAATACGAACTCTTATAGCAATACAATACCTTCCTAATCTATTCCTCGTGATTAAACCGCAAGCGCTTCAAATATTTAATTTATCGTCTTTAATTATTAACATATTACACGAGAAACTTATACCTTCCTTGTTACATCAAAGAAATTAATAATGATAATAATTTATTCAGATGTTCCAATTATGAAAACAGGGATCTGTAACAAGTGGGTCTAGGGGGAATCTATTAAGGTAACTTTGAGTTAACACCACGCATAATCTTCTGAGTAACTGTTAATCATCGAATCGTACCCAAGAGACTTACTATCCAGCTATGAGCTAGCCTATAATCGCCGAACTAAGAACCCACATAATGAATTACTAACCAATTTAAATTGACCTATCCTAACTCCACTTCAGTTGGAAGTTCACATGAATGAGGAAGTAACGCAGGTGATAATAGAGGGCTTCGCAATTTGGGCGGTTAACTGCAAACTTAATAATTCAATTTGAATTAACGATCGTTGTTATTGCTGGAACTATCAGTGTGAGCTAACGTAATGGAAACATAAATAATCTTTACAATGCGAATGTGTTTCGGGAACAATAGCAGTGCGCTACATTTATTAGTGTCATTATACAAGGAGCATAACTCTGAATGAAGTTTTCGGTGTGTAATAATTTTCGCTGCGGAATTATTTAAATTATCTTGTATTGTGTGTGTTCCAAAAATAATATTTACAAGAAAGTGTAATTTTATTTTCAGAAGACAACAGCAAGAGGAATAAAAATTAAAATTAAAACAGTACTCTAATAAATGTCAGCGAGATTGTACTGAAGAAAAATTGTCCTTTGATCGTAAACTTTGAGAATTATTTGTAAACCTTAATTAGGTATATAGTCTCTTATCGACTCGAGAAATAAAAATTGTTTGTATTTTTTATGAAATTAAATAACGCTAATAATTAATTAGAACGTTGCAATAAATTAACACCTGAACCTGCTACCGCGGCAATAGCACGACTATTACCGCACCATAGAGTTCATGCAGGGTAACTTGATGTGCTGTTGAATGTACATATTAAAAACGTATGCATTTCAGAAAATATATAAACTATACTACAAAACTATAGCTACAAAATGAGTACATGAGACGTGGAGAAATCATAGTTACAGTTTTCGGGTTAACTCCATTTGTTTATAAGTTCACAAGTGTCATTATACAAGGAGATATGGTGCGAAAAAATATTGTTTCGTACTACGCATTCGCGCCTTTGTTAGTCGAGCTTTTTGTTTGTGACAAAAATGTATTATTGTTACGCCAGTCAGAAGTTACTCGCATTTTTTAATAAAACTAGTTTTTTTGACGTTGCAGCTTTATGTTTTGTTCGCAGCTTTTAAGCTGGCGTTTTTATTGATTTCAATTCAATATAGTGATTTTTTTTCAGGGCTGCCTATGCCGACACAATATTGTCGACCTCGGTGGCGTAGTGGTAAAGTTCTTGCCACTGAACCGAGAGGTCCTGGGTTCGATTCCCGGTCGGGTTATGATGGAAAATGATCTTTTTCTCATTGGCCCGGGTCTTGGATCTATGTATTTCTTATAAAATATAGTATCGTTGAGTTAATATCCCATAACACAAGTCTCGAACTTACTTTGGGGCTCAATCTGTGTGATTCGTCCTAATATATTTATTTATTTATTTATTTATTTAATATTTTGTCACACAAGCGAGACGGAAGATTTTTTTCTTCAATGTCGCACTCGGTGTTTTGTTTTAACTTTGTTGTTTTCTATGCTTTTATAACTTATTTCAAAAATACATAACTAATTCATTCTACATCTCCCTCTCACTTCCGCGCGTTTCGGTTTCATTCAAGACTGTGACCCCTGAAGCCTGTGAGGGCCTGTATAAGAAAACAAAGTCTTTAAATATCAATTCTTTTTTTGTTTTGTTTGGGAATGATTTAGTCAGTCAACGTGTACGACATCCACGGGACTATATGAAATAGTTCTGTTCTAGAGTGGACACCACTTACTCCTTATTACTTTTCCTCATTATTATATGCCCTCAGACACGAGGAAAATATAAATTATCAAATATTAAGTAATACTTTGAGGGATATAATTAAGGTCGAGAGTTATGTAATGACTTTTGAAGTATCATCGTGATAAAGAGGAGTTCTTATTTTAAATTTTATTTAAAAACCAAATTGAAAATGGAACGCGTTAAAATACAAAAGAGAACAATTGAGCAAATTATCATAAATCCAATACGATAAGGACAAATGGATTGTCCAAACTGTACTGATTGAAATCGGATACGAGTGACTGCTCACAGGCATATTATGACGCATTCAATGTATTTCACTTATTTAGCTTTTTAATAAATTATTTTTATTTATTGTTTACCTTACTAGGGGCCGGTCCCGGCTTTTCTTCGGTAAAACTCCCTCGGGAATCACACTATTTCTAAGTGAATACCGCACAGAATTACTGTGCAAAGTGGAAACTAAACGCGGACCATGCTCCAAAAGAAACTAGAAAACACTCAAATGAGAGTGACAAGACATGAGCGTGATGAAATTAATGATGATATGTGTGCTATTGGACAAAATAAATAAATATATTAGGATAAACCACACAGATTGAGCTAGCCCCAAATTAAGTTCTAGACTTGTGTTATGGGATACTAACTCAACGACACTATATTTAATAACATGTACATATATAGATAAACATCCAAGACCCAAGCCAATCAGAAAAATATTATTTTCAATCATGATCCGACCTGGGATCGAACCCGGGACCTGTCGGTTCAGAGGCAAGCAATTTACCACTGCGCCACCGTCGACATAAGAAAACAGGAGAGCGGACCCTGGGATTTGACGGCTCAAATCAGAGAGAGAAAGAGAGGGAAGCATCAGTGAAACAACGCCAACTATTTATAGATCATTTTAAAACGTCACTTTGAAGTCGTCACTGATTAAATTATATGGCTTTAATTGATGCAGTATTATGCTGATAATCAGATTCTGCTAATAATATCTCTTTTTACGTGTGTTTCATGATAAATATATATTATTTGATTGTAATGAATTCAATTTTCTATATTTGGAGAGGATTAATGGTCAGCATAATAAAATAATCTTTACTTTGTCTCCAATAATCAATACATAATATTTTATTGAGTTCCATAAAGTAGTCAATACAAAGTAATATATATTTATGGACCCTGACGGGCACAGCAACAGAGGGGTTGGGTTGAATAGAGGAGTACACACCAAGTCACATTAATTACACATAATAACAGAAAATTAACAAATTTAATATACAGGGTTACTGGTGTATAAAGCATAACTTTCCAACGGCGCATAAGGTACATAAGGACCTATCTTTTATTCTACGACTTTGGTCTAAATGTAATAAATACCAAAAAAATCCTATTTTTAGTTTTCATGTCATTTCTATAGAACTTTAACCCTATGTTCAATTCCGCTACATAACGCTACTGTACTATCTCGTGTTGCTTTGCTATTACATAGAGTTATGATGTGTAGAATCGCAAATTAGATTGTTTTTTTTTTTTAATATAAAAAGAAACAACGAATCACGAAAAGTCGTAGAATAAAAGTTGCTCGTTTGAATATACCCAAGCAGTCTTTAGGAAGGTTTTTGTGTATATACATCATTCTCCAACATAGTGTGGTGATTAGGCCACTGTCATGCAAGTAAATTCCATCGCTACAACGAGGCATCATATCACGCCACCACGCCACGTCATCGATCATACGATACCCCCGTCGCCTGCGCCTACGCATCTACGAGAAGCTCCGCGCACACATCGATGCTACGCAAGCTCCGCCCTCTCTGTGATAGCCGGCCAATGACCCGCAGGCCGTGCTACCATAGCTACGATATGGTAGAGGCATCGTCTATTGTCTATCTTTGACTTCGACCCCACTGATGGCAAAAAAAGTGTCAAGCGGGAGTCGGCACAGTTGTGCATATAATATATTTTTTTTAATTGTTTTAATCAGTCAAAAATACACCACTGGTTGCATACAAGTTTTTATTTATATACTTCCCTTGTTCAGTCAAGATTAGTAAGTGTTAGGATACCTAGCACGTCTTGCACTTCAATATTATATACTTCAATGTTACATATATACATTATATAATGATGAAGATTTTGTACATTGCGGAGATCTGTTGCCTGAACTAGGTGTCCGAAGAACCTATCTCACAGGTCACAAGGTACCTCCTGAAGTAATACAAATAATGGTACTTTTCATTCTGAAATTCCCAAGGAAGCGAAGCCTCGGCCTGCAACTAGTATAGTATAACCCAAATACTTTAGCAACTACTAGATTTGATTCTGAATAAAATTTATTAAATTTGAATTTTAATTGAAGCTTTATACGTAATACAAAATATTATCCCTCCCATTTCATCTTGAACATAGTTTACATAACCAATTTAAAGTTGACACGATCACCTGACTCTCACAGTCCAATATTACAAAAGTTAACGAACCAAATTTTTTTTTACACATTGTGAAGAAGAATTGGTACTTTCAATTTTTAATAAGAGTTCCGAAGAATTTATTAAAATGTTCGGGCAGATGACGATGATTTCAATATACAACTGAATCTTATAAATGGTCAAATAAAACTTCAGTTTGGTGACATTGATATAGTATATATGGAGTGGACAACTCAAGCTACCTATTTTGTGTAGAAAAAACAATGTTTTGATGAGATACATTAATACGTAGTATAAAACAAAGTCGCTTCCGGCTGTCATAATGTATGCTTAGTTCTTTAATGTTTATTTTATATATTTAAAACTTTCTTAGATACAGTGATTTAAGAAGAATATTTATATGTATATAATATATATAATATTTTCCCCGTGCGAAGCTGGGGAGGTACCTATAAGATAATTGAGATTTCTGACTTCTTTTCTTCTTCAAATGTTTTTATTTTTATTTTAGAAAATCTCCACTCCTTTTTGGTCTTTTCAGATCTGGTATGATGATGGTCGCTAATTACAGCATCGCTACCAGTGGAGTAGGTATGAGACTGTCTTTATGACCAATTTATATGTACCCATGTTATTGCAAATTTATTTTCTTTCTTAGTTTATTTCAAGATTTTCAGAAACCATCCGACGGCCGTTTCCGATTCGGCCTCAAGTGCCTAAATACAGTGAGAAATTAACACCCGGCCTAATAAATAACACCGATAACAATCAAAACGTCACTTCTAGCCATAACACTCACGGATCCGCGATAACGTAACAAAATGACTGAGTAACTTCCCTTCCGATTTTAATATCTACCTCCAATCTCTGGGACGATTACCCGCCAATAGAATTATTCCTTCTCCGGCAAAATAAAAAAGAAACTCCCTTCATTTCCATGGAAAGCGATCTGAAGCCGGGCACCGCTTATTGAATTCAAATCACATTGGCAACGAACAAAAAATCGCCTTTCAAGTATACACTGATGATTTTTGTAATAAGACTTTGTTTATTTTATCATCGTGAAATCATTTATTAACTTCAATGTCACCATCTCTTTATAGTCGTATTCCTCATGGCTAAGGGGTCGTGGTGATTACGTGGAATGAAACATACACAACAACTTTCTTGGCACTATTAATGGAGTTGTTTACCATTGCCTTCTCCATTTCACACACGAGTTAATAATAAACAATCAGTATGCAGGTTTCCTCACGATGTTTTCCTTCACCGGAAGCAAGTGGTGGTCGATGAAAACTACTATACATGAGTCAGCTTGGCACACAAAGTCATGTGGCACGAGTAGGATTCGAACCTGGGACCTTTCGATGCACAAGCGATCTTAACTTTTATTCAATTTTAATATACCATCACTTACTAGCATTTTTTATGTATTCTGCTTCAGCTCTGGATGGTTTCTGGTTCGAAGATGTCCATTATTGTCGATGTGGACGACCTCGGTGGCGCAGTGGTAAAGTGCTTGCCCTGAACCGAGAGGTCCCGGGTTGGATCCCCAGTCGGGTCAGATGGAAAATTATCTTTTTCTGATTGGCCCGGGTCTTGGATCTTTATCTATATTGTATAATGTATAATGTTTTAAAATATAGTATCGTTGAGTTAGTATCTTATAACACAAGTCTAAAACTTACTTTGGGACTAGCTCAATCTGTGTGATTTGTCCTAATATATTTATTGATTGTCGTTCGGAGAGCAAAGCAGCGAGCAACATTCGGAGGGGGCGGGGGCTACCATTTTTAATTTGCTATTAAAAAATAATAATTAGGTACAGTAACGTGTGAAATTTAAGCTTTGGTAGAAAATGCGAAATGACCAGTAAACATTTCGAAACCGAAATGACACAAGTTTGTTTCTTAGACAGATTTAAAAAAAAACCCAGACTTTCAATATTCACCTCGCTACAACTTATGAACGGCTGAACTGATTTTCATAAAACATGGCTAAGAAAACTCGGGATAAAATTATCTTTGACACAAAAAAACTAAACGAAAATCGGTCCATCCCTTTGGGAGCTACGACGACACGGATACACAGACAGACACGTTAAACTTATAACACCCCTCTTTCTGCGTCGGGGGTTAGTAAACATATTAGAAACTAGCTTTGTCCCGCGATTTCATACGTACGTTCGCTCATAAGTTACTATTGTTTCTAAGCAATAAGTATATCGCAATGAAATCTATACAAGAATTTAAGTTAGACCATCCACTATACATCTTAGAAAACCGCATCAAATGCCGCCCAGTAGTTTTTACGTTTTGCGCCAACTAACACTTACAGTTCTATTATATGAATATATAATATGTAATAAAAATTAAAAAATCCAAAAAGAAGGGCTATTTTTAAATTTTTATTTCGATAACATGAAAGAAAAGACCAAAAAAAGAATAGATTGTTAACATTTTTTATTAAAATATTTGCAGCCATATTTCCCGAGTGTATCGCATTACAAAATGACATCCATATTAAACGTAAAGGTTCAACAAGCCACCATAAATCCGGCCAGCCATTGAGCCCAAGGTCTCTTAATTAAGGCCCTGACCCTTCCATACCCGACAGCTTTTAATCTTGATACCAGCTCTAATAAAGCCGCATAGTTTGACGCGCCTGTTTTCACTGGAAATTGTTTCATTAACTCGCGTGACAAAAAAAAATATTGTTGTACCTAACTTAAAAAAAAAGGGTTACACTCCGGGAGTGCGCCGGCAGAAGTGAAAACTTGAATTTTAACGTTGTGCATTTTTGACGTCTTACGAATTTTCGATCAGGGTCACGTGTCCTAGTGACGCGAGTTAAACATTTTTTATCAATCACAAAATGTGCACAACGCCGCTAAAGATGTTTTCACTTCAAAATTGAGCTCTAAAAGAAAAAAAACTGTTTGTTTACCGCGTCCATCTCAAGGAGATGGAGACTGAGGTTGCAATAATTATGGCTTTCTAAACTGAAGATGTGACTCTGTACTTGTCTATGAGATAGGGCAAACTTAACACTATAAAACGAATACCAAATCCACAGTAATACTTATTCATTAATATCGAACGTGTTATTGCTAATCCTGGTGTTACATTTTATTTTATATTGAAGTCACCTAAAGGCATCTGATATTATTTTATATAACCACCTACAGGTGGTAGTAGTAGTCGTGAACCGGTGCTGCCAGAGGGAACTGGTCATCTCGTTTCTCATACATTTTCATATATATATATATATATATATATATATATATATATATATATATATATATATATATATATATATTATAATCAGCACTCGGATCACAATCATAACCTGTTTTGATATACCTTTTGACTATGTACCTACATTATGTACTTTTATATATTATTAGAAAAAAAAACATTGTAAGAAACAATAATGGTAAGCCGATCTGGCATGATAGGGACCAACACTGTTCAAATGAGTTTCTTTCGGCATTTCTTCTCAGCAGTGGTCGTTCCGAAATGCCATTCCGGTTTGTAGCTTGTGAGAAATAACTATAAATATAAAAATTGACGAGAAAAAGTGCCTGTGAAGGTCTATTTTCTGAATAAATGATTTGAATTTGATTTTGAACACACACTAGTGAACTAAATTATCCAGGTTGCGACAGGACAAATTATGCAGGTTTCTTCACGATGTTTTCCTTCACCGGAAGCAAGTGGTGATCTATGAAAGCTTTGGTAGAACATGAATCTATGGTAGAATATCATAATTTGGTAGAACTATACATGAGTCAGATTGGTATACAAACTCATGCATCACGAGTAGGATCCGAACCTGGTACCATTGATCACAGGCGGACAGTCATAACCACTGGGCCACAACCGCTTCATAAATAATAAATGTTAGTGTGTTTATTTTTCCTTTTTTCACAGCAAGCGAAGCACAGGTTCGAGAGGGTTTTTGTGTGGAGATAGCAGAGAGGCAGCCTAATAATATTTTTTGCTAGGCTGCAATTTTATTTCGATCGTTCCGCTATTTTTCTGTCGTTCCGATACCGAAAATAATTATACGAAAATATTTTCAGATTCATGGACCAACTGTAACGTAAACAAAATCGTAATCAAAACAACAAGTTTCGAAGAGAGAGACTTTTAAACAATAGGTTAAAAATAACGGTCAAGAGTGAGTTAGACTCGCGCACCGAGGCTTCCGTACATATTTGTACGTTATAAAATGTGATGTTTCTATGCATATATTTTTATTTTTTTACGGCATCAAGGGACACAGCTTAAATTTCAAATTGGGACAGACAGACAACAGTGACCCTATAAGGGTTCCGTTTTTCCTTTTGAGGTGCGGTACCTTTAAAAATGCCAGATCGTAAGAGGTTCAATTTCGATGCAGCTGAAGTTATATGTGTGACTGGACGCTGAATTACATGTATATGACTAGTTTTAGGCTACTTTTAGTCGCAGGTATGTATGTTTATTACCTCTTAAGGATTTATTTACACAACAAAACTTCTTAAAAAATATTTATAGAGGACATGGGTATCTTCCATCCCGGAAACATCCTATTCCCGTGGCAATATCACGCGGGAAAAACTAGTTAACCATATACGAATTGTTAACTGTAAATGGTTTACAAAAGCAGTTATAATTCGCCCCCGTTTTCAATTTCGCCCTGAAATACGGTGAGTGACAAAACCACATTCCTTTACACCCGCATCGGTTAGTTTGCGTTGCGCCAGTGAATTTTAGTCGATTTTAGTCGTTTGTTTCCAATCTAGAGTTGTTTGCTGACTTCTGTGCTGGAATAAATCGAGAATCGCTTTTTGGTTGATTTGAAAAAAGAAATCGATTGTAGTATTTTTTTTTTAAATAATTTCTCAAGTTTAGAGCGAAATATTGCTGGCATAAAATGTTGATTTTTTTTTTTATTACTTTCATTTGAGGTTCGAACGACAAATTCAAACCTTAATTGATGGTGGCTGGTTTGCACCAATTAAATTTGTTAACGTCAAATTTCACTGGTGCAACCAACGCACAGTATTAATCAATATCCAATAGCTTTGTACCTAGAATGAAAGTGTAAAATAACATCAATATTTAAACTAGTTAAGGTTAATGGCAAAGTTTACTAGTATAACTAAAAAAGAAGCGGAGACGCAGTAGAAGAATCTTGAACACATTTTTTTTATCTCGCTCTCCGAGATCTATCTAGCAGCTGGTAAAACAAGCAAAGTATATAAAAGCGTCGCTGTTTCGCACTGTCGTTGAAGCCAAAGCTGCGGTCTCAGTTTAATCAAAGCTCTAACTTGTTCCGACATGTCCCTCGGTAATTGTTTCACGGAGCTGACTAACAGCCACTAAGGAATTAGGTTCTAGTCGACGTCATATTGATTGAGAGTTGTGAATCATTTTGGAAACTCTATTTGCCAAATTATAAATTCGACACATCATTTTTTATTTTTTCATTTAAGTTTGTTTTAGTTTTGTGATCGATGATTGTGTCATTTTTTGTTCATTTTGGAGGGAACGTCAACCAAAATGTCAACCTAACACCAGTAAATTTTGACGTCAAATTGAATCGGTACTATGCAGCTGAATAGTATTTTTAACCCCAGATGCAATAAGAGGGTTTATAAGTTTGACTGCTAAGTGTCTGTCTGTATACTTGACACTGTAGCTCATCGACGGCTGTACCGATTTGGATGCAGTTTTTATTACTTGATAGCAAATTTTGTGGTTCTTAGATATATTTGATCAAAATCGGTTCAGCCGTTCAAAAGTTGTAGCGAAATTAAACAATAATCGGGGTTCTTCTGATTTGTGTAACGAATAAACTTGCTATTAATTAGGTGTAAATAATTTTGATGGAACAATGTTTCTGATTTGTGTTGCTGACTGTACCTTCTCAACCCAAAATAGAGTTTCGTTAAAATTACATTGAACAAAAAGTTTGTATGTAAACATAGAATCGGGCACCCACTGCGCTCAAATATCGGCAGTTGGCCGATGTATTATATTGTTGAAATGTAAATTGACTGTTTTATATGGAGCTATATTTATACCGTTAAGCTGGGACTCCACTATAGTAGGGCGGACTGTTGCTGGGTTTCGAATAACCAATAACTTGTAACGCAGCTACACTTTGTTTGGAATCTCTTTCGATGTATTTCGCCTGCGCGGGCACATTTGGATCTACTGTCATACATTTTTAAATTCCAAATTCGCTCGAACACTTTGAAGCGTAAACATTACTATCAAGCTAGCGAGGCAAGAGGGTGGCCGTGATAAATTTATAAACATTAAATAAAATAATAAGAACAGACCCAATAAGGGTCTTACCTTAAGTTTTATAATAAACTTACTTTATTACCTACTGCCTAGTGCCTATTTAATATCCAACCCACGATAAAACCCCGATAAACTAGTTGTTCGCAGCGAACTTAGATCTTGCGAAAAAAAATTTGTTGAAAGATCCTACATGATACAATTCCATTTTTTTTCATTAATCAACAATGTAAATGAAATAGTGTTGGAAATCCCAACACTAAATTATATTTTTATTTTTTACTATAGCAACATTTACGCTCACATTTAAAAAAAATGCTCTCTTCCTTTTTGTCTTCAGTGCCAATAAAAAGTGCTCCCAAGTAATCTCGGCATATTTATTTAACCGGCTCCGAAAAAACTACAATAAATAACAGTCCACTGCACCACGAGCCGTCATTTATACAAATAGGGGATGGAAGTTTAAGTTGAAAATCATGTCTGCACCGCTTTTGCAGAGAAATTCACGCGAGCGAATACGCCGTTAAAGCTAGTTGTCTTCAACTATGGATTGGTGGAGTACCATTAAATTCTTTTGTCAGCACTCGGCGTTCTCGTATAGGCCGTAACGTAACCAGAGATGGGGTTAGGTTATTTAACTCGTTTCTTCTCAAACAGCCTGTCGCAAACCCATCTTTAAGTTGGGCTTGCTTGTATGACTTTTTGGAAAGAAACTGGGCGTAAACCATTCTATGAATATAACGGATGTCGGCAATCAATTGGCGGACAGAATTTGTCGGCGCGGTGAGACAGGTAACGCTTTGTTACTAATGTTAGGCTGTAATTGTATCGAACAACTAGTTAACATTGTATTATAACTATATATGGAATAATCAAATTACGGTGCGTGAGTGAAGTCGAGGTCATAAAATCAAAGGCAAATCAGAAAACTTTATATAATTTACTAGCTGATGCCTACGAATTCGTTCGCGTGGACGAACAATTTTTGATAAGGAGTCAAAATTATTAGAGGGATAGAAAAAAATCTTTATATAACTATATTGGCAGTCTTTGCTTCGGGCGCCAAGTTACTGAATATCTAAAATTTGTTATTGTAAGTAATATATGTGTAAAATAAAATACAATATAGTTACAACATATTTTTTACACAGATCCTGGGCTTTGAGCATCACAACCGCGCATGTAACCGGAAATACGCGTGCATGAAGTGGAAATATTTTAGATATTAGTATATAGTTTTTTTTATATCCAAAAATAACAAATAATATTGAACATTGTGAGCAACTATTGATTAACTTGACAAAAACAATGTTATCATTGTTTTTGTCAAGTTAATCAAAAGTTGGAATTTATAATGTAGTTTTCTGCTAGTATTACTAATTAAATTCAACAGCCATATTAAAATTCAACATTGGCATGACGTTCGAACTCGTCCACCTTATAGATTTTCAATAACTTATCTCGATTCTAAAGATCACTCTGAAATGAAATTATTCAATCTAGTTGCAAAGAAACTTCCATTTTCTTCAAAAGATTTGCAATCAATAGTTTTATAATACTTTATCCATCCACAGACTTATGAGTTTATAGACAAGATAATTACAAAATTCCGGTGAAGAATAACATCCTGCACACTGGTTAATTCTTATTAACTTGTGTGTGAAATGGAGAAGGCAATGGCAAATCACTCCATTATTAATGCCAAAAAAGTTGATGTGTGTGTTTCATTCCACGTAATAACAACCCTCAACCATGAGGAATACGACTATGAAGAAGAATTACAAAATAATTTTATAACGTTTAGTTTTTTTTTCTCGTGTCACTTGGATCTCTTGGGGTGTGATAAAATATAACATCTCGTTATACTTTTCTATTCATATATAGTGCTTATATGAGCTGGTTTATAACTATCATACTTTTTTTTGTTAATTTATATTTATAGATAGTTCATCGATTACTAAAATTACACGGAAAGAAGCACGGATTAGAATTTACAAAAATAATAAAAATCAATATGGCGGATTTTGTGCGCTTGTGTAATATACTATTTTTGATGTTGTATTTTTTTAAGGCAGTACATTTTTTACTTACTATCCTTTTTACTGTCTGTATTTTTATTGTATCTTTGTGTACATAAATTAAAATAAAAAGTGATAAATATCTAATGATTATATGAACAAACATCTGTACATAATGAAAGCCGCAAGTCGTATAAGGATGAGATGTACATGACAGAGGAGGATTCTATATGCGAATAGCCTTTGCTCAATATTCATCAGTGGGCAGAGAAGCCAGAAATTGCGATGATAAATATCTAGCATATAAATAATCAGGAATTCATAATAATTATAATGATACATTGACGTCATCTAACACTATTATTATAAAGAAGTAAGTGTTTCTGAGTTTGTGACTATGTGAGTTTGTATGTTTGAGGCGGGTAATCTCCGGAACTACTGAGCCGATTTCAAAAATACTTTCACCATTAGAAAGGTACATTGTTCAAGATTGTTATAGGATACATTTTATCTCAAAATTTCCACGGCAGCGAAGCCCCGGGCAACATCTAGTTTTTAATAAATTGCCCAGTCTGTATTCGCTGATATCTATGTACCTAAAATAGAGTTCAATGTTTCAATTTAAAATAATCTTGGATTATCTTAAATAGATTTTCTTTGGTATCCACTAATTTATGCGTCGTGGGATGAATAATGTTGATATTATGAATTCGTAAGTAGTTACTAGCGGCCAGTCCCGGCTTCGCTCAGGTAAAAATATAATAAATTACACACCTTAACCTTCATCAGGAACCACACTATCTATTGGTGAAAACCGGATGAAAATTCGTGCCGTAGTTTTTGAGTTTATCGCGAACAGACCGACAGACAGACGCGGCAGAGGACTTTGTTTTATAATATGTAAGCATATTGAGAAATCACTGCTTGCCTTATTACATCATATATCATATTTTTTTTATATATATTATTTCACGATGCTCTTCGTTGAACACGGGGTTAAGAAGTGAATTCATATTTACCATAGTATACTGTGTAATATAACTCAACTGTTAAAAAGTTAAGGAACAAATCATCAAAATTCAAATGCTAGGAAATATTATTATAATGATGAAATATTATAGTTTATTTCGAGCTAACATTACAAAATAAGGTAATTTAATTTTTCATACAATTTGAAATATCCGCAACATGCTTTGTCAAAAAGTGTACAGAAATTCCGCCAAATGTTTGGTCAAATATTTTATTAATCTAACAGGCCACCCCGCATCATACCTGGCCCAAAAGTTCCCATTATATTGGCTGCATTGCCACGCTGTATGGCTAAATACCATATACATTTTTTTCAAACACCCGTGGTCTCAAATGCTACCGGAACAAAAATATATGATGGTTTTAGTATTTATAATGATGAAATTGTCTATATAAAAATATAATGACAAGTAGTTTAAATATTGATACTAACAAAACCACTTTTAGGGAGAGTTGCATTGTAAAATTTGACGTTCATTTCACAGTCATCAGTTCATTTGGCGTATGTCTAAGTTGATAGTGCAACCCGCCCTAAGAATTGTGACAAAAAGTTATAATCGACTTTAAAAATAGAATTACAATGATAGGATATGTTGTGTACCTTTTTACTTGCCTCAAAAACATACAACCAACAATTCAAACGCGCGAACTGGCGCGTGTAATAGATTTTATTGGAGTCATTGCTTAGGCGTTTTTCATTGCAACGACGCAGCACATTTCAACTCCGTCATTTTCTATAGGTTCTGACACTGACGTACGTTAACGTACGTCGAAAGTCCATAATCTATACGTTGTTCTACGTTGATGCCTCAACGGATGTCAACGTGCCGGAGGACAATGGAGCGTAACAGAGCAACGAAGCATGGCTCTTATTGATAACAAAGTTTGACAACTTCTCAAATTTGGAATATTCCAGTTTTGGAATATTCCAACTACAAATTGCGTGGCTTCAGCTCGAAATCTCGAAATAGACCGTTTAATTGGCACGTCCTAGATCCAAGCCCTCACTTTATTTATGACAAATTTCTACCCCTTTACTGCAAGCCAAATAGTTAACTTCCATAACTTCCACAGAATTTGAAATAGTCACTCTAACAGAACGGCTATTTGTTTGTCATTTAAGTAAAAGTAAAATAAAAATAGCAGATCTGGTATAAAAAAATATTATTTTGTGACATTTCCTAATGTAATGCAGAAGCATCACATTAGAAAATGTCACAAAGACATTTCTCATTCTGTATGACTCAAAGGTTGACTATTAGATAATGCTTTTTGCATTAAGTCCGGCTATAATATTTTTTAAAACTGTATTTTTTTTGCAATAAGCTAAGACAGCAAGTCATTCATTCATGTAGGTAAATGTAATTTTGATGAAATTTAACACAGCGATAAATAAAATGTTCAGGAGTAACATAAGCGACATATTTATGGTCTTACCCGAGCACATCCGGGACGGGCCGCTAGTTTAGGTACATGTCGCTCTGATACTAGCTAGTATAAGTGAATTAAAGGCCGATTCAATTATACAATTTTATTAGTACGTAATTTAGTGTTCATCATCACCATGTGTTATATTATATATCTATATTGACCACTCATCCTTCCGGCCCAATAATCCCCACTAATTTTCCCCACTGAAAAACACAGAAGATTGCAGAAGTACATCTGGAACAAACATGCTTTTCCCATGGCCTGTAGTGTTGGGAGAACAAACAATATTCTATACAACAGAGTCCTAAAATAAATTTCACATTTGTTCAATCCTATTCCACTTTTTCGATTTCATTTCATATCTTAGATAATTGTTAAAGTGAGTTTGTGTGTTCGTCATCGTCGTGAAATTTAGCAAGAAATTATAGATCTCTGAACTGTCCCCGTGAGAAATTGACGCGGGCGAAGCCACTTAGCCACAATAATTACAATATAATTAGTAAAGCAATCAGAGTTAGGCAGGTCCCACGCTCAACCATCTACCATCGAACTAGGAGCAGACCAGGGAGCTTACCATTTTAGCGATGAAAGGTAGCCTACATAATTATGTCCATTTCCGAAAGAATGTACTGGTTGTAAGGTAACAAATAAATAAATTTAGTTGAGATTGGGATTTCAAATTCTGTGCCTTGCTTCAGATTTCACTGACGTAGTAATTCGCGTTAACTTGTTATTTTGGTTAACGTTGCCTTGCATACATTATAACTTACAAGTCTACCACGAAATATATTCCGAGGTAATTTAATTAAGATCGTATCAGATGTAGTAAGTTATTTATGGCCGAAATTACTTTTGATGTTATGAATTTCTATTCAGTTTTGCTTGCGTAATTATATTATTGTTGGTTAAACGAAGTGAATTTTGGAATTTCCTTGCTTATAATTTACAGCTTGTGTGAACTTATGTTAGCTAATGTCTCATTATTTACATATAGGTAATTTCTATTTGTCTGACCATATTTTTCTTTATTCAAAATATTACATTTTAAATTAATGTATAACAATTATACCCCTTACAACCAAGCAAACGAGTTAACTTTATATCTCTTATAAAAAACATACGAAAAAATTCACGAAAATCGTTCCCATTGTGTGCGAACAATGATTTGATCAATCTCATTAGATATACGACAGAAGTGAAGAGTCGTTCCCATCTGTGCCGGGAATAAGCCAACGGAACTCCAAACAGATTTCCCGGACACTTTCTCTCATACAAATGAGAGCGACACCGAATCCCAATCAGGCCGACACTTTTGGGAAAAGGAATGAATCATGGAATTCGGAATCATAAAGCTGATAGAAGTGACTTTTTATTTTCTTAAACACTAGTTAATCCGACCGATTTTCTTTGTTAGATATGAGACAATAATGTAATAAAATTATTGTTATAAACTTAACAACGATAATATCTTAGAATGTCTAATTTCCTTTGATCTGTACTAAAGACATTCTCCAAAAAAAACAATATTGAAAACGATAAATATTGGAGTAGTTATTTGTAAAAAAGGATTGATTATTGTGTGTTTATTGCACAGTTCTTATATCTGTGGTTTAGTGGTATTGTCGCTTTAAAATATGAAGATATTTTAAATTTAAATATTAGGCTGTTTTAAAGCGACAATACCACTAAACCACAGATATAAGAACTGTGCACTAAACACACAATATTATCCTTTTATACAAATACCTACTCCAATATTTATCTTTTCACGAACCAATGCTTAAATTAATGAATTAATTAGGTATAAGTACCTAGATAACCTCTTTGGTTGTCATACGACACTAAAAATCAAGTTTTAATCATTGAATATCCGAATGCTTGCTGTCAGCTCTTCTCTTGTCGATGTAAAGTATGACTACAGTAGACGCATCAAAGGTATAATCTTTAGCTCTTAACGTTCCAAATATCCTGATTGTGTCAGGCGCTGACAAAAAACACGTCTATGACACTTCTACGGTCTTATTTCAAATTTTGTGAAATGAATAAACGAACAAATCGCAACCCGCATTCGATACCCTTTGAAATATTGATGACGGATCTACCCATGGGGACGATTATCGAATCCGATCCTGTCTCGATGTATCGAGTATTCGTATTCGCCACTGACGATATCCGGACAATTTTAGAAGTTTTTATTGCTGTGCCCAAAGAGACTACACCGACAATTATTATTTGCATTCGAAATTTTTACACGCAATCTTAACCGAACGCAATAAAGTTGACATTGATATAAATATTGTATAGTGAACAGCTTTAAATGTTGTTTTATACGATCATCGAGTATGTAAACGAGTGTCCCGCTCGTTTTATAATCCGTGACAGGTCTGAATCGACAAATGAGTTACAGAATTTTAATGCGTGTATGAGTTTCCAATTTTTCATTTAAACTTTTGCATACGTATAAATAATATTGGGACATGTAGATTAAGGCTTTTTTGACGTCAATTTATGACAGATAGGGCAAAATAATATAAATAACGGGCAAGACTATTTCTTTGTCCCTTTTGCTGTAATTTGATTAAAAATATAATGGACATCATTATTCTATGCGACTGGCACGGGATTTAACACCCCTCTTATCACTCGCCAAATTATATCCTAATACTGACTATCAACACAAAGTTACCACTTCCGAAAGATTGTTTCTTAAATCTTCACGGTTTCACCATAAATCTTCTTGAAATTTCAGCTAGGATTACGCAAAACTACGTAATATAATACATAATATAGTTTTCGTGAGAAATTCACGTAGTAGAAGCCACGGGCGAAAGATAGTCAATAATCGAACAGCATTACTAATCCGATGTAGCTACTAAGGCTGCGGCACACTAACCTACCACATCTATAATGTACAACGCAAGTGCGATTGAATTCATCAATGCCCAGATTGAATAATCGAACCGGTCACCTGCCAATTACGTTCCAGTTGACGACCTCGGTGGCGCAGTGGTAAAGTTCTTGCCACTGAACCGAGAGGTCCCGGGTTCGATCCCCGGTCGGGTCATGATGGAAAATGATCTTTTTCTGATTGGCCCGGGTCTTGGATGTTTATCTATATATGTATATGTTATAAAATATAGTATCGTTGAGTTAGTATCCCATAACACAAGTCTCGAACTTACTTTGGGGCTAGCTCAATCTGTGTGATTTGTCCTAATATATTTATTTATTTATTTATTTAGTTCGATCCGGTTCAATCCAGTTTGAGGCAGCCCGGACCAATTTATTGCGGATAACGACGCATCTATTATACCCTTTTTTCATTATTAACAGAAAAGGGTTTAAACAATGTGAATATTGGTGATGATGGATTATATATGGGAGTCATTAAAAAGATTATAAATATCCCTCATAAAAACAAATACAAATATTTAAAACTTATTTTTTCAATATAGCATAATAACTGGAGTAATATCCGTTTTAACTTCATTATCCTTATCCTAGTACAGTCGACTGCAAGTCAAGTTATGTTGCATTGATCTTTATGTCGCGGTAATAAGGGCGAGAGGGAAGGGTAATGTGCCGTTGACTGTACTAACTGGCGACACTCGTTAAAATTTGACCTGTATCCGGAAATAACAGAAATATATTGCCAGAAATTTTTGTATATTTTTTCTAATATTTTAACGCGAAAATATTTGCCACAAACTGCATGGAGCCCTAATCTGGCTGAACATTTATTTTGCCCACGCGTAAAACAAACGACTTATTTATTTTCAGTTTTATAATTGTTGGCGTTTTACCGACACGTATTTAGGTACTTGTTTAAATTAATATACTTTTGATGTTAGAGATGATGCACATTTATTCTTTTATACGAGTAACTTACAAAATATCAAAATTTGGTCCCTAAATAAATGTGACCAAAATCAGTGCACAAAAACATCAAACAAATCTGTGTTTGATTTTTTATAGATCTTTGTTAAATAAAAACAAAAACAATTGAATGTATAATTGTTTATCCAAATGTTTAAGAGGCCTTAGCTCCGCAGTGGTACAAAGCATCTAAAAATTTGTAAAATAAAAATCCTACTTTATTAATATCCGTTTTGTAGTTATGAGAGCTTATTGCATTCAGTTGAGGAATTCCCCAGTCGGGATCCGTTTCTGAGTGCACCATCAGAATATGGTTATCGGAACAATGTAATGTCATCCAAACTAAACGCGTGTACAAAATTTCAGCTCAATCGGTTGAAGATAACTGCTTCAAAAGAGTTACAAGATTCCACCCAAACAACTACATAAATTGCAAGTTAAATAAACGCTTGTAAAAAGTGGTGTAACTAATTGACAATTGAAATCTATTAACAAAAGATACGTTTTTAATTCTGCAACATTAAGCTAAACATTGCTGCCCCCACTCCGGAATGCTCAAACAAAATAATTACACTCTGTCTGCACTCTACGAAGAAATTAATGCCAGCTATAAATAACAAGCTTTTGTCTGTTTATATTTCACTTAAGCCGTTTCACTTTCGAATAAAACTGTTGTACTTTTTTTTTGCGAACGGTAACGGGATATTTAGTGAATAAGGACATTTTTTGTAACTTTTAGAAGTTCACATACTAAGCTATTTACCCGCGGTTTCGCCCGCATAAATGCACTCGGGAACTGATTTTAATACAACGGCCGACCATTCTGAGAATCTTTTAACCTTCTGCGCTGCGCCATGGAGCTCCACCAGCTACATAAAAGCTATAATTAAAAAAATATCTACAACCTAAACCTGTCAATTTCACGGTCAAAATTGTCACTGTCATCACTCGTAAAATGCTTCGTTTCGAACTCAGTGACACGTATAAATGTCACGTTAGCTCCCAAATGGCACTGATATATTTCTAAAATTCGATAAGTGATATTCCGGTAAGTGATATCTTCGGGGCAAATGTGACTTACCCATTATGTTATATGAAGGGCTTGCATGAGTAATTTAAAGAATATGAAGCTGGAACTCGATCAAAATTACGTTGTACTATGCTAACCGATGTTAAGTTTCGAATAATGAAAAAGAAATTCGTTTGTCAAAATAACAAATTACTTTAAATCGCGCAGTGTCTCGTCTAACTTGCAGTACTCAGATGATATTTTTCACATTGCTTCAATTTTTCACATGGCAATTCATTATTATGATAAGTATGATCTGATGTATCAGATACCCAAGATTGGCTCCAAACTTGCGTTCCAATGGATGACTACTAGGCATGACTAGGGATGCCGACGACCATGCGATCTGGAGATGAAAAAGAAGGAAAGAAGACCCCGAGCTCTTACGCTCAACGGCTGAGGAAGTAACCGGGAAAACACTCAAATGAGAAAGAGAGAGACATTCTTGTGTAGATCTGTGAACTCGAAAAGTTAAACAATAAAATCTTATACCGAATAGAGGAAGCTATATAAAATTTAATCCACAAAAGCTAAGCAGCAAACAAAAAGTCATCTAATTACAGAAATCCAAGACTTTTCTCGGCTTTAAAGGCAAAGAGATGACGCGATAAGCGTTTGCAAACAGACAAACAAAACAAGTGATCATTAAAAGCAATTTTCTCTAAGACCGTCCGGGAATAAAAACGCCCAAACAAAAGCAACGGAGTGAGCGACGCTCCTTGCAGTTTCAATAAAGGTATTTATCCACTTGGATTTTTATCTTAGCAACGAATATTTACATACTCCTCTCGCTATGCGCATTTCATTCTTCATCATTTAAGAACATCATTCGTCAGTGGAGTTATTTCCATCTCTCTCTATCTTTAGCCTGTACAACACCAATTATGCTGTCTACTTTACTTGGACCGTATAAGCCCTTCTTGGGTTTCCTTTTCCTCTCTTCACTTTTTGCCTTCTGTTAGGTTTTTAATCAGGTTCTCATGCCGTACGTAAGGTGGCGTGAGGTACGTAAGGTCCGTAAGGTGGCGTGATTAAAATTCTATCTATATTTTTCAGTATTCTTCTTATCCATTGTGTAATGTTATGTATAAGGGCCCTAATATTAGTTGTAATTAAGCGAACGATGGCAATTTCTAGAAAACACAAAGACTTATTGAAGAACACTAATTCTCTAGTGACCCAATCAAATAGCAATATATTTCTCAAATCTTTGTCACTATAATAGCTTTCATTTATTTGAATTACAACGTAATTTCTCTGTTTTTTTTTTTTGCATAATATAAGCCAGCAGTGAATGTCGTCTAATCTCTGATCTATGTAAGTGCTAGATAAATCTGCCTGAAGATACCTAAAGTTCAAGAACACAAACAAAACGCAACGGTGACGCGGGCAACCCCGCTGGATCGTTGAAACTTAAAAGAAAAATATATAAATTCAATGAGATTCGATTCGTCGTACTCATTAAAGGTTCTGTAACTCCTCTAATTTATACTGGCTGAGAAAAAACGATTTTATTTGCACATATCACAATAAATAAAAGAGAATCGCTAAACTTCGTTTAATTTCGAGGAGTAGTATTTAGTTTCCTTGACGCCCGTTTCTTAACAAAACTCGTTTCAAAAGTTCTCCTGTAAGGATCAAAATACATAAAATACAGAAAAATTATTTTACGCTGTATACAGAATTCGATTGTGATTATTTTTGATTTATCTTATATTTATTTAATAAGTACTAACTCTCCTATCTGCGCAGCTTCCTGATTGTTTCCGTAGGCTTACTGCGTTGGAGTTCAGGGTATTTTACTAGTGCACAATGTTAGTTGGTTTTATTGAACTACAGCATTGCTGTTAATTCGATAATATTTACACAAAAAAAGATTTCGTTTTTTTTATTTTTTGTACGGAACCTTAAAAAACAGTAAAAAGTCATCAACTATGATGAGAAAAAAATATATTTATCTTAAAAAAAATCATGCAAATGACGGAATATAATATAAATTTCAAATTATTCCATAGCAAGACCAGTATCCTAGCAATCAAGTAATAAATTATTATTATTATATTTTACACAAATACAAGGTGCAATACCTTAAATTTTTTCCGAAAAAATAATACTTATTTTGACAAATCAAATGTGAAATGAGTACTCGTATGTAATTTCTTCAATTTTTTAAGTACTCCAAAACGACATAACCTCTTTCGAAGGCGTAACATAATATATATATTTAAAATTTATCACTAATTTGATAACATTTAATAACATATCATGACGCGCAGCGAAGAATCTAGGAGCGACATTTCAAAAAAAAAATTGGTCCACAATCAGCGACCCGCGATCGAACTAGGAGCTAACCTGTATTTCGATTCGCGTGTACCATCATGTGAGGAAGTGTTAAATGACTTAATTAAAGAAACAGTTACAAATGAACAAATATTTGTAACCATAATTCCCAAACTAGAATCTGTATTTTGGAAATTTGTAGAAATCATTTACACACAATTTATACGAATTTTTAAAACAATAATGCTAATATAAAACAAGCATAGTTGATTCTGCGCTTTATATATTTTGCACAAATCCCACTGTTGGCAATTTTACACATTTCACAGCGGCTCAATACGGACCAATAAAGGAGAAAACGACCACCAGGCGGCGTGGTTGCTGTGAACGCGATTTGATAATATTGAATTTTTTCGTTTAGTTGTTGCGAAAATGATTGTTCCAACATCTGGATTTTGTAGCATCCCCACTCTGGGTTTGAGATTTGATGTAAGAATAATAGCGTGATTGTTTTTTATTTCTTTAATGATAGAAAGAAAGAAATATTGATATGTTGTTTATTTAATATAACCATTTTACATAGAACATATTACGTACATCAAGTAATCGCTAATGATTGTACCAAATTGGCATAATGTGCGGCGTGAACGTTGGATGTAAAATTCCGCGTCATTCCGAGAATGCCAAAGGTAGATAAAAACTGTATAATAGAAACAAAAAGAAAAAAAAATACATAAAGAACTACACAAGTGCAGGTGGCAATACAATTATATAAAACAAAACTTAAAATGTATTACTCCTATCTAGGTAGATAGTAAGTTGCAAATGCTTATAATGGGATATAAATATCACTGTAAATGAGATGATTTCACTAGATTGGGTACTTATAGGTGACACGTTGACGGTGCAACCCACCCTTATAGTGAGTTGCAGCCATGGAATTAGTAGGTATTCGAAGTGCTTACCAAATCCATGGTTGCAGCAGTCAATTTCGACGTTGATTTTAACCGGCGCGTCGGTGACGTTTAAAATAAAATGGCGTTATATCGCGTTTCAAGTTAACGTCAAAGTTGACTGGTGCAACTCACTCTTCGAAATGATGTATCCGTTGGATGAACAGTCCAAAGGAAATACTACTGTCAGAAAAGGCTTACGGCTGAATACTCAAAAGCTTCTCAAATGATTAATCTGTTCATAATATATTCAGACGTCGCTCAACTCACACTCAAACGTATTTTAGCTGTCAAATTAGTTAAAAAAATGATTTTAACATAGATAGCTGTTAAATCGTTGATTAAAACAATCTTAACTAATATCGAATCTCCACTTGTGTGAATTTGTTTGTTACAAATCGCAGCAGAATCGTCGTGAGATTTTTTTATTTACTTATTATATTTACAGACAATTATAACATATTTATGGTTTCTCAAAACGACGCTAATCTTTTTTTTTTGTCAAGACCTTAAACATGTATGTAATTCAATTCCCGGACTCATCATAAAATCCCTTATTTTTCTGCATCTCAACACCCATAAACCACCAATATCTGTTATTTACACAACGCAAAGACTGCATTAGCTAAAACATCACTCGACCGCATTTGGGTCTTACGTTTAATCCTAAAAGGGTAATATTTTAACAGAAAATAGCTGCTTCTAGTGAGTGCACTCGAGTGTTTACCGGGGCCATTAACCCATTAACACTTGTGTTTTGACCACAACGACATTTCTGAGGTCATATATTTCAAAGAAGGTATTTCCTTATCGCGTACCTATACAGAGTCCTTTTAAGGGCTACTACGTAGAGCTTTACAGATATATTTTAGTTTGTAACGAACTTTTAATTCAAGCATCGCCAAAAGATAACTTTACCTCCCGTTTTCATTGGGATAAAGTTCGCGACGCGATGCGATACGACTAAGTGACATGCCGCGAATTGTATGAAATTTTGTCATTCGTCAACGTACGTCAGTTTCAAAATCTATAGACAACAACGGAGCCACTTCGTCGTCGCAATGGAGCATTACTGAGCAATAGGCCTTGGCTCTAATATGATCAAATTAATCAACCTATTTTGTAAATCAAATCAGAGAAATGTCACGTGTATTCGTATCAAATATCTAATGAAATCAGTAAAAATTATTCAGCAATATCAACAGAATTATGATGTAAAACTGATGACTGGGGAGAAACTGCGGTGGCTGTCGGAGGAGAATCCAACAAGACAATTAGATCTCAAAGAAATTCTTCAAATATTAGCCCGAACACAAAGGATTCTTATCTCGAAAATATTTCAGCTTCGGTTGTATACGATTTTACACTACCGTCGGCATTGTGGAATATTTTACATATTTTCTGAAATCTTAAACTTCGATAGTTAAAATATTGAAGTTTAAAATTTCAGGATGATATATAAAACAATAATATATTTGCAAAATCGATCGATACGTACGTTCGAACTTTTTGACGGTGTTTTTTTGTAAATTCAAAAAACTATTAGATTTTGGAAAATAATTGGATAAAACTGATTCGACTGCGTGAGAATCGGGCCCCATGTAGGGAGAGCATAGGGTTGTCAATAATTCATTTTATTTTTCGAATTTCGCAAATAATTATGTGTAATTATTTGTGTGACAGTGAGTGATTGGTAATGTGAAGCAATGGCTTTACATGGACTCCAAAAGTGTTTCAATTAAATATACCTCTTTTATTTTAACTTTATAACCATCTTATGTTCAACGAACCATTTACATTATGAATCAGTATTTAAACCAGATCTAATTTGTTGAAACACTTTAGTACAATTAAAAAGCCATTTCCGTGATGTTTTTTGGATAAAGAAATGAAGTTTTTTACTTAAGCGGATACAATTTAATACACTTATAAAGTTTCCCCTCGGGTTGCAGACTGAAATTAAAGATGGCTTTTTTATTTAGGTCAAGTAATTTTTTTAAAGAGAATGACATTCATCGTTTACAAAAATCGTCATTGTTTCGATTTAAATAATTCTTCTTTAAAATTGCAATGCCCGACAGGGTTCACCAGATCACCAGGGTCCATCAGATTTGTTGTGATTATTGACTGTGGACTTATTAGTCCACAGTATTGAATATACTCTATATATTTTTTGGCATAATAGGTCTAAGGCATAATTATCTTTTAGATTAGGTTACATATGCATCAAATATTAATGCGTATACCGTACCGTTATGCGTAAAAACGTTATACTATGCCATAATACATTATGGCTTAAATTTCGATGCCAATAGATTGATTTCTACAACACACTCTTAGATCCATAGTAAGCTAAAAAGCCTTCCAATCTCAACTGCAATAGCAATACTTTCCAGCCACTCGAGGGTTCCGTGCAACTGTCACATATATATAGTAACCGTGACATGTTCCACTTTCGACTCTCAAAATAAACCTTCTATTTAAAGAAATGCTGCGCTCAAATTTACTCGTGTAAGAGACGAAAGCTAAATTTAATTCTTAACAAATTTAGTAATTTTTGTAATTTTTTATTTAATTGTAAATTGTGTTCTTTTTAAGTCGTCTGAATTAATGATTTTTTGTAAGAGACGAATGCTAAATTAATTATCAATGTATTTTTAATGTAATTGTAACTTGTACACAAGTGTTTAAATAAGTGATTCATTAGTTTAAATGCTCCCATCTAAATTATTTACAAGTTTAACCAAGTATCAGAAAGATTAATTAATGAAATTGCCTAAACATAATTTTTAGGTTATATAAAACAACAAATAAATTTCAAAAAACAAAATCTATGATTTTTTAATTTTTTGCTATCTCTGTATACATTTATTGAAAACGTTTAGGATATTCTAGAATGGAACCATTGTAAGCAACAATGGTCCCTTTCTAGAATATTCTAAAATGGAACCATCGTGACCAAAATTATTTAACCAGAGTGGTTAGATTAGTGGAGTTCATAGATTATAGAATACTGTGGAGTACGTATTTCCCATGGATATCGTACAACGCATAATATGACGTAATTACACATAGCTTTGACAGTTGAATAGTAATAATCGTATTCCAAATATTAAAAAATACATTTATTTTTTTAAGATGATATCACGAGTATACACTTAAGGTCTCACAAGAAAGAGATATAATCATGAACAATGTGTCTTTCTCAAACTGCATAGTTAGGGTCAGGTTGTAAGTCACAAGAGGAATTTACCATAACCGTTCCGGCTGACGGCAATCTTCTAACGTCCATTTGCCAGATCGCTTACAGACTGAGAATTCCTCTTGATGCCAAGGCACGTACGTCTTTCTTCTAATTACAAGTTTTCGTTTAATTTTATGCCTTTCTAAATTGCTTACGAACGGACGGAACGTTTTCGACAAAGAAAACAAAGTTTTTATTGAAAATATTGATGAATAACAACAGTTATTCATAGTACTGTAATACAATAACTGTAATGTAACGGAATTATGATGATAATAAAACAAAGTACCTATAGGTATAATTAACAAATGCATGCATGTACATAATCATTCAGTCGACAAATGTGATGGATAACGTATAAAACACTAGTGCTATTTTTCGATTAATCTCGTTGAAAAGTAAACAATATCATTGAGTTTCGTGTTGGCGGCAAAATATTAATTTTACGCAATTTGTCATATTCTAGCCTCAGTATAAAGACAACGCGCCATATTCAACGTTGGTTTGTAACAGTTTTGCGTAGTAATTGATATCTGTAGCAAAACCTACCGAGATTCAGTGTTTCAAGCCTCAAATTTGCATTTAGATGAACAATAGCCTGGCTATCCTGTTTATCTAGGTTTCTAGATTATCTAAATCATTTCGAGAGGAAAAGCAATTAAGCACTTTGTGATATCTTTATTGTAATTCTGCGTCGTGTTTTTTCTGCTTCATTACAAAACCACATTATACACTCCTATGGATATTGTGATAGTCGGATGCTAGGTTAGCTGACAAGCAACTACATTATTCACTAAGAGGTCGCACATTATTACCTATGTATTGACGTGAAGGGCCCGATTCTCACACAATTGAAGTTCACTTCCATACATTTTCTTCAATTTTTATTGGGATGATTTTAAGCAAATTTACAAACGAAAAAGTTCGATCTATGGGTTCGCTTAATTTTGACCTTTAGAAAAAATTTAAGAATACCGCCCAAGCTGGCTGGTCGAATATTTTATTAAATCTCAACTCTTTACACTTTATGTAAAACCAATATTGTTTAAATTTCTCATACAAATGTACGGAGAAGGATATAGGTTATTTTTCATACAGCGAAAAAGCTCTTTTCCTGCGAGAAGTTCACGCTGGCGAAGCCGCGTATTAAAGCATCGTACGTAAGATTTCGTACTTAATAATAATAACAGCTTTTAACTGCAATACCGTTTAACCCGAAGTAGATCAAACCGACTGAGTGTTAAGACAATGCAGTCTCCATTAGTAAGTACTGAACGACAATGGACTAACGAACAATGAGACATTTTCCACTACAATAGCTTTTCCTGAATATTGTATTTCACTACACATTGTCAGTGAATCTTGATTGAGGTAGTTTAAACTTGCATTTGCTTAAATTTTGGTGTGTGTGTTGCCGAGTGAATACTTACTTTAGTTGGAGTAGAAGAGAATATGTCTGTTATTATACCTAGTTTTGTCTTTGGAGATATGACGACAGTGAAGCAGTGAAGGTTGTTGCGCCATAAACATTTTTTTTTGTTTCGTTTAGCCATATGGAAAGGCAGAAGAAAAATAATTTTCTCTTCAAAGTTTGAAAAAAACAAAGGTTGAAAATTTCATGTTGCTTAATTTATCGATGGCCCAAATAAAAAACTGCGCCACTTTTTTACTTACGCTTTTGAGACTGTAATAAACGGATTTCTTAACAATATTTAAGTATCGAAGCTTGAAAAATATAATAAAGATTTCGTTCACATTATCAGGTTTTTATCCCTAACGGGGTAGACAGAGCCAAAAGTTATGAAGCGAACGTCACGGTTAGCTGCGGGTTTAGTGATGGAATTAAGATTAAATAATGAGAGGTTGATGACATTGACTATATGAGAATATTCTTATATTATGAGAATAATAGTACTGTTGTATGTAGTAGCTTAGCTCAGATTGGTATTGGATATTTTTTGTTTCGTTATGTAGAAACATATTAAATATATATATGTTATAATAATCCTTGTACTAGCCAATATCAGTGTGAAAAATTAGTTATTCATGTTTTTAGGCGTGTGAATCTAGGTATTCCTCTATAGTTTTTTATCTAAAAAAATAGTAATCGGAATTATACAATATTTCAGTTGTACAAAACAGCTTTATTTTCAATCGTTTATCGGATACTTCTTGCAAATTGTTTTGTTCCAAATTTAAATTTGGATGGCGTTTTGTTTAATTTTTGTTTTTGTTCCAAATTTAAATTAGGATTGCGTCAAGAAGCCGTTTTGTTTAATTTATTGCCGCGAACGGTATTCTTGTTACATAGATTCGAAACATCTTTTTTTATCGATGTCGTGTCTTCGAAAGGAATGGAATTAATTAAATATTGTTTTTTGACAATTCATTATTTATTGCTACTTACCTTTTTCGATTTGTGTTCAATTTTAATATTGTCTATTGTTTCAAATATTTCATTTATTTCTCAATTATTTATTGCACGTCTGTACATATGCACAATATTATATACTACATATTCAACATACCTTCTATAACTATGAACTTCATTTTCTTCATTTAAAATATTTATTTATTTTATTTATAGCTAAAATTAAACCTAATAATTTCATTTAGCTATAATATTAAAGTGTGACGTGTGGTTACATCCTAAAATAGGACCACTCAATATCCTCCCGTGGATGTCGTACGAGACGATTAAGGACACAAAGCCGTTGCCTGGTTTTGCTATCGTTATACGAGGGCTGCTATTTATGTATCCGGAATAACAAAATTAAACAAACATATATTATTACATATGGTTTTATTGTTTCTCGAAGTATTCTCCGCGATGATCTATGCACTTCTGCATACGATGAAACCAATTTTCAAAGCACTTTTTCCATTCTGATTGAGGTATGTCCAAAACGTGTGTTTTGAACGCATCAACGGCCTCTTCGCGGCTCGAAAATGTTGACCACGTAATTTATTTTTAATGTTTGGAAATAAATAAAAATCATTGGGTGCCAGGTCGGGGCTGTACGGCGGATGACCCGTCAATTCAATCTTTTGACCCTCCAAAAAATTATTTGTTTCAGCCGACTTGTGGCAGCTAGCATTGTCGTGATGAAGTATGATTCTGCGTTGTGGGTTGTTCTTTCGTATTTTTTCAAAGACTTCTGGCAAACAAATGGTGGTGTACCATTCAGAATTAACCGTCCTACTATTCTCTAGTGGCACTGTAGCTACATGTCCGTTGATACCAAAAAAACAAGCGACCATTTGCTTTAAAGTGCTTCTCGCACGAACAACTTTTGTTGGATTCGGTTCATCTTGAAAGACCCACACCGTTGACTGCTGTTTAGTTTCAGGGTCATAAGCATAGATCCAGGTTTCGTCACCTGTGTAGATATTATAAACAGCTTTTGACGTGCCACGGTTGTATTTTTTTATCATTTTCTTACACCAGTCGACACGAGCCTGTTTTTGATCTACGCTCAAGTTGTGCGGAATCCAACGCGAACAAATTTTTTTAACAATTAAATGTTCGTGTAATATCGCGTGTATACTCGTCATACTAATGCCCAGAGACGCCTCTATCTCGCGGTATGTAACATGACGATCTTGCATTACTAATTGTCGCACACCATCAATATTTTGTTGTACCACTACCGATTTAGGACGACCCTCCTTAATTTCATCCGTGAGCATAGACCGTCCACGTTGAAATTCCTTAAACCAATAATACACAGTGGTTTTCGATGGTGCTTCATCTCCAAAAGTTAAAATCAGTTGTTCGATGCACTGTTTTTGAGTTAATCCACGCCGAAAATCATAATAAATCATCGCGCGAAAATGTTCACGAGTTAAATCCATGGCAATGAAGACAAGCTATTTTCAAAATTGGCGCCAATTGAAAAAAAACAAATGACAGGGACATGAAAAATATTTATTCTCTAGCCGAAGAGTTCTATTTTCAAATGTTGTAATTACTTTTTAAATATTCTAGAATTATTGGCCAGTTCCGGATACATAAATAGCAGCCCTCGTAGCATTCCCAAAGAGGGTTGACTTTATACGGGCAGCCGGTTGTAAAATCATAGCCAAACCTTACGAATTTCATGGCAATTTTTGTACTCCAACCCTGGGCTTTGGGCTTCACAGCTCCAAATGTAACCGAAGATGAGAGAGAGGTATCAATATAAAAAATTAAAGAAGATATTCTTCTAGTCATTTTATGTCTATGGAATCAAGCTTATTTCGGGGTAAGTTGCTTGTTTTAAGATTACGATTCCAAAGTATTTGCAGTGTACAAAGTTACCGGCCTTCTGTCGGGATGTGAACCTTAAGAATTACTTCCCCTTTGTTATTTCTTCGTTTAAATTTAAAGGAAATAACATTTTCGTACACTCTACGTGTGTTTAGGATATTATACTATTTATTTTAGAAGTCTCAGGGTGCGTGGCACCGACAACTTTGACTTTAACTTTAACATAGAGATGGGTATAAACACATATTAAAGCATATTATAATTGCGAAAGTCTGTCGATCTGTTCACATTTCATGGCTAAACAACTGGGCTGATTTTGATTAAATTTGGTATGCATATTTTTTAAGAACCTCGTTCAAATAGGTATATGCTCCTTTTTTTTTCAAAAATTGCTCATGCACAGGCACAGGCGCCACCAGTAGGCGAAAGTTTGTATGAAAATCACATTGTTTAGACCAAAGATGATTTAATTAGCTATCACAAAAAAATATTGATCCTAAAAATTAGTATTAGTTATATAGCATAAGGCAAACACATGTTGTCAGAATTAACTATTCTACGAAACAGCTAATTCAAAATAATATAGCAAAAATGAAATTTTAAATTCAAACGCCGTGTTATATTGAAGTCTAGACTACTTAATAATATTTGAGTTTCATGTTGCACATTTTGTTGCCGGCGCCGGCGACATGCCATCGACACATTGCAAGAGGTCGTAAAAAGCAGAAATTATATGCACGATGCCTTTTGTGGTCGTATATACGAGTATAATGCAGTGCTTATCGAGTGAGTGTAAACGACATTTGAGGGCTGGCGATAATTATACTATACTAGTATAATTATATTACGAGAAAATCGTGTCGCGTCACATTATGTTTTAAATTTGATATGGTTTTCCCTAGAGACTACTTTTTTATGAAAAGCGCCAGAACTATTCTTAAAATATGTCAGGAACTGATCTCCAATGAAACTTTGATATTCTAAAACTTGGTATGCCAAGTTCACAGACACCTACAACATGTCCTTTAAAAGGCGTGAAAATAACAATTTTGTGTTGGCAATACGCGTGTGATACTCCTGTTGCATCTTGTGATCCACGTTCTTCTTTCAATGCCATCTTCATTGAAGGTCGGCAATCACTAATGCGATCTATAACTTTGAAACGGCTGCTCGGAACAATGTTCGCGTACTTTTGTTGTACCTACTATTGAAGTTGGTTTCTCAGCCACGAAATTCTTCTCAGCCCGGGCCTCCTTCTGCCTTGGATCTTGCCAGAAGCTCGTATTAATTGTTTCATTATATTGTGTGATTCACGTGTTGATTCCAATCTTATAAGTTCTTAATTATAATGCTTTGTTTTGTTTAATGTAATGACTGTAAACTGTTTTGCACACCTTATGATATAAATAAATAAATCTGTGAAAGTATTTATATTTAAATTATCAACGATCCTTTTATAAATTCAAGTAAATTTTATAAATGCCAAGTTACTTATAATACACGGGACAACCCTAGCGGCTATAAAAGGGTCTAATGTAAACTATGTAAAGATAAAACAGGGCCGATATGGCCTTTCGAGCCAGATCCTTGATATCTATTATAATATTAGGATACCATAGACCTTTTCTAGTTGCTGATAAAATGTATCACAGCTGAGATCAAATAAGCTGATTAGGACTAATAATATTGTTGACCTACTTCTTACTTACTTCCCTCGACGACAATATTCCGCGGTTAGGTCTCTTGTCTGGGCCCTTTCTACGTGCGGAGTCTGAGCCGCTGATCCTCCAGCCAAGCTCCTTCTTTTTGCCCATTAGATGCATTTTCTGTTTTAGACATTTTGCAATGCAAATGTTGGTTGCATCAGTCAACTTTGCCTTTAATTTTAACCTACATAGAAAAAACATTGTACGCCATTTTGTCGAAACGACGAAGGCTGCGCGCAGTTAGAAGTAGTATTAGGATAAGAATAGTTCCTTTACTGATTAGTAACTGGATCGTGCGGCTTTGCATTTAACTTCTCACTATAGAATCGGTTCGAAGTTAGACGCAGCGAATCAATCACATTGCGGTGTGGTTGTCGTCGCGTCACTATGGTGCACTGTGATTGGTTAGCAGCGTCTCACTGCGAAGCGACTCGATGGTGAGAGATAAATAACAAAATCGCACTACGCACAGAGGAAATTAGTTTTTTTAGAGTTGGCTCTCCTCGTTATTCTTCGTAATGTACTTTATTATTATTTGCAAATGTTGTTTTTTCTCATACAACACAAATAAAGTATCAGTGACGTGCCGCATACTTTGGACCTCCCACAGAGGACTGTCCGAGAAGTTCCATCTGCACAGCAATTCGGCATCTTCCTTGCGAAGTTCGGCACCTATTTATTTGCGTCCAGTATTTTCGCGGAAGATTAAAACCAGGAACTGGCAGGTTGGGGTTGGAGATAATAGTTTTGTTAACCGCTTCGGAGTTAATCCATCTATCCCACCATTTCTCCTTAGGGATCTTATCATCCTGAACTGTGGAAGCCAGGAGTCCAAAAGTACTGTCATTAATTTGATTTTGGTCATCCTTACATCGGTTTGAGCATTCAAGTCATTGTTCATAATGGACATCCAGGTAAAACATGATTTTCTTTCTACCAGCATCTATGGCTTACTTTTCAGTACAATATAGTGAGTTCAAAGTTCGAAACACGTGGATTACCTATTTAATCTCTACCTGGATAAAGCCCGGAGTTACATGTCCGAATATATAACCTAAGTCATAAAAATTAAAACTTAATTTACGAACACTGCTCAGTTGGGTGCTGTTGTGGTTTTGATTTGGGAATTTTGAGTCCTGGACTTCTATTAATTTATATTCTTCATTGAAATAGTCATCTAACATGACTTTTACGACTACTTACCGCCATCTAGTGGCAAGTAGTCGCATACACACTAGTGAACTAAACTGTCCACCAGTGTGCAGGTTTCCTCACGATGCTTTCCTTCATCGGAACCAAGCGATGGTCTCTGAAAACGAATAGGTATCATAAATCTTATATGTCATGTCAGATGCTTTTAGACGACTTGACTAAACTCAATCGACAGTGTTAGTAATAACACACTCGATATGAATGAATGATAGAAATATTTCCCAAATGGTATTCCCGCTTAAGCAAATTCCCGTGTAAAAACTAGTCCTGTTGTGTTTGCATGGCATAAGCGAAAATAGCCTAGTGGGACGTTCCATTCTAATTTATGGTAATGTGGGACCTCTGCACTTTTTGTGGGTAATACTGCCAATATTTACCACCCTGCTGTCGTCAAATTAGCATATTGCTATGTTGTGTTAGTTCTTATTACGTGTGATGTTAAAATGGATTATTGTGCAATTATTCAAAGTGGACTAACGAAAAACCTATTTGCATAATGGCAGGTTTTTTTTTAATGATTATCAATTTACATAATATGTTTATTATTATAACATTACCAAAGGAGTTTGGCGGCAGGAGTTAATCTCAATCGTCAAATTTATCAAAATTGATTTCTAAATTAGGAGTTTCTTTCAATATTTCTTATCAGTGATAGTTGTCCTGAAATGTATGTAATATTAGCGTGAGTTGCACTTTCTGCGCAACGTTAACGGTGTAAACCAACCTAAAATTTTAGAATAGTGATAAAATAAAAAAAACTGTAATTTCAACTCTAAATGATGATAAGTTCTTTATGTAAACATGAAGTATGTAAACAACAATACTAACTAATATTATAAATGCGTTAGGAAGTTTGTTTGTTACCCCTTCGCGATCTATTCACTCAAGCACATGTAGTTTGAATTGTGGAGAAGGACACAGGATACCTTTCCCGAAAAAATAACTATTCCCGTGGGAGATTTACAAAAGCTAGTAAAAATATAAATACAGCAAACATTTCCCGATATCTTGAATCCAACAAAAGTGTTATTTTACATGAAAATTGCCTGACCTTTCTTGAATGCGGCGAGAGGAAATTCGATTTGTGCTTTCCTCTTGATCTTTGATGAAGCAAAGCGGAGCATTTTTCTTAGTATTGTCTGTTGTACTTTACTTTTCACAAAAGGGGAAATTTATATTTTTTTAATTTTTAATTTTAAAAACCATTGTACTGGAAAACGTGACCTTGGCTCTGACTTCCCCGTATAGGAAAAATACGTGATAAATCTGTTTACTTTCAAAAAATGATCATGTTGAGTAACCAGCCAATGTTGAGTAATGTGAAATAATTTATTTATTTTCTGTGTGTTTTTTTTTTAGTGATGCTTGGTCCCGCCTTAAAATAGAAGTATCCTCTCATTATGCAGCGACTATAAACGTTTTCATGAAGATTTTTAGTTTTAGTACGTCTGAAATATATAGTTTAGCTGGCCACTATGATGACTCTTCTTCAGGTGTGCCAGATAGTCGATTTTTATACATCAACAGGTCACCAGACTGAACGACTTATATTAGGGCGTAATTTCTATATTTCCTGTAGTTTAGCTGTAACATCTTGGGTCTGCGTCAGTTATATACCAGATCTTCAATTTCTTTGCCTGTATTGAAGTAGTTTCACTTGTTAGTATAAATATAACCTTTTGAACGAAAGTAGATAAATTTTAATTCCGCAATTTGAAAATGTCTATTAACGGCATCAAAGCTAAAGTAGGTATTGAAGGATTTCAATTAATTCCGCTATTTTGTAATAAGCTAATTTTAACCCTTTTCATTGACAGTTTAAGAAAATAGATCTCACAGGGATGTAACGGGGTGGATGTTACCTAATTATTTGTAATCTATAGATAAGTAAATTTCTTTTAAAAGGTAAAGTGCTTTTCTCTGAAACGAGAGGTCCCGGGTTCGATCCCCGGTCGGGTCATGGAAAATGATCTTTTTGTGATTGACCCGAGTCTTGGATATTTATCTATATAAGTATTTGTTATAAAATATAGTATCGTTGAGTTAGTATCCCATAACACAAGTCTCGAACTTACTTTGGGGCTAGCTCAATCTGTGTGATTTGTTCTAATATATTTATTATTATTATTGTTATTATTTATTTATTTCTCAATAATATCGAAATGCATTTAAATATTTTCTGTCTCAACTTTTTAACACTACAGAAGGAAGCGAGTTATAAGTTTAACGTGTCTGTGTATCTGTATGTCTGTTTGTGGCGTCGTAGTAGCGAAACAGCGAAAGGATGTGTGATCATTTCTACCACAAAATCCGTATTTTAGACGTAAGATGTTAAGATTTTTTTGCATTTGTTTCGCAAAACTTATTTACCGTATCTACTTTACGTAAAGTAACCTTCAGTGGAGGCTGACGAAGTGTGTCCCTAAGGATGCGCAGATGAAAGGGACCCATTTTTGTAGGGCCTCATTGTAATGAAATGCGAAACACTGTAGTCGTAATTGAAATTGATGGAGTTGTATGTAGAACATGTAAATGAAAGTTAATTTAGATACTTTTTCATACTTTGATGTATTTTTCAACTGCATAGCGGTGATTTTTAAAGCCGGAGATATGCTTGAAAATAATCCGTCAATTTTTTGATGATTCTGTTCTCGATTCTCAACTTCCTCACGTCAATTCTTGAGAATGCTGTTGTTCCCTGCCATGGCACTTAGTCCACTTATATGGAAGCGTAAAATATGAGACGCAATTTAGTATGGAACTTCCTCATACTTGGAGTGAGATCCATCAAAATAACTGTCAATAAAATTAATACTTAAATGTAATTTAATTTCTGAAGTCATTTTCGCATGGAGCCCGAATTCTCTAGTGTAATAAGGCAAGCAAATATAAGTGAATTAATATAAGAACACGAGGAGTGAATATTATTTTTGTAGGTCGCAACGTGACCTCGCGAGGCGCAAAATGAGTTTCTGCTAAAACTCCTCGGGGACAGACTGACACACGTAAGCATCATAGACTCACGCTACACTTTATGATACTGTATGAGTCTAACTAAACGAGCAGTTTTAAAATGTTATTCATGACAATGGGTGTTTCTCAGAATATTTTGACCGCTGGCAGTCGCGCTGTCATTGCCATCCCTCAATTTTCTTGATGAAGGAATCATTTCCAAAATCGACATAAACTAATTCAAATTTAAAACTAATTCTTGTCTTTGTTAAAATTTGACAAATTGTAATGACAGCGCGGCCACAGCGGTCCAAACGCTCTGAGAAACGCCCAAATACGGATCACTCACATGCAATTACTTTTAAAACAAAAAACTTTTAATTTCATTTTTGATTTGGTGCTCTCCTTGTCGAATAAGCCGGAACAAAAAAACCAAAAATATTCAAAAATCAAACAAATGTTATTTTTGTATTATGAGGATGTTAAGAAACTGTGTCTTTGAGATCAAAATTACATCAATGTCTACCGTTGCATAGTTTTAAAGATCTAAACAAAGAGACAATGGGAAATCACTTTGTTTTCTACTATCTAGTAATGATACTAGACGAGCGGCTTTTCTGACGCGTGAATGAAATGCGTTTTAAACCACATCACGTGGGTAAAAATATTATGAACTAGGTTAATTTTATAAATTTGGCAACTAAATTTACAAACAGTATCTTTTGCTCTTGAGCGGTGTAAAAAAGCGTATTCTCAACATCTAGATTTCGTCATACTATTTTATTATTTCGTTCTTTTAATTAGCATTTATAATTTGTTTAATGCAAAAAATTTTTATGTAATTTTAATCAAGTTTTAATCAAGTTAATGTAATTTAATTATTAACATTGAATAGAATATTTAGACATTGGTTGCATATTCACTAAACCAATACAGACGTTGCAAATTTTATAAAGTCCAAATATACCAAATATACCATCACTACGGAAATTAGTTCTAAAAATAAAACATTTTAACGTACAGCACGTAATAATGACGAAAATAAATTAGTCCACGATAAAGAAGAATAAAGCATAAAAATGATTTTTAAAAAGCTTCAGTGTTTCATTATCCTTGTACACGTTTATATTCTTTAAAACAGTCTCGACGACAAAGGGATTTTATTGAAAGACTGTCTTTTCAGGGCATTTTCTGTAGAATCTGGAGATGAAACTATTTATAAAATAATTTGATCAATAGTTCTTATTACATGTTTACCCTTTCCTTGTGATGTGTCTCCCTTTGTAGCTTAACTGAAAACATAATCTTGCGCTGTGGAAAAATATTTATTTTCACTTATTAATATTTTAATTGAATATATAATTTTTGTAGTTTACCGTTTCATAGTTCATTTACATAAAATGAAACACAATGATGTCTACTGCATAGAATTAGTAGGTACTCCGTGAAGTACTTATTAAATCCATGGTTTACTGTCTACGATTAATTATAAACCCCATCAAAAAAAATCTGCAAACCAAATTCTACTCCACCAACGCAAAGCCAAATAAATAAAGCTAGAAAATGTGATCCAATTAGAGTCAGTATGAATCAAACAGTGTTATACACTACTTCTCATAAAAATCCAGAACACATAGGACTTGCAGCAAAGCCATCTTTACTCTGTGTCCTAGATGAGTGATACGCTACACGACGAAATGCGACGCTGTGCTTGCACGTATGATTACGCCCACAAGTAGTAAAGTGTGTTTGATTTTTTATCCTTCTTTCACTTCAGTACGTAATTTAGTTAAAGTGTTCATTGTGTAGAGATAGTAGACAGGGTGGATAGTAATATATACTTTTTGTCTTCAGTAACAGCTGGTATTCTTGATTTTATACCGTCGCGTGTTCCTGGTTACATACGGGTAAAACGCCGAGGGTCAACGGGAAAACCAAGTCTTAAATTACAAAAAATCTGCTATGATTTTACAAGCCAACCTGACAAAATCTCATCATCAATAGGAATGCTATTGTTGCTTATCATCCGATTATGATATTATATGCCTTAGTTTCGTATTATAGGTACATCCACGGGAAGATATGAATTGTTTATATTAAGGTCGAATCACGAGCTGGCAACAATTACTAAATAAAAATATTTCGATGTTGATGCATCGTGTAGCGTCCCACTGCTTTGCCGCATTAGTCGCTCACCCAGGACGTAGAGTTAGAGGCACTCGGCTGCTGTCACTTGCAACTCATTTTGCATTTCCCGCAAGCGCAATATGCGACGCGGATATAGGGATTTTCAATGTGTTAAGTCTTGGAAATACTTTTAACCGCTTTTTAGACGAAGTCCTCTTAACAGCCCTTCCTAACATGATAGGGACCAGCACTGTTTGAATGAGTTTTTATCGGCATTTCTTCTCAGCAGGGTTCATTCCGAAATTGCTAGTAGTTTGTAGCTTTGGTAAATATCATTTAATTTTTAATATGACGTGAAAAAGTGCCCGGTGAAGGTCTAATTTCTGAATAAATGATTTGATTTGATACAGCCTTTAAAGTTCTTCAGAGTTTAACATCAAAGTTGTGAAATTCCACGCTACTAGACATTTTTATCTGTCTTTCTCTCTATTATATGGGTGTTTTCCCGGTTCCTATTCAGCCGTCGAGCGTCAGAGCCCAGGAACCGCTTTCCTACTTTTTGGGTCCACTTCGCAAGAGTTAGTCATAAAAATCATGTCAAATTACATTAAGCGACTTGAACATTATCTAACGCCAGTGTTAGCAATTGACACTTTCTAAAAGAGAAAAGATCTTCAATGTGAAATATATTGATTTCTTTTTCATCTGTACAACTTTCTGAATGCCATTTCCATTCCGTTTGAAATCTATCAAAGAGATGCCAAAGGAACGCGCTTACTCTTTTTGAATGCACCGACACACTCTGAGACTGGCATACGGATATACCGTTTCAATATTTTTTTTTTCTAACGGTACAGAATTTTGATGAGCAAAATATGTTTGAAACATTTAATGTGGTTATTCTTAATTCAAATTTGAATAATCTATACTATTATTATAAAGAGCGTTTGTGAGTTTGTGACTTTTCGAGTTTGTATGTTTGAGGCGGGTAATCTCCGAAACTACTGAACAGATTTCAAAAATTCTTTCACCATTAGAAAGGTACATTATCCAAGATTGCTATATGCTATCTTTCATCTCAAAATCCTACGGGAGAAAAGCCCCGGGCAACATCTAGTGTTTTCATAAATTGAGTTTTTATTTTAATTCATAAGTCGAGGCCTGGACATAGTTCGCCGCAAGTTTTGTCGCAAAATAAGCTGATAACCCAGCGCTGGGATACTTAAAGACTTAAACAAAATCTGATACCAGAAGCAATAACACACACAATCGATATGAATGAACACAAAAAAAAATGTTTTTCACAACCCTACGAACATCTGTCCAGACATCAAATCGATTAAACTCCACCATCCTCCGGCATCCGGCAATAAAAAAATCCTATAAAACTTTCGGATGAGTATCTTTCCAATATAGTAATGGGCAGTCCCTAATAAATTGTAACTGCCTACACTGTCTGCGAGTTACTTGTCGCCATATATTCCAATCGGCCCATACTCTAAATCATTGGGGACAAAAATCCCTATTATGTTGGTATAAAGCACCTATGGCCTTTCATAGATCACACTAATACCTACATTGTAGAGATAGATGGCTGATCTTAGGCAAAATATGGTGCTTTGTAGGAGTTTAATTTGAAGTAACGGGCTTGATTTTCTTTGAACTGTTTATTATTAATATCTTCTTCTTCTGTCCAGCCTTTCCTAAACAAATATTTGGTACTAACTAAAGTATAATAAAATAGTAGCCTTTGTTTACTTAGCCTGAAGGTTTCGTCTGTCTCTGTGACCAAATTTCATCAAAATCGGTCCAGTAGTTTTTGAGTTTATTCAATACAAACAAAAATACAAATATTCTCTTTATAATATTAAGTTTCCGCCATTTTACCCCTTTTTTAGTAGTGTAAGTCCAGTTGCTATCCGCTAATTTCATATCTTACCATCTCATTTGTGGTGATATCCAATCTGCCAGTCGTCTGCACTACGATCCACCTTTATTTTCTCTCTCACAAAAAAACTCAAAGTACGTCTTTTTGCCTAAACGGCAGCGGCGCGCGGGTTAAAGTCAACGTCAAAGTTGACTGGTGCAACTTATCCTAAGTTGATCACACTTCGATGGTACATCATAAATGTCAAAAGTATTTTGTCGAAAAAATTTTATGGCTAACTCAATTTACAAAGACGCTAAATATTTGTTCAAAAGCTTTTTAGCTAGTTCAGCGACCGCAAGTTTTTGTAAATAAAGTTAATTACTTCTATAAAATGTAAAAACCGAAATATAGGACGAAGAAATTGTGTAGAACAATCACAGGCCAACTGTAATTGTTTCATAATAAATATTATTATCTCGGTAGGTCAAGTTAAAGAGAGAGCAGGAGAGAAACTTTTGAAGTTTACTTTTATTGTGGGCCATTTAAAACCTAAGCAATGTATATAGCAAGCACCTAACTAGTTCTGAAGACTAAAATATCCCTAAATATTTTTTCAAACTCAACCCTAGTTGATCGATGCATTTCGGGCTAACATGAAACACATAACATAGCACGTTATTGCCTACACACGTTCCCTCTATTTTATACACGATGCGTACACGATATGGGAAAAAGAGACAGAATGTTGATGATATTTTCTTCTGATTTTCAGTCAACATAACAAATCTTTCAGGAGTGCTTCGTTGCATTGATGTATGTCGCGACGTGTGAGTGACAATGTAGACTCCGGAATATGCATATTTATTTCGAATAAATAACAGCTTGTCTACTAACAAAATAAACAATTAAGAATACTTCACGTATCTGTACGTGAGATGCTTAATTAACATTATATAATTTGCCCGCGCATAGTAAAATCTCGGTCATTCTTTAGTCCAATACCTTTTGAAGGGGTTGAGGGTTAGTTTTCAGAAAAATCTAAAACACGTATTCATTAATTTGTTGTAAAGAACTAAAATCAAAGTTTCAAGTCACCAACTTCAATGGTATAGAACTTTCATAATACCTTCGGGTGGAATTTCAAAAAATCCTCTCTTAGTGCTCAACTACACTCCCCAGGGAACCTACATGCCAAATTTCAGCTTCCTACGCCCAGTAGTTTTAGTCAGTGAGTGAGTCAATCAATCAATCAGTAACGGAAGTCTTTTATATATATCGCAGCCATAATGTAAAGCACTGCCAGTCTGTATACATAGGTTTGATAGTGACATACGTCGATAGGACGTCTATGTACAGAGTTGTGCCATAAAATGCTTCATTAATCCGTCGACGTAGCGCAAAACGAAGCAGTGGGGCATCGCTCTTACGTGTGAATGAAACCGCTAAAACGCAATGATGAGAAAGAGTAACCACCATTGACACCCTTCTTTTTCCTAGGATAGGCCTCTCTTAATGAATGCCGTCCTTCTCCCTCTTCTGCATTACGAAACCAATTTCGACCTGCAACCTTTAATATGAGAGAGACCAATATACAATCTCTTTTCTGTAACATTGAAAATATCTTATTTTGGGGACAATGAAAGCAAAATAGGGAAGATTAATTGACGTGAAATTAAAAGAGCCAGTCTTTAATCTAAAAGCCGTGTTTAGTTCAAACGCGAATTTCTCAACTTTCCAACATTCAGCAGAGTTTATGACTTAATGGCGACGACCTCGGTAGCGCAGTGGTAAAGCGCTTGCTGCCCCTGAACCGAGAGGTCCCGGGTTCGATCCCCGGTCGGGTCATGATTTTTCTGACTATATAGATTTTTCTGACTATAGCTATATATGTATTTGTTATAAAATATAGTATCGTTGAGTTAGTAATGGGTTACTATCATAAGTCGCGAACTTTGGGGCTAGCTCAACCTGTGTGATTTCTCCTAATATTTATTTATTTATTGGGAACTAGCGGTTTGGTTTTTGCGCGCGGCTTCGCCGGCGTTTATTTGTCACGTGAGCATTTATTTTTCCGAAATGAAACGTATCCTATATCCTTTCCTGTACTTCAAATTACATGCATGCAAAATTTCAAAAAGATTTGTTGAATAGATACAGTCTGAATAGGTAGGAAACAAACTTACTTTCGTATTCATAATATACTAGCGGCTCGCCCTGGCTTCGTCCGGATAAAACCACAATAAAAACTAGCTTGTCACTCCTGAAGGTTTCGCCCATCTATGTGCTAAATTACATCAAAATCGGCCTAGTAGTTTTTATCCATTACAAACAAAAATACAAATCCTTTCTTATTATAGACTACCTTTTATAAATATTTATTCTTTTATCGCCCTAAATATATTTTTTTGTGTACAGACAAAACTCTTTTTCTGTTTTAATCTATGTATTGATTGATTGATATTGATTGTGATAAACTTTACTTGATTCATGTTGTTACCCGTGTTTAGTTCAATTTCTCAATATGAAATAAATGTATAAATTGTGATAGTGTAATCAGAGTAATTTTAATTACATCCGAGTGGATTTTTGCTAACACTTGTATCGGATTCAATACAAATTTCCAAATTATTTATATAAACGAAAAATATGCTATCAGTTTGAACTATATGAAAGAAAAATAATTCCAAAAAGACCCAGCAAAATCAATAATGAAAATGAATCGTTACAGGGTGAATTTCACGACGGTTTGAACGCGGCGTGTGGCGTTTCATTAGTGTCGCACTTTCTTTTAAAATAAAGAATCATTTTTTTAAAATTTAACATTTATAAAATTGACATTGTACCAGAACTTTACTTATTTATAAAATGGGATAATTTATAAATTGATTACTGTGTATGGACAGGACATTTTAATAAACACTAATTACAACCCACGGCCGCGTTATAAACGCTCGTGAAATTCACCCAACAAACATATAGGAGATAGAAAGAAAGAGATGATCTGAGAAATATGGGACTTGAATCGGGGTAAATCTTGAAATCCTTTAGAGACGACAAGACATTAGTGGCTATCAGATTAATAGGGGTGGCTCATGGAAATTGCACCTTCGGGAAATGTGAATAAAACAAAACCCATGATCCAGGCTCGTATGCCTTTAGAATTCTCGAGATGGCACCAAAGATACTGTGTGGATGAATTTATATGCCTACGTGGTCCAGTGATTTGACCCCATTTTAATTTTGTTCTTTAATTCTTTTTTGCTATCTCGCACTTCCACTTGCAAGTCCTTTAACCAGTTTATTTTTTTATTACACTCATATTTAATGTCTTAAAGTTTATCTTAAAATATTTCTCATCGAAATAATTGTTAAATTGATGAAACACATGCATAATTACATTGCGCTTTCTATTTGATAAATATTTAATTCATATATAGCAATGTGGTTTTTTAAATACGTTTGTTATTATGTATTTCATGATGATAATATTTTTATATGTTTTAGGTTTCATCGTATTCAGGTTTACTTACTGCATTATTCGAATTATAATTCGATTAAATAAATAATATTTAATACTTTTATGTCTGTAAAATACTTGCTAAATATTTTAGGTATCTTAGACCTGAAGTACATACCTATTATCACATGAAAACATCATCATTTTCATCATCGTCATAATTTCTGCTGAGCATATGCCTTTCTTCGCGTACGCCACCCTCCTCTGTCCATGTATAATATAATGTAACAATTTTATCTATCTGTGACATATTTATCTACCAATAAACAACGTGTTCTACACCTTACACAGCACAAAGAGAAAATCAAATACGTACGTGTCTGTTCACTCACACTATCATTTTCAAGGTTCGAATCTTCAGGTGCCAGTCGGACTATAACCAAAAGGGTTGTCCGTATCGGTGAATTTCCATAAGCGCTGTTTACAACAACCTCGACGTAATGTTCCAGTAGAAATCTGCGGATGCCAACCCTAGACGTGATCAGATTTACATAATAGAGGCCGAATCGGCCTTCTTCTATGTAAATGTGGAGTTTTTCGCGAAGAACGGTATTAACTACAAGGCTACGAATGATTGATACGGAGCGGATATGTTCAGACGTGATTTATGGACGCTATCCTATGCGAAATGGGTGTCGTCTCGTTCACTGAATGTTTTGTGTGAAGCCATTTATTTAATAACAGGTGTGTAATTTTGCGAAATCCTTACATTTTATAAAACATACGTACAATTTTAAAACGAAGTCCTGTATCGCGTGTTACTGTGCGCAATACACTCAAATACTACAGCACGGATTTTCATGCGGTTTTCACCAATAAATAGTGTTATTTCGAAGGAAGGTTATAAGGAAGGGTATATTATGTACTTACCTAGGTGAAGCCGGAACAGACTGTTAGTGTACAATATAATTATAATGGGCAATAAGTACTAAGCTTGTACACTAAGTACACGTAATAACGTGTCCGATGGACACAAAATCACACAAATACAGCGACGGACGAAACGCACCCAGAACCACATCCAAACGTCAACAACAAACAAGTATAAATATTTGCCCGCGATTGGAATCGAACCCAGGACTACGGACGGCGTGGACGGGCGTAGTGACGCCACAGGAGAATTCGAATGACATGTCATACACTGCTGCCTGCAAATATTATAAATGCGAAAGTATGTGAGGATTGTTGTATGTGTGAATGTATGTTTATTACACTACCTCTCAAAATCTACTGGACCGATTGTAATGAAATTTGGTACACGGGTAGAATATAACCTGGAATAACACATAGGGTACTTATTATCCCGAAATTCCCACGGTATCAAAGACCTAGTAGCTAGTAAATAACAGACTTCTAAATATGCATCGTAACATTTTATTTAAATCTAAAGTCGCAGGATAATAAGATTTTTTCCAGAGGAAACACGTTACTTTATTTGACGCATCACAAAGCGAGAGATGACATATACAAAAAAATATTGAAGTGTTATCATAGAATACATTATAATTTTCAGATTTGTACAATCCTATTTCATTTAATATCTACGATAAATGTAAAGTGAGTTTGTATGTTCCTCTTCGTGTTTCTATTCAATCGACATTTGTGAATTATTGCAAGAAATAATTGATCTCTGAACTGTCCCAGTGAGAAACTGACGCTGGCGAGCCGCGGGCAAAAGCTAGTCATAGAACACATTATAATTTCTCAATCAACTATTTTAATATCAATAAATAACAAAAACATTATTGAAAATTTAACTATTAAAATATATATCAGTTATGAAACAAATCTATTGTGCCGGAAACTTTGCTTTTCAATAACTCATGTAGCAATACAATATCCCGGACCCGCGTATATTAGGGGACAAAACATTGGTCCAGTCGAGTTGTCATAACTGGTGGTTCCGTAATCAAAACTTTTCGTATAAGCATTCCTCTTGTCAGTAGAATATGGTAAGTGGCATTTTTGGCATGGGACGTGCAATAATAAATCTATTTACAATATTATTAAAATTGTATTTTTTTATTTCTCGCGACAATCAACAAAATTATTATATTTGTAACTGTTATGGGTGTGTTATAGTCATGGGGTGTAATAATGAAAGGTGTTAATACAAAAAATGCATTATACGAAACAATGAAAAAACTGTGGGAGCTAGAGCTTGTACTAGGTGAAACAACCTGTCCTAAAAGACATAGAAACTAGAATTCTATATAAATATATAAACTGGAGATTTTTCTCATTGACGATAAGCTAGTATCAGGAAGATGATAATCGTAACCATTTGGTCTCGAAAAAAAAATTGGCTCTCAAACTTAATAATGATAAAACCAAACAAAACCTCAGCATGGAAAATATCAATGACTCCACAATAATTCATAATAAATAAGTCACAATAATAATTACAGTGTATTCTGTGTACACAGTAGTGAATACTGTGGCTCTGGTTATTTATTACCATGTACCAAAATATATATAATATATTATAAGATCAATAAAATAACAAGCTACATGAAAAAAATGCCAGTTACATAATTCTCATCTACATCAGGGTGAACGGTCATAATGCTGCGTTCTCACAATATTCGCAAACCGTAATATACGCCATTCTCAGCAGATGTCCCCGCGAGAGGCGTCCGTGCGAACCGGCCATTATTAAGTTATAACTATTTACTGCGGCAAAGCGTTATGAATCTGCACTACAATATATTTTGCACTAGTTTTCGTCTATGGATTTGCTAGCTTGGAAATTAAATACATACCTATTCCACCTTTTCACGTACGCTTTAAAATCCTGACTTAATGTTGCATGGACCCACATAAAGTGGGATAAGGATAGATGGATGAGGAAGTATATCGGGTATAGTGCGCATTCGATAATAAGCCTTGGCGGCTGACTGAGGTAACAACAGTATTCCTAAAGTTGGTCACGTCAGGCTGGCAGTTGGTCTTCACAGCGTCACTGTCAAAAAAGGTAACACGCAAGGATGACAAAGAGATTTCACATACGTATTGTTCATATTCATAAAAATATGTGAAGTGGAAGTAATCTGCATTGAAAATATCGGCGGTATGTAGGTAATACTTTGTTGGTGTATACTGCAGAAATGAAACTCGAACTGTAGTAGAAAATCAGACTATATTTTGACAGATTTACACGGCTATTTATTACCAAAATTAACATTTTAATCGTATTAGAAATGATGATAACCAATTACAAATTGCGATCGGTGTAAAATAACGCCGATTGCTGCCAGGGGTCCATTGCATAAATATGTTCGACCTGTCTTGTAACGCTTGTTTTTGTAAAAATATTTTGATCGATCGTATGACTTCCTTCTTTTGTTTTTTTTTAACGCCTGCCGGCCTTCATTTTAACCTCACTAATTTACTTAAACTTTAACTATAATCGCCGATATCAGTCAAGCTTCCTCCTGGGCCCATATTTTTGTAAATCTTTTATTTTATATAATTGTTCCCTACCTTTCCCCTTTTACTTTGTGTAATAAAATTACTTTTTTACATAAACAATTGTTTAGTATCACACTTAATCCCCTTTTTTTACATGACAGTCTCAACGCTCGCAGAAATGCTGTGACGGCGGTGTGGCGCAGGCGTGAAAATCTTGTACATAGCCCGTGCAGTCGTCATCTCATAGACATGTTTGTGTAGAAGTCGCTACAACTTTTAGGACTTGATCTCTATTAGACTAGTTCGTTTATTTTACCAAATACCATAATGACCGATGATCACAGATTGACTACGGTTCTTTATGACTTTTAGTGACAAAATCTTTGTATGCCCGATACACTGTTCCACGCAAAAATATCGTGGTCTTTGTTTTTGATTAAAAATCGAAATCACAAAGCAACAATCGGCATGTCCAAAAGGCGACGTCGGAACTTTGAAAAAAATAACTAAATGGACAGTCTTTCAGTGAACGGTGCGGTTTTTAATCAAAACTTAAACAATACAAAAGTACGCTCATCTGTGGTTCTGTACTGACACTTCCGCAAGTAGGCTGTTTTGTACACTGCATGGCAAAATTAGCTGAACGTTACTTGTCTGTATAAATTTGTAACAAAATTGCATGTCAATACTGAATCTATTGCGGGAGTGTATAATGTTTTGTAATTAGATAAATGTTGGAAATGCGGTCAAAATTTTTGTTTCTTTTGAAAGTTACGTGTATTTTACAAGATTATATTTAGATGTTTGTATGATAATGTATGATGATAATCGACTCCCAATGAGGAATCTCAACAATTTATGGAAAAGAGATGTTTTTTTTTTCGTTACAACACTGACAATAAATGCTTGGGGAAAAAATTTCGCAGAATACTTTAATTTTTCAAAAAGTCGTTTTTGTAGAAAACTTGTTACTAGTAATGAGAATGAGAATGTATTTTTAAGTGATGCCTTTATTACCATTTAGGGTCATTACTTTCATAATGGATAAGGAGCTAACGGGAAATTAATATCAGTACCTACATAATATTCAAACCACGCAAGGAATTTTGTTGTAGTTTTCACTGTTATTTAGACATTATTTCCAAAGGTTTACAACAACATACGAAATGACTGCGCGCGAAACTGGGCTACTTCGCTAGAAAAATATAAAACTTGATCACTTTTCTTTGCCTCGCAGTACATTGACAGCATGCAGACGGCTGAGAGAGATACATTATGAGAAATGTACGAACAATACGAACTGAACTGACGCTTACACAAACAAGGGAACCTGTACTTTCATTAAACTGTAACTTGCTGATGGCAGATGCTCATTACTAGCAACTTGTATGGAAATAAAAGCCACTTATATACCCTCTTAGGGATTGCTATTAGAAGCGGTGGTGGTGTAATGGTTAAGACGCCCGCCTGTCGATCGAAAGGTCCCAGGTTCGAATCCTACTCATGCCACATGAGTTTCTATACCAATCAGACTCATCTATAGTAGTTTTCATCGACCACCACTTGCTTCCAGTGAAGGAAAACATGGTAAGGAAACCTGCACACTGGTTGATTATTATTAACTTGTGTGTGAAATGGAGAAGGTAATGGTAAACCACTCCATTAATAATGCCAAGAAATTTGTTGTGTCTGCTTCATTCACGTAATAACCACGACCCTCAGCCAAGAGGAATACGACTATGAAGAATATTAGATTATAAACTTTGTAGGTTTTATGTAGCTCAGAAACATTAGTCAACACGTTGTAAGATTATAGTACGGCGTTGTATCCAAAAGATTAATAATTATAATTTAATTTATATTATTTTGCACTGTGTCAAGTCAGTTTAGTGATCCTTAAGTAAAAAAAAATATCGTGCATTAAATAAATATTTTTAGATGCATTTTTGATCTATTTTTAAAATTCACTTGGATTAAATTCTCATAAACTTTTTCACATTTTAGTATTAAATTTAAAAATCAAACAAATTATATTGTACGAATCAATAATCTATGCTATAATATGGCATCAAAATTCTATGTTTATAAACTAGAACTCTTACTATTAATTACAGTTTAAACTTTCAATGTCTGTTTCCGAATAGTAATTTGATTTTTGTAAGTATGAAATTTGAAGTTTTTTTTTTCCCAATAAATGTGAATAAAGTTAATTTATTTTATTACACATGATCAACCAAATACAGTGCAACCTCGATATAACAAATCGGAAGGGAACAATTAAATATTCGTTATATCAAGTAATTCGTTGAACTGAGGTTCGTTATGTTGAGGTTAGGTTGGTCTAAAATTCATTATAAAGAGGTAAAAAGTATTATTCACCTCAACATTACGTACTTAGCAGCAGCAGTGTTTACATTACTTTCCATCGAACAATAACAATGATTGTTTTACGAACAAAAGCATGTCGAAACCTGTCGCAACATGAGTCACATACGATGAGATTAAGAACGATACATTGGTTGAAACTTTATATAAAGGTTTTGGGTTGACGAAATTCGTTAATTAAAGGTATTTATACTTTTTCTTGATAGTTAAAAATTCGTTATAAAGAGGTTGTTCGCAAAAATTGTACGTAATGTAAAAGGATATTTTACATTGATTCTTATGGACAATTCAAGGGGATTGCAAAGAATTTGTTAAATCGAGGAAGTCGTTATACTGAGGTGCGTTATACTAAGGTTACATTGTATTAAACTTTCTCAATACAGCCTTAACTCAATACCACTCAAATGGTAGGCACGTAAACGCTTAGAATGGCACTTATAAGTACGTAACTCAATAATATTATCATTTCAATAAAAGCGTTGAATATGAAACATAGTGTCATTGACGTGACACGTTGAGGCTTATGAACTTGATAAATTACTATTTACCAAAGGGTCCAAATCATTCATCATATTAATACGAATGTATGGGCGGGATCCTGGGAATATTAATTTAGGTATTTTCTTTCGAAATACATTAATGTTATCACTCCAGTTTACCATTGGTGGAGCGGTGTTGGTCAAGTGGATACGACCGTCCGCCTGTGATCGAAAGGTCTCAGGTTCGAATCCTACTCGCGCCACGTGAGTTAATATACAAATCTCATGTGTATTTGTTTTCCACCTCGCCATAGACCACCATTTGCTGCCGATGAAGGAAAACATCGTGAGGAAACCTGCATATTGCAGAACAAATTTTACTTTGATAATTCAATTCATGATTTAGTCATAAAAGACGAAAGAATTACCTAATACTTTTAGGCCTTTCAGCCTGAATCAACAAACACCGAATACTTACACATTCGTTCAGTGTGTTATTGCTAACACTGGTGTCAGATTCTATTCAAGTCGCCTAAAGGCATCTGACATAACTTTTACGACTATTTACCGTCATCTAGTGGTAGGTAGACGCTACACTCTAGTGAACTAAACTGTCCACATGTGTGCAGGTTTCCTCGCGATGTTTTCCTACACATATAAATTTACTTATTTATTTTAATATATGTATATATATATATATATAAAATATTAATATATACATATATATATATATATATATATATATATATATATATATATATATATATATATATATAAAATATTAATATATATATATATATATATATATATATATATATATATATATATATATATATATATATATTTAAATTTACTGTGAATTGTTTTTAAATATACTATTATAATATGAAGCCGTACACGTTTTCAATAACGAAGTTTTTCTCAAACAACAGAGCGCCATAAATAAAAAAACTTATTAATAGCCTGGAAAAACTCGGTCCCGATCGCAAAGTGAAACAAGCGTTAGGGTCAAATAACTTCAATAGAGGCAAGTTATTTAGAAAAGTAGAAAATTAAAAAAGTTAACAATATGCAAGCCTGATTTCATTCGTCACTTAGAAATATAAATATGTAATTAATTATGTTATCGGCTGGAGACCGCGTTTGGATAATCGAAGTTAGGCACCCACTAGCTATATAGCATGGAAGACTGATGAAGATTGATACGGAAGATACTTGATACGGAAAACTCGAAACCGACGGTTGTAGTGCATTTTTAGTCAGGTCTACGTGTCCGTATCCAACTGTGGATTGCTGTCGACTGTTAAAGGTGGGGAAATGGTCCTAGAATGTAACCTGCCTGTGTTTCTACCGAATGGTGTCCCCAACTACTAACAGTGACCAGAAAAACCGAACGACTATGTTTGTTATTCTTTTACGCAAAATCTACTGGTCCAATTGTTATGAAATTTGGTACACGGTTAGAATATAACTTGGTATACTTTTATCCCGAAATTCCCACAGGGGCGAAGCCCCGGGGCGCAGATAGTACTATATATATTTTTAATTGTATTCACTGGACTTCATTGGATAAACTGGTTGAGTATACCCCGGGTATTTCTTTCCTAAATAAATCTAGACTCTATTCGCCATTTAAGATTGGACAGATTCGTACCGCAATATATCTGGATTAATGCCTGGGAGGACATTTTTCCACCTCTTAATGCGTCTCTTTCGGAGTTAACAAAATTTATTCAAGCTTAAAAGGTCCGTTTTTGTTTGCACCAAGTTGTTTGAATGCTTTCAGTTAGGGTAACTAATGTCGCTGTTAGTTTTACTATAAGTGGTGTTGTCTTGAGAATTTTGTTTTTCAATTATAATATTGTATTTCGTAAGAAACTTTCACTACACCACAATATTCATTTCTACTTTAGATTAATTAGTCAAACATTAGCTTTTATACTTACATGGAATTAAAAAGTTTAGGTATTGTATGTTAACATTGTCAAAATGATTAAAACAAGGCAGAAATAAATGAAATTCATTTCCGTATTTATTGTCATAAACTCCATTTTTCAGTCCATCGCCTCAAATGATTTAAAACGAATATATTCGAAATTTAAAATACGGCATTCAAAATGGACGCAGTATGAATACAAATTTATGGAATGGAATAGAATATTTTTTTTATTTTCAACTGGCTGTTAGTTTAGACACATTGCGTGTCACAGATAAATAATAAATAATAAACTAATATTATTTGATTGCTGCTCTCATTATAATCTCTGTCGTTTTTCATGCCTTTTACCAATAGACGGGTTAATAGTACAAAAATAAAATTTAAAGTTTTTTAAAAGGTACTATTACGACATAAAATACTTTAAATTGAATGATACAGTCAACAGCACATCAACCTACCCAAATTCATTGCAAACTCGCTGCCATCACCGCGCTAATGCAGGTATACTTGATGTGCTCTTGACTGTACATGTAGACCATTGATTAAATTTTAATGTACCAACTCTTAATGTTGTGTACCTAATTTAAATTAAAAAGTACTTTTATTTACTACGAAAATTTTAAAGGATTGCGGTTAAGGGTTTAATTTGTTTTGGGGCTCTTAGTATTTTTGTTTATCGCCCTGATGTGATACTTGTAAGGGCTGTGAATAATTACTCGTTGCGGTACTTGAATTGCCTCTCTTAAATGTCTTTTTACTCCTATTAATTTATATCATTTGGATTACTATTTGGATTATCAAGTTATGTAGCATAATGTAAAGAAATGGGGTTTTAACACGACGTCAAAAATTACTTAAACTGAGTCATTTAAGTAATTTTGTCCCAGGTTCGAATCCTACACGCGTCACATGAGTTTGTATATCAATCTGACTCATATAGTTTTTGTAGACAACCGCTAGTTCTGACTCATATAGTTTTTGTAGACAACCGCTAGTTCTGACTCATATAGTTTTTGTAGACAACCGCTAGTTCTGACTCATATAGTTTTTGTAGACAACCGCTAGTTCTGACTCATATAGTTTTTGTAGACAACCGCTAGTTCTGACTCATATAGTTTTTGTAGACAACCGCTAGTTTTCAGTGAAGTAAAGCATCGTGACGAAACATACATACTGGTTGACAGTTTAAGTTCACAAGTCGCAATTACTTGACACTAGACTTAGTGGAACCTAGTCGTAAAAACCTTGGTCGATGCCTTTAAGCAAATTTGACACCAGTGCTAGCAATTAACACACTCGAACAGAAAGAAAGAAGCTGTCCTGAGTGCCACTCCAACTGTATAATCACAGACCTGTACAATACCACGGAAAATCCGTGGATCCGACGGATTTTCCGTGGCATTGTATTGTATTGCATTCAAATGGGTGGTCACCACTAATTTGAATGCCAGAGTCGACTCGGCTAAGAAGATTAAGTTTTGTGGTCCAGAAATTGGCCATGAATGTTCATGCGTGCCCAATGCTGATTGGTGAAAAAGCGGCATATGGAGGAGTGTGAATTAAAGAAATGTTTGGGCACCCATCTTGTGACCGAACAAACCAAAAGTTACTTAACCACTGCGCCACTGAGCTACTCTTTATATCTAATCAGCCGAAAGCCATTTCGTTTCCAACCTATTTAACTGAGTTGAGAGGGACAATGATCATTCTATACACTTCGTATTGTATGTGACTGGCCATTTTGTAAATAGGAGAATTAAGGGCATTTTCATACTAGTTAAAATGTATTTTCTCTTCTTCTTCTCTTCAGCTTTGCTCAACCGAATGTTTGATGGAGGCCTTCATCACTTTTCCGGGAAAAATGGCGGGAAAAAGTATTTAACAAACAGAATTTTAGTTATATTATTTTATTCGCTTGATATTTGTTATATAGAGCAAGAATACTTGAGAAGAACAAGTTTATTTGTTAGACAAATTAAAAACCCCCGACTTTCAATATTCATTTCGCTACAGCTTTTGGACATATCTAAGAACCACCGCATAAAAATTGGCTATCAAATAAAAATACCGCATCCAAATCGGTTCACCCGTTGATGAGCTACGATGTCACGTACACAAACAGACAGACACCCTTCTTTTTGCGTCGGGGGTTAAAAAGTGAGAAAGCAGACTCCAAAACTAATAGCTAAGGAAACAACCAGAAAAACGAAAAAGTTTTTAACATGTCGAAACTGAGCCCAAAACGCGATGGGATCGCATCGTGAAGTTATTACAATTCACCTTCCGTACACTTTTGTATAAAAACTTACCTACTTTCCGTTTGATATGTAGTTGTAAGAGAATATTTATTTTCCATCAGTTTCATGTCATAGTCAGGCAAAGTAAAACCATCCCAAGTTTTGTAAATCCTAATTATTGAGCTCCTGCAAAATATGTTAATTAAGTGAATGGACTAGACGAATGGACAAAGAATATTGTATGCAATACATTTTCAAGTATCCTTCTCATGACAGACTACTTTTGAAAATTAAGCGCTTTTGAAAATTAAGCGATCATAATTACTTTGCAAAAATAATCGGTACAAACAACCTACCATCTGAATTAAAAAATGTAAACTCATTTGATACATTCAAAGTTAAATTTGCGCAGTATATTTTGTTAAATAAATGAGGACAAACCACACATATTAGCTAGCCCCAAAGTAAGTTCGAGACTTGTGTTATGGGATACTAACTCAACGATACTATATTTTGTAACAAATACATATATAGATAAACATCCAAGACCCGGACCAATCAGAAAAATATCGTTTTCCATCGTGACCCGACCGGGGATCGGACCCGGGACCTCTCGGTTCATTGGCAAGACCTTTACCACTGCGTCACCGAGGTCGTTGTTGAATAGAAATTGCACAATATAACACAATATAAAATATACTTATAGGTACATCTACAATTAACTATGAATAGTGGGAATGTAGTGTAGCTTATTCATATGTGATTTGATTGCAGTGTCATATTTGAACAAGGCGAATTTAGACATCTATTTTTGAAGTTAAAACTTCTTTAACGGCGTTCTGCGCTTTATGTGTAAAAAATTATTAGCTCGCATCAGGACACGTGACCTTCGTACGTCAAAAATGCACAACGTTAATATTCAAGTTTCCACTTCTGCCGGCACTCCCAGAGTTTCAGTTGTGTTCTCTTAGTAAGTGATATTTTGTCTTTTTTGAGAATAAATATATGATTAAACATAATCTACTTTAAAAAATTAAATAAAGGTAACCTTACTTTTTAACGTGCAAAAATTCCTTCACAAATGTATATTTGCAAATTGTATCAAACCTTGTGATTCGTACCTTACTGGGTATCAATACACCCATGAGGCTACTAAATACAATCCAATAGCCTTCTCTCCCTTTCTATTAATCTTTTTAACAGCCCTTAAAGAGATTAGGGCTCCTCCGAATGGACGGCCAACCACTCTTTCTTGGATCTAATTAAAATGGACCAATTTGTTACGGATAAAGTTTAACACTTATTCAAGTGTTATATGGATTTATATTTTCAACAGTATCTGGATAGTAGTATTAATTGATTTACACTTTACTAGCGGCCCGTCCCGGCTTCGCTCGGGTAAAAACATCATAAATTACACCTAAACCATTCTCAGGAACCACACTATCTATTGGCGGACACCGCATTAGAATCCGTGCAGTAGTTTTTGAGTTTATCGCGAGCAGACAGACAGATAGACACGGCAGATAACTTTGTTTTATGTATATATTATAATATGTAAGAACAAGACTTTATTAAACTTAACCACAAAAATCACTCACACGACAATCACAACATTCGAAGTGAATTTCAAATATATAATGTTACTATGGATGTAGTATAGCAATTAATAAATTGCTATACTATATTATTGCTATGATTTATATTATTGTAAGCATTGTTATAGAAGAATAGTTATAGTATAACCTCAAAGGCCTTGCTTGTTGTTGTCAAGAAGATATTGCAAATGGTCTGACTACAAGGACGTCAAAGACCGTATGAAGTGAAGAAGAAAATGCACATTGGGCTCCGACATTTTGTGACTGTGGAAGCAACCGGCATTACAAAAATTATACCCTGTATGTAAAAATTGTGGATAGTTCGAAAAATACTCTATATATCCCATCTGTAGAGGTGATTATTCATAGTTAGGTTTTTAGTTAAGAAAGACAGAATGCTAAATGAAAGGGATTCATACGAAGCCATTGTGCACTCAAAGGGTTAAACATAGAAGGGTGTACATTAAACCTGGATAATAGTTCCCTTGTCGGCGACTTCAAAAGTGATAATGCACGACAACCACACTCCGCGAGCCCTGTCAAATTTTACTATTATTATTTTTCGTAGCTATTAGTGGGAGTGAGTTGGCTGCGTGTGGTTTCCGCCCTAGAATATACTCTTTCCATATTTTTTATCTTTATTTTTTTTTGGGGTTTCGTCTTCGTCTTTCTTTCGTCCCATCGAATCAAAAGTTTATTGTGTACTGATGGTCGTTCCATATCTTCCTGTATATATCGTACGTATGAAAAGCATTGATAACTGATAGACAGCAGTGTCAAAAGTCATTGAATATACATAAAAAATATATACTATACTCGAACATAGAACCTAAATCTAAAAATTGCTTAGAAATGGGATTCAAATTAGTCAGGATGTAATTATTTAAAAAAAAAATATTATATGCAAGAAAGTAATGTATTGTAAAATTTCAAAAAGGACATATACGACACATTTTTTCACATATCTCGCATGGAGGATCGAGTATGAAAAAAAAAACCTATGACAGGGAAGCCTCCCATTACGTAAAGGAAATGTACATAATCTGGAATATTCCGGTTCGAGCCAGAATTTTCCGGCTAACTGTACATTACGTTCGGTTACGCGAAAATGTGTTTTGCCTCGTACTAGATTTTATTTCAAGATTTTTCATTCAAGTTTTATTTATTATTTATGTGTTATTTAAATACATATTAGTATCCTATTACAATATTTATAAAAGGAAGAGAAAAAATCTTTTAACAATATCACATTAAAAAATAAACATAAGAAACATTATTATATTTTTAATAAAAGTAACTCGATTCACATTCGTTATTCTTGCAAAACCGCAAACAACTATATATTAAAACTATATGTATATGTATATTTATAAAAATCAGCTCTCACTTATCTATTCTATTTTATCTAATTATCACTTTGTTCCTTTTTTTCAAAACTACTAAGATTCGGAACACCTTAATCATTTACAATGATATTAATTAAAATTTTGATTTAAAAACGCGACACGGATTTTCGTGCGGTCTTCACCAATGGATAGTGTGATCCTTAAGATAGGTTTTGTATAAAATAGACGGACAAACCACAAAGATCTTTTCGAGATAATTGCTGACACTGATTTGTATTGCAATGGAATATATGCATAACAGCTGGAATCCTAAAATGTTCAACCGAAATGGGAAGATACACAGTTATTCAAATGAATACAGTAAGCCGACTTATCTAAGTGACTTTTTATGTTAAAACCGTTTAAGTTGCAAAAGTGTTGAGAATATAATCAATTTCTCCGCAGATGTGCCCGTGGTTATTGGATCCTGTATAATATGGGGGAATTTATTTTCACATATTCCGAAACTAGCAAGGTTTTTCGCATGTAATCACTTTTGGGGTTATTGTTATTACATTGTTATTTAATACTTTCTTACCGGTGGCTTTGGTTTATATTTCATAAAGGAAATAAAAATATAGTCAGCCTCACCCGTGATATGTTTCATAGTAACAACCGAATAATTAGCATTATTGAACAAAATCGTTTTTGTGAGCGAAACTAATTATTTATAGTTTGTTAGGTAAATATTCTTATAACTAGCTATGAAAGTGCGGAGCTTCCTGGCACAAGCACACTTTGCTTAAAAGGAAGTTTCCCACAACTTATTGAAATGTAAAATTAATGTTTACCCAATAAACATTTTTATTTTTTTATTTTGTATCTCATATAGTTTGTAAAATGACAAAGTTATGTTTAGCGGTTTTAAAAATGTGCTTTGTTATTATGTAATTTGTTGTCAATTTAGTATTTTGTTTGCTGTGCTCACCTTTTATTTTATTTGTTTCTTTTCTTTACACAACCTTTGGCTGGAAGGAATTGCTAAGCGATAATATTTGCTTCATATATTTATTGAGTTTTGTATTGTCAAAATAGAGAATTAGAGTTAAATTAATTATTATTTTTATGATATCTCGGACATTATATCGTATATTGTACAAAATCGGCTAAAATCTCATTTCCCAATATTACATAACTTAGTCCTTTTCAATATGGCCGCGCCGAGGAATCCTCGGTCAACATAATTAACTGGGCAAACGTTGCACGTCAAATTCTATTCCGCCATTTTTATTTACCCCGCAAGTTTATCCTAACAAGAATGGATGCATCAGTTACTCTAAGTGAGATACATCAAGCGGGTATTTTGAAATATCCAGCTTTATTTTTGGCGCGGAATGTATGTACAGTCAACAGCAGCACTTACCCAAATCCATTGCAAACTCGCCGCTATTACCGCGCCATAGGGGTTCATGCAGGGTAACTCGATGTGCTGTGTAACTGTACTTAAACACAATCATTTATTAGAATGATAGAAATGTGATGAAAGAGATGTCCAGGGAAATTCTATATCTCTTCTTCTTAGCATTGTCTCTCGGTCCTCATGCTCCACCTGGGTGAAGCACAGGGAAAATCCATGTAAAAGTAAATAATTACAATAATATTATGGATTAATTTCAAATTTCGGTACAATTGTCACCCGAATTACCACTCTCGCATTTGTCATCTTAATAGTACTACAAAACAGCCGACGGCGATAAAATTATACTACGATTACTGGAAATTGTGTGAAAGTTAAATTTTGAATAGCATTTTGTAATATCTATATCTAGCAGAAACCATACTGTCTGGCAAGTTAAAACAAATATTGGTTCGAAGTTTTTTTAAATTTAGTTCTAACTGGGACCTATTGGAATTTGAATAAAAATATTTTTCTCTGCTATTTTTCGACCGTTCTGATAAAAACAGTTTGTTTACAAATATGATAATATTTGTAAACAAACGGTAACTACTGGATCACAATTGTGTTTTTTTAAAGAATAAGTGTTGGTATAATTATTATAATTTTAAAATTTCTTGGTAATTAATTACGTTACAAAATCAATTATTTTCTATAATTATAATTTGACTTCAAAAATTTTAGTGATCCATAATTAACAATTAATATTATTTATTGTAAAATAAACAACGCAAGTTTCAAGTACATAAGTAATAATTTTCATGTTTTTCCTCAAGTATATATTACTACACTATCTATAGTAGCACAGCACATCGAAATACCGTGACGACCTCGGTGCCGCAGTGGTAAGGTTCTTGCCACTGAACCGAGAGGTTCCGGGTTCGATCCCCGGTCGGGTCATGATGGAAAATGATCTTTTTCTGATTGGCCCTGATCTTGGATGTTTAATTATATATGTATTTGTTATATATGTATTTATTATAAAATATAGTATCGTTGATTTAGTATCCCATAACACAATTCTCGAAATTACTTTGGGGCTAGCTCAATCTGTGTGATTTGTCCTAATACATTTATACCCAAAATTATTGATAATTTTCCGTTATTATATCGTATAGCTATTAAATCGTAAAAAAAAAAACTTGATTTGTGAAAAATTTTTACGACCACGCGGAATATTGTAACGACAGTTATAAAAAGGCGAAAGTCATACAAAAGTGTTGGTATAAATTCTTTACGGCGATATTTCATGAATAAAATCATGCCAGTACGTTTTTTCCGCGTCACATTTTCGCTTCAAGATAATATTTTTTATAAACTAGTAAAATAGGAACTTATTTTTATGTTATATTCAAGACAACGAAGTATTTCTTTAGCCGAAATGGAGTAGTTTTAGAACTTTTTTTAGATTTATCTTCCATAGGTTTTTTAGTTATTAAAACTAAAATATTTTTTTGTATTTAAATGTTCTTATAGAAGTGAATTTAGTTAAAACTTCGCATACATTCTTACCCACGATAATTCAAATTCAAATAATTTATTCAAAAATTAGACCTTCAGAGGCGTCAATTTTTGTATTTCTCACAAGCTACAAACTACTGGCATTTCGGAACGACCACTGCTGCTGAGAAGAAATGCCGAAAGAAACTCATTTGAACAGTGTTGGTCCCTATCATGCCAGATCGGCTTACCATTATTGTTTCTTACAAGGTTTTTTTCTAATAATATGTAAACCGTACCGATACTGTATTTAGCACTTCATATTTTGTTAAAATAGCCTGTATATTGATTATTATAAACTACTTTTGCCCGCGACTTTGTCCGCGTAAGTTTTTCTTTCAAGAATTATTTTTCCGGGATGGAAGTCCTGGAAGTGTGCAAAATTTCAAGAAGATTGGTCGAGTAGATAGATTGAGCGTGAAGAGGTAACAAACTTACTTTTTGACTTGCTTGCTTCAAATAAAAACCATTGGATTTCTGTAGAATTCGATATAAAATGGGAGTATCTTCGAGAAATAAACACTGAAGATCCGAGCATAGCTTTGTTAACACGGAAATATTAAACTGATCCTATTTATATTTGAACATGGCTGTTAAAATATTTAAGTGATGTTCCTATATTTAAAGCTTATTGAACGTAGGCTAATCTAATATTTGTCTTTGACATTTATTAGATAAAGGAATTTTCAATAATTAGGCAAAGAGAAATAAGCTCATAGAACTTGCCAAGGGAGACAGAAGTAGATATATTTATTTACTAGCTGCGCCCCGGGACATCGCTTCCGTGGAAATTTCGGTATAAAAGTACCCAATGTGTTCTTCCAGGTTATATTCTACCCGTGTACCAAATTTCATAACAATCCGTCCAGTAGATTTTGCGTCAAAGAGTAACATACACATATCCCCAGAAACTTTCGCATTTATATTAGTAGGAGATTATCAAGTTGTGGTTTATGCAAATTAATATTATTATAATTACGCGAAACAGTTCGAACGCCATGTGGTATGAGTAGGATTCGAGCCTTAAATCTTTTTTAGGTATTCAATAATCGGTTATATGAATTAAGTCGATCACTTGATGAAATTCTGATTCGAATGAAAGTTTCTATCGATTAAGTATTTAGCTCCATAGTCCTATGGAGCTTAATGTTAGGAGACGTCATATCATAGATCCGACTAAGCTCATTTCCAAATTCTGTGGTGACGTCTCCATGCAGATTTTATCTCAACGTTGCCGGAATTCGAACAGACAAGCCACAAGGATTAGCGAATTAGTAGGATCACAATTGGCATCAAATTGGAGTTTGTTCAACTAAAGTATTTGCTTAGTTTATTTTGAATTTCACGAGGAATCATTTTATGAAGGCGCAATGTAAATTAGCTTTTATAGCAGGCGGTTTTCAGGCCGTTCGTGATAGGGATTAACACTGTTCAAATGAGTTTCTTTCGGTATTTCTTCTCAGCTGCAGTGGTCGTTCCGAAATTCCAGTAGTTTGTGAGAAATAACCATTTAGTATAAATATTGACGTGAAAAAGTACCTGTGAAGGTCTAATTTCTGAATTAATGATTTGAATTTGAGTTTCGACCGCTGCGGCCGCGCTGTCATTACGATCCGTACAATTTTTTTAAAGAAGACATTATTACCATAATCAATCAATAATAAAATTGACATTTACCACAGCACAGATTAATTAATTTAAAGTCAGGTATGCAGTAAATCTAATGTCATCAAAAACATGCTGTAAAAAACCCAAGTCTCGCAGCTCAGTTTTTCTACGGTAAAAAGTTGTGAGACCTATGTTACCAAGTCGATTAATTTATTTAGTCCCTACTTAACGGACCTTCTGTCTTAAGATATTACGCAAGTTATTATAATATCAATATTAAAAATCTTTTAGGTTTTAAATAAATAGATCGACTTGGCCATCGCATGAAAACACAATGTTTCATACAAGTAAGATATATTAGATTTTAGATTAGATTATGTCACATTTAGATCTACATACGAGATTTTTTTTTAAAAACCAGCTTTGTTTTATCAGCAAACAGAACTTAGCAGGGCTTTACCCAAATCTCTGGATATAAACCCACTTATCCTTTAGTATACTTGCGAACAAAATTTATGAGACAATCTTTGGCCTTTTTTCAATCTATTCTAACACCCTTCGTATATGGACACCCATATATTCATATTGACCCTTCGTATTCCGTTATAAGTTTGTATATCAAATGTTACCTTATGTTATATGTATGTTGCCCTTACGTTCTTCCTCACTTTTGAAATACACCATTATCGGTTTCATGAACTTAATTATCTTTCTCAAACATTCAACAAAGCAGATTTACACGAATCCAGAATAAACTCAATCGCTATTGCAAATAACTACAAAATCAGCTGAAACGCTATATTCAATAAAAAGAACATTTCGCGGTCTGTTCACTGGGAACTGCAAGACATGGCGAAAAAGCGAATTATTGAGGTCGAGATCCGGAGCTAACTGGTTCTATGCAGATATTGCCGGCGCCGTCTTGCTGCTACTAGACAAAACAGGAATAAATCAACGCTATCTAGGTTTTATTAAAATATCGCAGGAAAATTGTGCTTAAATTGTTACGTACACGTTTTTTATCAAACTTATTAAAAACGAGCATTTGCTCGCGGCTTTGTCAGCCTGAATTTCTTTGCGATAACGAACAAAATTGATTTTCATACAAAAATTTAACCTCTATGAATCAGTATGTACACTTTTTCTTATGAGAAAAAAATCAGTTCATTCCTATATTATTAGAGCTTGTTTTTTGCAATATTAAGCATCGAAAAATACTCATTTAAATAAACAGTAATTTACAATAAACAAATAAATGAAAATAAATATATATACAAACAAATTAGTGAAAACAATTAGACAATTAGACAAAGTTTAAATCTGCAAGTCTCATTTTAAATAATTGTTTTCCATTGGTGCTTATTACCAATACATTTTTCTTTGATCGGTCCATCACCAAGTGAATGAAACAATAACAATCGTGAGCAACTTATTAACTAAATCGCAGCAATTATTATTTACAATGTTGCCATCAAAAATTGCAGGCCGTGGTAAGCTGTAAGGAGCTTCGTACATTTGTCATTTTAATCACTTTACCCCACGCTCTGGGGTAATAAAATTATTTCACAGTAAACATTTTGAGAATTAAATTTTAAGCAGCCCTTGGCGAAAATGATGGCGCAGTTTTGGAAATAGAATGGGAAATCTTAAAATCGCTTTAAACTTGTTACTAAGAGTTTCTTTTTTGCGTTTTTTGTTAATGAACATTGCGTGATTTCTTTATTTTTAAAATTTTAGTCTCTTTCGAAGTGGAAAAGTATCAGTGCATAAATTTACATGTAATTTTAAGTGTTTTCGGTACAAAGACTGGTCAAGGAGCTCATAAAATGTCTTATAATAAGTGATAAATATCTATTAATTTTTATTATTCAATTGATAAGCATACATAATATGTAATCTATCAATTCTTATCGGTTGATGATTTACCTATATTAGGACTGGGGTAAAGTATAAAAAAAATAATTCCATGTTTATATATCGGTCATGCTATTACCGATAAAAGTTTATTTACGTAGGTAAATCATTCAACAAATAGACATATGATTTATACACCTTACGAATTTATAGATTATGTGTATCTATCGATTCATAAGATTGAGTGTATCTATATTATGTGTATCTATCGATTCATAAGATTGAGTCCTCAATGTTATGAATTGCTGTGCTAATGGCGACAAATAAATCCATTTGATTTGATTTTTGATATATTTTTTTTGACTGATTTAATTATAACACACATCGACATTTACTACAAAATATTTTTTAACAATAAACTTGTTAAAAATTATACAGACTCGTTGCATTAAGAATTTTAATTTACGGTCCAAAGTACAGTCAGCAACATAGCTATCCAAATTCATTGCAAACTCGCCCCTATTACCGTGGCATAAGGATCCTTAAATGGCAGGGTAACTTGACTTGCGGTCGACTGTACAATAATCTACTACAATAATTATACCTTGTAAAATGAGCATAATTATTTTGGCAATAACATTCATTTTCGCAAAATAAAGTGCATTTGTGGACTTTATCTCACAATTTGGCTTTCAACCTGATTGTCTAGTGCAAAATGTATGTTCCATGCGGCTATTACGAGGGTCTTTTGTAATCAAAATGTCAGAATTTAACCGGCTAAAGCTTGCAAATACAATGTTACACGATGTTGATATAAGATTCCGTTCTCTTACGTGTTTCCCTTTGGTCCATATTCACAAACGAACATTTAAAAAGTTTATGGGTAACTGGGACTACGGTCCCAGTTTATTGTCGTCCCAACCGCCCAACGACCCAAAAACTGTCATCTTCGCTTTTGGTCTTTAAGACTATATTTTATTTATTTACACTCCGGGACCTGGGTAGTGGTACACTCCAGGCAAAAGCCTACTTTATTACAGACATTAAATGTAAAATATAAAAGTAGGTGAATCCATGTTGATTCATTAGTCATGCCGTTGCCGATAAAAGTTTATTTACGTAGGTAATTCATCCAATATAATTAAATGCATTCATTGCACAGGTTGTATTTTAACGATATCCGAGAAATTAATTTGAAAAGTTGCAAATAATCAAATAAAATCAAAATCTAAAGGTAAAATACTAAATATCGACTTTATTATATTTTTATACAAATTTTTTTCTTATTGGAAACTTAGTCAAAAAGACCGCCCCGTGACGCACCTGGTGCAAATAACGCTGGCGGCATTCAAATAAATATTCAAATATATTTTAAAACACTTATTATACAATTTATATAACTTTTTTAATGTTATTTCATCATATTTGTAATAATAAATTACACAAGTTTATTTAAGATAGACAAATTAAAAAACCCCCGATTTTCAATATTTTCAACACTCAACTAAACGAAAATCGGTTCATCCGTTTGAGAGCTACACAGAGACATAGACACGTTAAACTTATAGCACCTCGCTTTTTGCGTCGTAGGTTAAAAATTACAATTAATATTAAGCAAAAAATAGATGATCAGACGATTTAGATGCGACGGATAAAAACTAAAGGAGTTTCGCAACGGACAGGGCTGGGTGGCTAAGTAGAAAGGTGGCCTTTGCCCAGCAGAAGCAAATAAAAAATAAAAATAATTAAAAAAAAAAATAAGAAGGTAAGTAAATAAAAACAATGTCGGGACAAACTGTAACTTCACCCCTACAAAACCTTCGAGAGGATATTATCGCAAAGATTAAAGTAACAACGGAAGAAACTAACAGTGTATACGGGAATTAGGTTCCGAGGCGTTCTTCCTAATTTGGATGGGTTGTTTGCGATCTGCCATTTTCTGGTTCATTTATTTTTGTCCCAATTTTAGGCAAAATTCTGATGCGCAATTCTATTATCTTCGATTTTCAAGAAAATTGCGTAACGTTTAAACAAAGTCCAATCAAGCTATAGAGAAAAAGTTAACGTAGCCACATTAGATAGTACTGTATCGTCGAAGTGCGGGTTAGCATTGCACTTCTCACCATCGAATCGATTCGAAACGAGACACAGCGAACCAATAACAGTGCGCCATTGTGACGCAACGACAACAACACGGCGATTCATTGGTTTTAGTGACAATTATTTTAAATATAAACAAAAAGATACATTTGATTTGAGGTGGAAATAAATAGAATGGCGTTCATTTTTGTTTGAATATCGCAAAGAATAGTTAATCCTTACATATTATAAATTAAAGTATTCTGCCGCGTCTGTCTGTTCGCAATAAACTTAATACCTACTGCGCGGATTTCCATGCGGTTTTCACTAACACACTAACAGATAGTGTGGTTCCTGAGGAAGGTTTAGGTGTATACTTATTATGTTTTTACTGGAGCGAAGCCGGGAAGGGCCGCTAGTATAGAATAAAATAATATGTATTCAGCAGTAAATCAATTAAAGGATACAAACAAATATTGATATTGATCACAAAAACGAAGAACTTTCCTTCTGTACGTATTCATTTATGTAATTATTAGTTTAGCGCACGAGTGACTTTATAAGTAGATCAGGAAAATTTACTGGTCGTTTATGTCCCTGTAACGTGTAACTGCGAAAACAACACTTTTAAGTGGATTCCGTATGTGGTTTACTGTTAATAGAGTTGTGAATCGCGTGATATTTCTCTCCAGAAAGATTTGCAGCAATGGTTTACATAAGCGAATACATGTCGTCTGATTTTAAGAGATCTCGGATCATGGTACTACCTACTTTACAGTCCAATTTTACAAGGTTGGCTTGCACCAGTTAACTTAACTTACGCAGAAGAACACAATGTTATCTTTAAATAACCTGTAATATCTGTCTGAAATATATATCTATGATAATTAATGATTTATTATTTGAATCTTTTACTCGAACCGCTCTAAGCTGATCCATGGTTTTATACTTAAATTCGAGGTTATTTATAAAGAACAAATCAAATCATTTATCCAGAAATTAGGTCTTCACAGGTACTTTTTGATGTCATACACTAAATTAAATAATATTTACCAAAGCTACTAACTATTGGCATTTCGGAATAACCACCGCTGAGAAGAAATGTTGAACTGAAGAAACTCATTTAAACAGTCAGCGTTAGTACCTATATTGCCAGAAGGACTTACCATTTTCTTTAAAAACATATATTATTACTCCAATAGCACCTGAAACAATTCGTTTGGTGCTCTAAACGGATTAACTATGAGCTATATTGGAATCGGTACGCTGAACCGAATACCTCGATAATAAAGACTCAACTTCCACATTCGTGGCAATAAAATTGTGTAAACACAAACAGTTTTTGTTTACGTCAGTCAGGTTTACCGTTCATTTTAAATAAACATGACAGGGTGTATTGTTTTTGTGCCGGCTCTACACTTCACCGGGATATGATTGAATACCTAAACAATATTATAAAAAACCTTAACTGAACCTTACCTTATAAACATTGTGTGTTATGAAATATATTTTGTATCTTATTACAGTGGCTTTACGAATGTTTTGGAAACAAGAGTAAATTAAATAAGTCTACGATGGTAATTAATCATGTGGGAAGATGTAAAAATTATAATAAAATATCTTTGTTAGATAAAATATTACACATAAACGTACCATAAATAAACAATTTAACTTACTATCAACAAATAATCGTATGTTCAATATTATTGATTTACTACTTTAATATATAATTTCCACGAAATGTAATTATTACGTTAATTAATACATAAACTATTTTGTCGAGAGTCCTGCAGAAAATACAGGATGCTATAACATTTCCCATTTCAATATCAGAAATCCAGACCCTCTTGTCGTATTCTATCTACAAGATACGAATTCCTCCCTATAATACTTAATATCTGGACTTATAAAGCATTTGGTAATGATGAAATCTTTTTAGGCGAACGCTCAAGCTTGTCCGAACCCTTCTACCGAAATGTACGATATGGAAGATATTTCCTCATATTACCATTACGGTGAACCCTTTTGGTGTCTCTTATATATCGGGTTCAATGACCTGGGAGCCTAACTAGAGATGTACGGTATTGGTACAATAACTAAAGCAGGAGACATACCTGGGGTCAGTAATTAAGTGATTAAATTATAGAGTAGATCAGCTCTATACTTTAATGACTAAATTACACTGTTCCGACTCGGAAACGGAATCCTAATATTTAATTTGTGTCACTTAAAAATATAATTATAATATACACCGCTGGAATTTTTTTAAGTTTTTTCTTTTTAAGTTTCCCTCTATCCATTTCAGTCAAAAATACTAATTGTACAGACAAAATATTTTTGCTGTTTTATTATATGTACATGGGTACATAATAATAAAACAGATGAGTAAGTGGGGCGAAGTCTCATGCAAAGATTGGAACAAACCAGCGACGAGAGGTCTAACAATAAGCCCGGGGGTCGAATCCAAACGGCTTTACTTACCTGTTGACCTTTATTCTCCCTATACCTATGAGGTCTTTTCAAGTGTTTCTAACAATAAGAGACGTGGGTACGCGTCAAAGCCAGTCCCACAAGATGTTGGTTAGCTGACGTTGATAAGTTGGATTGTAGCTTAAAATCATTATTATAGAAAACAGGAATCTCTCTTTTATATTTGTATTCTTAACAGGTCCTTGGAATTAAACACATAATATGTACAAAGACTTATCTTAGCAATATTAATGATAAATCTTCTATTGGAATGCAAATGATTAAAAATTCTATAGAAATAAGTAGTATCTTTGTACTTAGTTTACTATTTGTATGTTTTACATTTACATTACACTGATGTCTTTATGCAATGGAAATAAGCGGTAGTTCATGAAAACTACCCTCAGTCAGTTTAGTATATCTACGATCTCATGTGATGAACGAGTACGATTCGAACCTAGAACCTTAACACTAGACTTATCACTTAATAAACATTGAGTTAAAAACAAAATGTTTTGAAATATGCAACTTTTTGGCTCGAATAAAATTTGTAATCGTTTATAATCTAACGCATACCTAATCTGATTCTACAACATCACTATGTCTAGGTAGGTTAGTTCATTATCTTGCGCTATTCAGAGAATATCGTCAAGATAAGTTCACAACTATTGTCTGTCAGAAGTCGGTCCGATAAGGGGTTGCTATCGGGATTTCAATCTATGGATTAGAAATGACACCTCCCAAAGCATTGTTAGTCTCAAAATAGAATCTCTAGTTTGAATTTGATATATTTCTTTGACCATAATATCGGAAATATAATATAAGTCAGTATCCATGCTTGCACGCTAGCTACGGCATATGTCACACTATGAGTGGGTTATTTTAACGTCAACTTTAATCTGCACAGTAAAATGCAAAGCAATTTTTTCTAAACGACAATGAGGTGAGGCGCAGATTAAAGTTAACGTCAAAATTGACTGGTGCAACTCACACTATAATATATTGAGTATTGAAAATCAAAGCCTTTAAAATTAATCTGGTTTCTAAAAGACTCAGTCATTGGCACGCCATCTACTTGCTGGTTTAGAATCGATGCGATTTAAAATGGTGCACTAAACGAAATTCCTATAAAGAAAGACTCGACTGAGATTCGAAAATCGGCCATCTGCCTGACATCAGCTCTTAGGAATGCTATCGTTACCTATCAACTGCTAAGGCTATGTGTTCCCAAAATGCCTCATATGACATATAGTGGTTCTACTACAAAAAAGTGGAAACACACGAGTACATCCTTTGATTTCATCTACACTAACAAGTGAAAGTAAAAATAACAATTATTGACTAACAAAATTGTATATTGAAAAAATAGGAACCTTTTAAACAAGATTTAGTTAAGTCTTCGTAAAAGACATCCTGTTTTATTTTGTTACGGTTCACCATCAGATCGGTGTAACCTCTTATACGCCATCGACATTGAAACTTGGCCCGCAAACTCAACCCTTATGGGACTAGTGCGCACGTGACCAGAATATGCATAGAGTAATATGTGTGGATGTCCCTTACTGCTCAATCTTCAGGATATTGCTTTTCGTTTGATTGGCCTTCGTCTGAGAAATATTGCGGACATTTCTTCTGGCGCTGTGAATATTTAAATCGTTTTGCCAACTTCCAAGACGGAAGTAATGCATTGGCATATGTTGTTATAATATTATAACTTAGGTATGTTTTTATGTACGACAGTTATTCCTTTTTTATTTTATTTTTTTGCAACCACATAGCTTATTCCGAACCGATGGTTGACTATTAGATAATGCTTTAAACAAACAAGTCTACCTTTTGTAGTTTTACAAATTATTTTTTTATAAATAAATACATATGTATAGGTAATACTTTTGCAATAAATGGTGTTGTATTCTATAGTTTCTGTGGAAGAAATCATATTCCTTCCGTCACCTATTACTATTATTATAAAGAGGTAAGCGTTTGTGAGTTTGTGACTTTGTGAATTTGTATGTTTGAGGCGGGTAATCTCCGAAACTACCGAACCTATTTCAAAAATTCCTCCACCATTAGAAAGGTACATTATCCAAGATTGCTATAGGCTATATTTGATCTCACTCAAAATTCCCACGGGAGCGAAGCAACATCTAGTATACAATAATTCGACTAGTAAGGAATGGATAATATTTGTAAGGCAATAGTGAATTTGTGACTTAGGTCTCATAGAAAAAGTATATTGACTAAATATATAGTTCTTACGATAAAATTTATTTACCTCCTCTTCAGAGTGGTTCGCAGAGCGTTTCAACCGCTGCGGCTGCGCGGTCATTACAATCCGTCAATTTTTTTGAGGAAGGAATCATTTCCAATAATCAATCATTCATAAAATTGACATTACTACAGTACAGAGTAATTAATGTAAAGTCATATAGTAAAAACTCATTCTTGTCTTTGTTAAAATTTGAAAAATTTTAATGACAGCGCGATCGCAGCGGTCGAGATGCTCTGTTAACCACCCTTCAGCGTTTACCTTATCATCAACGTAACAAACTTGTAACCCAAAACAACGCAGATCCTATCCTAATTTGTAACGCAATACCGAAACTGAGGCAGACATGATCGACAAATCCGCTTTCGGGCAGTAACGGCCAGATTAATCCAGTTTGAACCGGCTACTACGCAAGTAACAAATACATATTAAATCTACGCTGAATCCGCGCATAATTGAAATGACAATAACGGTTAACATGGAGCTAATTTAAACAGCTATTTTGAAACCTACAAGCTCATGTAATGAACCGACTGCCTGATTTATGAGCTTATTCAATGTTATTGGGTCTGTTTTAATTGAATTTGTGTGACAAAGACAGGTTAATTCGAATTTAGAATAGTCATAGTTAAATTTCACAGAATGTCAGGTACATAAATTCATGGAAAAGGTATATAATAAACAATTACGTAATCAGTGCATAAACATTATTAAAAATTATTAATAATTGTCCCAAAGTTCACTATCATTTTTTAATTTGTTTGATTCGTCCTTCAATATATTATTTTCATTTTTGAGCCAAAACTAACTGCTATTTGAGGATCTACAGTTCATAAACATCGGTCAAATAATATGTAATTTATAAATACATTTACATCCAAACTTTATATAAATACAAAATGGGAAATAGACTAATGTATTAAGTCGTAAGTTAATTATTTTTGTTTTGTAAAATGTAAAAGCTCTCAATGCAAACAAAATTTTTATTTTTATAAGAAAAGTTTAAATTAAAAGTTGCGTCGTTGTCTCCATAAGCTGTTAACAAGCTAGAATAAAAGCTGCAGCTCGCTTCCAACGCTTGTTCTTGTCAAGGACTGCAGTTGACAAAATGGCTGTCAGTAAAATGGAGACGGGCGTGAACAGGGTATGGAAAACGAGCAAAGGAGAAGTGTCTTGTATTTTTATGTTATACAGCTTAGCTTGTCTTATATTTTAACACTGTATGTAAAAATATTGACTTGACAAATTGTAATGTAATGTAAACAAGTGACTAATCTTTACATGAAGTAATTAAATACAGAGTAGTATTATTTCACTTGTAATAAAAAAAAAAAAACAAAAAACATGTTGCACTCAACGGGAGAGCCGGCAGAAGTGAAAACTTGAATATTAACGTCTTAAGAATTTACGCGAGTTCAACCTTTTTTAGCAATCACAAAAAGTGCACAACGCCACTATAGAAGTTTTAACTTCAAAAATATTGAAATAAAATTCAGTTTTGAAGATTTTTCAGGACCAAAATTTTTTTACGAGTCGTATAGTCAGTCTATCTTGCCAATGTCCTAAAAACTTTCTGTTCGCTTAGGTATATATTTTTATACCATCGTTACTTATAAAACGCGTACATTTAAACCAAAATTTCTGCTTACTACAACATAAACAAGGTACTGAACAGTCTGCAAGCTGTCAGGAACAACCAGCGCGGCTAAGAGTAAGCAACGTGATACTAAACCACAAATGCCGCTTTTAGGGTTTAAATCACACATTATATAGTCTTGTTTTGCTAAAGTATTATCTTAAGATATATAAGAACATCTGATAGTCTAATAAAATTTACATTGTTTACACAATTGCTCAAAAATAGAGGGCTGTGTTTTCAGTAGTCAAGTTTTTGTCAAAAGTGTAGAAAAAAGAAACGTCAGCTACACGCTTCGCAATTGTAATTATTTTATCAAAATATCTATAAAAATGTCATGTTACATGATTTCTGTCTCATCTGTTTTCACAGTTGCTTTTGCCGTCAGAACCGTCAAGCTTCGAAGTCCAGAATCCGCCTTCCTACTTTTTGTCCTGCACTTTGCACAGTCTTGCTCTGTTTCGGTGTTTTTATTTGTCACAACATTGCATCCGCTATATATTATACGTCAGCTTCAAAATATATTAAGTAATTTTATAATATTTGTAACGTTTAATAAAACACAAATCAGACTTACAATTTTAAAAGCATCTTCAACAGTTTCATCCGATTTGGAAGATAATATCTCCTCCGAAAGAGACATTTGAGGCAGATATTAGAGACTTATTAGTGTTATTATTGGCTATCAGACTATCTTCAGACTTTACTCTTTGTGTCAAGCACCTCTTTACCGAATCCTAGGAAATATAAACCAAATTTTAGACATTTGGTTTATAAAGGCTTTAACATCAAAGTAAATTGTAGCGCCTATTTCACATTTTGTACCTGCTTAATACTATGTCATTATTAGAAAATAACTGAACTCAGCTTTTCATTTTCAATTCATTGAAATATCAGATATTACGATTATAACATACGAGTATATTACAAAAATATGCATTATTTGAAATTATGATCAATACCATCATTTTAATTATTTTTAAGTACCAATAACACCAATAAATCCATCACTAGATAATATTAATTTTTAAATGTGTCTTACATTTTAAAAATTAATATTCAAATCATTTATTGAGAAATTAGAACTTAACATGCGCTACGTCATGTCATATTAAAATTTCACTTATATTTACTACCTAATGTTTCATTTTATGCGATTTTAACCGATGCGATTCAAAGTGAATACATACTTTATATGGTAAGCAAAAGAGCAATAATTTATTAAGATAAATTACTCACAAGAACTCTTTCGGCCATACATTTCAATTTCCTATTAACACACAGGTGAAGAAAACAATTAATTACTAACAGTCTGGAATTAATTCTAATTCCTGATTTCCTATCAAACTAACCAGACAGAGTTTACTTAACAAAATGATTGGCTTTGAAATTCAATGAACTAGAATCTCGGACGGTTCACGTAAACGGTTGTAACATGAAATGGGCGGGTGCATTTAGCCCGTGTGCTCACTGTCGTAGGGCCTCGATAAACTGCAACGTTGGTGAAACCACACAATGCTGGACATGTTTTGTGTGTTGAAAACATCGTACATGTAGTTTAGATACTCCAATTCAAGGTAGACAATGATATATGTAATTAAAATCGTTGAAGGTATCGTACGTTAAGATATAATGTGAGATATAAAGAAAAACATATTATTGATAAAAAAAAATTAAGGTGAGATATAAAAAACACGTTTATTGATAAAATATTAGCAACAAGCTTTGTTAATACTATCCATGACCATATTCCTCATAATTTGTCTTAGAAAAACTACCTATTAATTTCTTTACGGAAGGTCTTTATCCCAATTAACTGCGAAAGTACGTATTTTTTATCTTTCAATGTTTTATCTATATGCAATCTTCTTGAAATCGATATTTAATTGCCAAAAGCCATATTTTTTGGAAAATGAAAAAAATATCTCAGTCTTGTGTTATAACAACACGTTCGTTCGTTCGTTTTCTGTGGTCCCCCAAAATTCGGAACACAATACAAAAGGAGGATATCCATTGGCAATAATCCAAAAATCAGTTCATACATCGGCTATAAGCTGCGTTTTAAATGCGCTCGACTGTGAAGATACCGTTACAATGTGGAATCAAAATGACTGCCCAATTCTGATTATGGTCCTAAATAAAACCCAATTATTTAGGACCATAATTAGTATTAACCACTGTTTTAGTATTAGTATTAACAATTTTTTGTTTGAAGCTGTGGTGGCCACCACAGCTTCAAACAAAAAATAAATAAACAAAAAGAAATGTTTGTTTAATTAATTGTACCTGGCGTTTGGATTAAACATCAGAAGCCTAAAAAATGGATACGGTTTGACAAATCTTTGTTCGACAGAAAACTTTAGTGTTCATCACTATCATAAAGTCAAACACATCAAAAATTCCCTTAAAACCACCGAATTCATTTCAATATCGAGTCAAAACCTTGAATGGGATCCCACGGGCTGTTACCAAAATAACTATTTCCTTTCATCAAAATTCCTGGCAGCTGTCGGTTCCTCAAAGGACTAGGCCCTACAGACGTTGGAGTGTTAATAGCTGATGCATATCAGCCATTTCGTGAGGCGTCATTGCTTTTGAACTCTTTTGTTTCCGAGGGTAAAGTTTTCATGGCACGAAACCATAGAATTTGGAATCAGCCAAACGAAACGATGTAGATGCTGTAGTGCTAGCTAACATAACTGAAGCGCTGGACTGCAAGAAATCGATTTCGTAAATTTGTCAAAGTTATATATTTCGTAAATTTTTAAATTTTTCATTAGTCATGATCATCGTGGCTTTGCTCGTGAGGTCTTAAAATCCCAAGAGGGCATTAAAAAACAATATAGTAGACTAGATGTTGCCCGGGGCTTCGCTCCCGTGGGAATTTTGAGATAAAATATAGCCGATAGCAATCTTGTATAATGTACCTTTACAACGATGCAAAAATTTTTGAAATCGGTTCGGTATTTCGGATATTACCCGCACCAAACATACAAACTCACAAAGTCACAAATGCTTACCTCTTTGTAATAATAGTATAGATAAATTGATTTCGGTTTTCACAGTCACACGGATCGTCATTGACCCCCACCATGTCTGTAGAAGGAGTAAATATAGTAAACTTCTCCAAGATTAAACTGGATAACTGTCCAGTTTAGTGTGACCGTGACATCTATATTATTCCTAATTCTGGGAATAATCGACTCGCTTTCCCTCGCAAAAGCCTGATTCACACTGTAAAAGTATTTGTGCTTACTGATAATAAACGAAAATGAAGGTAAAGCGATAGGCTATTACTGTCCCTACGGGATGCCCGTTATGTTTATCAGGAAGATACATTATATTTAGGTTTAATTATTATGGGCGGTAATAAAAAGTGAAAATCCGGAGTGATTGAGGGAGGAGCTATTTTGGGAAATTATAATTAAAATATTTGGTTCAAGTAATACTTCACGGTTGAAAATTTAAATAACTGCCACAATTAATTTCCTGCTCAATTACACTGCAATAAATATTTTTGTTTGTTTTAAAAGTACTTAAAGCTGCAGCTAATTTAATTGATACTTAAAAAGAATAGGTAAATATACCATATTATTATAATGTAACATCTAGAGTCAGATATATATTTTTTAATTTATAACAAAAAAACGAACCGTATATCGTCTATCGTATCATAAAATCTTTTTTGTTTTATTTACACTTTGCATGAAAGATTAAAATCGATTTTACTATGAAATTATATCGATAAACTACCTACTTTTCTCATATAGATCAGTTTTTAATAAAACCCAGACTGAATTGATTTATTCGTGTTCTGTCTAGTATGAGCAAGATGGCGCCGGTAATATCTGCATAGAACCAGTTAGCTCCGGTTCTCAACCGCAATAATTCGCTTTTTCTTACAGTTCAGCAAGCGAATCAGTGAACAGGTTGGGAGATATATATTTTATTGCAAACAAAAAGTTATATTGGCAGTTATTAAAACAAGAATAGTATTTTAATATTATCTATTTCTCTAGATGATTTTTAAATACTGCATGAAATGAAATATCATTATGTAAAATTGAACTCTTATCAAATATACAAAAAAATATTATTCAAAAAAGAATATTATATTTAATTGAATGATTATTGTAGTTATTATATTATGAATTTTGATTTTTATATCTGCGAGTAAAATTTATAATTCTGAAAAATTATATGCCAAATGATCATCAAAATTGACTATCTCATCGTATCCAAGTCAATAGAAAAAGTTCAGTGTTAGATGTTTTTAAACATAAAATCCAAGTATTAGAACTATCGGTTTATTATTACCGCCGGATGGGCCCAAAGGGTGACATCATAATCGGTTGACAATAACTAGGGTAAGTTCAGTTATATTACTGTCGTTGGGACGTAGCAGTTAATGTTAACAGCCTGCTGTGGGAAAATGTTGGTAGGTAATTTAGTTGATAATGTCGACAATTGTCTTTAGATAGGACACAAAAATCAAAAGTTAGAATGGGTTAGAATATATATTAATAAGAAACAAAGTTTCTTCTTCTTCTTTTTGTGTGTGTAATTACAAACACAGGTTTCAGATTTTATTCAAGTCGACCAAAGGCATCTGGCATGACTGCAACTTATCACATCGTGGCAAGTAAACGCATACACACTAGTGAACTTAAACTGTCAACCACTGTGCAGGTTTCCTCACGATGTTTTCCTTCACCGGAAGCAAGTGGTGGTCTATGGAAACTACTATAATGAGTCAGATTGGTATACAAACTCATTAGGCATGAGTAGGATACGAACCGGCGACCTTACGATCCACAGGCGAGCGTCTTAACCTTTACACCACCACACCACCGCTTCCGTGAGCAGTGCTTCGTTAAGATCAATTTTTTAACTGATTTGATAGCTAAAATACATTGAGCGACGGAAATCTGTTAAAAATAGATTAAACATTTGAGAAACTTTTGAGTATTCGGCCGATAAACTCTCAACCAGTGTGCAGGTTTCCTCACGATGTTTTTTGACGATGACGATATTCCCATAATTATTTTTCGTTAATATCCGTAACCCACTTTCAGTTTTATTATACCTCTACGTATAGATTATGTATTATCAAATTGAAACGGTCTACGGGGAGACAGTTTCAATCTATGGTTATTTACAACACAATTTTAAATTACCAAATATTTATGCTTGGATTAATCTTTCTTTGCATTCCTCAGAGACTCTTAATTCTAAATTACAATGAATTTTATAAATCGATAATAAGATCGATAAAAAGACTTTTATAAATCGATTTAAAAACAAATAAGCCTTTGGTCGTTTCGTGCATCGCACGTCATGGATTTCTTTATAAATAAGCTAGCGACATGCCCAGCTTTCCATGATATAACTCTTTGGGAATAAACTGTGCAAATAATAGTGAAAACTGCATCAAAATCCGTTGCATGCATGTAGTAAGCTTAGAACAGACAGTTTTTTATCGTAACCGATATTTATCACATAATATAAGTTTCTTTATTTTATACTATGTAGTAATAAATTATATCGACGTCGTACGAATTACGACTGAAAACGCAAGAAACGCAACTTGACTATAATAAGACAGGTAGGTACAGAAAGTATGTTGTCTCTTTCTCACTGTCATTACATTACATTACATTACAGTTTATTAAGTCATGTGCCACCATCACCTTTTATGGGCGGGTTTAATACTTTGTTACGGGCTTTAATATTTTTATTGGTTTTAAAATTACTACGTGACTAAATGAGAGTTATTCTAAGCCCTCTGCCGCGTCTGTCTGTCTGTTCGCGACAATCTCAAAAACTACTGCACGGATTTCCATGCGGTTTTCAGTAATATATAGTGTGATTCCTGAGGAAGGTTTAGGGGTATAATTTATTATATTTTTACCAGAGCGAAGTCGAGACAGGCCGCTAGTCAATACATATAATAATACAGTAGAAAAAAAACTCTCTCTATATGTCTGTCTGTTTGTATGTTTGTACACGCTAATCTTCGGAATACTGAACGGATTTGAATGAAACTTTTTTTGCTATTAAGCCTGGGCAAAATATAGGGTATAAGATGGAGAACTATGATGGTACAGCTAAACTATATTAAGTATAGAAATTACGCCTTAACAAAAATTGTTCGGCCACGCGAACGAAGTCGCGGGCTGCAGCTAGTATATAATATCAATAGTATTCGAGTTGCGAATCACGGAGATGACAATTCTCCGTTGGCAAAGACTAGGCCACAAAGTAAGCAACGCACGTGTTACACCCCAAGTGTTACACGCGTTCATTGGCTGTGGTGACCATTTAACATCAAGTGGGCCTTATGCCTGTTCGCCTGCTTGGTATTTTTAAAAAAATACTAACAACCTATCAGGACTACCTATGCTTTATTTTGTTCTAAGAGTTTTCATAATTCGTTCATTAAAAATAAATAGTAGCATTAATAAATATTAGCTGCGCTCCGGGGCTTCGCTCTCGTGGGAATTTCGTGATAAAAAGTACACTATTATGTTATTCCAGGTTATTTTCTACCCTTTTACCAAATTTCATAACGATCGGTCCAGAAGGTAATGCGTGAAGAGGCAACAAACAAACTTACTTTCGCATTTTTATAAATGCGCAATTTTTGTTAATTTGGATTGGGATAAGTTAATTACTTTCATAGCATTTAATTTTCCTTATAAACTTTCTAAACTAAAAGACGATCCAAGTTGCCCGTATCAAACATCGCAAGCCGGAGCATCTAAACAAATATACGTTCGTTCTAAAGCAAGCTCTCCGATTAAACCAGGAAACCAAGAAAGGCCGGCGAAGTGGAGTTTACAAGTTGAATGAGTGCGTCTTCGCCTGTTTGCCAGATGCTCGACTACGCATACTTACTGTGATACGTTTCATAGCCTTGAAGCATTCACAGTCTTTTCCAAAGATTTCTTTTTTTTTTTACTTGAATGAGGCTGGATTGAATAAAAGCTGAGAGTTTGTTCAATTTTCCATTCGCTTTCATTTGAGGGAATGTTGGTGTTTTTGCATGTATAGCTTACGTGATTGTATGATTGTACGTATGCGTGCCTATTTAAATACACACTAGTGGATTTTCGAATAGTTTTCAGAAATATACTGGTGGTTCTGCTATATGGGTCCTTAAAGCAAAGTATTCAGTGTGTCATTAACTAAAGATATCTTACATTTATTGTCTTCAAAGAAACACTATGTAAAAACTATCTAAATATCTTTATTGATTTGAGAAAATGATAACTATTCAATATCTCTCATTTTTGCGCGTCCCCGTGGTCTTCTGGGGCTGTGACGCCGCGCGAAGCATGAAGTCAGTGAAATAACAAACCTTATATGATTGAAGATTCTGGTGTAATTTTGCAACCGGTCGTCAGCCTGACGTCATTCCTCATTGACGTCGTCCTTCGAATTGCTCTTGCCTACAAGATAAATAAATAATAAATAAATGTATTAGGATAAATCACACAGATTGAGCTAGCCAAAGTAAGTTCGAGACTTGTGTTATGGGATAATAACTCCACGATACTATATTTTATAATACACATATAGATAAACTTCCAAGACCCGGGCCAATCAGAGAAAGATCATTTTCCATCATGACCCGACCGGGGATCGAACCTGGGACCTCTCGGTTCAGTGGCAAGAACCTTGCCACTGCGCCACTGAGGTCGTCTGAAGATGACAAAGCTGTTTGCCATTTGCTTTTCTCTGGATATGGAGAAAACCTATTCTAGGTCGAATCCGCACGTCACAAATGTCAACTATTTATTAACATTGCTAAAACGGAGTTGTGCGTTGCATGGCATTTAACAAGGAGAACAAGTCAAGTCATATCAAGCGCGTTATTAATTCGATGTAATGACACCAAATATACCAATCATTAGTAAAACACATAGGTATACATATACACACACAAACTGGCAAGTATTCTAATAATGTTGACTGTGAACCGTGAATTTGCCAAACAATATTGGGTCAGATCCACAGGTCACTAATAAGTGTAACGTCCCGAATTTCCGAATGACCGAAAATCAACACACGATATCTCGATACGCGCAATGATACGTATAACAAACCCAATCGGAAGAGCTAATAAAAGCAATCGAATTTTGTTAACGAGTACAGATGTATATCGAGTCATTTTCACGAAAAACATTGTTGACGCGAGGGATCGACGGATCAAGGCAATCTCCATGTCGTAGGTATTGTACGAAAATATTTATTCTGCGATGCTTCTATGTTTGTATGGGAGCGAAACAAAAACACAGGAGTGTGGAACCTCAGACAGAAATATTTCGCAGGGTGTGCCAGTTGCGTACTTGTCACGCAGATTAAGTGAAAGTCAATCAAGGGAAAGGGCTTTAAACCGGAGTTAGTCCACATAAGTGACAGGTTAGCAACCTATCACTAGTTAATCTTGATTTCGTTAAAAAGCCTGACTTATACAGCTAAAGCTGACCTTCGAGTTCCGCAATTCTTGGCTCTGTCTACTCCGTAAGATATAATGGCGTATTAAACTGTAAACAAGTTTGTAATATTCTACGACGCGAACAGAGGCAATCTTCAAAATTACTTAATTAGATTTTTAAAATGCTGATAAATGAAAGTAAAATAGACTTAAATCAAATGCATTCCCAAAAATTTTACTAGTTACAATATATTCCAAAAAAGTTCAATTTAAAAAAAATATGAATTTCAAGAAAAGTTTTATAACGTCAAGTTTTATATATACCTACAACATAGGTGTACATTCATTTTATGACACGCAACGTGATTCGATTTGAATAAAAGGTATTCTACCGCTTGCTATGTAAATTCTGGACCCTACAACGCGTCACATGACAGCTGTGTGGGTAGATATAAATTATACGTATCGTCGAAAAATTATAAGGGTGGGTTGCACCAGTCAAATTTAACGATAACTTTATCCTGCTCGCCGCCATCGTTCACATAAAACGACGTAGGTAAGTACTTTAACTTTTCTGCACAGGTTAAATTTAGAACATAATAATGAGAATGAAAAACTCGCGAAGAAATGTTTATGCTTAAGTTATCCATAGACCTGAGATGGCACAATTAATAATGCCATGAAAAAAACGTGATCCCACCTAAAACATCCTGTAAAAAGTCATTCAAGACTCGATAAATATTTTTGTCTCTCTGTAAAAGTATAATTAAACCTCGAGGTGCATCAGTCAACTTTGACGTTGAGATAAAACAGCGTACTCTGCGTATTTCCGTGCAGGTTAAAGTTAAGGTCAAAGTCGACTGGTGTAACCCACCCTAGGTATAGCCAAGACAAAATTTAGGTTCCTAACTTTACTAAATGTTTAATACGAAATTGTTCACACAAATCCTCTAAAACATCTATTTATTCAACAAAACGTTACGAGATCAAATTAAAATAGCACTCAAAATACGGTAAAAGGGCCTCGCAGGTGCGTGGGCCATCCATTTTCTTTCTGGGAGGTGAAATTGGGTATTATAATGTCTCATTTCCCAGTATGACAGAGAATTTGCACTTCATAAGCGTTAAATTGGTCATTAGGCTCCCGTCGTCAAAGAGCGCGCGAAATAAACTGTGAAATATTTATTATAACGTTTCTTTAGGGCCATATTATTTTGATGATGTAAGGAGTGTGAATGCCTTGGTTTATGCCTTACGACATTGTCGCGTCGATTGCACATTTATTAAATTTTGAACAACAGCTATATTACAGCACGTATACCTTTTTTATTTCCCAGTTACCTTTGTAACAAGGTCCGAAACGTCTAAGGAAATAAAAAGGTATGTGCGCGTTTAATACCCGGTATGTTGAATACTCGGTGGCGCAGTGCTAAAGTTCTTGCCACTGAACCGAGAGGTCCTGGGTTCGATCCCCGGTCGGGTCATGATGGAAAATGATCTTTTTCTGATTGATCCAGGTCTTGGATGTTTATCTATATATGCATTTGTTTTAAAATATAGTATCGGTGAGTTAGCTAAAATATAGGTTAGGTGGTGTTATGGGATAACACAAGTCTCGAACTTACTTTGGGGCTAGCTCAATCTGTGTGATTTGTCCTAATATATTTATTTATTTATTTATTTAAATGTAATAATGATGCAGTATCTTTTTTTGAAAATAGTAATGAGATGAATGATGATGGAAGGCTGTGACCCATCAATGGGGAAATTAAACATGGTTTTCTCACTCTCATTTCCGCATATTCCCTGTTGCGTTCGTGGCTGTGAAGCCACGAAGCCTGGGTTCAGCATGTATTAAACCTTCAATGTTTAAACATTTGACCGTGACCTCAACTGTTTTTAGGAAAAAAATAAAAATTATTCGTTTCTGCACAGTATTTTAATAAACACTATTCAAAAAAGATTGTTTGATTAAGTGTTATATGAGAGCGTAATTGCATTTTGTTTACAAAAAAATCTTTAAAAACATATACGACTCCGTAAAATATAATTCATGAATTATGACGTCACAGGTCCAATTTGCGAGGATCGGAATCAATTAAGTGTCTGTGGACAGCGTCAGCTTGTTTGATCAAAAATAATTGGTGTTACCGTCATTCCGCTTCGAAAATTTCAGATTATTTCAATAATTTGCATCGAAATTGGTAAGACACCTGATTTTGTCTACAAATAAATCATTACATAAACAAAACAAAGTCGCTTCCCGCTATCTGTCTATCGCATTAATTAACTCATGATGGAAAATGATATTTTTCTGATTTGCCCGGTTCTTGGACGTTTATCTATATATGTATAGGTTATAAAATATAATATCGTTGAGTTAGTATCCCATAACACAAGTCTCGAATTTACTTTGGGGCTAGCTCAATCTGTGTGATTTGTACTAATAATTAAAAAAAAAATTGCGCAACGGATTTTGATGTGGGTTTTTCAAATAGGTAGTATGTGATATCTAAATAATATTTAGGTGTATAATATAATACTATAAATTAAATAGAATCAATAAACTAATTTCTAGTTCAACAATAAAATTTTACCAAAAGCTATAAGATTGAAAATACGTAATTTGTACTATTAAAACACGAATTTTTAAAGCATCCCGACACAAAAGCCACAGATTTCAAGAAGTACTCGCGGAGAGTAACGTCATTTCCGGTCGGGACTTCGCGGGACCGGAAATGGGATCGGCTCCCTTTTATCGGCGACTAATCGCGATAGAACCTTACAGCCTTCCAGACAGGAAACTTTCCTGTTTTTGATAGGAAGTTTGTTTCAACTTTGCAAATAGATTCATAGAAGTACGATAGTACATTGTTTTACGTATTATTTTGAAAGGAAATTAACAATCTTTTTGAAAGTTGTAAAGACCATAGAATATTTTCATATACATTACTTGTTATTCCATTTTCGTTACCAGCCGACCTAACTAAGCGATCAACGCGGCAAGACAGAGCACAAGCGGTGCCTATAAAATTAATTGAATTCACTCAAAGCCAACGCGTCGTTGCGTTCCACCGCTTAACTAGGATTCGAGTTTAGTAAACAAATCACAGTGGAAATGGCTTTCTAGAAATAGATATAAAAGGAAAACTACGTATATAAATATTTATCACTGTTAATAAGGTCTATATAATCCCATAAAATATAAGATAGTGACACAGCAAAAGCTAATTGAAGGCAATGCTACCGTACATGGGTCGGCTTACACACGTAATCGGATTAGTGGCCGCACGCTGAGTTTTACGAGACTCAGGTAGTGTTGGGAATCGTTTGAGTCTCAATTGTGACTCAAGTCAAGGCGCAGCTCGAACTGGGTCTATGAAACTCAATTTGTATGAGCAGTCCAAAAAGGCTAATGAGAAAATAAATTACAATTATTATTCCTTCTCAGAGCTGCTTTATAGAGTTAATTTTAAATAGAGTTTTGTAATCTATTCTATTTTTATTTTACTAGTTGTTCGCCACGAACCTAGACCTCGCGAACACAATAAATGTAAACTATTTTTTGCAAAATTGTGAATATTTCAAAAATGACTCAACAGATTTTGTTGTCCCACAAACTTAAAAATTATATTGACAGATCTTATATACCTTTTAAATTTCATCAAAATGTGACCAACGGTTTGAAAGTTATTGCGTTACAAACATACATACAAAAAATTTATTTTTGCCCCAAGTAGAATGTTAGAACTCGCTCGCTTCGCTCGCTCGGTCAAATACTTTATACTTTATCGTAATACAGATCAAAAACCTGTTTTGCCGTTAACATTATTATAAAAGGAAAAAGTCTAAATATGAGTTACTCATACATTATAGGTATACATTGTTGTTTAGAAGTTGAGAAGCTAGGAAAGCTGCTTTTTATTGTGTAAATTTAGAACAATGCAGTAATGAACTTAAACTCAAGACTTAAGCTAGAGTTCATCTCACACACGCACAACACTAATCAATTCGGGGCACAACGAGACACGTTAGAGGTTTTTTACGATTTTGCCCGGTCGTGTCCACCAGTATTATGACATAAGCATTTAATGGATACTACTTATCTTGTCATCTTCATACTAAATGACTTGGTAGTAGGGGTTAATCGAATTAATTGACAACCAGAGGAACTAAGAAAGAAAAATGACAACTTTAGGTCAACTCAAAACCTTTAGTTTTCTTTTTCGTAGTAAAGAATAAATATGATTATGTAACTTATTTAATACATACATTTTTTATTAAGTAATTCTTGGTGCATCAACAGATTTAACTATTATTCCCTTACTTCTCTATACTAATTTCCTTGTTAAAAAGTATTCGTATGAAATAAACAAAAATAAAAATAAACTTAAAAGAAAGTGTTTTATTGCTTTTTATAAAAGTTAAATGCTTCTCATATCAAATATAAATATTACATTTTAGCTGACTACAGATAATTTCTGTATAAAAGTCCAGAATCCGTAATCCGAAAAACATTTTTAAATTTAGAATTTCCAAGAAACCAAACGAACAGTTTCATAAGGCCATCCGTATGAGGTTTGGGTCAATATGGGGCCAAACGAGACGCTTAGGGGATTTTTATAGCTGGCTAGAACGTGACCGCGAACGTTTGTAGAGCTGTAATGTTTTACCCCGCGTTCTAGCTGCACTGTGGTCACGCTGTGGTTGAGACGCTATTTGTGTACAAAAAAAATTACGTTGTTAACACAGAACATAAAAAGTGTAAATAAATACATAATAATTCATTTACACTCTTGTGTTATGGTGAAGAATCAAGAAGTCATTCATAAGCATCATTATGTACTTTAACTTGTTTCATAATTTTTGGCCATTGAAATTACGTTAGATTAATAAATTCGCACATCTACTGGTAGCATATTGTTATTGTGATGCATTCTATCTTTGAAAATAATATAAACTTCCATCGCTATTAAACTACTTTTACACTTTCGTGTCTTAGCTAAAGAAATTATAAAAAATTTCAAATACGCTTAGCTTCTAAGTTCGCTCAACAATCTTATCTTCTTCTTAGCGTGTCGATTCGGCTAAATTTGCAAGGACCAATACAACGCCCCCAAAACAGCACATCATGTGACGTCATATAGGTGTAGTGTGCAGGTCGTAAGACAAATATATCCCATGATTTGGAAAGAGGCACCACATGGCACCGGTATATACCGGTATATAAATAATTTCAACCATAGCTTATATGAAATCTACATGCTGGTTAAGGGGTGAAATGAAACCATAGAATATGCGAGCTGCGTATCCTCTTACTCATATACGACATTCGACGATAGTGTGGAGCCAGCAAACTTTTCTGTCTAATCAAAAAAAAAAAGATTTGAAAAAGACAACAACATCAAAAACCATTCAGATCAAAGAGCGAAATCCTACACGATTTTATGAAAACTAATCTCAATATCTCAACATATTTCATGCCCTACTAGACCAGATTTGAGACCAATCCCTTGAGAACAGTAAAAGGAGGGCCTATCTAATCTTGTATTCATCAACCATCATATGTAGGTTCCCGATCAGCCCCAATAAATAGGGGTAAAGGAAAGTTACAAGAAAATTGTCGGTTAAAACATCCAACAGTATCGTATGAGTATCACAGACCCTTTCGGAAAAGTTACGTTCGGTCCAACACAGATTTAGGAATTAATACAAAAAGTGACAAATAGTTTGTTGTTGCTTCCCTAAGATAGGACCACTAAGGTGACTGGAGGATAAACATTAATGACAGCTTATATTCAACCAGAGCGTTCTCGAAGAGGGTTGATAAGGCAGGTGCAGGGTTCCAAAATTGCAGCTCAATCTTAGGCGATTGAGCGCAAAATATTTGAGGCGTAGCGAGATTTTTGAACTGCGATCCTAATTGTCAATAAATGTTGTCTCTTTCACTCATACTCGTAGGTCCCTTTCCCGGTTACATCCCTACTGATACCTATTCTCCAAAACTTTTTTGTCGTAATGTATTCTAATCTATCCAATTAGTACATTAATTTTAACAATTAAGTTATAGTTCTATGGTATTCAATCCATTGTCTTGGGTGCTCGTTATAAATCAATAGACATGTAATAACAGCCTAGACCACTATCTGCTTCATAAGATGTTTCAATAAGTGGTCTTCGCCATTCTGATTTCAATTCCCTCCATGATTAAAGGAATATTTTTTCGCTTCGAGTCACAAGAGCTGTAACAGAAACGTGTGAGGATGGTGTTTCCAGTTATCTGACCTCCGTGGGTCCCATATATTACCCGCTATCAGTAGTTCCTTTCAACTGGGCGTCTAAGGAAATACTAGAAATATTTGTTTTCGCTTCGTGTGGAGACATTCTTGAAATTGAAGAATTGCTTTGATTATACAGGTTACTTTGCAGGGATTGTTACAGCGCGGCTTCTATGTTCCGTCACGCTGTACTGTCAAGAGATTATTGCAGTATTAACTTCCATAAAATGCTCCACCGACAAGAACAAATTTCTTAAATTAATTGATGATTATGACGATGATGACTTCCAAAAAGTAATTGTAGTTCATTGCGTCGATGTCAAATCTAAGGTCACGTCAATCCTATGTAAAAATGTAGCGGCAATGTCAACGCAACAGAGCAGTGAGACCGCGCTCTTAGATTATTGAGAATGCAAAGTATTTGAACTGTAGCAATGTATTTTAACTGAAAACTCTAATTTTAAGATTCCCTGCCTTACGTCACCCTATTTGGGAATGCTTTCATTGCCTATCAGCTTTAATTGCTTTAATCGTCTCATAGAACATCGATTGGAGGTTGTGAATTGATCTTATTGTGGGACGAAAACTATACGCGTCGCAACATTCTGGCCTGTAGGTAATTTTTTTAAAGAGACTTAATTGAAAATAACATTTATTTTTTATCATTTTTCTATGTAGTGCCTGACACTATTGTGATATTGAATTGTTTAAGTACTCGTTTAAGTATGATAACATAATGGATTATACTGTGCATATGACGAATTCGTTTAAGTTCAAATCAAATCGTTTATTCAGAAATTAGACATTCACATGCTTTTTTCACATGATGTAAGCAATATTTACCGAAGATACAACTACTAGCAACTACGTTCTGATATCATAATGGATTATCAATAATGACTTGGACCAATAAACCATGAAATCTACATAACAACACAAATCCACGATACAGCATTAGAACCAGTAATATCCACTACAGTGGATCGCGCACTAAATACCGAAATCTACATTTCAAAATTAGTTTACATCTGCAAATTGCGTGCTTTGTACATTTGCGTTGGTACGGTCAAGAACACAATCATTCCACCCGAAACCATTGCAAATTCGCCCCTATTTCAGACAGTATAGAAGTCAATACATAGTAGTTATATGCAATTGTCTGTACATTTACGTCGGGCGATTCAGAAGGTATCGGAATCCTGGATCGTTTGCACTCATCATGACGAATTTAACTGACCATTAAACGTTCGGTTTTAGACATGTACTGTAGCGGATTTATGAAGTTATTTGTACATTTTTGAGAAATGGTTTATTTTATCATTAGATACTTTATGGTGCTTCAGACTAGAAAATATGCAAACATACGAGTACAATGATAAATGCAAACGACGATGAAGCGATAGCGGTAGATTACATGACAGTAGAGGAAAAGTAAGCAAATCATATTGTTTTCTCAAAAATCCAATTGTTCAATGAAAATCTATAACGTTTGATAAAGGTGCTAGTGCGGAGATCTATATGGGATACTGTTATACAATAATGTTGCCAATATTCGTTAGAAAAATCGAAATCTACCAATTGTTTTAAAAGTAATTATGGTCCTACCGATAGTTCCACTATTGCCAAATAAACAATTCATAGTGACTTTATTGATCGGCTACACTAATGTCAAATTAAAACTGAAATTAACTACTATTTAACTTTACTTAATCGTCATCATTATATAATTTAATAGCGAAGCTCTTGACCTTAGAGTTTCTACTTTCAAAAATATATATTTTTTGTTTCTAGTTTTAATCAGATGAGAAATTTGGCACCACAAAGTCAAGTGTCTACAACGGACTTAAGACTTCTTGTTTGTCTAATTTATCTCGTGGCCGCTTGCTCGGTTAGTTAGCGTACTCGTAAGTTGATTAAAATATTATTTTGTTTGTTGCATTTAATTAAGAATTTAATTACAGTAATTATTGTTGATATTGGTTATTTTTTGGCTAGCTTCTTTCGCCGCGTAGGTTTTTTGTGATACCATTTCTATCTAATTGAGTGTTAACACTGAGACAAATTATTTATTCAAGTCAAAGTATCTAACATGGCTTATTACGGCTATTGAGTGAGGATGTATATGGGTATGTTTGTTACTTTTTCACGCAAAGTCTACTGCAGGGATTGATAAGAAATTTAGTACATGGGTAGAATATAGAAAGCTTTTATTAATGCTCCCAAAAATAAGAAAATAATTTAATTTAAATTCTTAATATTATACATGTGTACTAAATTTCTTATAACATAATAAATTCACACAGTAGCGAAGCCTCTGATGCAGATAGTCTGTTATTATATTGATTAAATATAGGATTAATTTTATTTTTTAATGAACTGGGAAGAAATTATAAAAAACCGAGGTGAGTGTCCTTAATTTGAGTGGCAGTGGGATTTCAACAGCTAATGAATAAATAAATATATTGGGACAAATCACACAGATTGAGCTAGCCCCAAAGTAAGTTCAAGACTTGTGTTATGGGATACTGACTCAACGATACTATATTTTATAACAAATACATATATAGATAAACATCCAAGACTCGGGCCAATTGGAAAAAGATCATTTTCCATCATGATCCGATCGGGGATCGAACCCGGAACCTCAGTGGCAAAAAAAAATCTACGTCAAAGTTGACGGTGCAACTCACCCTTGATGTCGTCAGATTCGAGAATCGCTGTTGTTCAACACTATGGTCTAGGCCTAATTCGCAGGTGTTTTAGCTGGAATCTCGTTGATTATATGAACGAGAGTTTCCGTTCAAACATTAGCAGAACCAACTGTGCAGTTTTGGGGTTTCTATCATACAACAATTAAAGCAAATTCATTCATTCCAAATAAATGAGGTTATTGTTCAGTCAATGTTATTGCTTCAAAAATGGGATTAATCAAATCAAATCAAATATTCTTTATTTTCTTTACAATCTTAACATGGTATAATCTAGATATGTTACATTTTACATAAGTATCAATAAAAGAAGATTGTGAGAGACTGGTGCCTAAACTAAACAGAGCCTGTATCTCAGTACACCAGCCTGGAGTAAGACTAAAGTGCAATTAGGTACTAAAGAGAGCATTGAGAAAGGAGATAATTTAATAATAGATATATGACAATAAAATAGTTAAATTAAAAAAATATTTTATATTAAATAAAGGTTTCGTTGAACTTTTCAGTTACAGTTACCCAACCTTAAGCTATTCTGTATACAATTAATTCTGCGTGCAACAGCAATACCGGTGAATTTGCAATGATTTTGGTTAGCATAATTTGCATGTCGACTGTTACAGTTTTAGTTTCTTAGTGTGTGTAGTCTATCTGAATTTCTTCACATATGAAAGCCCTAAAAACAGAAGGGTACGAAGAACAGCTCGTATATTGGATTACTAACATTTCGGTGACCAGTTCTGGGTCTTTACTCTAGTATTATTGACCATCTTCATAATTCTATTCTTCATGGCAGAGTGTCGTAGTCATTACGTGGAATTAAACACACACAACAACTTTCTTGGCATTAGTAATGGAGTAGTTTGCCATTGCCTTCTCCATTTCACACACAAGTTAATAAACAACAAGTGTGCAGGTTTACTCACGATGTTTTCCTTCACCGGATGCAAGTGGTGGTCGATGAAAACTACTATAAATGAGTCAGATTGGTATACAAACTCATGTGGCACGATTTGAACCTGGGACCTTTAGATCCATAGGCGGGCGTCTTAACCATTACACCACCACCGCTTCTCGATTTGACCATAATGACTTTAAATTGAAAGCAAAACGGGAACTAGGTTGGATCTATAAATTTCAATTTGTTGATAGTTACCCCATTGTCAGCGCTGATATACCAATCTCCACTCAACTATTTAAACAGATCCACAGCGAACAGAATCTCGTTAATTCAGAAAAGCATTAACGTCGCTTCGAATGAATCGGACTGACTTACCGAGTATTAATCCCATAAGAGGCGATATTGCAAAAGTTTGAAGTTATTATTTATACCATCTGGCTCATCGCATATCAGCTTTGCTCCAAATCTCAGGATATTGAATGTGAATTATTTGTTTTTAACCCCTCGACGCAATTAGAGGGGTGTTATAAGTTTAACGTGTCTGTGTGTATCTATTTATCTGTCTGTGTCATCGTAGCTCCCAAACGAATGAACCGATTTTCGTTTCGCGGAATTAATAAAGTCAGGGATTTTTAATTTGTTTAACATACTCAATATTAAGTATTGCTGTTTCGTTTATGATTTTGATATACAATTGTCATTGCTTTGATGTCTAGCAGTACACTGCTTGCAAAGTCAATTTAAAATCAGTATTATCATCATCATGAAGCGGTCGAAACCTTGGATCTTTTGCATTTGCCCCAATTCCTTCCCCAAACTCACCCATACCGGGATAACTGAAGAAGGACCGCTTAAACTCCAGAATCTACCTGATGGGAAGTGCCTTTATTCTTCCTACTCCGGATACGCAGCTCCAAAGAAGACCAGTCGCTTGCAAGCCAACGAGTAGCAGTCACACCATATAATACTCCAAAATCTGTAATTAAAAACACACAAGTTTATTTGTTAGTCAAATTAAAAAATACCCCGACTTTCAATATTCATTGCGCTACAACTTTTGAACGTCTGAACCGATTTTGATCAAACATATTTAAGAACCGCATAAAAATAGCTATCAAATAAATAAATAAAACCCTTCGAAATCGCTTCACCCGTTGATGAGCTACGATGCCATATACACAGATGAAAAGACAGACACACTTAGCGTCTCTTTTTGCGTCAGAGGTTAATTATAGCACCAAAAACAGGTACACAAGTTATAATTTCGAATAAGGCAACTAGAAAATTATACAATATGCGACCTTATCTCTATTGCAATCTCTTCTAATCTTATCTAATTTAGCAAAATCACTAAAACGGAATGAGATTATTTGAAGTTACTTGTAAAATTTAGTCTACTTAAATGTATCTAATCCTAAATGTAATTCTATTTCACTAGCTACGCCTACGTTTGTTTGTAAGGAACTTTTCAAATTATCTAATGGAGTAACACGTAATATTCATTTTGTGGATGATACAGTATTGAACAAAGTTTTCCTAGAACTATAAGTCAGTTACACAGTGTAACGTTATTACGGTACATGTGAATTTTAATAAAGAAATTACCTTAATAAATAAAATAAAAAACATAATACTTAATTAAACCTTAAACTAAACCTAAAGGTAAACATTAACTAAACTTAACACTAATGTAATAAATAAATAAACAATTGAAATATAAACACTTAAATTCTAAGAAAAATATTTACAAAGCAAATAGTACAAATTATCGTTCTGTCGACTGTACCGAGTTGGAATTCCTTTGTTCTGCCTCGATCATACGTAGATCATCACGTGATCGCCGGCGCGGGCGGCGCTCGCATCGACGAGCCCGCACTCCTTGAGATTCCTTGCGGCGGGCGGCACGTATTGCGCGCTCCGCGACTAGTGCAGTCGCCACGTCTTTTACGTGTTTCATATTTTAAATGTAATATAAATATAACTGCATCTTGAGTGCTCAATTAGGAGCAATATCTTAGTACAGTTAGTGTAACTGTGTTTAAGTGCCTTTACGAGTACACCCCTAATTGGGTAAGTGTTGAACATATATTTGCAGTTGTAGTTTAAGTGTAGGTTAAGTAGTGTGTACTTAGCTAGCTATCTTGCCACAGCAAATCATGTAATCATCAATCTTTCACTGGCTATTTTAATGACAAGATATTTAATCATATTCATCAGCTGATTTTGCATCTCATAAAGAATTATAGTAAATAATGTAGTTATCATTTCACCATCGCCATCTTGTATGCTTGGACTTTGCCCTCGCGCCATTTCATCTCATGTAATTTGCCTTCTGCTAAAAGAAAACCGCTCTGATTGCTGACACTGCACTGCACATTACTGCTATACTTAAATTGGTACATTCCCAAGAGCTCATCGCCACCAGCGTCAGTGTTGCCAATCAGAGTTGGACATGGGACGTACTCTCATACCTATCGTTAATTATAGGGTTCGAGATTTGGGCTTAATAGGCCCCCATAACACCTTCAACTGCGTCAAGCACGAGCTACTGTTGCCGTCGCGCGAGCCACGTCGCTGACCTTCCCTGGGTTGCCCACTGACCAGAAGCCGACCACCAGCTGACATTTTCACCACGCCCGGGAAGTACCAGTGCGAACAGAGCAAAAGTGATCAGACCAGGGCCTTCCGCCCACGACCTTTATTTATTGATGTAATAAATTGCTCGCATTACCCATTTGTTTTTTTTTAAAAACCCGGGGTTGCGACATTGGCGCCTAACGTGTGTTTTCTTTAAAAAAAAAGGTCTGTTCTTTTTGCCTTGTAGCGAGTAGTTAGTGTGCATGTGTTTTTTTTATTTTTCTGTGAAACGTTCTTTTTATTAATCATAAATAACTAATTTGCACTTAATTTTAATCTGAGACCGTTGTAATTTTCTTACGTACAAAAGTACAGTCGGCAGCATTAATAGTTGTACAAGTGCGAATTGATTATTTAATTTTTTCTGATTTTGCTTGGTGTTCATTTTTTTTCTTCCTTCACAATTATACATCATCATCATCATCAATTTAGTTCATCATCACCAACATATTTTTTTTCTCATTGAAAAGACGTTGTAGTTTTTAATACTGGTTTGTAACAGAGCAGGTAATTGATTGATTATAACTAGTAAGTATCTTAGTCATATTATTGCTGTAATATTTGTTCAACACATTGTTTTTTTTTTTCTCCTTCTAGTATACATTTCTCATTTCTTTTTACAAAATGGCCTATCATATTAAATTTTTGTCCCTACATAAGGCTGAATTAGAATATGAGGTAGGCATCAGAGGTGAAACTCCGGCCGGTACAGTCATAGAAATGCGAAAACAAATTTCAAAATTATCGACTTTGTTTCCATCAGAGGACATTTTAAACAGTTCGTTCGATACAAATACTGATTTATTAGGCGTTAATGCTAGTTTGAGTAAAGTTGCAACAGTTTTAGATGGTGAGGCATTACCGGACAAAAATGCATTGTTGCGTACTCAAAATTTGTTACATCATATTTATCACCGCCTAAAACGCATTCAACCCACTGATACACAGTCTAAATCTATGAGAGATTCTGCAATACTTAAATTTAAGGATTATTATCGCAAATATGACGCCATCAAAGACAGTGTTGTTGATCCTCTCGATTTTCAGGCGGATGAACAAGAGGTTACAAGTCCCTTAAATATTAAAGTTACTTGCGAGCGTGGTATTTCCGGCGAAATTTCTAAATTTAAATACGACGGAAAGACATGTGTACGCACTTTTATTCAGCGTATCTCTGAATTTTGCGATGCGAGAAAAATTGACGACTCTAAGCTCTTGTCCTATTGCACGGAAATTTTTGTAGGAGATGCACTCCATTGGTACAGAAGCGTCAAAGCTAATATTAAAAATTGGAGCGAACTCGTTGATATTCTGATTAAAGATTTTGGACCTTCAGATTATGACTATAGGTTAATTTCGGAAATCCGTTCGCGTACTCAAGGTGAGACTGAGAACATCACCATTTATCTTTCTATCATGACAGGTATGTTCTCTCGTTTGTCAAAAACCTTATCCGAAGAGGAAAAGTTAGAAATTGTACTTCACAATATAAGACCTACCTATACTAGTACTTTGGCAGCAGTTTCAGAAATAAAAGATATTGACTCTTTGAAAACGATCTGTCGAAATTATGAAAATTTCCAGTCCCGTCTCGCTCACTTTCATGAGCCTGCTAAACCGTCAGCGGAGATGTTAGCTCCGGAATTCGCCTATACAGGTGGTATGAGTCATAACAAATATTTTAACAGGCAAAATTATAATCAAAAATCAAATAATACTTTTTACAAAAATAATAATAATTACAACAATGAAAATACTAGATATAAACATTACAATAATAAAAACTACAACAATAAAAATTTTAATAATAAAAATACTAAATATGAGAACTTAAATGCTATAGATACAAATACAACTGATAATAAGAAAAGATTTTGTCCTCGATGCCGCGTGGACACACATAACTTACGCCAGTGTACGGCTAACAAAGACTACGTCTTTTGCTTTGTCTGTGGTCGAAAAGATGTAAAAACACCGCAGTGTCCCACTTGCTCAGAAAATAGGCATAAAGCTTCAACTTCAAAAAACTGAATAGCGAGAATTGTGCCAATCCAAAAAACATTAATTTTGATATAAATGATTGGAACTCGTGGCTTAAAACCGTTTCAAATTTTTTTAAGACTTTTCGGATTGACACAATTCTTCATAAAAAACCACCATTTGATGATCGACCTTACGTCACTATTGATATAAATGACTTTCAAATTGCCGGTCTTTTAGATTCTGGTTCCGCTATTACAATTATTGGTAATGATGCACATAAATATTTATTAGAACGTGGATTTTTCATGCATGAGGATACAGATACAAAAGTACAAGCTGCGGGTGGTCAAGTGTTGCAAAGTATCGGTTACATTTTCTTACCTATTAAGTTTGACAACCAATTGCACATAATTAAATCATTTGTCATACCAGCTATTACTTCTAACCTTATCTTAGGAGTAGACTTTTGGAGAGATTTCGTAATTTGCCGTAAATATTTGGGTAGCTTACAAATTACCGAAGACAAAAAAGCAGCCGATCTTAAAAATTCCAACAAATATTTACAGGACTATCACAAATTAACATATACAGATCGTCAATTAGCAGACAACGTTATAGAGCAATTCAAGGATATTTCTTTTGAGCGAAAAGGATTAGGAAGGACAAATCTTATAACGCATACGATTGATACGGGCGACGCGCAGCCAATCAGACAACGCTATTACCGCATGTCTCCGGAAAAACAGCGTATTCTCATCGAGCAAGTGGATGAAATGCTGTCTTTAGACGTCGTTGAACCTTGCGAAAGCGAGTGGTCCTCTCCTGTCCTTCTCGTTACAAAGAAAAACGGTCAACCTCGGTTTTGTCTCGATAGCCGTAAATTGAACTCTGTCACCAAACGTGATGCCTACAGTTTGCCGTATGTCTCTGAAATTTTAGATAACCTTAGGGATGCTCGTTATCTGTCTAGCATCGATCTTACAAAAGCTTTTTGGCAGATCCCTATCGCTGAAAAGGACAGGCACAAGACGTCTTTTTACATTCCAGGCAGAGGTACTCTTTGTTTCAAGCGTACTGCCTTCGGTTTGACCAATGCGCCTGCTACACAGCAACGTCTTGTCGATCTGCTGTTCAGAGAGTTCGATCTTAAAGTATTCTGTTATTTGGATGATATTATTATCGTATCCCAGGATTTTAATGAGCACGTATCCTTATTGTTGCGAGTCCTTGAAAAATTGAAGCAGGCAAACCTTACCGTCAACTTAGAAAAGTGCAGTTTTTTTAGAGGCCAACTTAAATACTTAGGTTACGTTGTTGATAGCGAGGGGTTACGTACTGATCCCGAGAAAGTCGAAGCCATCCTTAACTACCCGACACCTACTTGTCGTAAGGATCTTAAACGCTTCCTTGGCACTGCGACCTGGTACCGTCGTTTTGTCCCTAATTTTAGCACGGTTGCTGGCCCTCTAAACAAATTGACATCCAGTAAGAAAGGCGCGCCGCCCTTCAGGTGGACACCAGAGGCAGAATTTTCTTTTAATAAACTTAAGGAGTCCCTTATCTCAGCTCCTGTTCTTTCTTGCCCAGACTATACGTTGCCCTTTGAAGTGCATACGGATGCTTCTAACTACGGTGTTGGCGGTATGCTGACCCAAACTGTTAGTGGCAAAGAACATCCTGTAGCGTACATGAGCAAGTCCTTGTCTGCGGCAGAAAGAAATTATAGTATCACTGAACGTGAAACGTTGGCAGTCTTGACAGCCATTGAACATTGGAGATGTTATTTGGAGAACGGAAAGCGCTTCACCGTCTATACAGACCACAGTGCACTTAAGTGGTTCCTCTCTCTAAGTAACCCAACGGGTAGACTGGCACGTTGGGGTGTACGTTTGTCCGCATTTGATTTCGAGATTAAGCATCGTCGTGGTGTCGACAACGTAATACCTGATGCCCTGTCAAGAGCAGTCCCTGTTGCTGCCATTTCAACTTCTGATAGTTTTAAGAGTACTAACGATCAGTGGTACAAAGATATTTTTAATGGTGTACTTAATGCACCTCAAAATTTTCCGAATTTTCTTATTAAAAACAATTCTCTTTATAGATTGTCCAAAAATAAACATGAACTGACTTCAGAGTTCTCTTGGAAGGAGGTCGTTCCCGCAGAACTTCGTGACCAAGTCTTAGCCGAGAACCATAGTGAACCTATCGCAGGTCATTTAGGTATATTTAAAACCTATCATCGTTTGGCCTTGCGGTATTTTTGGCCAGGTATGCACACTGATGTGGTGAAGTTTATTGGTTCGTGCACAACATGTTTAGAATATAAGCTACAATACCATAAGACGTTTGGTGAAATGGGTCGTCCTAAGCAGTGCTCACGCCCATTCCAGATGATTTCCATCGATCTTGTAGGTCCACTTCCGGTTAGTCGTGCACAAAATACTTACATTCTAGTCATAACGTGTTGTTTTTCAAAATTTTGTATAATTTCGCCCATTAAAAAACCTACGGCAGATGTTATTATTAAAATCTTGGAAAACCAGATCTTTTTAGTTCACGGTGTGCCACAGACTGTTCTTATGGACAATGGTAGCCAATTTATTAGCGGTGCGACTGATGCCATTTTAAAAAAATATAACGTTCCCAATATTTTCTTTACTCCAAAATATACACCACAAGTAAACACAGTCGAGCGTTATAACAAAACTATTGTCACTTGTATATCCACATTTGTTGAAAATGACCACAGAACCTGGGACATTTTTATTCCGAAGGTACAATTTGCAATTAATAATTCCGTAAACGAGGCCACGGGTTATACTCCCTCATTTTTAGTCTATGGACGCGAACTTGTTTCATGTGGCACTCATTATGTCGATAATGACCTTGAAAAAGAAATTTTGTTTTTACCTCGCGATATCTACGCAGAAAATTTAGGTTGCCTTTCAGCCATTTTTGATGAAGTGCAAAAGCAATTGTGGCATGCTCATGTCAAAAATACCGCACATTATAATTTGCGTCGTAAACCGGCGGAATTCGAAGTGGGTGACTTTGTCATGAAACGTACTTATGTCATTAGTGATAAGAATAAATACTTTAGTAAGAAATTGGCACCAAAATATATGAAATGCAAAATTATCCAAAAAAAATCACCACTTGTCTATGTCTTGGAAAATATGCAAGGAAAAAACATAGGTAGTTGGCATATCAAAGACTTAAAATCGATAGGTAATTTTAATTGAAAATTTAAATACAATTGCCCTTGCTCATATTACCGTCTACATCCTAAAAAAAAAAAAGTATTTGTTAGGTTATTCGTGTTCTAATTAACCGATACCCTTTTTATTGTAAGAATGCAACATTATTATTTTATACTGATAACGTTGTAGTTTATAAGCGTGACGCATGAGAATTGTAAGTTAATAAAAGGTGAAGAATGAAAGAGAAAACAAATACGTTAGCGTGATTTGTTGCGGATTTTATCTGAGGGATAAAATCCTTTCGGTAGCAGAGGGGGTAATGTAACGTTATTACGGTACATGTGAATTTTAATAAAGAAATTACCTTAATAAATAAAATAAAAAACATAATACTTAATTAAACCTTAAACTAAACCTAAAGGTAAACATTAACTAAACTTAACACTAATGTAATAAATAAATAAACAATTGAAATATAAACACTTAAATTCTAAGAAAAATATTTACAAAGCAAATAGTACAAATTATCGTTCTGTCGACTGTACCGAGTTGGAATTCCTTTGTTCTGCCTCGATCATACGTAGATCATCACGTGATCGCCGGCGCGGGCGGCGCTCGCATCGACGAGCCCGCACTCCTTGAGATTCCTTGCGGCGGGCGGCACGTATTGCGCGCTCCGCGACTAGTGCAGTCGCCACGTCTTTTACGTGTTTCATATTTTAAATGTAATATAAATATAACTGCATCTTGAGTGCTCAATTAGGAGCAATATCTTAGTACAGTTAGTGTAACTGTGTTTAAGTGCCTTTACGAGTACACCCCTAATTGGGTAAGTGTTGAACATATATTTGCAGTTGTAGTTTAAGTGTAGGTTAAGTAGTGTGTACTTAGCTAGCTATCTTGCCACAGCAAATCATGTAATCATCAATCTTTCACTGGCTATTTTAATGACAAGATATTTAATCATATTCATCAGCTGATTTTGCATCTCATAAAGAATTATAGTAAATAATGTAGTTATCATTTCACCATCGCCATCTTGTATGCTTGGACTTTGCCCTCGCGCCATTTCATCTCATGTAATTTGCCTTCTGCTAAAAGAAAACCGCTCTGATTGCTGACACTGCACTGCACATTACTGCTATACTTAAATTGGTACATTCCCAAGAGCTCATCGCCACCAGCGTCAGTGTTGCCAATCAGAGTTGGACATGGGACGTACTCTCATACCTATCGTTAATTATAGGGTTCGAGATTTGGGCTTAATAGGCCCCCATAACACCTTCAACTGCGTCAAGCACGAGCTACTGTTGCCGTCGCGCGAGCCACGTCGCTGACCTTCCCTGGGTTGCCCACTGACCAGAAGCCGACCACCAGCTGACATTTTCACCACGCCCGGGAAGTACCAGTGCGAACAGAGCAAAAGTGATCAGACCAGGGCCTTCCGCCCACGACCTTTATTTATTGATGTAATAAATTGCTCGCATTACCCATTTGTTTTTTTTTAAAAACCCGGGGTTGCGACAACAGATAAAATATTCTATATAGATCTAAACTTTCTTACTCTTATCTGTATTGTGTCACACTTTCTCTCAATAAGGAAGAGAGAAGAAATCGTTTCGGTCTTGGCGAATACTTCCAAGATTAGATTGATAGATTGATGATTTCGCTCATAGGCTGGAAGATGACGTATTTTAACAGTGATTTTTAGAGCTAGAACTGAATATTTAAGTGTTGGGCCTTGGATTTTGAAAATCAAAGATTTGTTCTTCTTAAATAAATGTACTGTGTAATCTAGTACTGTAAGGTTTTACAAAATGTTGAGTCGCGACGATGCGTTGCGCTTGCGTCGTGGAATCTCAAGTTATAAAGTTAGTTAACGAATACAAAGCAAAGACAACCACGCGGGGTTGTCATATCGAAAATTTAAGATAATTGTGGTCTATGGGTTCAAAAATTAAAGCTCTATCCACTCCACTACTCCACTAGTGCTCCGACATTAAGTGTATATATATATATATATATATACAATTTCATCAACAATTTCAAACAACAATTTGCGTTGAATCAGTTTCATTTTCTTTACAGTTATTTTCAACGTTCTTGATCTCATTGCTCTAAAGTAATTAATGAAGCCCAACTAATATTATAAGGGAAAGTAAGTTCCTAATTTGTTACTTGTTCACTCTTTATCAACTCAACCAATCTTTCTAAAATTTTCTTTTATTCCGGGAAATAGCACTGTTCCCGTGCGTAGCTGCGGGTAAACGCTAGTCTTTGACAAAGTCCTTACATTATATTCCTAGCTTGTCTATGGTCGATGTTTGACTTACCGTCAGTCCACACAACAGTGACGAACAACCGGCACAACTTGCGCAGGGCTGCATGACTCATTTAATTACAGAGCGCGACGTTGATTTAACATTTACACGGATGTAAAATGTCACGTATTTCGAATTCATTTGTCACAAATCTGAACATCTTTCCCTATCGTAGGGCATTGGAGACCAGCGTCAGCTTTTCTACTTTTTGTTATCCACTTCGCACGGCCGGAATCTTTTATCGACCATTTACATGCATATATAATCATCTTTCGCTTATGTGTTGAGTTTGCACTCTCGCAAAGACCCGAAGCAACCAGTACAAGCAGACTTTTATTTATAGCTCGATATAATTGAAACTATATGAATTATTTGTCATTGCTTTTACAAAGTCTTATTAATGTGTTATCGACATAAAAGTTAAAGATTTCGTTAGATAAAGTTTTTGAGGAAATTGGTATCCAAATAAAATGTATCCAACACAGTTCCAAGTAATATCGTTATTCTTTATTATTACACAGTACTTCCACAATGAATCCACATATGTCTCTTGACACAAGACAACCTCTGCTCTTCGCAGTCAAAATCATAATGGCCGACTGTTTGCCTGCACGCGGCCCTCCCCACCATCCCCACTCTCATGTATCTGAGGTGGGGCGAGAATCACGCGTAATAATGACAGTTACATTCAAAACAGATACTTTTTAATCCCTTAAAATTAACAAATAATAAATTCTTAAATGTATACCAATCTAAATAACTTTTTATATGTACAACATATGTAAAATATTAATTGAGTAAAATATTTATAAATATTAATGAATATATTGCGTGTAGACATATGTATGTATGTATGTATATTAATTTTATTGATAGATCAGTTTACCAATCCCAAGATTATAGATGGCATAATATTTAATAAAAAGCTATCACATAATAAATATAAATATGTCAAAACTTGACTAGAATCGTAATGTAAATTAAGTTATTCTTTTTACGCCTCCATTTCTCATTCCTCATACAAATATTAATATAAATATAATTAATTTTTATTTGACAAATTTTACTGTCTTTTGTATGTCAAAAATGATGTGATACCAAAATTTTATATAGAGCACCTATAGTACCACATTTAAAGCAATAAACTCATTCATTTAGTAAAAAGCTGTTTTTATTTAGCACTCGGAATTTCCACGGACACTACGACGAATAACGATGATCGATGTAGTGCAACCATTCAGTCTTAGTGCAGCGCGCCGGGAATCGAATGCATAGATTGAAATAGATCTGCCGATTAAATCGTGTTTTCAGAATTGAGGTGTAGTGTATTTCGTTGAAATACTTATATATATATATACTTATACACTTATATATATATATATATAAGTGTAAAACACTCACTCACTCATCACGAAATCTCGAAAACTACTGAGCTCATGAAGATGAGTCAGGAAAGTAGATTATGACTAGGAGACGTCCGCAATACGTCGGAAGGATATTTCGAAATTCCATTCCTAAGAGGTTGCTAGATTTTTATATAAGGAAAAATGTTGGGCCCTAAATAAATTAGGACTGCGGTCCCAATCACACAAGTGGGTGATTGGGCACTTAGGATAAACGGTATTTTGCATTTTATTATCGTCGTAGGCAGGTGTCGTATAAAGCACTATGATACGAGTATCATTCGAAAACAAGTACGATTCACAACTCGTGTGTTTGCAACCCTCGACTAACGTCTCGGTTCTCAACATATAACGTCGTTGGTATCTGTGACTTTCATTTCTCGGTAAATAACTTGAACTTGAAACTTTATTGTAGTAACACAAAGAATGCTATTTGGGTGCTAAAAAAATAAAACTATATCTTACGATGAAAAGGAGGAATTACAAACAATTTGAAAATAAAATAATATTTGGAATTTGAATTAATTACATTTTCTATGAAAAAGAGAAATTTCAAACTGTTTTCAAATGAAATAACATTTGAAATTATTAGAATTTGTTGCTTCTTCTATGAAAAAGTGAAGTTTCAAACAGTTATAAAATAAAATAAAATTTGAAATCAGGATTCGTTGCTTCTTCAATGAAAAAGAGAAATTTGAAATAGTTTTAAAATAAAATAAAATTTGAAATCAAAATTCATTGCTTTTTCTATGAAAAAGAGAAATTTCAAACAGTTTTAAAATAAAATATAATTTGAAATCAGAATTCGTTGCTTCTTCTATGAAAAAGAGAAATTTTAAGTAATTTTAAAATAAAATAAAATTTGAAATCAGAATTCGTTGCTTCTTCTAGTACTTCTATTTCGTCAAGTGCAACAGTTAAGCCGTGTGTCGCAATGGAGGTGGCGACAGTGACAACTTTCGACCTCATTTGCACAACCATTGTCACTTCTCTGAATAAATGTTATTTTTCCATTTAATTTAACGTAGTTAGTCTTTTCTAGACAATTCGCCATTGAAGTAATATTCGTAAGTAAGTCGTAAGAGGCAATTCCCAAAGAGGGTTAACTATGATAATGGTCGTTAAACTGTTGCCGTATCTTCAAAATTAATTTTATCTAGAAGCAGTTTTCTATGCATTGTAGACATGAATATAACCTTGAACACGCAATTCATTTCTATTTACAGAAAGGTTTTTCTGTAAGAATTTTGATATAATAAAATATTATCCATACTACATTCTAAATATTATAAATGCGAATGTCTGTATGTATATTAGTCCCGTCTATTCCGCTTTCACAGCTAAAGCGCTAGACCGATTTTGATATAATTTGGTATGGAACGTCTTTAAATACTCCTCAATTCAAACATATTCTACTATTTTTTCAAAAATCAACCCCCAATTGACTATAATGGGGGGTGAAAGTTTGTATGAAAATAATGTTTCGCTTTCGCAGATAAATTCAACTTTGACAAAAGCTAGATTTACTATTCACGCGACACCTTTAATAACGGGATGAGGCAGATGATTAATTATTATTAATACTATTTCAGACAAATACTGCGAATGCAATAAAGTAACTGTCCTAGCAACACAACGACAAAGAACAAAAGAGATACTCGTATTGTAGCGTTTCGTAGAACATAGTAGCATTTCGTAGAATTCGTAGCATATTGTACCATGATCAATTCGTAGCCGATACTGTCACTAGTAGTATTCCATTCATGTACATTATGAAGAAGATTTTAGTTCCTCTAGGTAACTAATATTATAAATGCTAAAGTAAGTTTGTGTGATTGTTACCTCTTCACGATCTATCTACTCAAGCAATCTTCGTGAAATTTTGCATACATATAGTTTGAAGTTCGGAGAGGATATAGGCAGAAACACATACAGAGAAAGTTTATTCTTCCAGTCAAACAAGAGTATAATTAAATGGCCAATATTCCAATAATAAATCACTCATGGGAACCCAACGAAGTGTTCACGTCCTACCTTTTCTTAGAAAAATACTTGACGTAAAAATCAAAAAATCTAATCAAAAACAATACTTCTTTTTTAAGCAGTCGAGGAAACAACGAACCTTAAACATTACATTATATAAGATATATTTGTTAATTGACGTTCTTGGAGAAAAGGCTGCGGTGAAGTTTGTTGCGCTGCTTCTTCTTCACCTGCGCTTTGGAATTTGCGGCAGTAGACTTAGTTTAAGTAATTTTTTGACGTCAATAAGTGATGTATATCATCCTAAATTGAATAAAAAATTTTGAATTTGAATTTACGCTGTTATTGAGAAGTGAATTTATTCCAACAAAATTCACTTCTAACCTATAATAGAGTACCTAGGTAATGAAATTCAAATCATTAAATGTTAATTAATTAGTACCACTGCATTTGTATTTGTTCAAGCGAAGCCCGGATGCAGTTAGGGCGTTATGCACCGCAATAAAAATAACTAAAATGGCCGACGAAACACGCGATGCAATTCGTAGTAAGCTATGAATTTTATATTTGCTTCCACAATAATATGCTTGCATATATACTATTCACAATTTCACTATTTGTACTTATAAATACCTGTTGGCTTCATAAAAATAATGGAGATTATTACTGAAGAACTTATATTAATGGTGGTATTCTTTTGAAGGATATTATATTTAAAAAATGGTAAGCCCTTCTGGCATAATAGGGACCAACACTGTTTGAATGAGTTTCTTTCGGCATTTCTTCTCAGCAGTGGTCGTTCCGAAATGCTAGTAGTTTGTAGCTTTGGTAAACATCATTTAATTTAGATTATGACGTGAAAAAGTGCCTGTGAAGGCCTAATTTCTGAATAAATGATTTGATTTTGATTTTGATTTTGGATATTAATAAAGTTTGTTTACATTTTCATAATGACAGGAATTTACAAATCTAATAAATGTTTAAAAATAAATTAGATTTATAATTGAAACGTATGTCTTTCTTATAGCTGTGCGTTTGCTTGTTAGCCAGCTGTGGATAAGAATTAACTGGGTGTCACTGACAACGTATATTGTGTCTCAATTTATGGATATTAATTTATTTCATTTGAAACAAAGCTATTTTATTTATTGATCGACCGAGAGGACTACAAATAAACTTGGGGCAAAAAAAATTCTTGTGTTCGCGAGGTCTAATTTCGCGGCGGCACAACTACTTTATTTTGGTTGGTGCTTTATAATTGATAATTCTTATTTTAATATTTCTTATTTCAATTTGACTTGAACATTCAGGCAAAATTTGGACACAAAAACAGGGCCAGAATCTACCAATATTAGCATCTTCATTAGTTGTGAGGCACGGTAATTTGTCCTCCAGTCTCATAGTCTGCTTTATTTAGGCGGGCATTTACATAATGGTGCATTATGTACCGTCGCAGTCTGCACTGTACATTGTGTAGGTTACAGAGATGAGGAGATATCGTCGGATGTAATACCTATAGCTTTTTCATCTTGTCAATTTCCGACGACTTCCGTGATCATCATGCCTGACTGCACTGGAGGTCCCGGGTTGGATCCCCGGTCAGGTCAAAATGGAAAATGATATTTTTCAGATTACCAGGGTCTTGGATGTTTATCTAATGTATGTATATGTTATAGAATATAGTATCGTTGAGTTAGTATCCCATAACACAAGACTCGAACTAACTTTGTGGCTAACTTAATCTGTGTGATTTGTCCCTATATATTTATTAATAAAATAATTTATTTATGTTACATTTTCACTTACCACTTTACATAATGCAGTATAACCACAGATAGGTTTTTAATATTTTGACTATTTCTTCTCGTCCGCGTATTTAAACTTGTATAACGGTTTGTATCCGTATTGAATTTTTTAAAGAATAAATTGGGTAAATCATTCGTCTATATGTATGTATAATAAATCTGTTTGAACTGCACATTGTATTGGTTATCGAGATTATAATCATCAATTAATTTAAGAACATGGTTTTAGGTCCATTTTAACTGCGCATACGACTCAACCACTACCTTGTCTTTTTCATCTATGAATGCATTACTAGGTTCATCTGTTCCAATTTTGGCATAAATTTATTTTCAATTGTTTTAAATTTTCAGTAGGCATAAGAAAATATAATAGGATTTAAAACAATTTAACCTGATCACCATGGTCATTATTTTTTACGTAATAACATCAGACTAATAAAATATTTGATTTAATAATAAAATATTTGATAAAAAAATAAAATAAAATAGACTAAAATACTACAATAAAATACCAACAGTCATACAAACTTATATTGGATTATATAAGAGTATTTCTCTTTTAATTGCATATAAAAAAATATTGGACACTTTTAATGTATAGTGATATTTTGAATAGTTACAAAAACAGACACCAAAAAATTATGAGGAATAAAAGTTTGTATTAAAAACACACCTAATCGATTTTGCCGCGGGCAGAGCTGGGCACGACATCTAGTTTTCATAAACGAATGTGATCTTTACTAAACGTTTGGCACCTATTATTATCAGATATTATAATAAATACATTAGTACAAATAAATATATTAGGACAAATCAAACAGATTGATCTAGCCCCAAAGTGAATTCTAGACTTGTTTCATAGGATACTAACTCAACTATACCACATTTTATAACATATACATATATAGATAAACATCCAAGACCCGGGCCAATCAGAAAAAGATCATTTTCCATCATGACCCGACCTGGGATCGAACCCGGGTCGGTTCAGAGGCAAGCATTGTACCACCACCGAGGTTGTCCATTATTAACATGGTATTGCATATCAGTTTTTATTTATTCGTCCAACCTCGCATGCCAACCACAATACGCTCCTTAACTCCGAACATTTTACTATCATTTTATCTGGCTACCGCAAGCACACGGTGCAAGGGAACGTGTATATAAACGTGCTTATTTTGGCGAAGTTATGAAAAGATACATTTAAATTTTTAGACAAAAATATTTTCTAAAGATATTCCCGAAGCTTCTAGTCTCTTTTATAAAATTGCCTTGTGTTCAGAAACTATTTTTTAATATACTACTTTTAGTAAAATGTTCACTGAATCCAATTTAAATACCTGTTTCAAAGGATATCCAGCTGTTCAAAGAGAAAATGCGGCCAGTGTGATGGGAACCTTTATGCTGTAACTGTCCAGGCCATTTACCGACATTTTCCACTAAATTATAATTACTCTTATTATTACCGTAATATGTGTAATTTGTGCCATTAATGTATTTTAATTCAATTAGAATTATTACCAGTTATTGCACATGAGGATATAAGTGCCAAAAATATAAGGTTGTGTAACACATTCGACAGTTGTAAAAATTATGAATAAAAAGGGCAATAAAGAGACAACATCGTCATGTAATTTAAGAGCGAGGCGTTTGTCGGTGGTGTTCCTTCCATTGTTCTTTCTCCAAAGCCACCTCCTTCACTTCTTGGTAAGATACGACACCCACTTTTTCTTTAATTTGTTTGTTAATAAAGATACAGGTTGAAAATTTAAGAGAAATATAAATGAAAGTAAATCCTGGGCCCCAACGCCCTATAGCTGCGAAGAAACCAAGATAATCAAAGACCGTGTCTTCATCCGAGAAAAGATATGTTGAATTTTTTTTAAGAAGCACGCGATGCATGTTTCTATCCTTCACTATTCTATGAAATTAAGTCACAACTCAAGAACGCGAGATAACACCGCAACAATGCTAACATTTCACTTCTCTGTTAAAACCAGTTTCAATTACCATAATGCATTCTGATTACATCGTCTGCCGCGAATGCAAACACATGTGACGTCATACCGTTTCGTGCCTACTGCTCCTTTATGCCGCGCCTTCTCATATTCATGGAATGGCGGTGTATAGCGAGGCGAATATCGTATGCGAATGAAACAATAGCTTTACGCCACTTGTAGCGTAATTATTGAAGCGGTGCTGGTGTAATGGTTAAGACGCCCGCCTGTGGATCGAAAGATCTCAGGTTCATATCCTACTCGTGTCATATGAGTTTGTATACCATACTTACTTTTACAGTACTTTTCATGGACCACCAGTTGTTTCCGGTGAAGGAAAACATTGTGAGGGAACCTGCACACTGGTGGACAGTCTGCCACCAGATGCAAATACATACTAGTCTACAAGTAGACATAAAAGTCATGCCAGATGCCTTTTAGGCGACTCGAATAAAATCTGACATCAGTGTTAGCAATAACACACTCGATATGATGACGACGGAAATTATTTTAAAATTATTTCAGGTTTGTTATAATGTAAGTTTCCATACATTTGTTAGCTTGGTATAATATAAAGTTACATCACAACTGATGCAGAATACATGAGGCAAAGAAGACAATAATGAAACCAATATTTGTATCAACAAAATTTTAATAAATTGCAAATGCTTGCCATAAGAAAACCCAAATGCTCATTTCCCCTTTATACTATTTACAAAGAAAACGCATACAAAAAAGAGAAATTTAATTATCATACTTAAACTATCGATTACTAACTATAAATCAATCATCAATCAATACATATAAAACTCTTTCTTTACTGAGTGAGTGACTGACTGACTGACAGACAGACAACGTACACCCGAAATGGGTGTAGGAAGCTGAAATTTGGCATGTAGGTTCTCTGGAGAGTGTAGGTGAGCACTAAGAGAGGATTTTTGAAATTTCCACCCCGAAGGGGGTGGAAAGGGATGAAAAACTCTTATATAAAATTTATACACCGTTGATGTTAGTGATTTGAAAATTTTGATTTCAGTTGTTTACGAGAAATTAATGAAAACGAGTTACAGATTTTTATGAAAATTAACCCTCAACCCCTACAAAAAGAGGATGAAAGATTATATGGGACTTAATACAATGTTCAAGATAAAAAGCTGAAAATTGCTTAAACCCAAGATATTGACAAAAACAAATTGCGAGCTCACACACCTCGTAATAAACGTGGGCGAAGCCGCGTGCAAAATCTAGTACAACACAAAAATCTATTTGAACCCGAAATAAATTGAGCACTTCAAATTGGCTACAAACCTTTGGAATCAGGTGAAGTCACAAGTTCATCGAAGGTGGATCATTCGGGACACGTACTGGTAACCTATTCCCTTTGTTTATAGGTTTTGACCTCAAAATACGAAACAATCTTAGTACAAAATTAAGGTCAAATAGCCTAAGAACAGAAAAGGAAATGGACAATTTAGAAGCGGATTATGTACCTAACTGATTGTTATTTGAATAGTGCGTTATATAATACAATGTGAAAATATTGTTATTATATGAAACGAGATTTCGCGACGTGTAGAGCGCGATAATAAGGCTGGATATGTAATTATCAATGCACGTGTATATGTCTCAGTTGAAGTTAACTAGGTCGATCAAAACAGAAGTGCAGTATAATGTTAATATTATTATGGTATGTTGAAAAATTAACTTACGAAATACCTAGTTGCTTTCTGTTTTTTATTATCTATTCAATTTAATAATAATATAGCTGCACTAATATTTTCTTAGTCTGTTTAAAATAAATTGTAAGAAACTTTATTTCTGTATGATATCTGATTCCGCTCACTTTTTGTGGTGAAGTGACGTGGAAATGGGATGTAGCCGGGAGATTCGGTTCAATTCAAAGGATAATCAAATAGAATACGGTTGAAAACATTGCATCGTCTCAAATTTTCGTTTCTCGATTGGAGACTTGCTTACATTTTGTATTCTACTTGGTTTTATTTTGAGCGAACATCTCAGACATTTGTCATTTGTTTTAACTTGGATTGCAAGTATTGGAAATTGTGGAATCAAAAGTTTCTGTATGTCCAATGAATAATTGGAACTACAACATTATATTTTTATCTAATCAGAATTTAACAACTGAATTTATCTACTCTTTCTTAACTACCGACTTATTATTTATTCACATTTTTTATTAGCCAATAAACATGTCCCATTGCTTGGTTAACGGCTCCCCTTCCTTTTCCCACGAATATATGTCTAAGGCAGCTGGTTGCCACCACAGCAAGAAATCATTCCTGTTGTCCCGCCATCCTTTTGCAGTCTCCCTCTGCGCCTTTCTGGCACCAATACGATTTTTATTTGGATAAAATTTAAAGATTAATAGTAAGTATATTTTTGTTTTAAATAAGTAGACTGCTCTATTCAGCCCAACTTTAGTTTTTTCATGATTTATATATATTTAGACATTAGACACATACATTTTAGATATATTTAGACGTAGATTCCTTACGCGAATTTTAATTGTATTGTTTCTTTTTCTTTATAATTAGAAACACTTATCGGCGTAAACTAAACGCTAAGCTTGTATCGAAAGTTATATAGACACAAAATTTATAAGACTGGTCACAACCCATCCAGGACAGCAGACAAATATATCTGATCACAATTACAATTTTCTCGTGTTGGGAATCGAAACCAAGACTTCCGGTTAGCAAACAGGCGTGGTAAACACTACGCCACGAAGATATGTTTTCGTTTATTACATGTGTAGCATAGCCGGGAACATGGCAAATAAATTTAGAGGTTCATTGGGTATATTTGAAATTGGCAACTGTTCCCGCGTTACAGACGTGAAATATACATAGATTTACTTGAATTTTCTGAAACGAGTGTTATGCAATGAATAAGCGTGATGATAAACAATTATTCATTATAATAGACATAAATTAAATAATAAAACGTACTTACATTTCAACAGCCTTTATTCTCTTTTTTCTTCTCACTAACCATAGAGGACTGATCGCTCACAAAAATAGCGGCAAATATCTCACCGGTCATAACAACTACTTTATAATATATTTACACAATGCGATCAGTCCGAATTAATCAAACAATTAATATATTATTTATTTATTTATTTATGTATTAATACAATATTTATTTATTGTTTCTAACACATGCAAACATCTTTTATGCATATTTCAAAATTTGAGCGAATATATTGCATTATTTAGCTGTTGTGACACATAAAATATAATCCTAAATTGTGTAAAATATTATCGCCAATCAACAGATAGCTCCCAAATATATTGACAACGATCATCTCCATTACTTTCACTATAAACATATAGTGGAATAATAACTAAAATAGTCCAATTTTCAGATGGAGCTCCCAAAAGTCAGTTTTTTAATCTAGCAAATTGAATTGGGCAATTTTTCGGCGCGGAACCGACGACACCAGATGCGAGCGATGTGGATGGGAAGCTTTTTTTGTATGGGTTTATTTTCTCTTATAGTGCCATTTCTTTAAATAATGTTTGGCTTCGTCATTCGACTTGCAGTTCGTGACGATGGTACAAAACATAAAAGCATTGCACCAAACATCTTCACATCAACTGATCCAATGGAAAATTATATTTCCCGAATTTTTCGATATTTCCTGAAATCTATAATTTAGGGATCTGCAAGGCTCATTTTCACTTCCCTTTGGGAAAGTTTCAAGTGGTCAAACGCACGCAATATATCTGGGGCTCGATTCGCACACAATCGCTGGTGACGCAAACCAATTAATCATCATTGGTTTTCTCCAATTTCTTTCACTGTAGCATTGTTTCTATCACAAAAATTAAAAGGACGTCAAGTAGTTTAAGCGTCGATCTAACTATTTTGTTTGAAAATTTTCTTAAAACCATCAAAAAAAGAACGAAGTGATTCAATTGCATAAGAATCGGACCCCAGAACTAAATAGCTTTTTTTTAGATAAAACTTTAGATAATTATGAACAATTTCTACAAAAAATATGATACTTAAAAATTCTGAAGGTGTGACATTTTAGTAAAATGCTCTAGTAACAACCTTTTCAATTTCCCCAATGAGGGCAAAATCGTTTGGCTGTGTAATTCAGCTGTCAATATCAATCAACACTCGCTAAATCCAGGAATATTGAATTGCGCATATTTTAAACGCTTTTGTATAATTTTATTTTATCATGAAACAGTTATTTGATACAAATATGCCACTGTCAGTGTTCCATTTAGCGGGTTTAATTTCATTGGAATTAATTACTGAACAAACAATGGTAGACAATGTGACCTTAACCTTTTGAAATGGTGATTATAATTACTAAAATTGCTCTTTATCAAATGACAAGAAAAATTATGCAGTTTATGCGGTAAAAAAAGGTAACGTTTTATTTATGCATTATAGTGGGAACTGAAAGCGACATAGAAAATGTCTACTCTGGATTGGTGGGAACGGATCGAATATTTTGTCCAGGTTGTATGCTCGCTAACGCACTGGCCACTGAAAAAAAAACACATTCTTAAGAACACAATGTGTTTTTTTTTTCAGTGGCCATTGTGTTCTTAGTTTAAATGTTTTTAACAAATTGACAGTGACTTTTATTTTGTTGCCAATAAGTTTAATACAATTAAATTTGAATTTCTACTTTCCTAGTTTACACTAGTTTCATTTATTATCGACCAACTAATTCGTCATACTTTGCATGTTTTTGCCCAATACGGGAAATTAAATAACTAGGTTTCAATTTACTTTTATCATAAAGTACAATTAAAATTTATTTTTGAGAATTCTTAGCAATGTTCACATTCGTATAGTTATACGGTCCGGTCCGGTACCGTCTAGGTATAAAAAAACAAGCAGTGAAATGGAATTCCTCTTCTTATTTAAGAGCTATGCTATATATTTCTCGGTGAAGACGGTCAAGTATTCACTACTTTTATCAGCTTTACTTTTCTGGTCCCGATACGACACTTCGTGGAATATCAGTTCATGAATATTACTTTGTGCGTATCAAATACAGAAATTGTTCCTACTACATCACTCTTGCTTGGACATTAAGATTATCCGACTTAATCGTCTGACTATGAAGGCCCAATCCTATTAAGAAACTTGTGATATAAATACTCGTGTTACTGATCAAGCTTGTCAAGTTAAGGTGATAGGTAAAAACAATTTTATTGCGCAAAAAACAATATAATTTAAAAGATACAATTTTGAATAAGACTAGAAAGATGTAATTTTAAACATTTTTTGTGAAAGAAAATGAATATGAATAGTTTTACAAGAGTAATGAAACTAATTTATTTATTTATTTGTTATTTAAATACAGTTTAAGTACATGTTTATCCTATTACAGTATTTATAAAAGGATATAATATAACAGGTTGAACTGGATTGTATTAGTACATACCTACTAGAAATGTATGATGTAAGTTTGTAGAATAAATTGATTAATCAAGTCGCAAATGAGGCATCACAATAGATTAAGTACAGAAGTGAACAATTAACGAATATTATAAAGCTATTAGATGATTCGCTAAATAATAATGGTTGCGGTTCACGACTAATTTAGTATTTTTAAATTGATAAACGTAGTTACTGTTAGTATTTGCTGGCATAATATGTAATATTAGGTCCTTACATATGAAATTTGCGTTTTGTTGTACTGGTCACTTTAATCACAACTTTCTCCTCTTTGGTTAGGAATTCCAAATTCAAATTTATACAGCTATTTACACATGTATTTGTGTTTTGTTAACCGTCATTCATTTGTTTTTTTTTTCTCCTGATTTTTCAAAATGGGAAACTTGAAATATCGCGTTATTAACGAGTATGAGTTCCACCGTGGCACCAGTGCTGTGGAAATGGCTCGAACAGTTAATGATGTATATGGCGGTCGTGTAGCAACAGAAAACACAGGGCGTTTTTGGTTCCAAGGTTTTCGATCTGAATATTTCTACCTGCAGAAGAAGCCCCGTGGACGGCCGGAGATCCTAGTTGATAATGAAGAATTGAAGGCTATTGTGGAAGCGGATTCATCGCAAATCACGTCCGAGTTAGCTTCAGGCTTCGGTGTTAGTGATAAAACTATTTTAATCCACTTGAAGCAAATTGGGAAGATTAAGAAACATGAAAGGTGGGTACCTCACGAATTGAGTGATACAAACAGGCAAACGCGTGTCGACTGTGCATTCAATTACTTAACTGGCACGGGTTTTTAAATCAAATCATTACCTTTGATGAAAAGTGGATTCGACTCCGACAGATTACCATTTTTTCGAAATTTGGATAACGTCTTCCAAGGAAAAAAATTCAACTCCGATAGGGCAGTCCAAACCGCCTTCAAAGATTTTATTGATTCCCGTTCGAATAGTTTTTAGTAAAGGGATCGATGAACTACCTATGAGATGGCAAAAGTGCATAGATAATAATGGTTCTTACTTTGATGAAGTAAATATATTATATTAAAAAATATTCGACTTTTTGTTCCTCCTATACCAAACGCCAATTTCATATGTAAGCACCTAATATAATATTATTTAAACCTTTTGACCAATGACTTTTCAATTCATTCAACAGTGAAGGATTTTTTTTTCTTAACAAAAAGTTAGTCCCATGTTTTTTTCTTCGACATATAATTTGGACTTACTTCCATCAATCTGTTCAGCCGTTCAAAGTTGTAGCGAAATGAATATTGAAACTCGGGTATTTTTAATTTGTCTAACAAATAAACTTGTTAATATATAAATAACAAATAAATTTTTATCCTTATTCATAAACCACACATAGCTACACGAATCAAGTGTAAATTATCCAGCAATCCATTTGAGTATCGGCATGCGTATAATTGCACTCGGCTCAATTTGTCAGCTTATTACTGCGTGATAGCATCAATGCTATTATCTTGCCATGCTAAACTGCACGTTCGTATTACAGATACTAGTTTAGTTCATGTTAGTAAATCGTAAGTTTCGAAAGAGGTCCCAGAAGCCCATAGAGAAATTTTGTTTCAAAGATTGCACTTTATTTATTAGCAAGCTCTCTCTTTTATATGAACGTTCTATCATGGATTTAGTAAGTACTTCGTACGAGTACCTACTAATTCCATGCGTTCAATCGATCGCTTATGTCATTGCATTCAGCTGTTATTTAGCTGTAAAAACTTTTTTGTAATCGTGTGAAAGAAAACAACACACTGCAGTAATGACAGACCAAGTAGGTCCAATGCGGACGAGCGGGTTTTAACGACTGCAAACACATCCAAGCTTTTTTACGACCCACGGAGGAGTTCGGTACAATATTTTTGATCATTAATCCAATAACAATAGACGGGTTTCGGCGTGGTTGGCAACAAATGCCTCAGGATAGAGACCTTTGGAAGACAGAAGGGGAGGGCTTTGCCCAGCAGTGGGACACAAAATACAGGCTATAAAAAAAAACAATAACCAATTATTGCGATATTGATCACTATCGCCGGCGCCGAGAAACCGACATAAAGGTTGAAATACATAAAATGTGTACAAGACTTTGATATCGTCAGTAAATTCTGTGCCTAACGCGCTCCGATATGATCTTTTCATTTGGTTAATGTGTAGCTTTCAAACTTCATAAGTTTAATTAAGGGTTGCCTCATACATGACAGCCGTGTTCAAAGAAAGTTAGCGGATTTACTTGTGGGAGTTTTCCGTTCAAAAGATACGTAAATTGATTGAAAGAAGCACGAAGTTTTTAAAGGAGTTGAATCCTTATTCAACTCCTTTATGAAGTTGGATACTCTGTAATATATTGTAAGTACAGTCAGAATAACTTGATGTAATTCAAGTTACTCTACATGGACCTCTATGTCGTATAGCAGCGAAGATAATTATTGTAAATACGAAAGTATGTGAGGATGTGTGTGTGTGTGTATGTTTGTTACTCGGATTGTTATGAAATTTGGTACACGGGTAGAATATAACCTCGAATATATGTATATTACATATATCGAATATATGTATATATATGTACACCTCTATGTAGAGGTACATAGGGTACAATAAATTCTCACGGAACCAAGCCCAGGGACCAAGCTAGATACATACATATATACATACAAACATCCTCACAAACATTCGCTATAGTTTAATTTTAAACATATTTTCTTAATTTGTATTTTTACACTGTATTTCCAAACACCAGTACGTACATATTTTCAGCTTTCAATAGGACCCCACTTGGTACTAAAAGCCTATCTAAATACAGGGCTGTTTGGGGCTATTATATCAGGTAATAGCTGCAGCCGCTCTGAGCAAGCGAGGTTGGTAGTTCGTTCAATAAATTGAAAACATATGCGGTCCGGGCAACACTAGCTGTTGCCCGGGTCTTCGCGCCCATGGGAATTTTACGATGAATTCAAATCATTTATTCAGAAATTAGACTTTTACAGCCACTTTTTCGCGTCAATTTTTATATTAAATATTTATTTCTCACAAGCTACAAACTACTGGCATTTCGGAACGACCACTGCTGAGAAGAAATGCCAAAAGTAACTCATTTGAACAGTGTTGGTCCCTATCATGCCAGAAGGGCTTAACATTATTGTATTTTTGAAATAGGTTCGGTAGTTTCGGTGATTACCCACCTCAAATATACAAACTCACAAACGCGTGTCTGTCTGTCTGTCTGTGTACGTGGCATCGTAGCTCATCGACGGGTGAACCGATTTGGATGCGGTTTTTCATTTTATAGATAATTTTTATGCGTTGGTTCTTAGATATGTTTGATCAATATCCGTTTAGCCGTACAAAATGAATGTATTGAAAGTCGGGTGTTTTTAATTATCCAACAAATAAACTTGTGTTATTAATTAAAATATAATAATGGAACGGTGGGTACAGAAATAGATGGAGTTCAATGACTAGGTATTGCAAAGTCATTCTCATACAACCCAAAGACTATTATCTCAATTATGACCATATAATGTACCTTTGGTTTAGACAACGCTATCCTCATTACATAATGTACACCCTTCGTTACTAATTTACTTATGTACGTCGGAAAAAATTCAGTACATTGATATGATTTAGCCTTAGTTGCACCAGTCAACTTTGACGTTAACTTTAACCTGCGCGCCGCTGCCGATTAGATAACTAGCGTGCTTTGCTATTTTCTACGCAGATTAAAGTTAACGATAAAGTTGACTGGTGCAACCCACCCTTAATATCGTTTCGAATAATAAGTAAATAAAAAAAAAATCTTGAAAGATTTCTTCAATTTTGTAGATGATTTTTTCAATTAACATTTTCCGTAATTGATCCTTAAACATTCGTAAACATCGCGGAGATCTACAGCAAATATCACAATATAAATATGGTTATCACAACAACAAAGAGACATGCGTTCATAATTTTACTTCAACTTAAAATTCAAGCTAACATAAGGAGCTGCAATGTCTCAAGTAGAAGCTCGTACGAGAATATCTAGGTACTTGTAAAGCCAGGAAGCCACTGCACTCCGCCTAAAGTGGAATGAAATAAAAGCACTTTTGCTGGACTAGTGTTCTTGTAACATGCTTAGGGATTAAAACTCTTATATTAGCTATTTTATTGCTTACATTGACGAAATTCGCGTTATATAATATTAAAAATTAAAGAAGCGGTGGTGGCGTAATGGTTAAAATGCCGCCTGTGGATCGAAAGGTGCCAGGTTCCAATCCTAGTGCCACATGAGTTTGTATACCAATGTGACTCATATTTTCATCGACCACCACTTGCTTCCGTTGAAGAAAAACATCGTGAGGAAACCTGCACACTGGTTGATTGTTACTAACTTATGTGTGAAATGGAGAAGGCAATGGCAAACCACTCCATTAATAATGCCAAAAAGTTGTTGTGTGTGTTTCATTCCACGTAATAACCACGACCCTCAGCCATGAGGAATACGACTATGAAGAACAATAGTAAAAATTACAAATACGCTCCCACTCCGATGTTGCTTGCATCTGCTACTAGAAAAGAACTGATGGTTTTCATACGGCCGGACAAATATTTTTTAAACGTAGGTAAAACAATCTCAATTGAATTTTCTGTCAAATAAAAAGAAACTTGATAATAAAAAGTCGTTACTTAATAAAAAAATAAACAACAAATACTTCAATAAATTTTCTGCAAACAATTCCTGGCTGCCAACATTACAACATAAGTGGACGTACTCAGGTTTTGCGCAATGCAAAAGGTCAAACTACAAATTCAACTCGGCGCAAAACTAACAGAGAAACTAGGTAGTTGGAATTCCCGCTCACAGTTTGATTTCTCCCAAGAACCGGAGAATAAAGTAACCTTATTACCGGAGTGATATCTCAAGAAGCGCCGTCACACTTGCAACGTGAATTATTGAACGCGATTCTCCTGAGTCCGCTGAGTCTGTTTTCTAATGTACTGATTTTTCTTACTCTGTTTCGCTGGTTTTGTGAAGATTGTTTTATTTATTTCTAAACTAGCTTTTGCTCGCGGTTCGCCCGCGTGAATTTTATAGTAAAATCTCAGTAATATTTTTATTCCTACATATTATGCCATCATGTTTTTCGCAATGTGTCCCGTCCCGTTTCCCACTCCGATTCACACTCCCGCTTTCTGCAACGCGTGCCGTCCCATTTTCCATGACTTTTTTACATAAACGTAAATTAAACATTTTTTGTATTTACTATTACCGTTATTTACTATAAAAAGTAAGTGTGCCAATTTTCAGCTTTGTATCTTGAAAATTGTATAAAGTCCCATACAATATTTCACCCCCTTTTGAAGGGATTCAGGGTTATGTTTCAGAAAAATCTGAAACACGTATTCATTACTTTGTTGTAAACAACCGAAATCCAAATTTTCAAGTCACTAACATCAACGGTGTATAACTTTCATATTTACAGATTTCACACCTTTCACCCCCTTCGGAGTAGAATTTCCAAAAATCCTCTCTTAGTGCTCACCTACACTAACCTACATGCCAAATTTCAGCTTCCCGCCCAGCAGTTTCGGGTGTACGTTGTTTGTCAGTCAGTCAGTCAGTCACTCAGCAACGGAAGAGTTTTCTATACTTATATATTGATACATACTGCGCTATTCAATGCGCAAATTCACGATATTTCAGAATGTATTAATCCAATTTATGTGCAGTAAAGGACAAAATTTGTCTTCGTGAAATTCTCTTGATGATGAAATAATCTCAATACTTACTCAATACTTTTTAATCATAAGGATTAATGTGCTTGTGTAATAATAATTGTAAAAATGCACCTTAATTAAAAAGATAGTATTGTGTCGCGGACTTTTTTATGGATCTACTAAAAACCTATATTTTTGTAGTACATTGTGTGCATGTATAATCAATGGTAGGGCCAGCGCACGCACTATACTTTTAAAATTTTGATCACTTTATAAAATATTGATTGATTTGGATGAATACTAATTTATTTCAAAACAAAAATTCCTATAGTAATCTCGGATAATGTAGCTTTCTAATGGTGAAATAATTTTTGAAATCGGTTTGGTATCTATATATATATATATATATATGTATACGATCGAAACCATAGCGCGTTTTAAAAGTCTTGGTGGCGCCATCTATTATTCATCGATAAAAAACAATTGTTAATATTCTGTTTACAACTTTCTAAAAAATCATCAATACATATAATAAAATTGAAGAAAGGTCAAATTTGTACATTGAATTTTTTCTTAATATTCTTCATGGAATATACTTAGTTACTGATATAGATGACGAAAATATAGTTTTGGAAATTTTTGTCTGTCTGTCTGAACGCGCATCACTCGAAATCTACTGGACCGATTTGCTTGAAATTTGGTATGTAGGTACCTTATAAATACCGGGCTAACATCTTAGATACATTTCATTCCGGTAAATGGTCAAGTTCCCGTATGATAATTGAAAAAGTAATTATGAATCAAAAATGCCTCGGAATCCAGGGTTAACATCTTATAGACATTTCATCCTGAAAATCAATCCCCTTAGTTATTGTTCCTTATTATCCTCCTATGTACAGACATACCCCACTTACAGTTTTATTATATGTAAAGAAGTTCCATAAAAGAGTGAGGTGTCTGCGCAAGTTAAAGTTAGCGTCAACCTTGGCTGTTGCAACCCATCGTCAAAATTTTAATCAGAAACGTAGATGTACAGTCACTTGCATGTATTGTAACGAATCCCCATATGCTGTCGACTGTACTGATAATATAATTTGGGTGTACATTGTTCGTATAATCTGGTTTGCATGCCGCAGATTGAGCGCTCGTTTTGCTGCATTATTGATGTTGACTCCCGGACTTCGCCGCTGATGCAAGTAATGAATATCACTTTTGATTTTACGTGTATTTTATCTTTTACTAGCTGCTCCCTGGGACTTCGCTTCCGTGGGAATTTCGAGATAAAAAGTAGCCTATGTGTTATTCCAGGTTATATTCTACCTGTGTACCAAATGTCATAACAATCGGTCTAGTAGATTTTGCGTGAATAAGTAACAACATACACACATTCTCGCAAACTTTCGCATTTATAATATTGTCAATGTAATGATTGAAAGAAAAAAATTATAAATTAGACCTTTAAAGACAATTATAAAAGCAATTCGGAACGAATACTGCGAGAAGACATGCCTAATACTCATTTAAACCGAACTTGGTATCATGACAGAAGGGCTTACCAATATATTTTTATACTTCTGATTTTTTTTTAATAATAATAGTACAAAGTATTTTGAGCAAATAGCATTTAAATATTTTTTTTGTGGTTTGCATACTCGTGTTGCTATATATTGATGCTGTCTCCCGGAGTACGCCGGTGTTGTAAGTAATGAATCGCTTTTGGTTTTACATGTATTTTAGCTTTTACTAGCCAAAGTCAAGTTAAAGCATTCACAAACTAACTGACCGGGGCTTCGCACGCGTTAATTTCCAACGTGAACAGTTATTTTTTCCGAGATGACAGGTATTATGTCTTTCTCCATACTTCAAACTACATATATTTATGCAAAATTTCGAGAAGATTGGTTGAGTACGTAGAAACTTACTTTCGCATTTATATTTTAGGATTAGACTATTATAGACACTTTTGCGTATATATCTCAAAAAATTTAAACTATTAGAATTTCGGAACGACCACAGCGCATTGCTTAAAGAATCAAAAAACACGGCTATTTTATTTTTATTTTCCTTTATCAATGCAAAAAATCAGTTAATTTAGTGTTCAAAAATAAAATAAGCGTAAAAAAAAAAATCGGTCAAAGAAATAAAAGAAAAAAAAAGTGAGGGGAACAATCCGATGTCCCCAATCGAATGCCGTTGTCCGCTATCTGTCGTCGTGATTGTTACTGCGTTGCGGATTGGACAATCCGTATCGCGATTCGATTCCTTTTTGTTTTATTTTGATTTACTTTCCTTGATTTATTTTAGTGGTTCGTTGTGCTTTGACAACCTTTTTGATTATCATGACGACACGTGCTACACTGGAGGTGCCGAGTTCAATTCCTGATCAGGTCCAGATGTTGCCAGTAATTTGTATAACTTTTTAATTTAAATGTATACTTGAAATGGTGCCTGTGTGGTGTATAAATGCTTGGACTTTGATGGAAAATTATCTTATTCAGATTAACGGGTATTATTTGTACTTATATTATAAATACGAACATTTGTGAGGATGTATGTTGGACGGATTGTTATGAAATTTGGTATATGGGTAGAATATAAACTATGTAAACACATATTATGTTATATTATGGGGGCGGAATAATATACTTTTTACCCCGAAATTCCGCCCCGGGGTGCACCTAATCTTCTGTACATTGGGCATATACCTAACAATTTCTGTGATAGATTTTGGTTAGGTTATCAAAACTTGACTCACCGAACCTATTCAATTATTGTGTGCTCCAATTAGATTAATACATGGATTTAAACCGCGCAATACGATATTCATCCATTCTAAAAGTATTGTCATACTGATCTAGATTTATAAAATTGGGCGGTGTCATATAAAAATAGAAAATCGTTCATTTTATAGCTTAAGTGAGCACTAAAATTAATAATATAAAAGCCACTTACTCATATTACTGTTAACAATACATATAATAAAAGGCCAAATTTGTACATTGGATTTTTTTTTATTCTTCATAGAATATATTTAGTTACTGATATAGATGACGAAAATATAGTTTTGGAAATTTTTGTCTGTCTGTCTGTCTGAACGCGCATCACTCGAAATCTACTGGACCGATTTGCTTGAAATTTGGTATGTAGGTACCTTATATACCGGGTTAATATCTTAGATACATTTCATCCCGGTAAATGGTCAGGTTCCCGTAGGACAAGTGAAAAACTAATTATGAATCAAAAATTCCTCGGAATCCCGGGTTAACATCTTATACACATTTCATCCCGGAAAATGAGGAGGGTCCTTTAGGAAAATTAAAATAACAATCCACAGAAAGGTGTAAACAGAATATAAACAAATAGTTTTTATCAATTAAAGTCTGATATAGATATAATGGGAGCAGTATGTATCAATATATCAGTATAAAACTCTTCCGTTACTGAGTGACTGACATACAACATACACCCGAAACTGCTGGACGGGAAGCTGAAAGGAGGAGCGGGAAATGGGAAGGAGACACGTATTGGGAAACGGGACGGGACACATTGCAAAAAACATGATGGCACAATATGTAGGAAACGGAACGGGATATCTACTTTACATTACATAGCAGGAAGCGGGATTGGACGGGACGAGACACGGAGCGGGAAACAGAAAATTGAACTAAAAATGAGAAAAAATGCGAATTCATATATCGTCTTACAGAGTACGCGATAAAAAAATTACTGAGATTTTGCTATGAAATTCACGCGGGCGAAGTCGCGTTCAAAAGCTAGTATTGAATAAAAGGTACATAAATACAAAAGACTGGTAAGCCCTTCGGGCATGATATAGAAGAATATTGTTTATATGAGTTTACTAAATGCGCCCCGGGGCTTCGCTCGGGCCATTAGAAATTTCGAGATAAAACGTACCCTAAGTATGTGTTTATTCCAGATTGTTTTCTGTGTAATTTCATGACAATCCGTCTAGTAGATTTTGCGTGTAATAGTAACAAAAACACATACACACATAAATCCTCACAATCTTTCGCATTTATTATATTAGTAGCATTTCAGCATTTCTTCTCAGCAGTGCAATGTATTAATTTAATATTAATTATTTATTCCACAAGTTGTTTTAACGTTTAAAAGATTAAAACATCCATCCATTTTAAAGTTGTTTTACTCCATTGTGTAACAATTTGAGTAACACATTAGATATCTAGGAACAGAAAGAGGTAACGTGGCAGACCTAGAAAATGTAAGAGAGATGATCTGCGAGTGCTTTAGTCAGAAATGATTGGATTTGACATCGGATAGAACAACTTGGAAGAAGTTGCGGGACATAGAAGTCGAGAAATAAATGCATTTTGCTAAGTAAACATTAAATCGAATATTCAGGAGTTGATACCGTGAAAACATGCGACACGGAGCCCAACCATCCATAATATTTGCTCGCAATATTTTAAATGAATCAAAATTCCAATTTCACAGTGTACGATTTCGATTCACCGCCCGTTTTATGCAGTTTATATGTTTCAACTTGTATTTTATTCTTTGACATTGTTATATTTTATTTTAAAGACATTTTATAGAACTCATTCTTAAGCGCATCAAATTGTGGTGTGCGCGTGGTCCCGCCTTAGAATAGGACCACTCTCCTATCACTCACTATCCTCCCGTGGATGTCGTACGAGACGGCTAAGGAATATAAAGCCTAGGCAGCTGATAATGGCATTGCCAAGGAAGCTTGAACTCAGGCAGGCGGCCGGTTGTAAAATCACAGCTGAATCTTCAACATTTTAAGGTTTTTGACCTGGCCCTGGGCTTCACAGCTTCACAACCCTGAATGTAACCGGGAACGTTCAGAGATGAGGGAGATTTTTAAGCGCATCATAATATATAATTAATGGGATTTTTTAAAATGATTATATTACTGTAATATATAGATTATCAACCGCTTCTGAAGCGGTCCACGTCCAGCAGCCAGTGCAGTTTGTCACTGCTATGCAGATAAAAATGATTTGATAATTCTATACAGATAGTGTTTTTAATTATCATACGGCAGTAGGAGAGATTTTGTTAAAGACAAACATCGCGACAAGTGAAACTATTTAAATAACATTTCGATTATTATAAGTATTTCTATTATTATTATAGTATTTGGTCATAGCGCAGATATGTTCTTAATCTAAACTCCTACCACTGTCCAGGGACGGACTGTCATCACAGATTTACGATCGAGGCGTCCATTTTGTTAAAACGTACTCGCGCGCGACATGCAAAAGCACTCGACCCGAAAACTCGAAACTACTCAACGAGGAGCGAGCCTCGCTCCGCTGGGGGCTAATTAAATAATTATTATTTTCAAAGCTTCAGAATGCATAAGTTTCGATGCAAAACAACGTAACACAAATTTAATGATATACCTAAGTAGGTAAACATAACACAACACACTAAGTAGTGTGTTGTGTTATGTTTGAGTTGTTTGAAAGTTATTGTTATTGTGACGACATTGGTTGGATATTTTAAAAATATAAATATATAGGTATACTAACTATTTATCCGCGGCTTCGCCCGTATTTAAATGGAATTGGGATAGTTGAAATATCCATGGCGCATTTAAAATATACATTATTGCAAAGTTTTTTATAACGCGACACCTAATAGAATACAGATTTTTAGAAAATCCCACGGGAACGATAGTTTTTTTCGGGATGAAAGGTACTCTATTTCCTTTTCCATACTCTTAATTACATTCGAAATTTCAAGAAGATTGGTTAAGTAGATAACGCGTGAAGAGATAACAAAAAAACAAACTTACTTTCGCATTTATAATATTAATTGTGTTAAAAAAATGGCGACGAGACAAAGATTCAGAATATGTTAAGCACACAACACGTATTTACGTATTTATCACGATTCGATTTGAAAGTAATTTAGAATATAAAAATAGACGACGTGGTCCACATTAGTGGTCATTTTTAACTATGTTTCCTGAGATATCTGATCGCATTTTCGAGAATTAGCAAGCACGTACGTAAGTTCAAACATCACGGTTTCTAGTTAAACTATTTCGGTGCTTCGCTCTCGTGAGAATTTCGCTATGAAAAGTAGTATGTGTGCTATTCGAGATTATATTCTAACTTGGTACCAAATTTCCTCGTAATACATCTAGTAGAATTTGACACAGTACATATCAAACATAGAGACGCACTCAGGCATATCTAAAGTTTAGCATTTATAATGTTTGTAAAAACTAGGATCCTTCCTTTCAGTAGTATTTTTAATGGTTGTTGTCATTAACTGGAATGAAATACATACAACTACTTTCAAAATTTATGTAATATTGCAATTGTCAGCAATAATGAACAATAAAATTTGTCAGATGATAAATTAATATTATCAAAAAATGGGAAAGTGGCGGTAAATGAAAACGACAGATAAATACATATAAATCCATAAATCAGAATAATTATATAAGCAGCACGTAATACGAGTAGGATTCGAACTTGGTACCATTCGGTTCACAGGCGTTTTCATCAATCAAAAGAGTACATAAAGATAACGAATATGAACAACTTTGCAGACAAGTTTTGTTCGAGTCGTCATAGTTATTTATATATGAGACCAATATGTGATCACTATTATTATTTTCACATACACCTACAAATCTATAAATAAAGTCATACTTAATAAATGTTACTTTAGGCTCCGAGATCCCGATTCTGAATCTTAATATTTGAAACGTTCCGCTTCTGACATCGCCGGTGCTGGGCTATGTGCAGCCGAGTGGAAACGTGTGTGCCACCGAGTGTAGGATTCTTTTACTCTTTTATAGACTTTTGCAGATGCCGAGGATTTCAGTTTCCTGATACGAGTATTTTTAAAAAATGTAATCGTTTTTTTCCACTACACAAATGCTGGCAGTTAAGAAAAAAAATTAAGAAGTGAATAAGCACAACGTTTACTCTTTTCTAGAGATGAAATTAGACAACAAATAAATAAATTAATAATAATAAATAAATAAATGAGGACAAACCACACATATTGAGCTAGCCCCAAAGTAAGTTCGAGACTTGTGTTATGGGATACTAACTCAACGATACTATATTTTATAACAAATACATATATAGATAAACATCCAAGACCCAGGCCAATCAGAAAAAGATCGTTTTCCATCATGACCCGACCGGGGATCGAACCCGGGACCTCTCGGTTCAGTGGCAAGAACTTTACCACTGTGCCACCGAGGTCGTCTAACAAAATATATTAAATTGTTCAAATTCAAATCATTTATTCAGAAATTCGACCTTCACAGGCACTTTTTCACGTCAATTTTTATATTAAATAGTTATTTCTCACAAGTTAAAACTACTGGCTTTTTACCGTACGTAATGGTTAATACCTGGTTGGATACGAAGCTTTGTCAGATCATCATCATCATCATCTCAGCCACAAGAAGTCCAATGCTGGACATAGGCCTCTCCCAAGGTTGACGTCAAGCAGTCATAAAATCAGAGTCAAATCTTCAAAACACGTTTATTTACGTGATACCCTGGTTACGAGTGTCGGCGCCACAGACAATGTAACACGAGGAGATGAGAGTGAGAGAAAGCTTTGTACGTTAATAACAAAAATTAAATGGTAAAAAATATATCAACTATTCACGTTTGTATGGAATATTGTGGTCGCAATTTTATTCAACAAAATCTACCCGAAAATTTTCATCTCTATTTTAAACTATAAAAAATATTAGCAAGGTAAAAATATGTCCTTACAGCAGCCCAAAAGAAAACGCAAGACAAACACAAGGTAAGTGAGACAATGTTTGTCTGCATAACTCCATCGACAGTTTTGTCACGCCCTTATTATGGATTCTGCGGGGGTGCCAAGTTAAGCACCTTAAAGAAATGTTTCACCTGATCCCAGTTAAAGTTTCACATCACATTGATGGTGAGCTCGTCATGATATTTTCAGCTTTAGGGACAGACTAGCTGCGTCACGCGGTGTTACCCGCAGTTTGTTATTTAAAAAAATCATTTTTAATTTAATGCACAGTTACGCCATCTAGATGAAACGCTGAAGAATTCTTGACGAAATGATACAGGAGTCGCGTACTTTTGGGATTAAAATAACCCTATGTTTTAATTTAAAGATGTCAGCTAACTCAATACCAAATTGTATAAAAATTTGTCCAGCCGGCGTGAAAAAGTAATGAATAAAATGTGAAAAAATGATAAGTGCTCACAAAATTTCGCCTTTATAACAGTGCATAAATTGAAATAGATATATATAGTTGCGATTCTTTCAAATTGACAGATTTTTATTGAGATACCTATTAGATTATTATATTTATATATTTTTTTTTACTTTATATAGTAATAGAGCCAACCGTTGTGAGAATCAAAGTATAATGCAATATTTAAATTTTAAATTCGACGACCAAAACAGAGATCATTGAACTCCATAACAGAACAACGCACAGAAAGCATACATTGAGCTACTCCTATGCTCGAGAGAATATTTATTTACCTCACGTCGTTTCACTTTACATCTCCTCCGTCACATGTCATACGAAATAGGACCTTACAAATTTAAATACAAAGCACAAATTGCGTTAACAAAAAGTAGTTCTAAGCAATAGGGCTGAAACAACATGATACTTGTCATCCTGGAGATAAAAACTTGGGTGCGAGTATTAAAATAAATAAGCGTTGTAACCCAAGATGACAAAACTTTAAGATTTATACCTCTTATTAATTATTTGCTTGGTCGGAGACGGGCGTAATTATTTTCTTGAGTCATCTGTAATCTCATACTTTTGAGATCCATATTAAGTCTTGTTTATTTCCAGCGAAATTCGCACAATAAATAATATTAAATATATATGAATTACGTCGTAGGCTGGAGAATTAGATCGCAGGGTATCAGAAAGGCTAAATGATAGGCGTTCTGTATCGTATCTGTCTCAAAAAATCTCCATCGCCATACAGCGGGGCAATGCAGCCAGTATAATGGGAACTTTTGAGCCAGGTATGATGCGGGGTGGCCTGTTAGATTAATAAAATATTTGACGAAGCATGTGGCGGATATTTCAAATTGTATGAAAAGAAATTATAATAATAAATATATATTTCATATTTAAATATATTTCTTTAAAATTAAGGTAACAACCTTAATTTGAAAGAAAAATAGTTTATTTGGTACATAATGACAATTAAAATAAAGTTGACAATACAATCCGGAATTAAAACATGAACCAAAGTGACTCAGCATGTGTCGTGGCTGGGCCATGACGCTGGTTTTCTGCGGGTACCATACATAAATTAAAAACTAAATTTAAAACTTATAACTACGTAACTATATTGTGGCACTACGCAACACTTATGTTAAACTAAATTAAATTAAATTAGAATCAAAACGTAAATATAAAATTATTAATAATAAACACATGAGAAAAACACAACATTCCAATGCTGCAAAACTACGGTATCTGTGAACTACTTAAATATTTTTTATTTCAAAAATATATATTTTTTAAACGTCTTCATTATGAGCATTATCGTTTTCTTTTTCATCAATTAATTTTGATCCATCTTTATTTATACAATATTTTGTATTTTTTGTTTAATTCGATTTGTTAAATTATTTTGATATTATCTTGGTTTCTTTTTTTAAAAGTCACCTTAGGAGGTGAAATATAAAATACAATATTCTTTATGTAAGTGGTATTTTTACTTCATAAAAAGTTATTATTACATACATAGCTTTAAACTGATTTCTAGTTTTGAATAATTATTTTTCATCACCTTCCCTTTTACACCGATTTATAAGTAGTTAGATCTGTGCGTAATTTATAAAACTAATTTACAAAGATTATTTTTGTAAAAAGGCTTTAGATCTGCATATTACTTATACGACTAGAAAGCAGAAACTATCCGAACAATATCTCATTCCGGCTCCGATATCCACAGAATGGGCAGGTGTATATAAAATCACGTGTGGCTGGTCCGAGCTAAATGAAATATGGCCTGCGTTCATAATTCCAGCTATCTCTATAGCCAGTTTCAAAACAGCTTTCCCACTGTGGCAACTTTATGGATGCAATTTTGGAAATATATAACAACAGCAGATGTTTTTTGTACGTTTTTTACTGTGATGAACTAGGTGGTTTGCACTAAAACATGCGAATAATTAAAATTTAGTAGCTGTTTTAGTTCCAGTAGAAGAGTTTTGAAGGAAATTCTGAATGAAAATGCTGAAATGTATCATTTGAACTTTTGCGCTTGTCAAATTGTTGCTGTAAATGTCGAAGTAGCTAGCTAGCTAGCCTAAAACATTAGTGGATTTACATTAAGACTTTTTTATCTACGTCGGCAATGGAAACCGATTTCTTATTAATACGTAATGGGTTCGATTCTTTGGCAACCGCAATTCATTTTGTCATTTTTCTCAAACATTTTCACAGATTTACACAAATTCTGCATTCACAGAGATTAATCACTGAAAATGATCGATCAATCCGTTAAGATACGAGCGAGACATGGATTCGATCCCCAACCAAGTCCAAATGTTTATTTTTAATTATTTTTAAAGCCTAGTTAATGTACCATTGCTAGGCAAAACGCTCTTTGTGCCTCAATAACTTTAGATCTTTTGCGATTTTCCGCGCTATTTTGCCAAAAAAACGCTAGACAACGTCATAGTTTTATAATTTTTCATAATAAATCATTTGATATCAATGATGAAATTAATCAATCATGTGTGACTTAAACCTTTTACAAACAACATGTAAATCGCTTCTCATCATAAACTCATCAACACAAACTTATTAAAATTCGATCTATTAGTCCATTTGCCTCCATACCATTTCCGAAGCCATTCCATATTTCACGGGACAAGTCCTGGACCAAAGCTAGGCTTATTTCAGGTGAATTTATTACGCTTCTGCTTTGAAGGCGAATGGTTTACGCCATCAGCTGTCTATGATTTGCATTTCATAATGAATAAGCTTTAAATATTGGAGTGAGATTTTGCGCTGACCTTTCGAGCAATATTGGGAAGTCTGTGTTTGTAGTGTTAATTGATTAGTTAGCTTTTGTGGTAATTTTCTTCAAGATACAGACCTAATTTTAAACACGTAATAATTTATTTTAATAATCCTATATGTAATGATCACGAAATTATATTCAACACAAATGCACAAATAACAGAAATCAATAAATCCCATGACCGACATCGGGCAGACATATCATTAATCGATGCTTTTTTGTTTTCTACTTCAGAGGTATAAAAATTGTATATTAGAACAAATAAATATTAAGGACATACGCACCGAAAATAGGTGAGCGTGTAATGCGGACACTGGTGTAAAATTTTATTCAAGTAGCCTAAAGCCATCTGATATGACTTTATCTAGTTTATAACGATCTCGGTGGCGCAGTAAAGTGCTTACCTCTGAACCGAGAGGTTCCGGGTTCGATGCCCGGTCGCATCATGATGGAAAATGATCTTTTTCTGATTGGCCCGGCTCTTGGATGTTTATCTATATATGTATATGTTATAAAATATGGTATCGTGTTGAGTTAGTATCCCATAACACAAGTCGAGAACTTACTTTGAGACTAGCTCAATCTGTGTGATTTGTCGTAATATATATTTATTTATTTATCGACCGTCATCTAGTGATAACTAAGCACTTACTCACTAGTGTACTAGATAGTTAAGCAGTATGCAGATAGCCTTACGTTTGTCACTGGAAGCAAATGGTGGCTTGTAAAAACTATTAATATAAAAAGTATACATGGCACAAACAAGTAAGATTCCAACTCGAGACCTTCCAATCTCAGGTGGGCGTTTTGAAAATTAGACCACGATTGTTACAAGAGCATAATAATAATGAATGTAGACTTATATTTACAATATACATATTGCATTGAGGAAGTTGGGACGGGATTTCCTTATCAAATTCATAAAGCGGTATACAAAATGGGGGCGTATTTATGTCTCATGTTCACGTATTACACATGATTCAGATCCGCATTCAAAGGTGCTATTGGTATTTTATGAGATTATGCGTGTAAACAGGATAACTTGACATAACTTATAAGATTATGTTGTCAACAAAATTTGTACCGTAATACTCTGTTTTGTGTCTTCGCGATCATATATTTTACTTTTTACCCGACTGCAAAGGAACGGTATTGTTTTTCGCGCGTATCTTGTATGTATGATATGTAATATTGTTTATTACCTCATATCTCCAAAACCGGTGAACGGATTTATTTAACTGGGGTATCGTTATATTCGTCTTACGTGACGTCAAAAAAAAACAAATATGGCGACTGTGCAACTTTGATTTTCTACGGGAATAGATATTTTTCAGGGATAAATCATACCTTAAGCTCCGTACACTTAACTACATGTATATAAAATTTCATGATGGTTGGTTGAGTAGAGAGAGCAATAAAGTGATGACAACAAATAAACATACAAATTACTTTCGAATTTAAAATATTAGTTAAAATAGAATATAATTATGAAAGAAGAAAATCAGATCTCGTTAGACCAAAAAAGAAATTATCTTAAAAAGTTAAAATCTTTAACGACACAATAGAGCAAAAAATCTATACTTTAAAAAGCTATCCATCCTACGCGATTTTTATCGAAAACTGGATTCTAATTCCGCTTCAGTCATTGGCCGTATCACCCGATATGTAGCACTCAGTTAGATTGCAAGTATTCTCGGCTACAATCTCTTTCAAGAGTTTCTATATTTCCCGTCGGCATTGGCCGGCTTGTTCGGGTAAAAATCTCAAAAACGAAACCTTGGACATTTTAAAGCGTCAATTATCTGTGACGAGGTATAGTAGTAGCTTCTGAGAAATTACTATTATATGAAATCTGACGTGAAAAAGTGCCTGTGAACGTCTAATTTCTGAATAAATGTTTTAATTTGATTTTGATATAAAATTAAGGCAAAACACATATCAACTTATATAATGATGCTGACGTTGAAATCAACGTAATAAAAATAATGAATTCACGAAAATATTTTGATTTGTTTCATGTTTATTAAGTTTTATCGTGGATTGCACATTTTTAGATGGAGTTTAAAATTTAGACAAAATTTTAATAATCATTAAAATAAAATACTTTAGCCTTCGTTTCAAAATGTCGTTGTATTTTTTTTTTTTTTGGTGCAATTAGGCGATGAATTCAAGACCTCCTCCCTTTTTAAGTCTATCCTATTAATATTATAAATGCAAAAGTATGTGATTATGTATGTGTTTGTGTGTGTGTAAGTTTGTTACTCTTTCACGCAAAATCTACTGGACCGATTGTTATGACATTTGGTACACGGGTAGAATATAACCTGGAATAACACATAGGGTACTTTTTATTCCCACGGGAGCGAAGCCCCGGGGCGAAGCCCCGGGGCGAAGCCCCGGGGCGAAGCTAAGAAAATATTGAGAGAAGCTTCAAAAAAAATATACCGAACTTCGTTAGCCATGTGAGTAAGGCTGATAAAACAGGTACGACATTTCCCGCACGTCCCTGTAATTCCCCATATAAACAGCAGTAAAGCGTTATAACGCGTTATAACGCGTTACAACGCCGACGTGTGCTGCACATTAATACTTATAACGCCTTTTATTAGCTGAGACTCGGGAAAAGATTAGAGAAAATACAGAATCATTTCTTGGATTTTTGAATAAGCCTCATTCGCATCAGTCAACTTTGGCGTTAAATTTTATTCGATTAGACCAAATGTCATGCGTTATTTTGTGCAGGTTGTTGAAATTTAACGTCAAAGTTGACCTGTACAACCCACCCATCTTGAGTGAATTTAGTGACCATTCAACTTTGACCTGTGCGTCGTCGCATCGTCATGTAGACAAAAATTCTGCGCAAGTCAAAGTTAACGTCAAAGTTGACTGCATTATTTATTGCACTAAAACATACCTAAAGAGAGTAGTAAAAAAAAAGTCAGCAATTAATAATTTGTGGTAAACCTAGTAATTTTGAAAAATACGGAATATGACAAACAACAAGCGCGCTTTGTAATATTTTTTTTTGGTACCTATAATTTTAAGATTTTTTAGATAATGAGATATTTTTTGAAGCGGTGGTGGTGTACTGGTTAAGCCCGCCTATGGATCGAAAGATCCCGTTCGAATCCTACTCGTGTCACATGAGTTTATATACCAATCTGACTCATGTATAGTAGTTTTCATAGACCACCACTTGCTTCCGGTAAGGAAAACATCGTGAGGAAACCTGCGCACTGGCTGATTATTATTAACTTGTGTGTGAAATGGAGAAGGCAATGGCAAACCACTTCATTAATAATGCCAAGAAAGTTGTTGTGTGTGTTTCATTTCACGTAATGACCACGACCCTCAGCCATGAGGAATACGACGGCCATGAGGAATATGAATGAGATATTTTAATACACTTACTGCATAGGTATTATGATTTATTGCAAAGATAGTTTCGTGTTTTAAAATATCTAATATAGTGACAAACATTCTTCTTCATAGTCGTATTCCTAGTGTTTACTTAATTAAATAAAATTAAGCGTTGTTCTTGTACATTTTCTATATTTTACGTCCCGCTGAGAGAATTCTGAAGCTCGATAAACCGATGAGGATGTGAGGTGGAAGGTAAACAATATTTTTATTTTAGCTACTACATCTTGTCATAAGCAGAATCTTGCTTTACGCTAATTCCTAAAGTATTAAAGGCGAGTGTTTGACTACAATCATGTTAACAAATACTTCTTTTCATAAGATTTTCACCTTTGATAATGACCATTGCCGACGTTATGCATCCAGGCGACGATATCTCTCTTATCTTCGCATATTTCCTTTCCTTTCCTTTAGGGGCTGTGATGCCGTGAAGCCCAGGCCAGTGTAAAAGACAAACCATAAAATTTTGGAAATTCTGTTGTTATTTCATCTGACATCCAATGGGAGTCTCGTCCCATTGTTCAGTCCCATTGTACGTTGTGGCTATGTGGTTATGGCCATCTGAAGCTTTTCAAAACCTAATATCCGCTATGCTAATCCCTTTTCACTAGAATTGTGGAAAGTAATATTAAAATTGAATATGAAACTCTAATCAACTAAGTTAAAAACAAATAAAAATAAAAACCAAATAGATATTAGTTTTACTAATTTACTATTATACATATTAATTGGGTTTTAAGCTGGCACACTAAATGTAACATTTATTGTAAATGTTTGTCATGTAACCTGTTGGTGTACCTTAAAATAAATAAATATATTTTTGTGGAGCCACCACGAGGCTGCAAATATTATAAGAAATGGATGTTATAATTGCAATAGGAATCCACTTTTCACTCGTGAAAACTTGATTTTAATGTGATGAGTCTTCAATCAAAAGAATTTGTCGCGTCAGCTATAACCTCCATTTTATTATACACTCCAACTTTTAACGAGAAAAGTTGATCGTTTTGACTTTTTACAGCGTTTCTGCTTTATTCGACCTCTTGGTTTTAGGTCAATGGTGAATTAGCGTAATTAAAATTAGTCAAAAGTGATTTTAAGAGAGGGTTGTATCAGTGTACATTCGCTTTAACACTTACTGATGTTTTTCAGAGCGTTTCGACCGCAGCGGCCGCGCTGTCATTCCAATTTTTCAAATTTTAACAAAGACAAAATTCGTTTTCCTATCTGAATTTAAAATAATTAATCTATGGTAATGTCAATTCTATGAATGATTGATTCTGGAAATGATTCCTTCGTCAAGAAAAATGACGGATCGTAATAACAGCGTGGCTACAGCGTGGAAATCTGCGCAAAAAAAATGTAAATTACGCCACTTTGTGTAAATGTCTAAACTAAATAGATTAAAGTCACCGTCAATATTGACTAGTGTAACTCACTCTAGTACAGATCATTTATTAACTGTTTTATAACCATCTATAAATTGAATTATGTTTTCATATTTCAGGCACCAAATACTACGGCCATGGCGTATGTTTCAAATTACTTTTGTCAGCTAATTTATGACACCCATAGGGCGTTTGTCCACCACCGCCGTCACCGAGAACAAGATGATGGCGCCGAAGTAGTACATACATTTACTTAACCGCGTGTCATCGAGCGCCGTCATCCCGGCCGCCCAAATTGAGAGCAGATCGGCTTGACCGCCAGAACGTGGCCCGAGATTTTGACGGGCCGATCTGCCGGCAATACAAAACGCGTATGAACTTGTTCACACACTGCCGTCGCCGTCCCGTCGCCGTCGCACCGCACACAAGCTCAGTTATTATTGTAATCGGACGCGGTGGACAAACGATCGCCGTTAGATCATATTAAACTCGGCCCGAAATAATCTCGTTCTCGGTGACAGTCCGGTGGCGGCGGCGGTGGACAAACGCCCATAGAGTCTTGATATACAACGTCAAAAAATGTTTATTAATTAAATTTATCTACGCAACATAACAATGTAAATATAAAACTTACAAATAGAAAAGTGTATGAAAAGCTACTTTCTTTGTCAAATATATCGGATATTACTTCGTATTCAACTAACTTAATTAATTAATACAACTTCTCAGAAAATGTGATATTAAATAATAAATAGGTGCTGTAGCTTACAAAACAATTTTAAAAACTAAAACACGATTAATTAATACAACTTCACGGAACGTACATAATATTACTATTGAAACATAAATACTGTAGCTTAAAAAAAAACAAATTTAAACGCTAACATTACGCTCTAAAAAGGTATGAAACAACGAAATATTTTTTTGATTGTTGATATCGAAAATAAAATTATAATAGAATTAATGTATTATGTCACGGTGACACACGTTACTAATAATAGGGACCTAATAGTTTACGAGTCAAAATGCAAATTAGTCCTTATGGAGTCACGATAGTGGGGACACGAAATGGGCGTATCTTTACTTTATTTACAGCATTATAGCCAAACCCTCGAGAACATTTAGATAACAATAAAATTATATAGTATATATTATATTTTCGCACGCGGTTCCGCCCGCGTTATTTTCCTACGGGAGCAATCATTTTTCTGAGATGAAAGGTACCCTATATCCTTCATGATACTTCAAACTGCATGTACGAAAATTTTCAAGAAGCTTAGTAGATTTAGTGTGAAAAGGTAACAAACAAACTTACGTTTACCTAGTTCATACTTATTTATTACTTTTTACGACCTCGGTGGCGCAGTGGTAAGGTTCTAGCGACTGAACCGAGAGGTCCCGGGTTCGATCCCCGGTCGGGTCATGATGGAAAATGGTCTTTTTCTGATTGGCCCGGGACTTGGATGTTTATCTATATATATATTTGTTATAAAATATAGTATCGTTGAGTTAGTATCCCATAACACAAGTCTCGAACTTACTTTGGGGCTAGCTCAATCTGTGTGGTTTGTCCTAATATATTTATTTATTTATTTATTTATATTTATTTATTTATTTATTTGGTGTACATTGGGTCTTATCATAAAATTATAAGTGCCCATATGAGCCTTGCAAGGGCGTTGCGTTGCTCGAAGCGCATCGAAGAATATTTAAGGTGCGCTTCGAAACTGATGCGCTTCGCGGAAACCTTAACTATTTTCCTACCTACATTTTAATACGCAGTTGAGACGAACCGCTCGTGTCATAATATGGGATAACGTCATTACATTACAAGACCAACCACCACTGGATAGGACAATAGGACTAAAACATGACTAAATTGACAACAGTTCACCCAGCTGATAAGCCATAATAGCATTCTCAAGGAGAATTGTCGTCAGTCGAGTTGTAAAATCGCTGTATCGTCAAAATTTAAAGGTTGTTTATTTACGCTGACATGAAAATAAAATAAATCTTTATTTATTTATTTATTTATTTATTCATAAGGCAACACAACAGACACTAAGTGATAAGATACAAAGTTTCTTACTAACTAAAAATGTTCCAACTTAGCATCCTAAGCGTGTATGCTCAGTTGCATAAGCTTATTAATTAATATAAAAATAAAACTTGTTATGAGCAAGTATTTACAATATTGATGTACTAAAATTACAAACATTTACAATTACATACAGTTAATTACAAACAGTTACAGAAATAATTATGCCAGACTATGTATTAGATGTGGTACCGAGAATTCTGGACGTATCATTTTTAAATTTACGCAATCTGCAATTAAATATATCAATGTCTATGTCCACATTACAAGAGATCCCATTGTATTTCCGGCACATCCTAGCCAATGGGTTCGAGAACGACGTATTATTTTTATAAACGGGCAGTACAAAGATGGGTAGGGTGCGACGGGGATTATATCTTATATTGATATTCAATTGAGAGAGCAATGTCGGGGATTCAATGACAGAATGTAGTAATTTAAATAAAGTTATGAGACCTTGTTGGTGACGGCGGGTACTAAGATCCGAAACGTGAAAAGTTTTAAGTTTTTCCTGGTATGAAGAACGATTACGGCCGGGTTTAAGTCTAAAGCTAAGCAAACGAAGGAATTTTTTCTGGACACTCTCAATATGCTCGGTATGGTTTGCGTAAAAGGGCGACCAAATAACTGATCCATACTCCAAATTGCTCCTCACTAGAGAATTAAAAAGAAGAAAGAGGCTTTTGATATTTTTAAAATCTTTAGTTATCCTACCAAGGAAGCCTAAGGCCTTCATAGATTTTTTGACCATATAGTCGTAATGTCCTCTAAAGGTTAGTTTGTCGTCAAAAAAGACTCCGAGGTCCTTAACCATATTCTTGCGGCAAAGCGTTTGTCCCTCCAGTTGGTAGCAGAAATCAATTTTATTGTGTTTGTTGGTGAAAGAGATTACACAACATTTTTCGATGTTCAAGAACATTTTGTTGACTCTGCACCAACTTACAATTTCATCAAGATCCCGTTGAAGCAGCTCACAATCTTGGATGTTGTTAACGTTACGGAAAACTTTAAGATCATCCGCATACAATAAGCAATTACAAGAGAGCCTATCAACCAGATCGTTGATGAAGATTAGGAAGAACAGTGGGCCCAAGTGGGAGCCTTGAGGGACACCTGAAGTAATATCAATGGGACTTGAGACATAACCTCTGAGAGCCACGAGTTGGCTCCTGTTGGCAAGATAAGATTTAACCCATCTTAGCACTGAGCCATGGATACCAAACTTTGCAATTTTTTGGCATAGCAAACTATGGTCAACCTTGTCAAAAGCCTTGCTATAATCCGTATATATACTATCCACTTGCCCCCCCCTATCAAAAACTTCACAAAGATATTGTTTATATTCTAACAAATTACTGATAGTAGATTTGTGTTTAATAAATCCATGCTGCTTATCTGAAAGCAAAGGTCTTACTTGATGGTAAATATGATCATACACAACGGATTCAAATATTTTAGCCGGTTGGGATAGGATACTAATCTGCCTGTAATTCTTGCAATCAGAAACGTCCCCAGATTTATGAACTGGAATCACATGCGCATTTTTCCAATATGAGGGAAACACGCCAAGCCGCAATGAGATGTTAAACAATAAAGAAAGTGGCAGACTCAACTCTTCAGCACATTGTTTTAAGATTTTGGCCGGGATACCATCGGGACCAGCTCCCTTGTTAACATCAAGTTGCCTAAGTTTGCGAAGAACTACATCCCTGTCTATAGCGATTTCAGACAACGTATTGCAATGCTGAGAAACCTCTTCGTCTAAGCCGGAGGATTGGGAACTTGCACCCTCGAACACAGAGCCGAAGTACTGGGAGAAGAGTTCGCAAATGCCCAATCCATCCGAACAGGATACTCCGTCTAGCGTCATGGTAGAGGGTATAGAGGAGCTACCTCTCTTACTATTGACATATGTCCAGAACTGTTTAACGTTAGATCCCAGAGACTCTTCCGTAGAGGATACAAAATTAGCATAGCATCCCTCCATTAACCGCTTAGCTCGTCTTCTTAAATATGAAAATGTATCGTAGTCTCTGGGATTGTGGTATTTTTTGTACCGCCTATGGTGTTTGTTTTTTTCCTGTAAACACTTTATAAGAGCCGAGGAGAACCACACAGGAAATCTAGAGCGATTATTTCTTTGCAGAGGTGTGTATTTATCAATAAGGTCATTTACGACTAAATAGAAAGAGTCTACCGATTTGTTAATATCACCCTCGTCAAATAAATTTACCCAGTCAATGATTTTGAGCTCTCGTTTTATTTCCTCATAGCAACATTTATTAAAATTACGGCGAATTTGAGAATTGTGTTTTAGGGCTTTAACAGGCTGCGTAATAGGTATTTCAACAAGTAGAGGCGGATGGTGACCTTCTATCTTTACAACCGATTCCGCATCCAGAACCTTTATTTTGTTGTAAGACGAAAGTACTAGGTCCAAAAGACGATTATTTACATTATATTTATTACTAAATTGAGAAAGGTTACATAATGATATGGTTTCAAGGAGGAGCCTCGATTTAAGATCCGAAAAACATCCGGGAACAAGTATAGAGCCCGACTGCGACCATTGCAGACTCGGGATGTTGAAGTCTCCCACCAGCAAAGGAATATCATCTGGATCGAAATTCAACACTACTGATTGTGTATTATTATAGAAGTCAGTTAGTAAGTCAGAATTAATATCAGGGGGTAAATAGCAAACGCATAACTGAATTCTGCAAGCATGAGACGGAAACAATGTGATCCAAAGATCCTCGGCACCACTATCCCAATCAAAATGCCTAACGACATCAATATCTTTTTTTATAGCTACGATGACACCGCCTCCGTCAGATTTCTTTGACAAACTAGTCTCACGGTCTCTCCTAAAAACGTTATACCTGCCATCAAATATTTCTCCATCAAATACACTATCATTCAGATTACTTTCAGTGAAACAGACAACATCATAATTACATGCCAATATATTTAAGTAAACTTCCGTTGTTTTTGTTCTAATTCTATTAACATTTTGATAAAATATTGTTAGACTTTGATCCATATTAAAGACTAGGTTAGACATAATGAATGCAGTTATCGTAACCAAAAGAATGTTGTTACTTTTTTAACTTGTTTACAGTACATGAATCACAGAGAATATATTAAACGTCTTCGATCTCAATACAAATTCGATATTTGGAGTTTATTTAAATTAATTAACTTAAACTTGATTATTTAATTAAGACGATAACACACAAAGTCCATAACCAGTCAAAAGCAACTTTTGTAGAGGTAATTTTCCTTCGTATTCCAGAATGGGAAATGTTGATTCTGCCTTATCGTCACCTTACACGCGAATCCGAAATTACATTATAACACGTTAATTAAATAAGATTAGGACATGAAGTTTAATCACAAGAATTGACAAATATGGAATTCACTTCTATCAGCGGTGTTCCTTAATAATTTTTACATTGGGGATTTCAAAAAAAAGAATCTGTCGTCTTCTCAAAAAGTCGGCAATGACCATTGTGTTGCTTGCTAGTATCCATGAGCCGTGGTGATTGCTTTCTAACCCACATGCTCGATTGCCCACTATAATTTATTAAAACGACCAACTTTTATTGAACATTTTGCGTAATATTCGATCCAGATCACTATCTATTATAAAAGAGTGCAAGATAATCTAAGAATAACCGGCAACAATTTATTTTATTTAGGTAGGTACTATATATTTTTTTACACCGGTGTTCCCAATTGTATTCGAGTGTATACGTCTGATAACAAGTCAATTGAAGTCCATACTCGCTCGCCATTGGTGCTAATAAGCGAGCGAAGGAACCGGTTTCCTTCCACGCAGCAATTGTTCTATAACAGGTCCGCGATGACCTCAATTTTGGTCACATCAGAAGGCTTAGTGTGGCTTTGCATTTCACTTCTCACCATCGAATCGGTTCGAAGTGAGACGCAGCGAACCAATCACATTGCAGTGTGCTTAGTTGCGTCACAATAGCTAAATGTGAAATGCAAACCCGCACTAAGCCCTCGGAACCATTACTGAGTACTCAAGTAAAATAACACCAGAAATCGATCGTGACTGTTATTTATGGAATTAAACATTTGCAGTGTTGAAAGTCTGATATTCAATGTCAGCTCTATGTTTGAATACTTCAATGTAGTTTACGCTAAAACTTAAAAGCCAAGCTCATAGCGTCTTTGTTTCGCCGATAATCATTTTTGGTATAACAATTTTACGTAAATTATATTGCGAGGATGACGTTTGAAGTTTCACTTTATCGTTTTCACTGAAAGTAAAGTGATTTTGATTTTGAATTAACTAAATTAAATTATTAAATCAGTGAAATCTAATCTTTCAGGTCTACATAAGAGAGCCGTTAGCAGAGTTATGGTCATGTATGGTAGATCTTAGAGCCATGGCAAGAACGTGGGCTCTATCCTGCTCCATTGACGACGCAGCACGATGTGGCTCCGTTGTGTTTTCTATATGTTTTGACACTGATGTGCGTTGACGTAAGTCGAAACTTCATACAATCTCCACGTTGTTTTGCGTTGATCCGTCGACGGACGTCAACACGACGGAGAATGACGGAGCGCAACGGAGCAATGGGGCGTGGCTCTATCAGAAGGAAAAAAATATTATTTATTTATTAAAAGCTTTTATTTTAATATAATGCTACTAATCTTATAAATACGAAAGTTTGTGAGGATGTATGTATGTATGTTACTCAAATCTACTGACCGGATTGTTATGAAATTTGGTACACGGGTAGAAAATAACCTAGAAGTAACCTAGTAGAACGTAGGGCACTTTTTATCCCGAAATTCCTACGTGCGCAAAGACTCAGGGCGCAGAGCTAGTAAAATTTAATAATACTTAAACCCTCTTAAACTTTTACGTAATGTTGTGATTTTATTCAACAAAAGTTTACATAATTCCAATGTGCTAATAAATTTAATATAATGTGCACGATCAATCCATCTAGCTGCACATAGAAAGTGCATTTGGTCATAAGCTGCTGCATTGAACGGTGATGGATGAAACGAGCATGTCACAGTAAAGATGCGAATTGTACTAATTTCATAATTGTCTAACTTACATAGATAGAAACTTCATTTGCAGCAACAGAACACGGTATACGTCAAAATAAAAAATAACACACAAGTACAATAATTAAGTGCACATATAATTACATATAAGTAATATGCACCTATCAGGACACATGCGTGAAAAAAATTGCGCGAAAGACATTTGCGCGCAACGACACTTGCGCTTAAAGACTTATGCGCGCAAGACCCATGCGCGAAAGATCCATGCGCGCAAGATATTATAAAAAGTGGTTAAAGGATGAATTTCTGAAAAAATGTTACATACAAACGTTGCTCCCCTTGGACGTATCTATCCACTTGGATAATAAAAAAGGGGAGTTTTATGGCAAGATAAATTTATGAATTAATACAACACAACGCAAAGCAACTTAATTAATTTAAATCAACTTAAAGTAACTTAATTAATTTCTTAACCGTTTAGTCTTTCGCGCAAGATGTTTACGCGCAAGTTTTCATTTTCTTTCGCGCAAGTTCTTTCGCTCAAGTTCTCGCGCACAAGTTTCTTTCGCGCAAGTGCTTTCGCGCACCTTTCTTGCGCGCAAGTTTCTTTGCGCAATCACCCGGGGCTATACATAAGATACGCGAGCGAAGCTGCGAGCAACAGCTAGTTATATTTTCAATAATATTAATGATTAATCTGATTTTGAAATGACTTGATATTTACTGAAATTTAATATTACAAATAAAAACCAAAGAAATACCAAATTATTTATGTTATTATGAAACGATCGTGGTGTAATGGTTAAGACGCGCGTCTGTGGATCGAAAAGTCTCAGGTTCGTATACTACTCGTGCCATATGAGTTTGTATACCAATCTGACTCATATATAGCAGTTTTCACTTGCTTCCGGTGAAGGAAAACATCGTGAGGAAACAAGCACACTGGTGGACAGTTTAGTTCACTAGTGTGTATGCGACTACCAGCCACTAGATGGCGGTAAATAGTCATGTCAGATGACTTTAAGCCACTTGAATAAAAATATGACACTAGTGTTAGCAATAACACCCTCGATATGATGATGATATATTATTATTATTAATACTTTTATTCATCAAAAATAAACTAAATAAGTAGTGATAATACTTATATTTAATAATGTGTAAAATAAAACCCCATAATATTCATAGCATAAATTACTATTTATTCCATAATAATGGTTAAATATTAAATTCCACAGTGCTTCACAACACCAAATATTTGACTTCATAGTAAATTATCTATAAAATATTTAAATTATCATTCCATGTAATAATACTTATTTCGATCACAACTTTAACTTCGCACTTTACCAGTAACATGTGCATTGTGCACGATGCAATAATCCTACCTACTTATTTAACCTATTCGCAAATAATTCAGGCGAAATTCACCCCTATGTTATGCTCATACAGGTTGTTATTGCATCCATAAATACCCAAATCCTGCTTTCGACCGTTTGGAAGCTAACATAAATATTCGAGTATGCGAAACAATGTTTTAAAATTTAATACATCTTCTTCAGTAGAAAATCCTTTAAAAGTGATGAACGAAAAATACGTAGAAACATCGATATTAAAAAGACAAAGAAAATGATTTTTTTTTTGCAAAAATATTATTAATTTTCTTTATTATTTATTTATGTAAATTAATAATAATAATATTTATTTTAAAATAATATTAATAATAATTATTATTACTAATACTATTTTGTAAATTATTAATAATTATTATTATTAATGTTATTTTGTATATTGTAAAGTATTATTAATAACAATATTTATTATTAATTTATGTAAATAAATGTTTCACCGGCTAATCGTATTTACATTTACATGGTAAGTGCACTGCCAACCCACAAAACAAAAACTTAAAAGTGACACTATCATTTCGATACTACTTACATTAATGCCTTATCTGAGTTTATAGTTCAAACATTGTTTAAATAAAATAACATTTACATAAACAGTAATGTCCTAACGTGCTTTTTAATTAAATTTTACTTCAATATCTTCATATTGTTGTGTAATTTTGTTGTAAACTTTTGCTATAAACACAATACTTTTATTACGCATGTTTTTTTTTCAATTATAGTGTGATAAAATGGGACTGCAATATAGTGACTAAAGCGGTAGTGGTGGTAACCATTAGGTTAAGACCGGTGGATTGAAAGGTCTCAGGTTCGTATCCTATACGTGCCATAAACGAGTTTGTCTATCAATTTGACTCATATATAGTACTTAGTTTTCATAGACCACCACTTGCATTCGGTGAAGGAAAACATCATGAGGAAACCTGCACACTGCAACTATCTGCCACCAGATGGCGGTAAGTAAGTAATCGTAAAAGTCATGTCAGATGCCTTTAGGCGACTTGAATTAAATCTAACACCGGTGTTAGCAATAACACACTCGATATGTTGATATTTGCAATAGAAATTGATAATACAAAGCTTTTATTATGCCATGAATGACTCATTTATAACGGGATATATTGGGGTTGCAATATAAATTGATATTTACAAAACTAAATAATATAAACAATCTAAAATAATAAGCTATATGTAAAGGTATATTATTATTATTTCCTAACGAATGAAAATTTCTTAACAAAAAGAAAGCAGTTTGTATATAGGTATTTCCCGTAACACTGTAACTGTGATATAAAATCTGCTATTCCAAATTACATTAAAAGGAAATCGTCACGAATTTTCGTATTTCTGCAACACGGAGCGTTGTGGAAATAAAAATTACTGGCATTATTTTTTCACGGCGCCACAAATTCAGAGTTCACTTAAAATGACAGAAATTTAAATAACATTCGTTTAAATCGCAGGTCAATTTTATGAATGAATTATTAATGAATGACGCTCAAGTACGAAACAGCAAAAGTAGGAATGAAAACGGTGAAAATTAATGGGAGTTTCATTTGATTTGTTCATTCATTCATTCTATTTTCTTTACATATTTAATTTTCTTTCTTTTTCTAACGAACTATACTAAGATGAAAAAAAATCAGAGTTAATTGTTAAAAATATGAGAACAAGCAACGCAGGTAAGCAAAAGAACTCAATTCTTGAATAAATTCAAGCCACGAACGTGAAATTCCAAAAACTGGAAACAATTTGCAATCAGACAGGCAAAGGCGAATAAATTAAAAGTTGCCAGTACTGAATTAGAGGTTTTAAATAATTGAGATTGTTACTTGCAAGGTGGAGGCGAGAGAGGAGCGTGCTATGAAAATAAATTTGCATTCTCCATTATTGTGCTGGTTCTGGGCTTGTTACAGACCTATTCGTTTAAAAAAAACGTGTTGCACTCCGGTAGAGTGCCGGCTGAAGTGAAAACTTGAATATTAACGTTGTACACTTTTGACGTCTTACGAATTTTCGATCACGTGTCCTGATGCGAGTTAAACATTTTTTACCCATCACATAAAGTGCACAAACGCCGCTAAAGAAGTTTTCACTTCAAGACTAAGAATCCGTGCATAGTGAACAATGAGAGCATTTTCACGCAAGAATGAAAGAAAAATAGAGATATCTCTCTCTAGTCCTAGCGTTACATTCAGAGTTATGACGCCCCAAAGCTCTGGGTTCGCGTAAATATCAACCATTTTGGTTTTTTACCTGACGTCTACCCACTTTGAGGAACCTATTTGTTATCTATTTGTTACCTGTCCGCTGTTAAGGCATCCCTTAGTCGCCTCGTATGATATCCATGGGAGGATTTGGTGTGGTCCTATTCTAGAGCGGGACCACACTGAATTGCTGTGCAACATTTTTGCTGCACGATCGTATGGAAGTGTAAAATTCTATAACCTATTGACTAATGTAACCGAACCTAATGGAGAAGGCAATGGCAAACCACTCCATTAATTATACCAAGTTGCCCTTAGTCATGAGGAATATGATTATGAAGAAAAACCGATCCTAAGACTACATATCCGACCCGACCCGGACAAAAACAGTTACATACATTGCAAGTTAGGTTAAACAAGAGTTGAAAAAAAAAATCTTGTAAAAAAACAATACAGGTTTTTGATTTCACTTTCCAAAATCGAGAAAATAAAATCAAGATCGGAAATACGTGAGAAAATAAAACGAGAATATAAATTTTACTTTAGCGCATAGCCAGATATTTATAGAAATCGAAAACCGCTTAGGAAAACATTAGGCACATTTCCAATGGCGATATTTGTTTTTTTTCCAAAAAGATAAAGATTTATTATTTACTAGCTTTGCTCACGGCTTCGTCCGCTTGAATTTCCCATGGGAGCAGTGATTTGAGCATTGATTGATTTTTCCGGGATAAAAGCTAACCTATGTCCTTCTCCGTAGCTCGAAGTTCATACAAATATGTATGCATGAAGAACATTGGTTATTCAGGCAGATAAAGTGTGATGAAAATATAACAAATCACACATATATTGAGCTAGCCCCAAAGTAAGTTCGAGACTTGTGTTATGGGATACTAACTCAACGATACTATATTGTATAACATATACATAAAATATACAGATAAACAAGACCAAGACCCGGGCCAATAAGAAAAAGATCATTTTCCATCACGTCCCGACCGGGGATCAATCCCCTCGGGACCTCTAGGTTAAGAGGTAAGCACTTTACCACAGCGCCACCGAAGTCGTCAAAAAAATGTAATTAAAATCAAACAAATTTACTTTCGCATTTATAATCTAAGTTGGTATTAGGATAGTTAGGATAAGGATTTTTCTATTGTTCTTACAAGATATAACCGGATATGAAGTATTTTTGTTTCAAAATGTTATATGAATCTTCTTCAAGCGACCAGTCTGAGTTCAGTATGACAGTGCCCCCATATACCTGGGTTCAATGAATCACTCTATCTATAAAAAAAAAACAGGATCCAAAAGCGTTGCGTAGTTTTAAAGATTTAAGACAAGAGACACACAGACATCGGGCCATTTATTATGTACTATGTAAATTGTAATGTCAAATAAAACGTACATTAAAATGTGTTTCATAATACAATACATTTTGTATTCTAAACGCCATCTAGGGTAGGGTGTACATATTTTACATTAATTTTGCCCTCTATTAAAAAAACTCAGCGTTTTGGTTTATCATATTTTTATCTTCTTTAAATAAACAATGTTATAATAGTACGACAAGTATATATTTGTCTATTTTATATAACAAACATAAGCGGTTATAATATGTTTGTTATATAAAATAGACAAATATGAATAACAAATTTTACAAAAACAAAAAATCACGACTACGGCTGCCATCCTCAATTCACTTAAAGTTACTCAATTATATAGATACTGAATTATATATTAATAAAAATTTATTTTTTTATAATTACACCACAAATACGAATTACCACAATTATGTGTAACGCCATCTATTGGGGAATTAGTAAATTAAACATAAATAGAAACTTGAGCATATAGCGCCATCTATCGCAGGGTGGTTAAATCATAAACACATTTCAAGTCTTTGTAGGTTCGCTTTGTTGATTACACAGAAACTTATGTCTGGTTTTGGTAGATGGCAAAACACTTAAAATGATTTAGAGCCGTGACCCATTGTTCCGTTGCGCTCCGTGGCGTTGACATCCGTTGACAAATAACGTCAGAATTTGTATGAAGTTTCGACGTCAATGTACGTCAGTGTCAAAACCTATACATAAATAAAGTAAGTCGAATCTCCATACAGTTTCCGCGTTGATATGTCAACGTACGTCAACATGACGGAGGATCTCTAGATACGTGCGCTGGGCATGCATTTTATTAAACTAATAAAATCTTCAATTCTAAAACTGCCCCGCTCACTGTTGTATGTTTTTCCGAATGGAATATTTTTACAGAATGCCCTTTACGCTGTCCAATGAGTTGCACCAATGAACATCGACCACGCACGAATTGAAACTGGCTCTGTTGGAGCAGAAATGAATAACTTTCAGCAGGCATCTGTCTGTATACTTTCAAAACAAATTGTGACAATAATATATTTGTATTGGAGAGGATAATAAAAAAAATCTTTAATCATTTTCTCGGTCTCATAATCTTATGGTGAAAAAAAAACATTTTTTACAATATAGTGATATAATATTCTTAGCTTATCATTTAATTTCATATCTCCTTTCCTCAAGGTATCCTGGAAGAGATTGTACTAGCTATGAGGCCAAATTTATATCTTGTATCTTGTTTTGTTGCAATAAAGTGTTTTTACTTATAAGGTGTGAGACTATTGTGAAATTTCTTTGCCACAATAACATCAAATAGAAACCATAACTAAATAATATGCCAAAATCGATTAAACCTCTGCATAGCTTTCGCGGGTTAACTTTCTGTGGTTACCGTATGGTACAAGTTATAGACGACCGAGAAATATTACAATAGACAATTAACAGAACTTAAAATAATAAAATGTTACTATTTGAATTTAATCTACTTCTGCTTATGTTACGTTAAAATTATCCATGTCAATGCAAAAAGAATTTCTTGCGGAAGGAATCATTAAAAAAAAATCTAATCATTCATAAAATTGACATTAGCATAGTACAGATAACATATTTTAAAGTCAGATAGAAAAACGAATGCAAGTCTTTGTTATTATTTGAAAAATTGTAATGACAGCGCGATCGCCGTAATCAAAACGCTTTTAGAGCCTTCATTCGAGGAAAAACTCTCAGGATTGGCTCCCAATTAAAGAATTTGTCAATTAACATAATTATTGTCACACATCGAACGTAACAAGGTCTCTTTGACAGCAGTACCAGCTTTGTATTGTATTTATTTTAATATATTCTATTATAAAACTTGTTTTTTGGGCCGAATGCTTGCAGTTATGTTTTAACCAACCCGAATTCCTCGGTCCAAACAGTTTTGAGTTAGCCCAACTATTTGTGAGCCATCCTTTGATATAGTTTTCAATTGCTGCATTCTAAGCTCAGATTGTGGTATACAATGACGATGTTATACTGTAACTAGTTTTTCCTGCGGCTTTGCTTTGCTGAACTTTAGAAAAAAAGTAGCTTAGTAAGTAGTGTTTGCAAAAGAGGGCATTTAACTACATCCATACCAAATTTCACCAAAATCGGACCATAGGTTTAGCCGCGAAAGAGAAACAGATAGTTATATTTCAGTTTGTAAAATATATAATAATATATTTTAAGTCTAGTAGACATAATATATGAGATAGATATGAGAAATTCAATTTTTATACTAGACTAGCGGCGAGTACCGGCTTTGCTCGGGTAAAAATATAATAAATTATACACAGAAACATTCCTTGGGAATCACACTACGCCTCTTTTGCAGTTTTAGATTACATCTCAAAACATCAAGTTACATCTCAAGTTTTCCCATAGTTTTTTTTTAAAGTATTTTTATTAGTGAGTCAGTAGTTTTAGTAGTGTTATATGATTTAGTAACTCGATCTCGCCTCCATACATAAATCCTTAATAACTTTTTTATTTATCATTGAGTACGTGGTTAATTTGGACATTTTTTGCAGCCGTTTACCTTTTTCACCGTTTTTATTCAATAAAAGTTTTACAAATAATTTTGTTCTATCAATAATAATCCCCTCCAATACTCACTTTTCTATTGAACCATGAATAAGTAACGCAAGAAAACATAGGCATTCGTCGAAAGAAATTATTTTGATCGCGTGATCGCCTAAGTGAGCTCTAATTTAGTTGACCGTTTAGACTGGGGCTTTACTGATAGCTGATTTATATACCTGACTTGGCTTGATATAGTAAAGGATGATGTGTATAAAGACAGGATGCCGTGTTGGAATTGTAATGCATCCTAATCAAATGCTGACAAATGTCAATGTCAAATATGTCAGACGTTTGTTTTTTTTATTGCTCTCTGGTCCGCGCTATAATTCTCTGCTCTGTGTGAGTACACAGCGCAGAGAGTTCAAGCGCGGACCAGAAGGCGAATGCCTTGTTTGTTGTTATAATAAATATCAAAAAATATCTAACGTTGTTTCGCTGCTACATGGATAAATTTACACCAACATGCCGGAGAAACAGAGGGGAAAAAGTAGAAAAGTGGACAATGGGGATCCATCCATGGAGCGTCAGAGCTCCCGCTGCTCCGAGGATGGAATTAAGGAAATATTAAGATAAGAGAAAGAGAGAGAGAGAGAGTACTATGTGCTTCGAACAGGACAGTGATGGCAAATCAGCTGACAATACCACTGTAATTAACTAAACTAAAAACTTGTAACGACATCTATTTTTGAGAAGAATATTTTCTCGGTGTATTATCGACAAACTGAAAACAGTCCTTTTTATATAAAATTAAATTTCTTATTCATTTGAGTAAAAGTCTTTTTTAAAATTATATACATCATATTAAGAGCATGTATTTATACAACAAAACAACAACGACAAATCTACTTTATCATTATCCTGCTATATAACAAACTAGAGCCTTACAATGTCTTAAGAATGACGTTTGACCCTTTCTGGATGGGTTAATTTAATACTTCACAGGTATTTATTTATGTATGTATATAAAACACGTTAGTTTTCACTTTTAGTAATTTCGTGTTCTTTTTTGTAAAGCTAAAAATAAAAACTTTGACATATATAGGTACCTTACCTAGATATTTTCACAATCTGTTGAACATTGGAAAATAGACATGTTTGTGAAAACTTTTTTCTTCAATATGATTGACATATTAAAATACTTTCGATTCGTATAATAATATCGAAGAAAAGGAAATTTATGTGTTCACTACTCGTATGAAACTTATTTGACGTAAAAGCGAGCGAAGTCAAAGCATAATACATGACAAATGAAATAAAATGAATTTAATATGCTTATAAAATTATACTAACGTTTTTTGCAAAAAATATAGTAATTTCATTATTTATTAAGATAAATGTATGTCATTATGTATTAAAGTAGGACCATGGAATTAGTAGGTTCTCCGTAAGTACTTACTTAATACATCAGTAGGACCTATTTAATACATCACATTTGATATCTGTCAGTCTATAGCTAGAACTGTCAAAATGTCTCCTTTTGTTAGTATTATTTATTTAATACTAACAAATAATTTGACGACCTTGGTGGCGCAGTGGTAAAGTGCTTGCCTCTGAACCGAGAGGTCCCGGGTTCGAACCCCGGTCGGGTCATGATGGAAAATGGAACATTTCCTTATTGGCCCGGGTCATGGATGTTTATCTATACATGTATCTGTTATAAAATATAGCATCGTTGAGTTAGTATCCCATAACACAAGTCTCGAACTTACTTTGGGGCTAGCTCAATCTGTGTGATTTGTCCTAATATATTTATTTATTTATTTATATTTCATAATACTAGTATTTTAATGGTATAAAGTTTTTAGAGTTCTGATTTTGGAACAATAAATATTGTGTGCCCTCCGTTACAAGGTTACTTTAATGAATTTTGACGAAGTGTCAAATGTGACCTAATAAATTGATCCTACTGTATGTCCTAAAATTTTGTACAAATAATGAGGGTGTATTACACTCTGTAACCAGGGCCACCTTGATGATAGCTGAATCGTGTCTGAGTATATTTATACGGAAACTTTTGAAACAATCGCGTGACTCCTGACATGACGTGTGGCCCTTCAAGCCTATGGATTCAACACTTCGCTCGAAGACGCCATATTGTGACGTCACGAAAATTGCCTTCACTTTTTATCGAACTCATCTGAATAAATAACTCGTGTGTATAAATCTTTCAACTGTTTCACTGCTTTTGTTAAAACGTGCGAACTGGTCGATAAATATTCTTGTAAAGTTTTTTGAGTACTTTTTTTAATGTGACGTTGTATTACAATACTTAATCTATAATTTTTATAAGATACACATACCTAAAGGCGCTTAAAATTACTTTTTCAAAGTTTTATTTCATTGTAAGGTTGTTAGCTGGTTTCCTTAAGTGGATGTATTTATAAATTCTATTTTGTACACCAGCAAGTACCCTATCAGCAGAAGCAGCGGTGGAGTAATGGTTAAGACGCCCGCCTGTGGATCGAAAGGTCCCAGGTTCGAATCCTTCTGGTGCCACATGAGTTTGTATACTGTATAATCTAATCTGACTGAATCTAGTTTTCATCGACCACCACTTGCTTCCGGTGAAGGAAAACATCGTGAGGAAACCTGCACACTGGTTGATTGTTATTAACTTGTGTGTGAAATGGAGAAGGCAATGGCAAACCACTCCATTAATAATGCCAAGAAAGTTGTTGTGTGTGTTTCATTCCACGTAATGACCACGACCACCCTCAGCCATGAGGAATACGACTATGAAGAGAGAAGTACCCTATCACAACATCAGAAATCAAAATTATTGCATTAGGAATTAGATACTGGCTGGATACACGTGAAAACGAACGAAAAAGTAAAAAAAAAAACAGTAGGTACTCAGGCCTAGTATTACCTGTTAATTACAGTTTAGCTTATCGATCATTTTGACTGTTTTAGAGGCGCAAGTCACGAGCGTATGGCCGCGGAAGTGGGCGGGAGTGGCTTGAAGGCTCTTGAGGTAAGGGAGAGACTATAGAATTGTTTTTTTTTTCAATAGACAGTTAATAATATTTGTTGACCGATGGAATAGCCCTTTGGTTCAGCGGTGGTTGCGGTTTCAAGGCTGTAAAGTGTTTATATAAAATATATGTTTTTCATGACACTAGTTTAAGTTAATGTTGTTAGTAATATCATATGGACTCGATCTGAAATCTATATTTTGAAAATATTATTGAATAATTTATTTATTTACTAGATTGAGAGAACTATTTGATAAACTGCAAATTTTGATATTGGTGAAAACTTTGCTATTTAACTGGAAGAGATCCTTTCATGGGACAAGTCCGCCATTATATTAACTTCTTAATGTGTGTGTACTTTTAACATGTATTATTTTTAGAACAAATGTACCTATTACAAAAAACTAAACTATTCACAATTATATTTTTTTTTCTTTTAAAAGATCTCCCATACCAACTGCTCAGTTAGTCAACATTAATTTTACAAACTCGCAAAATCTAGTTAATTTTTATATAAATTGAATTTGTGTATTATAAACATTTAAGTATCATTTTAGACATTAAATTCCTTTTAAGAAACTTTTATATTTTAAAATTTTAACAGACGTTTAATCAATTACGGAGTTTTAACATATTCTTTCTTCGCAATCATTGCATCTTATTGTCTGCTCACTTTCACTTCAATTTGAATAAAATACGCTAACGCTTGCAATATAAACTTACCATAACAAGAGCACCAGCACGCAACCGTCTTTTTAGGCTCAACGATTATATAATAATAAATTATATTCATGCCATAATAATTTACATATTGTGAATTGGCCTACGTTGAGTAGTAAATAAATTGTATTTCGTTGCCTTCTCACTTCGTTTATAATTAAGTGGTAGAAATTTATGATGGAGTATTAGTTATAATTTTTATAACTTGTAGGGTTAAGGGCTTTTTATGGTATTTACTCTTTCTGAAACTCAATAGACTAAAACAGCGGTCGTCAACCGTTTGGCCACTATGCTGTGAAATAAAGCAGTAGGCCGTTAATCACGCGATGCGCGTAGCATTTTAAGTAGGTTTGGTAGTACTCTGGTACTAACATTGCCAGTTTCAATTTACGTATTATTTTTATGTGCGACTTCAAATTCATACTATAGTATACTGTAGTGATCAGTTATCCGTTCTGTATGATTATAATGATTAATTAAATTTTGATATAATATCTACTAATTTGTTAATAATAAATTAGCCATGGATTATGAGCGTGAAGAAATGGCAATCGAAAATACAATTACAAAAAGTAATTTTGTTCGCAATTATCGTTTTCATAATTGAAAAAGCCGACTCATTTCAGATAATTCCAACAAAGTTACTTTTTAAATACAACGAAAATATTTTTATTATTCGCTGGAAAATTAATATTGCTGTTGAAAAGGGGATTATCTTGATTAAGAAAGTGAGAAAGTTAAGTCTATTTAGGCAGCTGTAATAATTTTGTCTTTCTCGTGATATGGTAATTGCTAAAAACCAAGCCAGGGACCACAGATAAATTTACTAGATTTTTTTCTAGTAAGTATTTTTACAAATGCTAAACATTTTTGATACTGAATTTTAGAAATACCCAAATAGAGATCGGTTTATTTGGCATAAATTTGGGATTTTAGTTGGGAATGAAATTTGGTATGTATATAGTTCATAAGCCAAGTTGTTACCTATGCATGCTGTATGTAATACCTGTGTAAAACCACTGGACCCCCAAATGCCGGAAGTGGTTGAAAATTTGTATGAAAAATGCAATCGATACATTTTGCCGCTTTGCTCCGCTAATTATGAATAATGAATGAAATGAATAATATTATGAATGCAAAAGATTGTGAGGATGTATGTGTGTCAACGTAGAGTACATTTCATCCCGAAATTTCCACAGGAGCATAGCTCCGGGACGTACTTAGTACTATATAGTAAATTGAAAATATATTTAATTGGTTATTTCAACCTAAATTAGTAAATTAAATAAAAACCTTTCCGAGCATTTGAAAATAAACACTCACATGTTTATTCATATCGGTAAAAAACCTTGACAAAACGGTCCTAAACGAAGAAGTAATTAAACAATCTTTTACTTAACCTTAGCAAAGGAAATAAAAATTTAAGAGCCTTGATCATATTCTAAATTGTATTTTATCATGCAATGGTAAGCTTTGAGTCAACATTTTGAATAAATACTTTCCTGATTTTAAGATTAAAATGGTTTTCGTTTGGGATTTTATCTTCGAATCGTACAATTTCGTGTTTTTAAAAAGTGTTGCTTTTACTCGAAATTGACATCATATCAATAGGAAAATCAAGGAAATAAAAAAGATTTAGTAATTATTACAAAACACAAGCTGCGCCCCGTGCTAGCTCCAGGGCTCCAATGGTAATTTCGGGATAAAAAGTATCCTATATGTTATTCCAGGTTATATTCTACCCGTGTACTAAATTTCATAACAATCCGTCCTGTAGATTTTGCGTGAAAGAGTAACAAACATACATAGACATAGGTACATCCTCAAAAATTTTCGCAGGATTTATATTATAGAAATATTCTTTTGAATAAATTATAAAGCGCAGTTGGCATCAACCTTCTCAAACTCATTGCAAATTTCCCGCTATTACCGCAGAATAGAGGTAATTTGACTTGCAGTTGACTGTTATGTACTAACCAGATCACAATTTGCTAAACGCATTTACTAAACATGTTATTTGTATGATATGAGATAGTAACTGTGATAAATAATTTTGACCAAAAGGAATGAGGAAACCAAATGAAATTACTAATAAAGAGCAGGTCTAATCTCAAAAGCTTCAATATGCTTAACTAAATTAGTTTAACAAAGTTCCAGTTAAAAGCCTAAAATCTAATCTCAGTTATAAGCTAAGTGCCATAAATTAAAATTAACAAGCACGCTATAGGGGCAAATACCTGTTTCATAATGATGTCTACCATTTAGTGCACCAATTCGAATAGCACATTATAAAGATTCCGTGTATTGGTGAATATTTTGGAGGTATATAATTAAGAGATCGAGATTAAATTAAAATAAGGTAAAAATACTTACTCTCTCAACTGAGCGTTTTTCCGGTTACTTTACTCGATGAGTATTGGATCCCAGAGTCCGCTGTAAAATACACCATCTAAAATAAAACAAAAAAAAAATAATAAAAGTTTTGTTTCATCTTAAAAAGTTATAAATCTAGAATATCTCTGTTAAAGCGGAAACAGACATGATTTCATATAAACTTTCACCCCCCATTTAAGTCGTTCGGGGGATGAATATTGAAAACATGTACTAATTTAGCCGTGAAAGCGGACGAGACAGAAATATAGACAGACTTTCGCGTTTATAATTGTAATATTACTATGGATTTTTAATAATATTTTTAAAATATACTAAGGAGGATAAAATAAGAACAACTGATTTCATAAAAAATATATTAAAAATTAAAACTTGTAAACTAAAAAAAGAGGTAAAGTAAATAAAACAAAATGAATAGTATCTAGTATGTACGTAAGCTACAAGTTTTCATTTAATTTATTCCTTATAAATTATTGGCGGTTGGTCAAGAACGTCAACAACGAAGCTAATTCGAATTGGTGCTATTTTAATTGATGCGCAAAACGGCACACCTCTTTATAAGGTTAACTCTATTTCGCCATTAAAGTTATGGATCGTTAAAACGGATATAAAATATTAGTATTTATTTAGTAGTCAATGTACAATTACCATTATTATGAATGTGAGTATTTATGCAACTTTTTGTTTTATGTACAATATATGATTAGCCAGCTCCTCGCCGGGGCTTCGCTCCCGTGGGAATTTCGGGATAAAAAGTACCCTTTGTATTATTCCAGGTTATATTCTACCCGTGTATCCGATAATCCCGTAATCCGTCCAGTAAATTTCGCGTGAAAGAGTAACAAACACACTCTCATATAATATACACAAAAACATACAAACGTTCGCATTTATAATATTAGTAGAATTAGAGTATTTATTAGAGATTTTTGTTTAAAAATGAATTGTATTTCTTCAACATGTGTCGGTTGTGTTTGTAATACAAACTTTCACCCCTCATTTTCGGTCTTTGGGTAGAAATTCGAAAAACATATAGTCTATATTCGGGTCGTAACGATTTTGATGCGTCAAAACACGTAAACGTAAATACGTCACTGCAGTTTTCCCTGTTATACAATTTATCCCGGTAGGTTTATACATTAAATGACCCCCTACGAAGCCAGGCTAGGCAATTAGATATAAGAACGAAATATATAGAGTAATAAATATAATAGACAGAGACGGACAAAAATGGTAAACGAAGAGAGGCCTATGCTTAGTTATATATAACTCTTGCGTTACTGAGTGACTGACTGACAGACAACGCACAGCCGAAACTACTGGGCGTAGAAAGCAGAAATTAGGTGTGTAGGTTCCTAGGAATGTGTAGCACTAAGAAAGGATTTCCTGAAAATTCCAACGGGAAACGGATTGTTACTCACATACGAAGTTGTGGGCAAAAGCTAGTGTAATAATAAAATCATTTCGCTTCCTCCTTTGACTTACACCACATTAACTATACACATACCAATTTTCTACACCCTAACACTAGTTCGTGCAGGCTTTGATCGATTTTGTTTGTTCGTTGCTTGCTTTAAGCTCGAAAACTAAAATAGAAAAAACTCGCTTTTACAAATACTCTGCATATTTCTTTGAATCTACTCTTTCAGTTATATATATGAAAAAATGTATTTATATATATAACTAGCTTTTGTCCGCGGAAACTGCGAAAATGGATCAGACATGATTTTCATACAATCTTTCACCCCCCATTCATTTGGGGGTTGATTTTTTGAAGAAAAATTTGCCTATGTTTAAGCGAGATTTTTTAACTACGTGATTGGTATTCATCATAGTCGTGAAAGTAGAACAGAGAGACAGACACAACATATTGTTATATATTGTCTATGATATGTATATAACATATATCACGTCCTAACATTTTCAAAATTGCAATTTGTATAAGTAAAAACATATTTCCGAACGATATTAACCCGGAAACCATAACGGAAAGGTCATATAGGCTTAAAACATCCCAGCAGGCGTAGAAAATTAAATGGGTCGGAGTAATAATAAAAATGTGTTGGAACACAATGGGAGTACCGTCAATTTCGACCCTCGGTCGGAATGACCACTGTCCACTCGCATTATTAACGGAGGTGTACACTGCTTACTGCTAATTCTGTTCATAAAATAACAAGTTTAAAAAAAATGCCCCAAGCTTTTATTTCATTATATAGTCGTCAGAGAGATTTTTTGGCATTTAACGCCTGACAAAAACCCAAGTCCGTGCTGTAAACGATTGAGGAATTTCCTGGTTCCTGGAGCCGATCAGGGCTGCACCATCAGGTCACGCTTATCATAGTAATGTATTGTCATGGAAACTGAACCGATGTGGGAAATTTCAACTCTGTAGTTTAACTGGATGTAGGAGAAATCTAACTTACAGATTTGATTTCAGACAGACAACGGGACAGTCTATTGAAAGTAAATAAAATCTTGTAAAATATAAATAAGAAAGTGTTTATTTTGTCTCCAATGACCTGCGTCCCAAGCGGTATCACAAAAAAATATAAAAAATAACAAGACGACAGATTAATAAAATTTGGTGTGAATTTTGATAAAGAACCAAGACCAAACATGACTTTACGTCCATTATCTACTCAAATTTTTAAAAATGTTCTTGACTTTTTAGGAATGAACTGGGAAAATACGGATTGCAAGCCATCTACAAACTCGTGTTATCAACATATAACAACACACCATATGCAATGTATAAATATAGATAGACAATACTGCAGTTGTCTATAATAGAGGACAGGAAAGGGATGTCAATTGTTAAAAATATGCAATAATATCGATTCCGAATATACCGATTCCGACAAAGTTTGATTGCAAATAAATTAACTCAGGGATATATACTCAAGCTAAAAAGTATGTAAGTATATAAAATGTGTCAAAAGAAATAAAGAAAGAAACGATAGTCGATTTTCTCAGTCATATTAGCGAGATTGGACAATCACGAGGCGTCCAACACGCCTCGTGATAAGATAAGTCCAAAATTGTTTTTTGTTGTAAATTGGGAAATACTAAAATTATATTTTCATTTATAATCATATGATTGTGAGGTGGGAAAGAGGCGTAAAATCAAAATCTAGCTAGAAAAATGTTCTATGTGTAGAAATTTATTGTGTGGCCATCTCTGCTGGTGGACAAATTTATACAAAATTTGTCCACCAGTGTACACCGACCAACATGGTCCCAGTAATGACAAAGATGATGAGACAACATTTTTGCACGGGGACTTTGTAATGAAAACGTGTCGATATTGTCCGGAATGAGTTTGAATTTCAGCTTCGAACATGTGTGTGTCATTATCTGTTTTAACTGTTTTAAAGTCATTCACGAAAAATCTACTGGACGGATTGTTATGAAATTTGGAACACGGGTAGAATATATACTGAAATAACATATAAAGTACTATTCATCCCGACATTCCCACGGAAGCGAAGCTTTGGGGCGCTACTAGTGTTTTTCCAATTGTGTTATTAGTAGGACATAATATTTTCAGCAAAGCAAAACATAACGGAACCCTCAAAATATATCTTTATTGTTTACCGTATATAATATAAATGTGACGTGAATTGAGTTATTATTGAATCAAACAAATAAGTAGTACTACTTAGCGTGAGTTGCACCAGTCAACTTTGACGTTAACTTTAACATGCGCAGAAAAACGCAAAATACGCCATTTTATCTAAACATCAACGGCGCACGGGTCAAAGTAAAAGTTGATTGATGCAACTTACCCTTAGAATGTCGTAATGTAAACTTTATAAGAAGCGCCCACTCAACTGCAAAATCGGTTGATCTGAACGTCCTAGTCGAGTGACATGAAGCCGGCCGATTTAAGTGGGTGTCTCGTCCACGTACCCTCAAGTGATTGCTCCTCAGTCTGATGGTCTAACTACACTTGAATTAATATTATAGATTGGAGTTATATGTATGATGTATTTACGGTTTTTTTTTATAATTCAAGAATTTATATTTTTGTACTGTAATTTATACTTACTTTTATACTTACACGAGTAAAATAGTTATAGTAAGCCATTTAAAATCTAATCTTAAATCTAATAACTACAGAATCCACAAATCTTATTTCATTTTACCACCAACGTAGTCATTTAAAATACCCAAACTGTTATTCCTTAAAGGACCTGTGTGAGGCCAATGACAAGGCAATTTCTGTGGCTGTGTACTGGTCTAAATTAATATAATTTGTTTGAAATTTCTACTCGTAAAGAAGAGGAAGAATGTATTTAAATACGTTTCTGCTATTAACATACGTAAAACAGGGTTCTTTTCTTCAACAGAGATATATTTTGAGGGTTGTGTTATGTTTTGCTTTGCCCAAAATAATATGTCCTACTAATAACCCAATTGGGAAAAAAATTGCTGCACCCCATTGCATTCCCGTGGGAGTTTCGGGATAAAAATTACCTTATGTGTTATTACGTAAAAGAGGGTTCTTTTACGTAACAGAAAATATACATTCTTCCTCTTCTTTTCGAGCAGAAACGGCAATCGTTCCGTACAGGTCTACGGAACGATCGGTTCGTTTTCCCGATTACACAAACAGTGTACTTTTCTAAACGGCTATATTTCCGATCGATCTACTTTCCCAATCAACTAACAGTAAGTTAACAAATGTTAAATATCAGTTTCTGAGAAAAGAACCAATAAATGAAATATAGTTTATTTGTTTATTTGCCGTATAGTCGATCGCATGTCAATTTACCTTCCTTTATCCTTTATGTCGTGATAATAGTGGGCAAACTTGGAAAATTCAGTAGGTTTTACTTGTTTAGAGTATATTCGAAAATGTATGTGTATTTTTAGGGTTCCAAGAATTTTAAAATACGTAACCCACTTCAAGTGAGTTTAACTTGTACTTGACCTAATTGTCCTTGTAATTCTAATCAGACGTGGTATAATTGCGAACTCGGTTCCTATTTGTGACAACCCTACATGTATATAGCATATAAACTGACTCTGTGTGAACCAAAAATATGAAGCCTTCCAACACCATTGATAACAAGAAATTGAGCCGCACATATTAGGTGAGGCAACTAATCTAATACGTGCGAACAGAGGTCGCGACGGCGTCATTAGTATGGGATAATCCTGCCGATTCAGGGAGGCTTCCCTATCGGTTTCAGATCCCACATTTCAAATGTAATTTTGATTAATTGGTTTTCATTGGTGCACACGACATTGGAACGTGTTAAGTTTGACGGGTATTTGAATTTGTGAAGATTGATCATCCGTTGAATTAACACGTGTTTGTTCAGTTTGTATTGTTTTTTTTTGTGACGTTGTGTGTACAATCTATTTTATATTTTTTGAATGATGCCTGATTATTATAAAGTACTCTTTATCAAATATCACATGTCGCCCGGTGCTTCGCTCCCGTGGGTATTTTGAGATAAAATATAACCAATAGCAATCTTGGATAATGTATATTTCAAATGGTAAAACAAAATTTGAAATCGGTTCGGTAGTTTCGGAGATTACCCGCCTCAAACATACAATCTCACAAACGCTTACCTCTTTATAATAATAGTATAGATAAATAGAATAAATAAATTAGCCTTTATTGACAATTAATCTGAATTATTATTTTAGTCATTATTATAAATACTATTACTTTAATTCTAATTGAAAAGTGATTGAGATGGTAGTAACTACTGGCACAACCTATTGATTAAATTTTTTGCTTACCAGCATTAGGCCTAGGTAGTTTGCGGGAGTCACACTACTAGACAAGGTACCAAACCATTATTTATTTATTTTTTTTCCTCTTATTATTGTAATCTGTCCGATTATGACATTAAACAATATTTTTATGGTATCTAAGCAGTTATTGGTCCTAATCCATTGACTTGTCCTCTCCATAAATCAGTACTTTTATTGTACTTGTTTGTATAAGCTTCGAATCCATTGCATTATGAACACATGTACAAGGTCGATTTTCTCTTTAGTCTGGAAAAAACCACTCTTGGCTTCATGAGACCAGGTGCCAGCTCATTGGTATGGTTTAATAGATGGTCCTTGTACTTTGGCATTCTGTTTTTAATTTCCTCCATGACTGTGGGGATATTTAGGTCCCGATGTAATTGTGCATTTGTTATATACCAAGGGGCATCCACTATAGTTCGCAGCATTTTTGATTGGAATCGTTGTAAGACTCTAAATTTGAGTTTGCCGATGTACTCCAAAGTTGTATTCCATACGTCCATGTTGGTTTTATTATACATTTATATACAAGCAAGCAATTTATTAATAATAAACTCTTTATTGCACCATAAAACATAGAGGAGTACATAAAAGAAAATGTTGAAGTCAAAAGGCGACATTATCGCTAAAGCAATTTCTTAAAGATCTTAATTATATCTGAAGAACTAATTATAAAGTCAAACCTATACCAAAGATAAATTAGCAGAAACACGACAGCGATGGTACGGCCACGTCATGTAAAGACCAGCAGATCACATTACTAGCAAAAAATCTGGAACATGAGCCAACGCTGAGAAAACGTGAGAGACTCCACTCCATAAGGCCATAGAAAAAAAAAAAACATCGACCCACCGACGACCTACAGAGAATAATAATAATATTAAATTTTTCGATTCTGAAAATCATTAATTAAGTAGTTTGCAGTACCTATGTAATTTTTTTGATGGTGTCGAGTCGAATTATGTATTTTGTGTCTGAAACATGTAATAACGAAATTTAACAGTGAAAACTTGTAAATGACTTTATAGTTATTTGTTTTCAGTGCTTATTAACTTTTTCAATGGCTGTAAGTTATCTTGAAAAATACAATATAACAATAAAACAACAATGTAAACATATTACACGCGCACTTAACTTTTAATATATGGCACGTTTCAAAAACGACCTTCTCGACTCTTGTTTTTATAACGTGGTCACCGACCCACTGACTCAGCGAGACACAACCCCTACTGCTTCTACTGGACTACTGATTGTTATTCTATTGCCAAGTTGTTGTTTATTTAGTACCGCAAAACACACTGACAGTGTCCCTAATCAGGATATTAATCTTTATCGTTTTAAGGTACCATACTGCCACTAGATAAAGAACCAAGGTGGGAACTCATTTTAAATAGTCTTTCTCAGGTTTGTCTTTAGCCCATACCACATGTTTGACATGACCTCTTTAGAGCTAATGTCATTTGTGTGACATGCTCTTGCTAATATACTATTCTACTTATAAATATACGTACCCATATAAGTATATAAATGTTACAATCCAATTTTTACCACTTGCTTCTGGTGAAGGAAAACATCGTGAGGAAACCTGCACACTGGTGGGCAGTTTAGTTCACGTGTATGCGACTACCTGTCACTAGATGGCGGTACGTAGTCGTAAAAGTCATGTCAGATGCCTTTAGGCGACTTGAATAAAATCTGACACCAGTGTTTGTAATAACACACTCGATATGATGATCCAATTTGTACAATATTGCCTACAAGAGTTATCAAAAAAATAGGCAAAAATCAATCGTGCAATCTAATCCACCCTCTACTAGGAAACCATTCCTTATCAGTTACCCTAATACATTTAATACAATAACGAAATCCCTGGTCAGCATCCTATCGATATTACAATAAATCTAAGCAATAAAATAAAATGTTTATCTGTCTGTTTACCATTCCCCTCCATTTGGTTACATCATCAAATATTCTTTATCCATATGTTGTTCATTCAATTTAATTAAATTTATGTTTTTATTTCTATTTTATTTTAAAAATTGTTTTGATTTTCATGTTTTTAGTTATGTTAACATAAATATGTTTTACGTAGGTACCTTATATATTTCGTTTAGGATCACGTCTATTCTCGTTGGTATTATGTGTTCGTATCTTCATTCTGCGATTCTTAAACATTTTTGCTTCCAGCTATGTTTAAAATCGAAACGAAATCACGAAATTCATCAAGACCAAAGGTCTTAAATTACATGTACCTACGAAGAGCGACGATATTTTTTATGGAACTCAAGCGAATACAACTCGCACTCGATCAGCTTTTTCAACTTCCAAAAAAGGATATTTATTTTGAGTATTTATTTTGAGTTATTTTTTCGTGTCAGAGCATTATATTTCAAACAATAAATAAATAAATTAGGACAAACCACACAGATTGAGCTAGCCTCAAAGTAAGTTCGAGACTTGTGTTATGGGATACTAATTCAACGATACTATATTTTATAACAAATACATACATAGATAAACATCCAAGACCCGGGCCAATCAGAAAAAGATCGTTTTCCATCATGACCCGACCAGGGATCGAACCCGGGACCTCTCGGTAAAAAGTCGGCTGACAGCTTCATATTCTAAACGCTTCTGCCATTCTTGTTCCAAACTCGCTGAGGTATGTTTTCAATACATTTTTTTATTGAAGCTCCGTTCTAGTGGCCCTTTGGAAATAATAAATGATCGCTTCGCGACATTATGCGCTGACACGCGCCGGTCAGCCCGGTAATGAATGCGCACGCAGTCATGTTGTTCTAGTCTGGAAACCTTCTTTGCTAACGTTACAGTACGTTGACAGTATTTAAATACGAAGATTTTTAATAGTTATTTTCTAATACCAGTCAATCAAGCGGTCTTCTGGTAGTTGGAATATATAATTCTGATTAAAAAAATAATTCTAAATCTTATACCCTATTCATCATGGACTGAGACACAAGGTAAACAAAACTTGAACAAAAAAAAATTCTCGTTATTCCTTTGTTAAAATTGTTCTTATTTTCTATTAATGTTAATTTTTTTGTTGTTGTTGTTTTAATGAAGCCATGTCGCTTACTTAAAATTTTTGGCCTATTTTGTTTTTTTTTTTGTTTAGCTTTTGTATCAGTCCATGTGCAATGGAGTATAGAGAGGGATTTAGTAGAAATGATCAATGCCAAATTGTTTTTTTTTTGTTTTTTCTGTTGTTAAGATGTTGCTGACTGTTGTCAGCTGTGACGCAACTTCTTTTTGTAATTATATGAAATTTGCTTTAAAATAACAAATCTCCGAAGTTTCATCTCCATTTTATGTATATATATTTTCGGGATTATGATTTTAAGTGACAATAAATAAATAAAAATATTTTAACGCTACTGGTCAAGTCATTGTAACTTAATATTATAAATGCGAGAGAAGTTTGTTTGTTTTGTTGCTGGCAACACAAGTTTTTTATTTTCTTATTATTTTTGTATAAGGTTGTTGTTCTAAAAAAGAAGAAAATCTACTGCTACGAACTCTGTCATGTGTCCCAATTAATATAAAAATAAAATACAATATCAACAGCAGTTGTTTGGAATTTGACAAGATCCTAACATGTTTATAACCTCCTCACGCTCTGTATACTCAACCGATCTCCTTGAAATTTTATATACATGTATTTTGAAGTATGGAAAAGGACATAGGGTATTTTCATCGCGGAAATAGCTGTTCCCGTGTAAATTTCACGCGGGCATGCGGCGAGCATCAAAAGCTGGTTAAAAATCATTTCAATTGACAAAACTAGACAATTCCCAATTTCTATAATAGAGAATTACTTTTCTAAGCCCGTGTATTTTTCCAATACCACCTGCAATGCACCTCAATAGCTGGCCAGTTGCCTAATCCAACACAATATTTCGTCGGCTATTGCCTATTAATTCGTCGAAGCGCCAACGTTAACGTCACGCGATCTCTGGTGGACGTTTAAGGATTTTAAAAGTAATATATTGGAATGTATATATTTTTCTCTTTACAGCTTAAAAGCCTTTTAAAATACTTACAATGAGTAAAAACGACCCATACAGGAATACCTTTTTGTTCTTCTGTTAAGACATTTTAACTAAGGTTATTTTTAAATTTATATCAAACTAGCTATGCCCCGGGCTTCGCTTTTCCACTGTAGCGAAGCCCGTACGTACGTAATAACACATAGGGTACTTACGTACGTAAGTACCCTATGTGTTATTCCAGGTTATATTATATCGGTATACAGAGTTTCATAGCAATCCGCCCAGTAGATTTTGCGTGAAAGAGTAACATACACACACAAACATACACACATTCATTCTCACAAACTATCGCATTTATAGGATATAAAAGTCTCTTTCGGACGATGATTCTCAGTAAAAATTTAAAATTTTATAATAATTGATACAAGAATAATTCGTAAGTGTAATATTAGATATATCGTAAAATGAGCAGGTCATTACCATTTTAAATGGCGACTATCTCCATGGAATAATGCCAAGAATGTCCAAGGCTTAAGTATTTGGCCAGATTTGGCTTAGAATATTTTAATCCAGAATGTTATTTTTTTACTCTAAGTGGAAGTGTTGCAAAAAAATTTTGATGTCATTATTTCAATAATTTTATTAGAATTATCAGCAAAATATATGCGTTATATAAAAATTTAAGTAATTAATTTTTTTCTCAGCAACTGCAATGTCGAAATTTTTTTTTTAAATTTAAGAAATTCTGATAATTAATTTTATTATTGACATTGCAGTAATTCAATTGAATACTACACACAATTAACTTAATAAACGAACAGAGAATAAACAGAAAAGTTTAAAAAATCAACAAAAAAGCAATTTTAATTACATAAAATCATTCACAAAAATTGTAAATGCATTTTTTATTTTATTTAATGAATGCTTTATTAATTTGATTTGGCAATTTAGTCACTTTTCGATTTCCTTATGAAATAAAATCCTGCGAACATAATTTTAATGGCCATTAAAACATTTCTCGTTAATGATTCAATTAAATTACTGCGTAATTTATCAGCTAACGAGCGTGATGTAAAAATAAATTTTAAATTGATGTAGAACGAATAGTTTCTGAGATGATTTAATATTGTTTATCCCTAAAATATAGTTATGTAAATGTCTTAATTATTTATGTTACGGCTAAGCCCCGAAGTTCGGGGCACACCTAGGTTAAGCATTATTACTTTCGGCTAGATCTAGTTTTAGCCGACCTTATGTGGTTACACCTAGATCTAACCGGAATGATAAATTCTAAACCTAACATTTTAATAATAACTAAGTATATATTTACTTTAAAAAAATAGTATTATCCGTCTCATAATAGACAATCGATTAGATAATACTGGATATTGTGGCGTATGTTACCGCCCTAGAATAGGACCACTCCATATCCTCCCATAGATGTCGACTAAGGGACACACAGCCTGGGCAGATAAGCAACAATAGCATTCCCAAGGAGGGTTGACTTCAGGCAGGCGGCCGGTTTTAAAATCACAGCCAAATTCATAAAATTTTAAGGTTTTTTTATGCTGGCCCCGGGCTTCGCGGCTTCACAATTCCGAACGAAACCAGAAAAATGCACAAATGAGAGAGATAATTAGTAATGAATATTGCGATATTTGGATTAAATTACTTTGTGCTGTTATAGTTACGTGCAATCAAACTTGCATGCAAAGATTAAAACATACAGGTGCAACTTTGACTTCAACTTTAACGAGCGTAGAAAAACGCAAAACCATTTTGTCTGAACATCAGCGGCACACTGGTTACAGTCAACGTCAAATTTGAGTGTGCAACTCACCCTTAGATGTTCTCACCACGTTTTTCTCTCATCTAAGCTTTTTACCGGTTTCTTTCTTAGCAATTAAGCGACGGAACTCGCTTTCCTACTTTTTCTTTTCCAAGAATGGTCTTCATATTTATTTGGCACGGTGTTTTTTTTTTTTTATTTTATTTGTTACATACAAAAATAAAAATATACTTTTTTCTTCTTAAAAATATTGGAAGTTCAGATAGATTCGAAATCCGCTTATGGTTAATGGAGTTTGAACTAACAGAATAGCAAAAATTAAAAAAAAAAAATGTTTTACATCAAAAATATCATTCGTCAACTATAATTTTCAAACAGTTGCAGCTTCTGTGCTTATTTCATTATATAAGGAAAGCCAAATATATACATACATTGGTGGTTCATTAAAACTTTAATTAAGTTTCGCCCGGCCGAGATTCAACTAGCTTAAAGGGAGTTTTCACCGATATTACGGAGTGCTAAATATTACTGGAATTGATCTTACTGTTCAGAACGTTGTCTCGGTTACTTACGCCGCCATAGAGCGTCGAAGCCTAGGATCCGCTTTGCTTTTTTCTCTCCTGCACTTCGCACGGTCTTCGGCTACACTTGAGACTAGATGATGCCCGGGGCTTCGCTCCCATCGAAATTTTGAGATAAGATGTGCCTATAGTAATCTGGTATAATGTACCTTTCTAATGGTGAAAGAATTTTTGAAATCGGTTCAGTAGTTTCGGAGATTACCCGCCTCAACCATACAAACTCAGTCACTTATTTATCAGGTCTGTTGGTGTTATGTCTCAATGTTAAGCAGAAACCTCCCCCTTTTATCTTTTACTCATTATGTAAGAACTACCTGTGCCCCGGAGCTTCGCTCCCGTGGGAATTTCGAGATAAAAAGTACCCTATGTGATATTCCAGGTCATATTAACCCCGTGTACCAAATTTCATAATAATATTAATTTCTTTTTTCATGTTAAAACAGAGCATTATATTTATGTTAGTTTTGGTGTGGAGATAGCCGGAGGGCTGGAGATTTATATTTTGCCGCAAACAAAGCCGCAGACAACAGCTTGTTTACTATAAAATTTACACAACGTATTTATTTCAATAGCTATATCAGCAGTATGCCATAATGAGGTAGTTATTTAACTTTATGAGCTTGAAAATTTCCTTATTCAGAGCTCCATCTTGTGACATTAAGATTTCCTTAATGTTTCTCGTGACACTGCTTTCACATTTGAGTAATGTGTTTTTCGGTTAGCGGGTAAGTAGCCAGAGAATTTTGGTTCTAAGCCAAGGCGAAACGCGAAGCGCCAACACGCCACCAGACGTGAAATCGCTTAGGTGTTCAGAACATTTGGCTAGGACAGCACATAATTGTCCACAACTTATGAACATACTAATAAAAATAAGTTTTCAGTTCCCTCTCTCTTACTTTTACATGTTTCAAGTTGCGTTCGGGGCTGTGACGCTGCGAAGACCGGGTCAGCATAAAAACACCTCAAAATTTTTATTTTATTTTGTTGGGTCACACACAATTGAGTACACTTTGTTTCTAATTTAATGATTAAAAGTTATAGGAGTTTTTATTTTGTTATTTTTTTTCCAAATTCTGATCCTTTGTATTATATAACTATACAAATAAAAGAAGAATAGATAAATTTATATTATTATCATTACCTACATTGTTAAGTGTCACTCAAATGACCTCTGAATAGCCTGAATAGCTTGGACTAAAGCCAAACCTTAAAGGAAAGATGCTATCTTTAGAAAACTTAATACCTATTACTACCCAGAATATGGTACCAAATAGTAAAGTAATAATTTGTTCTAATAATGTCTTACATCCAAGTAAAATCCATTTGAACCCGGAAACAGTTTCAGCTCATCAATCGTGTACTCCACGAGCGATTTATCACGACATACAAGCTAACAATAGGTAGAGACAACAGTTAATATTATTGTTGCTCCGCAATAAATAAGAGCGGCTGTAATTTGCCCGGTCTGTTTGTCTGTCCGGCCCTCAGAACACGGAATAAATAGACTATAGAAATGTCTTGGTTCTAGCACCATCATCACATTTTTATTTCTTAGTGAAAAATAAAAAAATAAATTTTAACACGAAAAGAAAAAAATTCGTTTGAAAAAAATATAGTACAGCTGTAGGCTGACTAAGTCGAATATGGTGGCCATCAAAATCAGTTTACTCAACTGTGACCTCACCTGACCTCACTGTATTACAGAAGACTAATAATTCTACTAGTGCAGATAAAAACAAAACACCTTAAAAGTAGCATTTTAATTATTTCTCACAATTACCCGATAATTAAGTTTACATACGATCCTTCACGACATCAAGTCAGAACTTTTTGTGTTTACCCCTTCTCGTAGGCGGGCGAAAGTGACATTGCTGAATATCGCCCTGCATGATTTGCCAATAGCACTTCATTATTCTTAATATTTACAGTTCTGCGGTTCGTCCCTAATTCAAAGTTACACAGTTTACACAACAGTGGTCGATGTTTGTGTTTGGCTTTCAAATTTACTCTCCAGGTTGAGTTTGAGTAGCTCAGGTGTTTCTTCTGTGTTCTTGTTTATCGGAATATGTTTTTTGAAGTGAAACTATTACCTTTGTGCACTATTATGTTGTGGGTAAAAAATGTTAAATTTGCGTCAGGACACGTGACCTGATCGAAAACTCGTAAAACGTATTGACGTTTTACGAGTTTTCGATTGTTAATTATTGAATTAACAACGAAAATATTCAAGTTTTCACTTCTGCTGACACTCTCGGGGTGCAACCTGTTTTTTTTTTTAAATATAAAGATGTGTAAATCTATTTTTTATATAAAGTGTGTGTATATTAAACTCGGAGCAAAAGTGTTTGCCTTTACCATGTGAACACACTACCATTCAATTAGTGCATTCTCGTAAATAAAATGTGATATTTGACTCTTTATGAATTATACAATGTACATTTTCTACTTGAAAGCTACAATTACTGTCCAGTCACATATTAAACCCCCAGAAAGTAACATAAATTACTGAAACAGAAACGATAATTTTCCATCCCAATCCCAGTCCTGCTCCACTCTTATCTGTAGATTTACACAGACAAACATAATAAATAATTCATTATACGTAATGTATGTAGTTAATGGGCGAAATGATATTACACGTTGGCTAGTTATCATACTTTGGGGATCACTGCGTTACTCATTAGGGAATAGGAATATATTGCTGTTTCGTGTTGTAATTTTTTTTAATGTTTTTAATAGGCGTTTAAAAATATAACTTCTTTAAAACTTACTCGAGAAATACACTGCGATATTGTAATTAAAATTGTGAATTTAAAAAAAAAATACTGTGAACATGTGTGTGAAAAATGTTGCAAATTTTGAACTCACTTGAAAATATATATATTACAAACTAGATATTGCCCTCGGCTTCGCTCACGTGGGAATTTTGAAATAAAAAATAAAATATAGCCTATAGCAATTTTGGATAATGCACCTTTTTAATGGTAAAACAATTATTGAAATCGGTTTGGTAGTTTCGGAGATTGCCCGCCTTAAACATACAAACTCACATACGCTTACCTCTTTATAATAATAGTATAGATTTATATTTGCGGTTCGTGAATGCCTGTCAACTTGAACGGTTTTTACTAACACCCTAGCAACAGCTATATGCGAATGAATGCAAGAACGCTTAACAGAAAAACATGAGATTTCGTGCAGTATACCAATTTCGATACGAGATGGCTTCTTTACTGGAGGAACAGTTCTCATCTGCCAACAGATCTAAGAGCTTGTAAAGCCGATGGTAAGATTAAAAAAAAAAAAAAAACAGAAAAAAGAAGCTTCAAATATCTTACAGTGGATTGAAAACATTCCTGAATTAGCCTTTCACCATCAATCAACAACATCAAACCATTGTTGTTCTAAACAAAAAGGCGCATTCCTTTGGCACCGAGTTAAAAGCAGCAAAATAATGTAGTATTTTATGCAAATGAGCGGGGGCTTTCAGCCTTTCTAGGCACTTTGCAGGGAAAATGTACAATAAAATGGAGCCAGTGGCGGCTAAGCTCGGATTATGGCGCGGCCTAGCGACGTGTTTTTAGCCGCCAAGCCGCGGATAAGGATTGTCGCTGACTCCGCGACTTCTGTTGTTCTAGATTTTTCGCGTAATTCAGAACAGTATACTATTTTGACTAATACAATTTATTTTAAGATAACTAGCTTAAAATAAATTGTAATAATCACTTTTAGTTATTTTATTTACTGAATGGATATTTGGGTGTTTCTCAGAGCGTTCCAACCGCTGCGGCCGCACTGTCATTATAACTTTTTCAAATGTTAACAAAGACAAGAATTTGTTTTGCTATCTGACTTTAAAATAATTAATCTGTAATGTGGTAATGTCAACATTACGAATTTGGGAAATGATTCCTTCCTCAAGAAAATTGACAGATCGTAAAGACAGCGCGGCCACGCATTTACTTAAGTTTTTATTTTCCGCTGGAGTGAGAACTTTTTACATCATTTTTAGGAGTATTTTTAGGAATACATTTTTTATTTTTAAATAGATTTTCATTATATGTTTTCTTTACATGAGGGTAGATAAAAGATAATAAATAAGAGTGAGACAAAATCCAGAGCAACTATTTGATATTGATTCGAACACAGGAAAATCTGAATGAAATATATTTAAGCAACTATTAATTTCTCACCTCGAGACGAGCCTTATCGCCCCTGTCCGTGGCTCGTTACCGGCTTAATGGATGCACTGGGAATCATAATGGTTTATTAAAATATGAGCATCCGGTTCCTTGACTTTGACTTAAAGTAAATCTCAACATACCACGTTTTGATAAAGCTACATTGGTCACAGAATAATACAATTTCAACATAACGTACAATGGAAAACAAACAACGTGAAAAGTGATCCCGTATCACCGTGTCAAAGTCAGGAAATGTCAACATCGAGAATCGAGAATGTCAAATTATCGAAATGTCAAGATTTGGAAACTTTGGTTTATATAGTTCAGTAATGCAGGCCAATTTCCCTCACAAAGAGAAAATAACCTTCGAGGTTCTCCGAGTACTTATTGAATCCATGAATAACCTAAACTCCATATTTGCAGTTTGATCGAATCTAACCTGCTTTCGAGACAGGAAACTTATATAATTTCATACATACCTACTAAATCAAAGTTTACTGTAAAGCTATAAATATTTATATAACGGGTTAATAAGATACGAGTATCATAAAAAAAAATCAAATAAATAAAGTATTGGAAATAAATGGCGATGGAAAACTGAAACTGAAAATAATGATGGTACAAAAATAGTATAATTTAATGTTCCCAAAAGAATTCCTAACTCTCCAACACTTAAACCGTGTCACATACAACGTCCCTAACTTTGACTTTAATCTGTGTCCATCGCTACTCATTTCCAAAGTGAAAATCTCGGTGCCTCGTAACTTTGATGTCACGTGACACTCAAAGTCTAAAGTGGAACTCTGAAACGAAAGTTTTCCTTTCGAAAGAGTAATCAATGAATATTTATTCCCGCTAAGGGTGGGTTGCACCAGTCAACTTTAATGTAGACTTTTACCTGCGCGCGTATTATGTTTAGATAAAATGGCGTACTTTGCGTTTTTCTCCGCAGGTTACTGTCAAGTCAAAGTTAAAGTAAACGTCAAAGTGCAAACGTCAAAATGCGCGGCGGGTAAAGTAAACGTCAAAGTTGACTGGTGCAATCGGGGCTGTGATATTTGTAAATGTTCTGCAAACAATGCAAAATATTTACGAAATTTTAACTTGACCACATCAGTTTGGATTCTGCCAGTTCGTGACCCGTGACCACACACATAACTTTCAACTTAGTGGTTTCAGAAAGTTGGCGAGTATTCCCGACAAGTTGACTACTTGATTAGATATGCTGAACCACGAACGCCACTAAATAGATATTTTTATCCTTTGTACAATACAGTCCTTTGTTGTACAATATTTTAGATTTGCATACAAAAACGTCCTATACATAAAACTTATATTGGTGAACAAAAAAATGCGTACAAAGCAATTTTAGATTACTTCCAGGAAAAAAAATTTAATAGGAAAATAAGTATTCCAAATTTCATCAAACTTGACCACACGGAATGTAGCCGTGAAAACGTGACAGAGAGACTCACTCTATTCTATTCCTAACTAATATTACAAATGCAAAAGTATGTTTGTTTGTTATCCCTTCTACGTTCTATCTACTCAACCAATCGTCTCGAATCTTCTTGAAATTTCGCATGAAGTGCGGAGAAGGACAAAGGGTACCTAACATCGTGGAAAAATAACTGCTTCCGTGGGAAATCACGCGAGCAAAGCCGCGGGCAAAAGCTAATTGTAATAAATTTATAAATTGGTTGAGATATGTATGTATTAAAGGGTTCAGGTTCATTTCAATTAACCTTTAAACCTTTTAAATCCCAAATATATCCACAATTTTTATTCATGCACCGTAAGATTTATGCAAAAATATTCAATATCGACTTATATTCTAGCACTCTTAAGGCCTAAGAAATGACTATTCAGAGAAATATCTCATTCTATCTTATGCCAAGACACGCCTGCCTTGAGCCCGTGAATTTTCTGCAAATATACTATTTGCATTGACATTGTCTGGACTTTATTGCGCATCTGTTCAAAAAAATGAGTGGTTTTTTTCAGTGGTTTTTCTTTCGAGTTTTATATTCCACAATAAAACGAAAATGCCTTAAAAATGACGAGGACGAAAATCTATTGACAGATTTTATACCATATTTTATTCTCAGTCATCGTGTTGTCGATATTGTGATTAAGTATTTTAGCTAAAAATATATTATAAATCTAGAAATAAATACGTAAAAGTTTAGTTTCTTCAGTTGAAACATATTTTTATAACACATATTTAATATCATCCAGATATTATTTTATACATGATAACCATTATATTTCTTTTATCTATGATGCATGGATATAATAAGTACTCGGAGTACCTACTAATTCCATGCTATGATGATAACCTTAGTATATAACTAATGTATATGTAAATAAATTAATTAATTTAAGAACTATGTTCTTGTCGGTGGAGAATTTTCAATCTAATTCTGTCCTCAGCCATCAATTTCACTTCCCTATACGACACGAGCTCTGCCTTCTCTTTTATTTCATCTAGGAATACCCTTCTTGGATTTGCTTTTCCTCTTCTTGCTTCGATTTTTCCTTCAATTAGATATTTCATAAAGTTGTCGTGTCGTATAAGGTGGCCAAACATCTTTCCTCTTCTTGTCTCTATTACTTTCAATAAGGTTCTTCTTTCTTTGATCTTGTCTCGTACTTCTTCATTTGTTTTCTTATCTGTCCAATTAATTCTCCCCATGCGCCTCCAGCACCACATGCAAAAGCTTGTAATCGCATTCGATTCTTCTATAGTAAAGTCCACGCCTCTCTGCCATACAACGCAATACTCCAAACATATGTTATAATGAGACGTTTTTTTCAAGGCTGTTTTAATTTTTGAACCAAATAAATGTTTTTGTCATTATATGCTCTTTTCGCCATAGATATTCTAGCTATTATATCTGATGTACACCTGGAGTAATTACTAAAACTGCCTAGATTATGTAAATTTATCAACTTGTTCTATTGTCTTGTTGTCTAGTTTTATCTAGTGTTGAAATACTATTTCTTGTTACATGCATAATTTACATACTCCATTTTATATACATAAAATGGAATAAATATTAATAATATACTTATATACTTTTTATGACATTAGGAAAATGTATCACTTTTTCTTATAGAAGTACGTAATTTGACCATCACATTTTTGACCAATTTTCTCTACTACATTACACATTAGCCATTAGGGTCAAGACATTATATGGAAATTGGAGGGGACCAAATTACCATATGAAAATAGACAGTCACTTTTATTTTTCTTAGACAAAACTTGTCATATGTTGTTTTGTCAAAGTCTGAAACTACTCGATCGATTTTGATGAAATTTTGGATAATTTAGTCCGAATGCAGAAATTAAATAGATTACAAATTTTATCCCGGAATTTTCACGGAAAGACCCGTAGCGTAATAGTATAATGTGGCTAAGGAAGAAACCGCGAAAAAGCATTAATTTGTGATTTTTAAAAACTAGCCTAATTAGAAAGTATAAAAAAAAATAAACTAGATTTTGCGCGCGTCTTCACCCACGTAAATTTCCCACGGGAACAGTTATTTTTTCGGGATGAAACGTACCCTATGTCCTTCTCCACACTTCAAAGTACATGCATATTATGAATATTGGTTGAGTAGATAGAGCGTGAAATGGGTTACTTTCGCATACAAATTGATCGATCAGTTGACCAGAATTAGTATATCGAAGAGTTCTATGTTGTACTCGTATTAAAATTTGTTTGGTTTCCAATACCAGCTTTTATATGGCTTTAGTTATTTCCGAGTCCAATGTGATTATAGTATTTGCAATCAAAACCTCTCACGAACTTTTTTCTGGAAGTCATTGTGAGTATATTACGTGGAAGAGTTTTATTGCCCTATTACAACATAAGGTCTGCAATATTTTAGATAAAAATAATATCTGTCTAAAAATGTGATCCTTTTCTTCATAGTCGTATTCCTCATGGCTGAGGGTTGTGGTCATTAAGTGGAATGAAACTCACACAACAACTTTCTTGGCATTATTAATGGAGCGGTTTGCCATTGCCTTCCCCATTTCACACACAAGTTAATAATAATCAACCAGTGTGCAGGTTTCCTCACGATGTTTTCCTTCACCGGAAGCAAGTGGTGGTCTATGAAAACGATTATACATGAGTCAGATTGGTATACAAACTCATGTGGCACGAGTAGGATTCGAACCTGGGATCTTTCGATCCATAGGCGGGCGTCTTAACCATTACACCACCACCGCTTCCTTACATTCATTTATCCTTACATTCGTTTAAATATATTATCCATAATTCCATACCAATCCAACTAATATTATAAATGCAAAAATTTGTGAGGATGTATGTTTGTTATTCTTTAGCGCAACATTTTCTAGACGGATTATTACGGATTTGGTACATAGGAATATAACCTGGAATAACACATATGACACTTTTTATCTCGAAACTCCCACAGGAGCGAAACCCCGGGGCGCAGCGTGTGTTATATACATAGAGAAAGTGTGTTTATTTTTTTTGTTTATACTTCTTTCTCGTCAGAAAGTGCTGCGTTTTGACGATTGATCAATTCGTGTAATTTATTTATGTACAGACTAGCTTTTGCCCACAACTTCGTATGAGAGTAAAAATCCGTTTCCCGTGGGAATTTCAGGAAATCCCTTCTTAGTGCTCCTCTACACTGTCCTAGGAACCTACACACCAAATTTCAGCTTTCTACGCCCAGTCCCGAGTAGGCTGTGCGTTTTCTGACAGTCAGTTACTCAGTAACGCAAGAGTTTTATATATATAATGGAAATATCACACTATCTATTAGTGATTACAGCACAAATGCCCGTCCGGTAGTTTTTGAGTTTGTCGCGTTCATACAAACTTCCTTTTATAATATGTAAGGATTCATTTAACTAAAAGCGTAACGAATCCATAACAATACAGATTCCAAACCGCTAAAAATGTACAAAACTTCTTCAGAGACTTTTCAATCTCAACGGAGGACCTCTTAATTTTCCTACTTTCGAAACAAAATAACATTATATCCCAACTGAAGCGGAGCTTCACTCTTTCTTATGTTCATGAAAGTTCACAAATCGGGTAGTAAACCCCCAAGTTTCGTTCGAAGCATACGGAACGGCTTTTGCCAAAAGCAGCCCTGCTTTTGGCAATTCGAAGTTATTTCGAAGTCTAGGCACGGTCGCCATTGGACCCCACACGGGGGGTTTTCCACCGCAAAGTAAAAAAAAATCTATTCTTGCCGACAGCTAAATTTAAGTCGATAATACTTTTATAGACTACAGAATAATTTATACACAACTACCTTAAAGTTTGGTTTCTGCTATAGAATATGACTTCTCTATTCCTCACGTGGATAAGAACAGATTTGACAGCTAATAACAACAAAACATACATTGGTAACAATATAGTTCCTAAAGAGCTAACTTAGGGTGGGTCGCACCAGTCAACTTTGACGGTAACTTTAACCTGAGTAGAACTGCGCAAAGTACGTTATTTTATCTAATCGATGGCGTCTAGTGCAACCCGTTTTTTTCTTATCATTTTCAATAAGCTTCGATTGTGTCATACTAATGTACTTCAGATAGGTACTTTTAGTTATTCTGTGTCCAAACTCCCGTATCACGACGGCCTAGTATCAAACCGAAACTTCGGCCATAGTCGACAACTTTAATACGACTTTCGCGGTATTCCGAGACGTTATCGTTATAAAATCGACATCATGTTTTTCTTTCTTCCTCTTTCGAGGCAGGAAAGTCAGCTGCCAGTGTTATCTTGTATCATATAAGATAACTTTCTTAGTACCTCTAAATCAAGTATTTGTGGAAAATGCCGTTACAAAATAAACATGTCCAAGCTTGTGGTAATTTTAATTGAGGAGAGTAAGTACTTTATGGGCGATTGATAAATAAAAACAATATTCAATAATGTAATAATATCTGTAAAAATCAACATCTACAATCCTATTTCTAAATATACACTAAAAAACCGGATCTACACAAAAAGCGGGCTACCTACTATTTAACAAAAGCCAAAACGGAAATCCAATTGAAATTGGTTTATGGGTGTTCAATTAAACGTGAATTAACAGAAGCAGGCAATCATCTACGAAAACGATCGTTCCTAATGATGTTTCGTTTAACGACGACAATAAAAATACAAATAGCCCTAGTGGCCATTCAGTCGAAAATTGACTAAACATGGCACGTGGTCCCTCTGAGGGAAATAGCTGTGTGAGGACACAAAACATGATACCCCTCCCTGCTTACCCCCAAGGCATTTACCCTCATGCTACACAGTTCAGTCGCTCTCGAAGCTTCGTCGCGAGCAGACGTGTAGTAACCCCCCTCGGTTGCAACAACTTTCTATTACGTCACTCGAGTGAAATTCTCATCGGTGATAATAAGTGTCCTCGAAGGGGTGTTTGCATTGGTTGAGTGGGATGTTGTATCGATGATACTGGTGCGATGGTGCGCGAAATCAGGCGTGTGGCATTCACGCACATATGCACCACATTTCTGTGGTTGCTCACCTGTATTAACGGTAAGTTTTAGTGTTTTAAGGGTCAAATTGGGTGCGCGCGGGTTGAAGCCATTCGATACGCTTGGATAGTCCGTCCGTTACAATTTCGACCTTTTCCGTTTCACTTCCACACCACAGTAGCTTTTTGTTCACTTTTATTTTGTTAGGTAATAGTGGTTTTCTTGTTATATGTAAATTTGGCGCGTTTGTATTTTAAACATCCTACATTTCCTTATGTTTGACTTTGGAAGTTTCTGGGTCGAAACACGGATGTTCCCTTTCCTGATTAAATATTTAACGGTTTCTACGAATTAGGGTTTACTGAATTCTCATTAAAATTTACGTCGTACCAACAATCTGTTGAATAGTACAAGTAAAATATTTATTTCAATGTCTTTTATTTTCAGTTTTAAAATAAATTACCTAATTATTTTTGGATAAAATCAAACTCATAGGATTGCTTATTTGAGTTTGCTCGTGTGTGATATGCTCGAAGATCTTTCCTAAATAGTTCTTGACCTCTTCGATGCATTTAAGTCTCGAGTCTGCATTTAAGTCTTTTAACCAAAAGAGGTGATGACGATTTTTCTAAATTACAAATCGACAATTATTTTCAAATCGTTGACAAATCGTTGATTAGTTTCGTTCCAATGCGTCAATTACTAAGAAATTAATATACGTTTAAAATATGCGATCTTATGTGTGAGTTTGGTGCAGGTATGAGGGATTTTGTTATACTTCTGAGGAAGCAAAATTTTACTTCCAAAAAAAATCACAAAAATTCAAAATCAAAATCTAAGCATTTACTAAGAAATCAGGCCAAATTTTGTAATTTAAAATTTGACGTGAAAGTAGTGTAGTAATATTATTGTAGTCATTTTTCAAAAAGCTACAAACTACGATAATTTATGTACAAAAAAGAAGAAGAAATTTGTTTTGCGTTTGTTCCATTACGTTTATTTACATGATCAATATAACCTTTTTAAGTTCACTGTTCGACCTTGATTTTCATAAAGTTATGGATTTTTAATTTTACTATTTTTTTACTAGATTAATACTGTTTTATAACCACTGTATATTCTGACTCAGAACTAACTCATATAAGCAGTAGTTTTCATCGACAACCACTTATAATAATAATAATAATCTCCATGGTGTGCTTGCGACTGCATGCTTTGGATTGTGCCCCACACCATTTCAGATCAAACATCTCACAAGGCCTTTATATGTTGGACCCAAGCCCCCTTGCAAGCCTCAAAGGACCGGGCTACGGCCCGTGAAACTCTTGAGAGATACAAATAATAATAATAAATCTTTATTGTCTCACCATAACCACTAAAAAGTTTACAAAACAACTTAAGAATTACTTAAATTATCTTAATAAAAAAGAAGAAGGATTATGGTGAGTTGATACCTAAAATAGGAAGACTCCTGTATCTCACTTCCCAGGGCAACGAACCCCCGGGCAACATCTAGTGTTAACAACGTGTTGCTACACGAAATCAGTGTTTCTGCACTAAGGTGCAGAAAGTTTCGCTGAGTTGTGGCCTTTTTGCCTTGCTGCAGCACATCAATTTGTTTAATTTTATGTTTTTTTATTATAAGACTCTGTTTTTTCTTTGGTGTCTGTCGCAAATCAAATAAAAGAATTATCTATCTATCTACAAATATCTACACGTATTGTATTGCCTGTGGCACGTAATCGGTCGGATACTATACGCAATTGTGTACATATAGATATACAGACATATAGACAGTAAACGTGACTGGCCCTGTACGTTCGTCAGACATCCGGAGCCAAAACAAACATATCGGGTGCGATTAATCGACTAAACATTTTGGGGCAAAGTATTAGCACTCATGTTCTAATGTTGTGGTTGAAAAAAACCGGCGCGCCGCTGACGTTTAAACGTATTCGGAGCAGCACCAACGACATTCTAAATGTGTTGTCTGACAGGATTGACTGTCCAATAATGAGACACTGGGTCATCACTGGGACAGATTCATGTGTCGTGACACACACATGAATCTCGATACAGTGACTCAATTCGTTCTAAAATACATGGACTGTTGCTTACTAACATAGGATAAGATTCCTACTAACAATTTATGGATTTTATGATCTGACAAATAAAGAATTCTTATTAAATATAATAGCATACTTTTCGTTTTACTGCAGCACATGTTAAAGTTAAAGACAAAGTCGATAGTGTAACCCACACTTAGACTAGATACGGTGTTTTGATCCATTGATATGTGAAGGCGTAGTTATATTGATACTTTAAAGTAAACTTATATAACTCGGCCGTATGAGGTTGTCGCTGCTTTAGAAGAAAACCAGTTAAAATCCTCACAAATATTACGTGTCTCACTTCAAAAATAACAAGTTTCATACAAACTTCCACTCCCTATTTCTCCCCTTTCGGGATAGAATTTCGGGATACAAAGTAGCCTATATTAGAATATAGTGGCCTGGATTAGAATCCAGGCCACATTCTATCTCTGTGTCGAATTTCATGCAGATCTGTTCAGTAGATTTTGTGTGATGCGCGTACAAACATACTCGTACAGACAGACAGACAGACAAAAATTAAAAAAAAAAAATTTTTTTGAATAGTTAACCCTTTATAGTCCTCAACCAATCTTCTTAAAGACTTTGCAAACATATAGTTTAAATTGAAGAATCAAGTACCTTTCATGATGGAAAAATAACTGCTCCCGTAGGAAAATTACGCGGGTAAAGTCGCTGGCAAAAGCTAATAGATAATAATTTGTCCAACCTCACAATCAAGTTATAAATAAGCAATTCTATTCTTACTTGACAGCTTATTGTTGGGAACTTTAACAAAAATATCAGTTTAAAAATTACTTGTAATTTCTGCGTCGACTATAGGTTTTAAAAATGCATCACTTAACTACCACTTTTAACATTAATGACAGCATTTCAAACCTGTTTGATAAAATAAAAATAGGTAATAGGTAAAATTATAGAACATTTCCTGGAATCGAGTCAAGGCAGAACTTTCAACTCGTACAAAAAAAAAACACCTTTGCTTACATAACAATTGAGCTCTTATCACGAATCTGTAACGATAATGATAATAGATATACGTGACAAGGTTATACGTACATATTATAAAACAATATCCCGTGCTACGTCTGTGTGTCTATTTGTTCGCGAAAACTTAAAAACTACTATACGGATTTTCATTCGGTTTTCACCAAAAGATTGTGTAATTTCTGAGAAACTGGGTTTACAATTTATTATGGTTTTAAACAGGAGAATCCGGGACGGGTATTATCCGCTAGTAATAAAATAATCTTTTGTGTTTCATAAATCGTCCGCGAAAGTGTTAAAAGATAACAATTATAGGAATTTCAAAAATAAATGTTTTCTCACCTTGAAAGAGTTAAAAATTCCCTGAATATTTAACTTGAAAACAGGCTAACTCCTATGAAGTTATTGTATATCAACTCACGTAGAAGTTTTCCGTTTTATTATTTATAATTTGGTGAAAGGAAATACTAACATTTCATATTGAGTTTATCATTGAAAAAAGTTTCTAAGAACATACGATGTAAAAACAGTTCGGTTTGTATAGAACATTGAACATATAAAAAAATATACATCAATTTGTATTTAAAAAATGGTAAGCCTTTCTGGCATAATAGGGACCAACACTGTTTGAATCGGTTTCTTTCGGCATTTCTTCTCAACAGTGGTCGTTCCGAAATGCTAGTAGTTTGTAGCTTGGTAAATATCATTTAATTTAGAATATGACGTGAAAAAGTGCCTGTGAAGGCCTAATTTCTGAATAAATGATTTAATTTTGATTTTGACATTCTATGAATAAGTAATTTAAGAGTATTTATGGATTAAAAATTGTTTTATTCTCTGTAATTAACAGCATTGACGTTAGGCAGGTGGTCAGTTATAAAATAGCAGCAGAATCTTCATAATTTGATGGTTAAATTTGTGCTCACCCTAACTTCGTGACGTCACAGTCCCGAATTAAACTGGAAACATGCGGAGATGAGAGGATCTTGGACATAGCCTCATAACACTGTATAAAAAATATAAATCCAAACGAAGCACTGAATTCCCATACATTATAGATGAGGTGCGATTTGCTTGATCGATGTGCTTGCTCAATTTGGCCATTTCCCGTTTAGCTGCCCGATTTATATATTTTATTCACTAAATTGCCACAGTTTTATGCTGTGGTTTTCAATCTCCCCCGCTTATTCCATTTTTAGTATTTGAGGTTAAGAGTTGGTTGCAACAGCGCAGTGCAGGTTAAAGTTAACGTCAAAGTTGACTGGTATACATGAGAGTTCCAAAATGTTGTATCAATCCTTGTTCTTCTCATAATCTCCATCGTCTAGTCCTTTTCCAACATCAACTTGTGCGTTGATTGGTAGAAAAAATCTTACTCGTTATTCATAAAAAAGATACTTTTATGTTAAGTATGTTATGTCTCTGTTTGTTGAGACCAAAATTTTAAAAGTGCAATAATGACAAAACGTAACTTTAGTTATGCTATCTTATCTTTTTTATGAATAACAGATTTATAATGAAAATAATAAACAAAACAGAGGCTTATTTCTAAAACGTTCTATTAAAAATATTAATTCAAATTGTTATATTAGAATACTTTTTTTTTTTTTCAATTTAATGTCGCTATATTAAAATATAATAATTACCGTCATTTTTACTATATTACTTTCAAAACATTACTGTGTTATTTTACCGTTACGACGTAAAAGGGAATGTTTTCTCTACATTATCGAATACTCGTTCATTCATTCTCTCTTCATTATCAAATAATAACATTGCCATTATGTATTTTCAAATTCATTCGGAATATTATAAAATTAATGTCACCTAGTAACATTAATAAATTTTATGAAACAATTTACGAGCTGTCAAACTTTAAAAAAATATACGCTAAGTATATACCTAATATAAAATAGTGTTACATACTTAATATATCTTCTTAGTATTAAACTGTAACATTGAAGTGCCTTACTTACAGTCCTTACATACAGACAAAAAGGTAGTATAATTCATAACCATAGATAAAAGAAATATATATTCATAAAATAGGTTCATAATAATGTATAATTATTTGACTTAAGTTGATATACATCACTTAACGACGTCAAAAATTTAGTTCTACGCCGACTTACGCGGACAAACTTCACCGCAGCCTTTTCTCCAAGGATGCCAATTGACAAATGTGTTATCAACTAACAGGTTAATGTAAAAATAATACACAAGGATCCTGTGTTACATTTCGTATACATGAACTTGTAAACAAATAAAATTAAATACTGGCATTATAAGCGAAATTTTTAGCAAAATTATGAGAAAAAAAATTAAATATAAAGTCTGCGAGAAAAAATGTAAAAACAAATGACTATGACCCACAATTTCACAGGCTCCCAGCCCGACCCTATCGTTTTTGACTTACGCAAACGGAATATTAAAACAGGCTTGAAACTTGCTGTATAACAAACTCACTTTTCTGTAATAACTATTTCACATAAGACCACCGACAAAGTATCTCAATAATATTATAAGAGCCAAAGTTTGTGAGTATGTTTTTCACTTCTACACGCCCACACGGCTGGGCCAATTTTTATTAAATTTGGTATTAGTAGGTAATACCTAGGAATAACACATAGGGTACTTTCATCCCGAAAGTATGCGAATCTTATAGGATTTGATCAAAAAGTCTCATAGTGAACAGTTGATGGCGCCACTGTGCATAAAAACATAAGTATTTTTTAAAAATAGTTAAGTGAGTAACATCGCGTACTGAAAGCACTGCAACGAAAGGGAGCGAACTCATTTTAATTATTACGAGAGAGAGAGAAAAAAAAAAACATTCACTCACAAAAAAACATTTCAAGGATTATAATTACCACAAAGCTAAAAAACCATTTCATAGAGATAATGAAAAAAAATTTTTTTTTCTTCATAAATCTATGGTATGAATTTAACTATGTACTTGATACCAAGTATACAGTGGTTCAACACTCAAATCAGGGATCGATGTCACAAGAACCCGCATAAATATGTAAAGTGACCGTGTGCCCGGCATAGCATTATAACAACATAAATTTCATGGATCGGCCATCTTGCCATGACGTTAATGACTGCTGCTGTAAAATATGAGGCCAAAAGAATCTATGTCGGTAATTTATTTCGCTAAATCTTTTTTCAAACATTTGTTGGTCAGCGTGCAAGTAAACCATTAACTTAAAAAATACTTTTAATAAAATGGTCCTATGTTTTTAGCAAATAAAAATATTAATGTAGCAATTATCAATTAAAAATACTAGAGATAATAACTTATTTTCTCAAATAACTTAGAATATTCGAATGTTTGTGAGGATTTTTTGAAACAATCATTATTCAAATAGATGTTTGCTTAGATCTTTTTTCAATTTGTAGTACTGAACCCTAAGAGATACGACCTGCGACTCTGGCACAAAATCTAGCCTAGTCCCCTTTGCACTATGAACGAAAAGTCACTCCGGTTAACAGTTTTATTTATAGTTTCGTCTATAACACATCTGTCAATTTAATATCTATAAATCTGACTTAACAAAAATTACGACTTCCCCTACAGAAACACCGGTCAATTACTTTAATAAATACGTATAAATAACCGGAAGATGTGGACATGAATGACTCGGAGGGTGATTCGGTGATTATATCATTTGCAAGTTCATTTTTTTATTTTGCTTCTTTGTCGCTGTTATCGTCATAGATTATCAATCATTCATGACAATTAGATTGCTAGAGCGACCAGCTAGAATTAGACTGCAGACCGCGGCATTACCCGTGTGATTATTATTTTTTAAATATATAATACCAAATTCCACAAAAATTGGCCTAGCCGTTTGAGTGTGAAGAATTAACAAACATACTCACAAACTATCGAATTATAATAGGATTTAAATATAATAACATTTTCTGTTTGGCCCAAATGTTGACTATTGATAAAATTTAAAGTATTATGTTACTTATATTATAAAATCATTTTAAATAAAGTAAAGTATACTTAAAATTTTTTGCGTCACAAAAAAATTGACATTCATAATTTTTTTGTCAGATATTATACAATATTATTTTTATATGATTTAAATATATTTCGTTTATCTCAAATTCATTTCAATGATTTAAAACAACAAAAATGAACAGTGGTACTAAAAATACCCTCCACGGAACAACTTTTTACTTTCACTTCAAAAAGAATATGCAAATCTTTCAACGAAACGTCAAAAAGGGTTACTTTATATCGACGGAAGCAAAAACCGGTAAAGATAACGCTGCCGGTTTTAATGGTCGCTCCAAATGGACATGTACAGGGAATTACGCACCGATGCCCCTCTTTACCATTTTTTGCCGGGTAACTATTTTTTTTTACTTATTTGCATCGGATACTTTTACTCTATAGGACATAAACGGTTTAACGCACTGTCTACCGCGTTTTACGGTTTTGACTAATCTTTGATCTTTACATTTGATATTTCGATATTCTCTGTACGTTGAGATTTTGTGATCCAGAATAAGCCTCCAAGTATAGTTAATTTATATAGAAAAAATGCTTGTCACATCAATGTTGCTTTGTAAATAGAACTATTAAAACAAATGTCTTCTTTATTTCAAGGATTGACTAATGATCACCGACAAGGTATGACAATTTATTTTAATTTACTAAAAATAAAAAATTGTCACCCTGTTCGCTTCGTCTGTAAATTTATGATGAAGAGACACAGTATGTAATTTTAAAAAAGAAAAATATACTCCAGCTTAACATACTATTTGGTATTTGGTGGCCATTGCTATCGGTATTACCACCGTTATATGGCTAATTACCACCATGGTAATAAAAATTTTAAATGTGGACATAATAAAATGTAGTGTAACTTTTGGATACCAAGCGATACGTAGCGCGCACAATATATTCTGGATTGAACTGGTTACAATCAGATTTTTATGCACGACCGATGGGGAAACAAGGCGATAAATAACATAAATTTAATATGAAAAAGTTCTCGATCTCGTTTTCTTTGCATCATTTGAAGCTGCAGAATGCCGAAATTTTATATGTCATTTCAGTACTAAGTACATTTTAGTATTTTAATACATTGATTAGAATTTACAAGAAATATGGTTATTACTCTTATTACATGCGTTTTTCCATCTGAATACTTTCCCCATTACTTACTGTTATCTTAAATTAAAATATAACTAAAATTAAAATTTCTATTTTTTCTTCTTCACATTCCTTTACGACATCAAAGCCAGCACTTTTTGTGTTTGTTCCTTCCTTTGGAGCCAGGTGGGAACGGCTTAGCACATTTGTTTCCTACGTATATTACCCGTCTACGCAAGTCAGTGCACGCGTTCTATAATGGAGTAATTACTCTAAGGTGGTTACCCTGTCGTTGGATGATAAATTGCTTAAAATTTACTCGATATCGATTCTCGATTAAATGTCCATTGTATGCCTATTCGACTAAAATAATTAAGTCGTTATTAAAACAATAGAGTGTTTTACAATAATAGTCGAGCCAGTTATTTTGGAAATGAAAAACAATATGATGTGATTAAAATAGATTAAACCTATTTGTCAAAAGTACTATTTGGCTCGGAAACCCTGTATTTTTAATTGATTTATATTTTGAAATTGACTTGTGTAGCAGTCATAGTTTACAAGATGAATTTGTAAAATTTCTGCAATGTATGTAATGTACCTGTCTTGTAATATTTATTGCAACAAATAAATTCATTTTATCTTTTACCTTGGTCCTTTTACAATAATCAGAATAATTCCATTAATATTTATAGTAAAAGTTTATTGCAAAAATTTACATGCTAAAAAGTATAATTATTTAACTTATTAAATTAACGGGTTCGATATCCCTAGTTTTCAGAGATTTTGAATCAGAAAATTGACGAGAAAAAGTGCCTGTGAAGGTCTAATTTCTGAATAAATGATTTGAATTTGAGAGAGAGAGAAACCAATAGATTTACGTAGTCTTTGAAGTACAAGTCGTTACAGTCTCAAAATAATGTCCAATCTACATAAAAACTTTTCAGAAATGACCAACCTCTGCACAAAACAATCTCATAGCTATTACCATAAGGAATTGTAGTTAGAATTTTTTTGAAATTTTAAGAAAGACAATAACTATTATATCTGACTTTGAAATAATTAATCTGTACTGTGGCAATAGTCAGTTTCAATATTATAATCTTCGTAATGGAATTTAAATGAGCTTTCAATTCTGATTGGGGATTTTTTTGGAAAAGATTTTTGAATATAAATTCTAATTACTGTCTTAATCCAAATAATAGAACATATTTTTTACTAGTTATCTACATTTATGTTAAACTAGCTTCGCCCGCGTGATTTCCAGCAAGGGAGCAATTATTTTTTAGGGATGAGTCCTTCTCCATGGAGGTACCTGTGATGTATATATATATATATATATATATATATATATATATATATATATATATATATATATATATATTAGGACAATATATTAGGACGAACCACACATATTGAGCTAGCCCCAAAGTAAGTTCGAGACTTGTGTTATGGGATACTAACTCAACAATACTATATTTTATAACAAATACATATATAGATAAACATCCAAGACCCGGACCAATCAGAAAAAGATCATTTTCCATCATGACCCGACCGGGGATCGAACCCGGGACCTCTCGGTTCAGTGGCAAGAACTTTACCACTGCGCCATCGAGGTCGTCAAAGTATAGTAATAAGTTGTATGTAAGTTAGTATATTATAAAAGGTGGTGGGTAGTCTAAATATCTTGGTTGCGAGATGTCATTATATAGCCAGTTTGGAATAAATGCTTGTTGCGTACGCCGTGTTGTTATTAGCTCCGCGACACCATCATCCCTCTGGACTATATCGACTGCGATATCACAGTAACAAACAAACAAGCTTTCGTATTTATAATATTAGTTTGGTGTTAAGTTTACATGGGTTATAATCCATGTTTCACACACCCCTTTTATCCAGCAAGTGAAGCAAACGATTTTCATTACATTTACTTACGAGTCAGCTTCTCGCTTTCAAACCTTCCGCGCCGGCGGTGTGAAATATATTAGGGTCGCCAGATGTCTGAAGGAAGTTTGGGACATTGTTATACAATTAATAAAAAAACACAAAATAATATAATAATAAGAATCAGATTAATATTTGCTGTGGGGGATCACAATAATTAGCAATAGGGTCCTCGTATAGGACCACTACAAATTCTCCCCTGGATACCGTATGAGGCGAGTAAGGGATAGAAAGCTGATAGGCAACCAATAGGATTGACATCAGTCAAGCAGCCGTTTTTAAAAGCACAGCCAAATCATAAAAAAATATATAGTTGACTAGCTTTTGCCCACAACTTCGTATGTGAGTTTTCGTATTTCAGGAAATATCTTCTTAGTTCTCCCCAATACTGTCCTAGAAACATACACATTAAATTTCAGCTTCCTACGCCCAGTAGTTTCGGCTGTGCGTTGTCTGTCAGTCAGTCAGTCAGTCAGTCAGTCAGTCAGTCAGTCAGTCAGTCAGTCAGTCAGTCAGTTAGTCAGTCAGTCAGTCAGTCACTCAGTCACTCAGTCACTCAGTAACGCAAGAGTTTTATATATACAGATTTTTTACATGAATCCTGGGCTTCAAAGCGTCAAAGCCCAATGAAACACGCGAGGGTAAGAGAGAGAGAGAAACCAATAGATTTACGTAGTCTTTGAAGTACAAGTCATTACAGTCTCAAAATAATGTCCAATCAACATAAAAACTTTTCAGAAATGACCAACCTTTGCACAAAACAATCTCATAGCTATTACCATAAGCGTTTAAATGAAAAGTTAGAGTAATCCAATAAAGATAACATTCTCATTGTTGACACTTTAGATAAAGGTGACTTACAAAATACGTTTTAGTGTCCCGTTAAATTTTATGGAACACTCAAATTGTTTAGTTATTTTGCTATGGCTCAGACGTGAACATGACTTTGGTCCATTTTTATACAAAATATTCACATATTCATTCCTTTCCTAAGTAAAATGTATAAATAGTAATTGTTATTTTCATCGTTGCTTAAAAGCTTAAAGAATTGGTGGCTATAAGATATCACGCGTACAGTCAACAACACATCAAGTTACCGACAGTTCTGATCTAGTAAAAACTATAAACTGAAAAAAAATAAGCCAAATATAGTACTAGGTAAATGTTAAAAACAATAATGGATAGTTTGATTTCTACAAATAGCAAAAATAATTTACTTACATTATGAAAACCAGGTGAAATGTTTTAAATATCATTTTTGCAAATTTTGATATACACAGTATATAGGATAGTTAACCTGACCTTCCGTAGTAGTAAGTTATAAGTGAAGGTTTAGGTTTCAACCCCTGTCCGTGCTGTATCTCAACCCGACTGTACATTGTAAAATTTTGTCTATCAATATTTGCATTCGAAAAAATATATTAAGGAATGAGAACAGAAGAAACGCAAAAGAACTGTACAAATCGGACGAAGGTTATAAGCTTGTAGCACAGCCAAAAAATCAGATTTGAAAAAAGAAATTAAAAGAAAACGGATAAGAAAAAATACTGGCTGGATAGGATCACTAACCGATAATACATAAAAAAAATATCTTCAACGACGTGGTGTCATAATACGTGCTCAATATGGTTACCCTCCTGCTCAGAATATGACGTGTGTGTAATTACTTAGCGAGCAGCAGAGTCATGCTTGTCATTGTCGCTAACTGTGGGGCTCGAGTGTCAATTAATTTTGTTAGTTTCTTGTACCTTCTAAACCGATTTACGAAAGAAGAGGATTTTGTTTACGTTCTTTTTTTGAATTGCTTGTCAAGTGTTAGCTTTTAGAATAGAGCGCATTCGAACGATTGTAGTCTAAATCATTTCATCGAAATATGAAAAATTCCATTAAAAAAAATAATCGCGGACCCCAAAACAAATCATTGCCTCTTTAACTTCACACGCACGAAGCTAATTCGGTGTCACCCCGTAAGAAATCCGATTAGGCCGACACAAGTTTCGTATTTATTCGATGACGTGAGAGAAAAACGCACAAAACTGGTCCTTAACGACCTATTCCACATCCCGCTAAACTACGATACTTGAGCCGTTGGTGCGTGACTTTTATGTATTCCGCTTATGTTTGTGGTATGAAATAGGGGCGAAAGAGAGCGTTATGTTTAGAATGACAATTTTTTTAAAATAATTAGTTTTATTTTGAAAAAAATATAGGTAACTATAACATACAGGTTTTATATAAAAAATACACTATCTTTAATAATAATCATTCTATTGGCCAGTCTATGTTTTGTCTCATAATTTGGATAACATGTAATAAGTGGGAAAGTCTATTAAATCTAATACACTTTCATGAATAAACCGCTAGACCGATTTTAATAAAATTCAGAATCACCTACTCAACCGAATTCAAACTAATTTGTTTATGAAAAGTCAACCTCTAAAATCCTGTAATAGGGGGTGAAAGAGTATATGAAAAATACTAAACTTTGCTACCATATTTTAAGATTGAGTTGCATTAGTCAATTTCGTCAAAGTCGTTGAGTTTCACTCTAAGTTTCTAACTTAGGCCGAATTGTAACATATACGCCTTTTCTCACTATCGAGACGGCAATCTGTTACGAAAAGGGAATTTTTAGTGTCAGGCCTGTGTGGTTGACCTCAACCTTTTACTTACAAAAAGTACAGTTCCGATGAAAAAAATGCCAACCGCATATCCGTAGCCTGAGAATTTTGTATCTTAGTGAATGTTGTAAAGACCCTTGCTTAATATAAAGGGTATTTTACAAAATTCCAGGTGAAAATTTCCTAAAAACATTCTGGTTTCGGCCGACATGACAGGTAAAAATAGCGAAATTTTGTGAGGATGTAAGTTTTTAGTTCTCTTTCACGCAAAATCTACTAAACGGATTGTTATATAATTTGGTACTTTTATCCCGAAATTCCTGCGGGACGCAGATAGTAAATCATATGTTTGTGAATTACGTGTATATTAAGACATTCAAATCGGGCATTCCCTAGAAAGATTGAAATAACGCTTTAGATCCAACACACACCAATGTTCTTTTCATTTTACATACACTCATCCTTTTCACACAATATAATGAGTATGTATATGGATAGCCAGAGTGAAATCAATTTTATAGGGGCGTGTGATTCTACCTTAGCAAATCCCCCCGTGGTGCCGTACGAGGCGACTGAGGGAGACATAGCGTAGGCAGCTGATAGTCCCAAGGAGTATTGACGTCAGGGAGACAATAAAATCATAGCCGAATCTTTAAAATAATGAGTTTATATTTTTCGTCAACTCCTGGGATCGCGGCGTTACAGCGCCGAACATTACCGGGAAATTCGGAGATTAGGGAGAGAAAGAACTAGTGTGAAATATTTCATGATCATATATTTAGTTATGGTCCATGACCCCACTCTTTATAAAATCCATGTTAAAAAGACTTTAAGATGACTTAAAACTCTAATTATATAAAAAAAAAGAAAATGCCTATAAAAGAAAGTAAATTGGCATGGCATTGGAATTTGTGCTCAATTCGATTGAATTGAGCACAAATTCTGTAATCTCCATATTTTAATCTCCTTTTTGCGAGAATCGTTCCCGGGGTATCCTTAGGGACGCTTTACATAACCCGAATCTTACTAACGTTTTTGCCTCATATGCCCAAAGAATATGTACATTTTCTATAGAACTTACCCCATAGATATATTTAGCAAGGAAAGGGTTGTTTTGGGACGCGTGATTAAACTGACAACCCAAAATATACGTTTTTACTCGATCGTCGAAGTATTTCAACAATATTTAGGTTGAAATATTTTTCTAGGAAACGTTTTATAACATTATTTTATGCTTTTGTAATGTAATAAATTGTAAAAATTATATATAATTATTATTTTTAAACAACTGAGCAAGCAAACAGACTTCGGTCCACCAGATGGAAGGGGTCACCGCAGGAGTGTTAGAGTTTTGTATCTTAAAAGTAGTTTTATTATCAGTTAAGGGTAGCTTAATTAATAAGTTACCTGTCATCCGCAACTTCTTAGATATGTTTGATCAAAATCGGTTCAGCTGTTCGGGGGTTTTTAATTAGTCATGTTGTTGAAGAATATACTCGTATTTTTTCAAGTATAAATTATTCATAGTTTACAAAAGTTTGAAGTGGAGGTGTTAGTTACTTTGTTGAAAGTTAATTAAAAATTAAAATATGGTAACTGTTATATATGGTAAACTAAAACGTGGAAGAACTCAATTTAAGCTTTTAACTTGGACGTTAATTGTAGAGGTTTTTAGTTCACTATTCGATACAGAAATAGTATTACGTCTAGCCACCTCTCTGTTTACCTACTTTTTTCCCTCCAACGCAATGTACGTATTTCGGCATCTTTAGTTGTTAGCTAGCATTTTTAATAAATCAATTTGTTTTTATTTAATCTATTTTGTACTGACGTAGCTGTTTCCCGCGCTCAAAAATAGCATATGTGGCTCAATCTACATCCTTTCAACTATCTCTATAAAAATATTACATTTTGACGTGAAAAAAGGGTCTGTTACATCACTCACAACATCAAATAATATAAAACAAAGTCGCTTTCTTCTATTTGTCCCTATGTATGATTTAATTTTTAAAACTGTGTTTTTTGATATAGTTAATTGATTGTGATATTCCTGAGGAAAGTTTAGGTGTGTATTATATATTATATTTACTAGCTACGGTCCAGGGCTTTGTTCCCGTGGGATTTTTGGGATAAAATATACCCAATGTATCATTCCAGGTTATATTCTACTCGTGTACCAATCCGTCCAGGAGATTTTGCATGAGAGTAACAAACATACTATTCACAAACTTACGCATTTATGATATTAGTAGAATAGATTATGTTAGGTTAGTTTTACCCGAGCGAAGCCGGGACGAGCCACTAGTTTATAATATTAGCAATAAGATTACACATTTTGGCGGACACTAGAAGAGACAAAATAAGTTTACTTGTAACTGCCACAGCAGTAATGAGGCCGCTAAAGCGTGAAAGAGAAGCTTGTTCTACCGAGTCATGTGCATTATAAAATGGCGGTCTGGAATGACTACTCTCATTTTTCACGTCTCAATCGGAAACTTTTAATGGGTTCCGTGACGAAGCTTCGCATCTTGATTCTGCGCGATATCATGTAATTACTTTTCCGTGTACCGATGCCATTTTTCTGACGTTGTGGATGAAAAGTGCTTTCAAGTTTGTAAGTATTTAATATTAAAGTACTTGGAGAATAGGTTTGTTAGTGGTTACTTCTTCTTCATAGTCGTTCCTCATGGCTGAGGGTTTCGTGGTCATTACGTGGAATTAAACACACACAACAACTTTCTTTTGGCATTACTGACGGAGTGGTTTGCCACTGCCTTCTCCATTTCACACACAAGTTAATAATAATCAACCAGTGTGCAGGTGCCCTCACGATGTTTTCCTTCACCGGAAGCAAGTGGTGGTCGATAAAATTCATGTGGCACGAGTAGGATCGAACCTGGGACCTTTCGATCCACGGGCGGGTGTCTTAACCATTACACCACCACCGCTTCCACCAGCACCAATTTTATAACATAAGTACCAGGTTGGTACTTAACTTATGTTATAAAGTTGCGTGGGTCTGTGATTCGAAGAGCCGGATTCAGAGCAAAAGCAAAACTTTCAATTTTGAAGATTCAGCTATGATTAAGTGTACAACCGGCCGTTTTCCTGACGTCAACCCTGCTTGTTATCTGTCTGCTGTCAACTGCATACAGGAATATATGGAGTGGTTCTGAAACAAATGCTAAAAGACACTCATTTAAATATTGTTGGTCCTTATCATAAGTTCTACGGTGTGTAAAAAATATTATCTCGAAATCATCGATAATAAAAATAAAACATTTTGCACTCCTACCTGGAGGGCCGGCAGAAGTGAAAACTTAAATATTACGTTGTGCACTTTCGACATCTGACGAATTTTCGATCAGGTCACGTGTCCTGACGCGAGTTTAACATTTTTACCCATCACATAAAGTGCACAACGCTGCTAAAGAAGTTTTCACTTCAATAATAAAAAAGTTCGAGAAGAAACAATACAGTAAACATAAAACATGCAATATGAAGATTAATGTTTTTGAATGAAAACAATTGAAGTAAACAAAATGATTTCTGTTTATGACATGGGTCAGTTCTGACAATAGTTGTCACTTGTCAGTTATTGATGAATTACATTAACGGCATTGAATTAGTAGGTACTCTGTGAAGTACTTACTAAATCCATGATTAACGGTAATACTCAGTGTTGCCAGGCAAGAGGAAACACTTCCCTCACTTAGTTTAGACTCCTTGTAGATTTACTGTAAAACTACTGTATATAAATAAATAGACAGGCACAAATCTCACATTGAGATTTGAGAGAGAGAGCGAGAGAGTAAGAGAGCACCCAGCTCGACACTAGAGTTATGGGATACTAACTTCGTTAAGTTAGTATCCCATAACTACCGTTCATTATAGTATCGTTATACTATATATTTTATAACATATACATACATCATATAGATAAACATCCACCCGACCGGGAATCGAATCCGGGACCTTCAGTGTGACAGTCAGAAATATTTATCAAAAAATAATGAGTAAGTAGAGGATTAGTTAAAATAAACAAAGTAAATTTTTACACCAAATATTTTTTTTTATTTTACAACCATTCTTGTTCGTCACATATATTTTCCCGTCTAATAAAACTTGAGTACATAAAACACGGAGTTACATAGGTGATGTTATATCAATTTTACTACGTTGTCACATTTTTATATGCTTTTTTATACTTTCGTGACATATATATAGGTTATCAAATTCATGCTTACTTGTATGTTACTTGTTTGAAAGTTAAAAATCTAAATACCGAATTTAGTTATATGAGTGTATCCTATATATTGCTTAACTAATATTGTAAATGTGTAAGTAAGTTTGTTTATATCTTCTCAAAATAGAGAAGGACATATGGTAAGTAGTTTTAGTCTCGGAATAATAACTGTTCCCGTGGAAAATTTACGCGGGCGAACCCGCGGGCAAGAGCTATTTTGATTATATTGACATAGTAATAGCCGTGTTTGAGTATATTTTTTACAAGGTTTTATTTAACTTGCAATGTATGTATGTCGGTATGTCACTATATCTCGGGCGGAATCTCGCAACTCCAGTTTGAATCAGACAATGTTTAATACCGTGTGGTTCCGCCCCAGAATAGGATCACTCCAATTCCTCGCGAGTACGAGGCGACTAAGGAACACATGCCTTAACAGTTGATAAGCAACAATAACTTCCCCAAACAGGGTTTACGTCAGGCAGGCAGCCGTCGTAAAATCATAGCTAAATCTTGAAAAATATATATTTTTACACGAACCCTGGGCTTCGGGGCGTCACAGCTCCGAATACATTAACGAACACGTGAGGATGAAAGAAGAGAGAGAGAAAACATAAATAGTGACACCATTATTATATAAGAATGTGTTCGCTGAAATAATATTATACTTACAAGAAATTTCAACTTATCAATCAAAATACAATTATCATCAAAGATTATTATTTCTGTCAATGGTATGACTGAGTGTGGAGCTATTAGATTTTATAACTGTCTGTTCGTTTGTCATTAATATTAGAGGATGCAAAGTGCTGACTTAATTATTCATACAAATCAATACGGCACATTGATAAGCGAATCTTGGAACTGACGTTACTATTAATAAGGCCATTGAGGTACACGATGATTATTATACATAAATTACTATATACATAATATTACCTACACCAATATGACTTTATATAGGTAATCTATGTAATCTATATATTATTACAAAACTGTAAGTTGGCTATATCTGTGCGTAGGAGATATTAAAGAAAAATACTTATGGGGCGTCGTTATGGGATTAATAGAAGCCAAATAAATTTTTTTTTAGATTTTTTGTCTGTCCTGTCTGTATGTTTGTTCGCGCATCACGCGAAAACTATTAGATGGAAGATGGTCTTATAGTTGTATAGCGGAAGATCTAACTTAAAATTTGATATAGGTTTCATCGCAACACGTTGCTTAGATCCCGAGATATCGATAATATTAATTTATGAGCGGACTCACGAAATAAACAACATAGATAATTAGAAAACAAAATAAATATAAAAATAGACAAGCTCCGGCCAAAGATAATGCACAAGTTTTAAAATTACATAATAATGATCGCTTAAGAAAATAATTGGTTTTAAGAGGAATCTTACTAATACTATAAATACGAAAGTTTGTGAGGATGTATGTGTGTATGTTTATTACTCTTTTGTGCAAAATCTACTGGACGGATTTTAATGGAATTTGGTACACGGACACTTTCTCATTTTTACTTTGGTAACATCTATCTACTAAACCAATCTTCTTGAAATTTTGCATACATGTAGTTTAAAGGATGGAAATGGATAGAGTACGGTTTCGTACCGGAAAATGTTCCCGTGGAAATATCGCGCGAGCGAAGCTACGGGCAATAGCTAGTACTGAATATAATTGAGCTTATTGAAATGATTTTTGAAGCAACATGCACTGTAACAAGTTTCATTTCACGGAAGCTTGTACCACTTAATGTTATCAAACTGTGGGGGGTCATTAAGTTTAATTTATGGCCGTAATTCCCTTATAATACATCGATGTTAAAACTTGAACGAAAATAAAAATACATTTTTATGTCAGGTCATAGTTTTATGACAGCACTAATGAATTAACATTCAATTATAAAGTTCATTGAGTTCGCCTTGTTATAAAATTTATATAATTTTTCTTCATATAAGTACAGCTTTTATAAGTTACTAGTTTTTGCCCCGGCTTCACTCGCGTTAGTTTCTCTGCGACCAATTGTCATACAAACTTTCACCATTAAATTTTCACCCCCAATAAATTTTCACCTGCCATTATAGTCATTTGGGAGCAGATCTTGATAAAAAAAACGTAGCCTATGTTTGAACGGGAGTCTTTAACTACTGAATATCAAGTTTCATCAAAACGGGTCCAGCGGTTTAGTCGTGAAAGCGAAACAGGCAGACAGACTTTCTCATTCATAAGATTAGTATGGATTCAACATAATTAATTCATTACATTTGAAATTATTTGGGTCGAATAAAATGCACGTATTGCACTTATAGTACGATGAAGGACTTTAAAGTGGAGATTAAACGATCTTTAAATCATAAAGAAAAGATAGATTATTTAAAGTAAAAATAGATCAAAATAAGTATTAAAGTCTGTAAAATAAGTCGATTTATTTAAGTTGAAGATAGTTGATTAAGCTTAAATTTGTTGAGTGCCTAGATAAAATTTTTGACATAATTTTCGAAAGTCTAAATATCTCATCACTAAAAACATCTTCCCGAGTAGAACCAGCTAGAATAGCTTGACCTACATTCCTCTCATTTTCATCTCTGAAACAAGAATATTTTTGTGCGCCACTACTTTGTTTTGTCCACTGTTCCCTCTGTAATTAATTAATTGAAACTTCCACGTCGTCTGTGTGAAAAGCCCGGAGGATAAAGTCTTGCAATAAGGTTTTAAAATACGTGTATCACTTTGTATACAATATTTTCTGCTGTGTTTTTTCTTACATCCATACACAGTTTTATAAAACTAAATCAAACGGTCGCTGCCACTTCTGATTCTTTTCAGTATTTTTATAAGCAGCATATTTTAATATACCAAAGTCGCTTAGACGCTCAAAGATCGGCAAGATTACAATCATTGAACAATGAGCTTTAAAGCATCTACTGTAGATTTATATTACATTGACAAGACATGAGCTGACAGCGAGCGATCCGCAAATTGTTTGTCAATTTAAAGTATGTCTACAGACTACGCTTCAAAGCTCACTTTTCAATGAACGTCATATTGGCAGGTGGGAGTTGTGCGGTCGAAGTGTTCTATTTTCATAGAAATTCAAGAAGTGGGCTCTCAGATCACACGCACATCTTTAATCAATATACCTATGCAAAACTCTTGCGTTACTGAGTGACTTGCTGACAAACAACGCATAGCCGAAACTACTGGGCGTAGAAAGCTGAAACATGGTGTATAGGTTCTTAGGACAGTGTAGGGGAGCACTAAGAAGGGATTTCCTGAAATTCCCACGGAAACCGGATTTTCACGTACGAAGTTGTGGGCCATAGTCTATAATATAATCATAATAAGTTTAGTATGCTTTCTAATCCTATAATATAGTGAGTTTAGATCAAAATATTAACTTTGCTGGCAGTCTGGTGAAGGACCTATCAAACGATATAACTGTACAGCGGCTTGTGAAGTACTCGAATAATTTCGCTCAATAGACTCGAATAGTTCGAATATCATAAAATATTCCCCGGGCAAGTTCCAGTTTAACAACACTACAATCTGCCCGAGTGATTTCGATCCCAGAATTTACGTTTGAAGTTGTTTGGAACTCGACTTCAGTTGTAATGGATATTGTAGACGTTTGATTTGGTTTGAGTTAATTTTCAGACGTGAAGTTTGTTAGGAGATATGCATATCTTACCAACGTAGGTTTGCAGATAATGATGATGAAGCACTGATAGATAGACAACATTTTTGTTGATAATATGTTAGGTTATGATTTGATTTAAAAAACGGAAACATATTCTGAAATTTTCAAGTATGTAAAATCCGATTTTTCAACTTTGTACCTAAGAGTTCGTACGGTAATATCCTATTTTTCACACAAACTGTTTTATTAATAAAAAGCAGGCAGATAAACGGGGAATATTATATGATCGTTACTGTCAGAGGCACGGCGTAGCAAGAAACCATTATTAATGGGTGAGACCGCCCAGTACTGTATAATGTATGGCGTTTAGTATAAAGTCTGCAACGTTGAGACCAATATTTGGACCAATTATGGGACCAATATTTGGAACAATTTATAATAGGTACTAGTTCCGCTTGTGGTACTGTACATATATACTTCGGGTCATTATGTGTGGTAACGTAATTCAAATTTCATCAAAATCTGCTAAACGGTTTAACTGTTAAAGCGTGGTAGGCAGACGGACATACAAAAAATTGTATGGAAATATGAATTATGTCGTGATTAAAATATATTATTGAAATTTATTAATATATTTCAGACAATAGGGTCCATGTTGTCAGTAATACTTAAGTATAGCAATGTTAGTAAAATCGACGAATGAAATTACATATGTCGACAAATTACAAGTTACAAATTAATTGGATAGTGGTCTCTAATTACATATCAAGTAATATGAAATTAGGGCACAATAATAAAACCAGTTAAATAGCAATTTCGAAATAATTTGAAAAGCTAATTAATTACCATTAATCCAAAATTAGGGCACAAAAATAGAACCAGTAAAATTCCGATTTCAAATTAATTCGAAAAGCTAATTAATCCAAATGATTTATTTGGATTAGATTATACGTTGGTTTATGTAAGTACTAGCGTTTGCCCGCGGCTTCACCCGCGTAAATTTCCCACGTGTAATTTTTTTTCCGGGATGTATTTCAAGAAGAGGCTTGAAGAGGTAACAAACAAACAACTTCACATTTATAATATTATTTAGGGATTGTAGCTTGGATCAAACATTTGCAATACACATTGGCCAAATGTAGGCAACGTACACTCGGGGTTTAAAACAGTGGTTATTATCATGAATATTCTATACGGCTGACCCAGGGCTGCATGCTTGAGGTCACCGAAATATGGGCACAGATTTACAAGATTTACCGAGTTATGTGTTGGTTATAGGTAGTTTGAAACTGAGGAATTTAACTTTAGCGTATACATAATTTATTTTAGTTGACCGTAAAATTAATATTTATTTTTATAGGTTTTAATTGCCATTAGAGACCTGTGGGCGAACATTGCAGTGTGGTTGTCGTTGCGTCACAATGGCGCAATATGATTGGTTTGCAGCGTCTCACTTTAAATCGGTCGGTTCGATGGTGAGATGTGAAATGCAAACCCGCACTGACTACTCTGAACGACATTATTATAATACGAAAGCATGTTATAATGTCGTCTGGAGTTTAAACGATTAATCAAGACTTCGAGTACTAGACACATTATGTTGTATTAGATAAGGTTTATTGTTCTATGTGTGTTAAGATAAGGTTTTAAAAAGTATACCTTACGTATTTTTTTATTTATGTACACAACATAACAGGGTTGCCAGAATGGACAGTGTAAGGAATATTTATATCAGAGGAAGTTTGAAAGTTGGGCCTATAAATGATAAAATTAGAGGTAATAGACTCGGTTGATTTGGACACGTGATGAGGAGAGAAGGGAATCATTTACTGAGGAAAGGCCTAGGAAGAGATGGATGGGTTGTGTCAGGGAGGATGTGAGGTTGCTGGGGGTGGATCCAAATATGGAGAAAGATAGAGAATTGTGGAGGGAACAGACATTTGCGCCGACCCCAGATGATGGGACAAAGTAGGGCAAATGATGATGTACACAACATGACAGTGTAAATATAAAACTTACAAATAAGAAACAAATAGAATTTTTTGTTTTTTTTTTTTTTTACCTACAGTTAAAACGTTTAGCCTGCAAAAATAGATAACAAAATACACATATAAACCCTCCGTCTGCAGCTTGGGATTGCATTTCAAGGAGAGTATTAAGGTCTCAAAATGTCACTCAATATGAAAAGGGTTTTCGCAAAAAATAGTTCGTATTACGAATATATTTACCATTTATTTCGTGAGGACTTTAGTTTTAGATTTATGTTAAAGAAGTACGAAAGTTAGATTTTTGTTAAAGTTTGAAAATCAGTGTTTCTTCTTCTTCTTTGCGTGCTGATGGCGAATCTACAAATGCTGTTTGTTTGTAATTAATATTTTGTCAAAATGTGAAAGTGAAAATTCAAAAAAAAAGATATGGAAAAATCTATATTTAAATGGTAATAATCTATGAATGCAACATTTAACTATGAACCTAATTTTCATAAGTTTAATTTTATTTAAGTTACAGCAACGCCAAATCGAGACAAAATATTTGTGTATTATTCCAAAATATAATAAATATTTGTTGGCCGTTTTGTAAAATAAGAAAACAAAACAAGCAAAGCAAAGCAACTCTTTGTTTTTTTATTTTACAAAATGGTCGACAAATACATGTACAAAAATTACAATTTTCAATCGTTCGAGAAAACATCGGTGGACCGATATTATTTTTTAATTCGATCAAGTAACCCAACTCTGGTGTTATTTATATTTAATTCCACAACCACCGGAGGCTCAGATATCCGGTTCTATTGTGGGGGTTGGAATCAAATTGACTGGAAAAGTCGCGGGGATGCTGGGCGAGGGTTGTATTGAAAATGGTGGATTTCTGAAGTCAGTCTTTAAGGTGTATTAATACCTATACAATATGTATATACATACAATCCTATTCCTATTAATATTATAAATGCGAAAGTTTGTGATGATGTATGTGTGAATGTATATATGTTTGGATATTAGTTACTCTTTCACGCAAAATCTACCGGACCGATTATTGTGATATTTACGTAAGAAAATCAACCAGTAGGTATATTGTACTCAGTATTACAAACCAGAAAAGATATTCTCTATATGTATTCGTTATCTCAAGCGACACTGTTCTCGGCTCTCAGCGCACCTGAATACTAGGAAATAATGACGGTTTCTTAGTGGAGTGTCCATTGTCATACGACAAGATAGTTGTATTTTTAAAAAGAATAATATTTTGAAAGAGAAAATAACGCAACTATTTTACATTGCATTCATTTCTTTATTATGTAATGTTATTGCTCTAATACTGATGTCAGAATTTATTCAGTCCGCCTAAAGGCATGTGACATGACTTTTAGTTATAGACATCTAGTATCAAGTAGAATTGTACAGGTCTCCTCACAATATTTTCCTGATGTAAATTTCGAACATGTGTCGATCGAGTTGTGTGTTCGAGTCTTAACTATTACACAACCACCGCTTCAAAATTCAGATGGATATTTTAATATCTTAATTGCTGAATATTATGGAATAATTACGCTTTCTCAGTGGAATGTCCATAGTCATACGACAATATAGATTAATAATGAAAGACACAACAATCGCGGCAGTGGAACTATAAGTTATTGGCATTAAGAACAATTATTCATAACTAGCTTCTGCCCACAACCTCTCCCGCGTTTATTTCCTACGGTAACTGTTATTTTTCCGGGATGGATTTAGGTACCTACTCTATGTCCTTCTCCATACTTCAAAATATACTTATGTATGCAAAATTTCAAGAAGATTGGTTAAGATATAGCGTGAAGAGGTAACAAATAAATAAAAACTTACTTTCGCATTTATAATATTAGTTAAGATGTGGATAGTTTCCACGGTAATTAGTAACGCTACAAAATCTACAAAGGAGTTTAAAATCCACTAAACCAACTGCATAAAAAATAATTTCACAATTCGCTACTCTGCTAAACTAAAACCCGTCGCCATTTCCACTGAATTTCACTAACGAGGTGGACTGACCTGTCAGCTGAGAGCTGGGTCAGCTGCAAGAATATACATTGTACTTTATGACGCTGATGGCTCTCGATGAGGAAACTTTACGAGCTTCGGTTATCCGCCACGGTATTACCATCTGCATTTCCATTTTAAGAAATTAATTTGTATCAATAAAAAGTCCAGATTATTTTAAATATATTTTTAATGTTGCGTGAGTTTTACTGAATTTAAATTTATATTTAAACTTGTTAAATGAAAAATTGTGACGAACATTACAATTAAATAGTATAATAACTGACAACCAAGGAAGCTTCATTCATTAAATCCTTGACTGTTATTTGAAGCTTAATAGGTTGAGGTTGAGATAGGCACTTCCTGTTTTCCATTGATTTCTCCCTCTTTTTTTACCTCGTGTCGTGTATCCCTCTCGCACTCAGTTTATCATTTTAACCCATTAATAGTTATAATTACAGCCATTGTACTTTGTACTTGTATTTCTAATGTTTTATTATTTTCTATCTACTTTTTATTTTTATTTTGTGTTTGTTTTTATAACATTCGCGAAAGACCAGCGCCGTGGCTCACACTATGATATCATGCTGAGAGAAGACCATTTTAGTACAATATTTATACTATTACATGTCCAGTGTTAACTAAGTCATGTTTTTTTTGTGTTAAATAAACGTTTTTTCTTTGTTTCTTTATGATTATTATATTTTTTAACTGTAAAGAATGAAAAAATATATATCCAACAGAAAAACTTTTCCTGATAATGCAAAAGCAGCAAAAAGAGAATTACGACCACAATAAAAGCTAAGAATTCCGATAAACCTATTGAGCATGAACAACGAAATTGTATAGAAATTGAAAATGGAGGTTACCTTTCAGTTTTGGTTTGAACTCATAAATGTTTCCGTATCAAAAGAAATAACCAGTAATTTGACTTGTATTACATACAAGTTATTTTTGGATAATTAGAGGACCGACAAAATTTATACGTTTAATTGCTTTATTTCCTTGCTTAATTGGATCAATAATATTAACTGTTTTCCTGGTGTGATCGTCAATATTTTCTTTTGACTTCTTGAGTTCATGTTTTTAATGAACTGCTCGATAATTTTATTAGATATTAAGAATATTATTACAATAATTTCATAGAAGGAAATTTTGTCATCAGGTTATCTACTCATACAAATATTATAAAAGGGAAAACGTTTGTATTTTTGTTACAGATAATCTTAAAAACAACTGGTATGATTTTTATGACATTTGTCATAAACATAGACAAAATTTCAGGAGTAACATAGAATGTCTTATATACTATTTCCATCTAAATTTAGCTTTGTTTTCCGATAAGAGTTTCTCTATTAATTTTTCGAATTAGGTTTTATTTTGATCTATTTAAATTACATTTCATAAATTTTGTATTTGAAATGGTTATTTACGTTTTTTATGTCGTAAGTCCTCGAGTGTCAAACCCCTTTTATTGCTTTAATATCATTACAAATATTTATATTAGCAACTAAGTGCTAAAAGCTTAGGGACAGGGACTCGGTAATAGGGGCATTCCTAAGAGAATTCGTTATCCAACACTGTATTTGCGATACAAAACATCGATGAAATTTTAAGTGCGACCGAATCAAATTTTTAAATCGTCCTTGCTGTTGGTAGCGCGGATGAATTTAAATAAGCTTTTAGAAGCGTTGACTGGGGAAACGTATAAATATTAATGGTACTTCGGACTACACGACAAGACTGATGGATATTGATGGATTAGCTGAAGATTTTCTCAGATTTTCTAAAAACGACTTAGCTCTGTGTTGAGAATTTGTCCGCTCATGATTATTAATTGTTTACAATGGAAGTTCCAGATCCATTTTCTTTATTGGTATTGACAGTTCAGTGAGAATTTATCGCTTTTTTGCACTATAAGCTCTCAATTAGCATCATAGATTATGTAAAAGCGTAATTTTGTTTATTTGAATTTGTACACTACATATCTTACGTACAACTGAGTTAAAATTGTTAAATCAAAGTACGCATTTGCGGTAATTTTTCATACCTATGAGTTTTACGACACAAGATACTTTAATAGATATTTAATTATACACTACTGGTTAATCATATATTACGTTAATTATTTCAAATAGGAATTAATTTGTGCAAAGTTTCTAACTTTCTTTCATCTCAAAAATGAGATTTTAATACATTATAAAATTGAGTACGTAATACTTTACCTTTCTTATATTCCTAGACAAAGAATTAAGTATTCTTTTTCATCTTGGCGCGTGGATATAATCGAACTTTCCTTGAAAAGTATTCTGTCATTTTTACCACCAAATAACTAACAGGTCCTTTCGTTATTTGGGAAGAGAATCAAATAATAATTAATAGCTGTGCTAAACAGAATACATATTGACTTTAAATGAAATAAATCTTAATTTCCTTTGTTACAGGTCTCCACGCCGTGAAAATAGCAAGATTAGTTGTACCAGAAATAATACAGTATGGTGTACAGGACTCAGTTATTTTAGACTGTGATTATACATATGGAAACGACACAAAAGGACTTGTAGTGAAATGGTTTTTCAAAAACAAAGCGCGACCTGTCTACCAGTGGATACCGTCGCAGAAACCTCAAGATCTAGGTATTCTTAGGGGTCGCGTCGACCTCACGTACAGAGCTTCTAATGATCCCCTGAAAATGCATAGGGCGTTAAGAATTATAAAACCGGACACAGAAATATCGGGCGATTATACATGTGTAGTTTCAACTTTTATGGAAGAGGACTCTAGGACTAAGCAGATGATTGTTTTTGGTGAGTTACCTTTTGACGACCTCGGTGGCGCAGTGGTAAAGTGCTTGCCTCTGAACCGAGAGGTGCCGGGTTCGATCCCCGGTCGGGTCATGATGGAAAATGATCTCTTTCTGATTGGCCCGGGTCTTGCATGTTTATCTATATGTGTATTTGTTATAAAATATAGCATCGTTAAGTTAGTATCCCATAACACAAGTATCGAACTTACTTTGGGGCCAGCTCAATCTGTGTGATTTGTCCTAATATATATTTATTTTATATTAATTAATTTATTTTATTATTTCATTAAATCACAAATATTTACGAAAAACACGAACTCACTTTGTAGAGTTTTTTTTATGATTGTGATATTTTTGTAGTGCATTTAATATAGTTTCCCAAGGAACTATAGAATATTAATATTACCCAAAATATAAACGTATGGTCAGCAGAGAAATTCACGACTGTCATAAATAATAAAATCCATTTCCAGTACAATTTAAACAGAATACACAAAAAGCGAACGTCAGCAAGAAAGTAACTCACGTTTCATTATAATGGAAATGTTGAATATTTATTAATATGATGTAAAAAACAGATCGGGATAAAACCTGTGACATCGGACGTTCAGAAAGCTGCTCATTGTAACACCGAAAATATCGATTTCATACTTGCAAATTCTCTGTTCTTTTAAATTGTGAACATTTTAAATTGACGTTTTAAAATATAGTCGTGGAAGTGTATTCCGGGATAGACAGACACAAAAACAGGCAGTCGAGCACGATCACATCGTACAAATTAATTATTATTACTAGTTGTGTTATTACCATAGATAAAATAAATAATTTTATTTATGGTTATTACTAACTGGTAAGAGATTTTATTAAATCTACAGTCAACTGACATGTGTTTTTTAAAGAGTATTAGATTCATGACCGTCTCCCTAATGCCCCTTTGGTATGCTGTGGAATCACGGTGCCCATCACTATTGAGTAAAATCTGTACTATTATTATAGACGTATATAAGAGTTAAGAGTTTGTGAGTTTGAGGCGGGTAATCTCTGAAACTACTGAACCGATTTCAAAAATTCTTTCACCATTAGAAAGGTACATTATCCAAGATTGCTATAGGCTATATTTTATCTCATAATTCCCACAGGAGCGAAGCCCCGGGCAACATCTAGTAATAAAATAATAGATCTGAAACCAATCGGTCCCAAACTCTGTCTGCACCTAAGGTATTAAATCATTTACAATCCAATCGATGAACTATTTACAAACATACCTGTGACCTGGGGCTGTCGTTCGTCAAATGGCCGGGTCGCGTTTTATCACCACCTTGTGTTTATGGAGGTCAGGTTATAGCCTGCCTATCGACAGTTCGAGGCGTTTAGTATTTATAGAAGGTTCTGGTAACGTTTACAGAAAGGACATGTACCTATTTAGTTTGTTGTTTCGAGTATCGCGAGTCTTGGCTTTGTCTTTGTAATGAATAAAGACGAGTTCGTGTACGTAACGTGTACTGTAAAAAAGCTTCAAGAGAGAAGCTCTTGTATATTTTTTTTATTTTTGACGTATTCCACTTCGGGCACCCATTTAACGTACACATAGTTATCTCACTTTTTTTTATTTCAATAATATTATTGTATTTCAAGTGTCATTTGAATGAGTGTCCAAAGTGGAATAACTCTGATTTTAGTTACATTACATCTAGTACAGTTCAAGAGCATAATTAAGTACCTAAAACATAGCCGAAAACATATGCTTTATTTAATTTTTCTTATAAAATTCTTAAATATTCCACACCTTTTTTGAGATGCTATAAATTGAAATAATTTAAAAGCTCAGTACGTAATAAATTTGGATCAAGTAATTTTTAAATTAATCAAAATATTTCATTTTCAATTAAATTCGACTGATCGTATAAAATAACATTTTTACGACAACTTTTTTTTATCAACTGATTATTGGGATGTCATATTTATTAACACATTTTCTTTAAGTAGACACATTCTATTTAATTACAGTAGGTACTAAATTTAACTCTAATTAGTAAAACTAAATGACATATAAAAAAATAAAAGAAATAATGTAGAAGGCAATGGCAAACCACTCCATTAATAGTCCCAAGAATGTCGTTGCGTGTGTTTCATTCCACGTAATGACCACAATCCTCAGCCGTGAGGAATACGACTATCAAGAATTTCAAAAGGAATTGCAAAATTTATTAAGGTAGAAAAAAATTGAAATTATCTCTAATAATTTTGACTCCTTGCCAAAAATTGTTCTGCAGGCGAATGAAGTCGCGGACATCAGCTAATATATAATACGAATATTAGCTTCATAAATATATATTATTAAACTACTTCAATCCAACATCTGCAAATGGAATAGGTACAGGGAATTTCATATTTGCGCCAGGGCAGCTCTCGTAAAACGTTTACTTGGTGTGGTGTCACGTACTGACTGTGACCGGCGCCTGCTGTATTACTGTTTAAGTGATAAGCGATAGCGATTATAAATTAAGTACTTTTTATGGTGAATGAAATATTGATTAAAGCAAACAATATTATAGTTTCCAAAAAAATACTTAATTGAAAAAATATACATTTTATGGCGTGCAGTTATGATAGGACTAACCTAGGCAGCTGGTAGGCAATAAGATCATTCCCAAAGTAAGTTGATGTCAGGGGGCCGAATATAAAATCACAGCTGAACTTTCAAAGATGTTAAGTTTTTTTATTTGCGTGCGTCATACCCCCCGGACAATAGCATATGTAGATGAGAAATAGAGTTATGCATAATCCAACAGTTTTTCCGAAATAAATTTTTAGTTTCGTCTAATCCATTACCCATTTGCTTAGTCGCGCTTCGTCATATTTGATTTGCGTCGCCAGACAACACAGAAATTGTATGAAGTTTCGACTTATGTCAACACGTGTTAGTGTCAAAACCTATAGATAACAATGGAGCACGACTGAGCTGTAACGTCGACATTCATACAAGCCCTTTAGTAAAACAAAATGAAAGATTTACTAAAAGTTCATTTTTAAATAATCATTTTAATAATCAAGGCTACGCCATCTATTAGTCGTCGAGTGACCGAAACTAAACTAAAATAAGTAACAAAAATATCGATACCGCTGTAAGCCTATCACTAACGCCAATCTGCAATGTTTTTTGTTAGGCTAAGCAAGTTTTATACATTCCGACATCTGCCATCCGCATCACGTCATTTTTTACGGCGATACCTAAGGCTTCACTGGAAATAAAACAAGGAAGGAATATTCCTCAATATGCTGTAATGCCGTCGATTCAATCAAGGCCAGGAAATTTCTGTTTTCCGGTGACAAACTTGGCAGATAGATTGCTATTAAGGCGATTTCTCATTGTACAACGTTTTCGGATGTACACCCTTTGTTTAATGTAGGCGTTGATGTGCGATGAGCTTATGTTGTGATAGAAACACATTAAGATGAAGATTAAAGGTATAGTAAGATCTCACTAGTGCTCTGTTATGATTCAAAGATATAGACTTATTTTTTAAAGTTAGTTTCATGTACGCATGACATTATAGGACTCAGTATACAGTAAAATAAAAACAAGGATTCAGTATTCTACATATTAAAAAAAAAACTGAAAATTTATTTGAATTTTGTTTGAATGTCAAAATACATAAGTTGTACGAAATAGTATGGTTTTAATTTCTCATATGTATCAATTACAACATAGTATTATCGTAGACGTGGTTAATATTGAACTGTTAAGTCACTTCACAACACAATTAACATTAATTCTATAAGACAAGAATATAGTAGCAATCAAATAAAAGAAGCAAAGAGTAAGAATATTCATATGATATTACTAAGTTATATTTACAATTTTTAAAATACTCTTGAACAGCCCAACGGGAGTTTGCTGGGAATAGAAGGATTTTAAATTCAAGACACATTGCTAAGTTTCTAGAAAACGCCTTTTTATTATCAAATATATTTCTGAATTCGAAATGTTCCTTGACATTTTTACTAAGAAATATCTAGTTTACGTTCTTATTTTTCGCAAAAAGGCGGGTTCTTTGGGACATAATACTCTTATACGACCTCGGTGGGGCAGTGGTAAAGTGCTTACCTCTGAGGTCCCGGGTTCGAACCCCGGTCGGGTCACGATGGAAAATGATCTTTTTCTGATTGGCCCGGGTCTTGGATGTTTATCTATATATGTATATGTTATAGTATCGTTGAGTTAGTATCCCATAACACAAGTCTAGAACTAACTTTGGGGCTTGCTCAATCTGTGTGATTTGTCCTAATTTATTTATTTATTTATTGATCCATGAGTTTTGACTCAAAAACGAGAAAAATGAGATGACCTCAAAACTTTTGAGGTCATCTAACTTTTCTTTAGTCACATATTAGTTATCTACTCATAAATAATGACAATACTATTTACAAACTTATCAATTTTTACGTGTTTATCAAATATAAACACGGAAGAATTGATAAGTTGTAATTATAACAAATATGATATAATTAGATTCAATATGCATTTTAATAATTGTCAGAATGTCTAGTATTAACTATATAATTTTACAAAGGCCTCTGTCAATGTAACTCAACTCCCTACCTTTGCTTTAGTATTTTTATGGTCTCCCTATTAAAAATGAAATAAAAAATCCTATTTTTATTTACAAATTTAGCAACTATATAACTGCATGGTTCGCTATCAGTAAATATTATTGAAAACATTTCTTCCAGTCAAACAAATTATTGAAAAAAAAAATTACCTAAACTTAACATTTTAAATATAAAATAAATGTCTGTCCATTAACATTCTCAACTCCAAATTTCTGATCAACAATGGCACAAAAAAGAAGCTAAGAAAAAAGAAAGAACACGAAACCTAAAATGTGTATCGTTGCAGTGCCGGAGACGCATTTCCGGCTGATGCAGAACAAGTCAGACGACGACACAGTAAACGTCATCTGTGCGGCGGACGGCGCGTTCCCTGCACCCAACCTCACGATAGCAACGCTTGAAAAGTAAGTTGATACAGTTATTATTATTAGACACCAGTGCAATCACCAGACGGGTGATCAGTCCTTTCACACTGGGACCGTTTAACCAAATTCACCGATATCTTTTATAATACTGTTAAAATAATATAGCTTTTTATTCAGATCACTTATCAGTAATACTATAAATACATAAACATTTTAATTTATTACACTACCGTAATATTTATTATTTAATTTTTTTGTAGATCCGTTTGACAATCGGCGTGACACTCTTACTACCTCTATATTATGTAAGATATTTTTTGCGCCGCACAACTTTTCTCTGTTTCTCCTAATGGTTAGCTGGGAGAGAATGCTTATAGCATTAAGTTCGCCATTTGTTTATAAGTATGTTTTTACTTGGAACAATAAAGTTTTATAAATAAATAAATGTATATGTGTAATAATAGTTTCAGTTAATTTTCTGTCAGTTTTTTTGACAAAGTAGAATCTACAGAAATGTGGCTATAAGTTTTTGGTATAAAAGTCGCCTGTATATTTTAGCTGCAAAATAACAAGACATACATTGTTGTCTACTGGTTTGAAGGTTAAAAAAATATGTGTACTCGTAAATTATAATGTAGGTAGTGTAAAAGAACCTAAGCCAGAAAATTGAAACGCGTAATAACAACTCTGGTGTTGCAAGCGTCCATAGGCTGCGGTAACCATTTTCCATAATTTATGATAGAGAAAATGAAATTACGACGCTTCTAACTTCAAGTAGCATTAGGCAAATGAATTATAATTGTATATTCTTTGATCTAGCTAAAAGCCTAAAGGTGAAGGTACAGTGAACCCATCAGTAAGTATTAAGCCTCTTCAGTTTCGGCTCACATTGTAAATTTTGATGGGTTAGTCAGATTAGACCGAGAAACGAGGGTATGATAATACAGTCTAAACTGTCTTTATTAGAACAATGAATACATGTAATGCAAATTTTCAAATAAATTATGAATTTGTTCTTTAGAACAAACATCAAAATTCTTCCTTCAGCTTTTTACTTAATCGAAAATAGCTTGAGGAAAATGAATATCCACAAATTACGTCTTGCCTGTCAATAATATATATATATATATATCAAACTTGAAAACAGATAAAGAACTAAATATAGGAAAGAAACTGCCAACATAAAGATATCGTACAAGATTTATTGCTGATAGTCACGAATGTACCCTTCGAGACAGTATTTTACTGAATATGTAAATATGTGATACAAATTTTGATTATATTTTTGATGGCATTCTCTTCGTGTAATATAAGTATTGTACTTTGCTATAAATACATGAAAGCTTTGTATTTAAACAATATTTTATGTTCATAAATACCTTTGCTGCCGTTGCCAAACATTATACCATAATAATCGAAATACTTTCCAAAATTAGGAATACCATTGCTTGCAAATTTAAATTTAACCAAACAAAACCCATTCCCTTCTGGCTTTGTGAAGTTTGAAACAATTTTAACAAAACAACCTAAATTGATTATTAACAAAGTTATAAATACAATAACAATACAGCAAATGTTAATTGTAAAATGGCAAGCTGCCCACAAATTTTGATGTTAAATTTGGTGCAATCAATATATAGCTAAACTTGGACTCCAATTTACTGCGATAGCTAGTTACTTAAGGATTTGTAATAAATTCCAGTAAATTTCGAAAGAACGCTCGGAGCGGCAAACATCGAAGTTTCCCTTTCCAGTGATTTCCGTCTAATTTCCAACAAAGAACTCAGATAACCGATTTGAGTGGACCCATGACGTGCCCTTGCGTGCGCCCGTTTGGAGATCTACTAAGGCTTTGCTATAAAACGGTAAATGCCAGGTTAAAGTGGTTTTTAGTCTGACGTATGAAGTTGGTAGTGCATATAGCGACCGCAATGCAGGGACCGCCTGATAACCACTAACGCTGTGTGCAATTGGATATGAAATGCTGTTCAGAAACTCTTGTCTGGAATTTGAATTAATGTCGCTTCACATCAGCTCTGACTTTTATGGCCTTATATAGGAGTCATATCACCTATTTTAAATCTACCATCGAGTTTTGTGGTTATTTTAGGAACTGGATATACAGATGCGAAAATATGTAAATGATTTAAAATAGACTTTAATTTATAGCTGAATGTTCTTCGTTTAAAATAAATAGAAATGTATAGACATATATATAACATACATATTATATATATACATAACAGACATAGTTATAAAAATTATGAAAAAATCTTTCTTTAGAAGCTGTTTATTTAAGAATTATGTAAGTTGCAATACATAATAAAATATGGTACTATTTTACTTGTTATATTCTATAACAGTCAACCTTTAGATTAAAAAGAAAAGCTGTTGACTATTTAACACGTAGTGTCATCATAAAATATGTGTTCAAAAGTATAAGTGAGGTCATTCTCAGCTTCTAGCTTGTAATTTTTAAAACGATGACACCAACACTAAGACCAATCTCTAAGTCAAGAAAGCCCGTATTAAAATATTTCGAAGAACTTGATACTCAAATAAACTTTAAACCGTGTCCGAAAAGAAAACCTTTCTTTCTTACAAAAACTACATTGTACAATAATGGCTTGACCTGAGTACCTGACCTATTTAATAAAATAACCTAATTTAAACAATAGAAGATGAATTTCAACTCGAACAAAGAAACTTGGCAACGTTCTGTGGCCAAGATTAAACTTGCTTGAATTTTCTACCACCTGCCTCACCTAGCCAAGTTTTATGGTCTGAAAGAAATATTTTTTGTCTACTTTTTTAATCTTCTCGTTTAATTTGTGGTTTATTTCTACTAAACATAGTAATTCTTCTGTGCTGTGGCTTATTTCTACTAGACTATTAAAGATTTTTGATGTTTGGGTCAATGAACGAATCGTTTAGGAAAAAAATTCTTAAAGGAAATTAAGCCCCAAAATTCGACTCCAATGTCTTTGAAATTACTTTGAACGATATGGTTACCAAAATTTTGTTTTAATCAATTTGTAAACATTAACATCTCACACAGATCTTTAACAATAATGAAATTTGAAGGCATTTATAAAAATCGATAAAAAAAATCAAACAATAAATCAAGAAAAGGTAAAACACATAAGACAAAAGCAAACAATGTACACCAACATTTTGAAACCATACAATTACATCTTACAATAAACTTGCGACGGCTCCAGGGAAATCTAAGTTCCGAACCCACAACAAACGTCACGAAATACAAGTTCTTAAAAATCTACAACTCAGGCGCAAACCGAGGGGGATTGAATTAGAAATAAAAGAAAAATATAGGAATATTCATAATATACCACAAAAAATACCACCTAATGAACCTTCTAATGAAGGAGTAGGTATGGTAGAATTAATGATTTTAGAAAAAAAAAAACATTCTTCCAGATTGACTAGTTGAAAGCAATGTACATGATTGTGACCTTTCTGTGACTTGACGGTACAGTCGAAGACAAAGACAAAAGACAAAGATTATAATAATATATGGATTAATTTTTAAGAGATTACTTTTGATGTTTATAATCAAGATTGATAAATCTTAACAAGATTTAAAAAATTACATTTTTGTGACATTTTATTATTGTCGTCAGAGAGATTCATTAACGTCATGTCCTAACAGAAATCTGTTGAAAAGTTCTCTTCTTGGATACGATATTCTGTACATGTTCTACATAACCTAGTGGAGGTTATGTATAATTATAATAATGTATTGAACTAAACGTGCATACCAAATTTCAACTGAATCGCTCTGCTTCGAAATTAAGTTCTAAAATTCCATCCGATATTTACAATTACATATTCTCCTCTTCTCTTCATAGTCGTATTCCTCATGGCTGAGGGTCGTGGTCATTACGTGGAATGAAATACACACAACAACTTTCTTTTCATTAATAATGGAGTGGTTTGCCATTGCCTTCTACATTTCGCACACAAGTTAATAATCAACAAGCGTGCAGGTTTCCTCATGATGTTTTCCTTCAACGGAAGCAAGTGGTGGTCGATGAAAATACTATACATGAGTCAGATATACAAACTCATATGGCACGAGTAGGAATCGAACCTGTGGACAGCCCGCCTGTGGACCTTAACCATTACACCACCACCGCTTCACAATTACATATAATGAATGTTAAATGATATATAAACATGTGAAAAACAGTGGAAATTTGTGACATCCAACTGATGCATCATCTTTTTTATCCAGGCGCCTGGACTCCACCACACATGTCCGTAAGCTGGAGAACGGGAGGTTTTCAGTTTACGCGTCGGTGACCCTGAGGGACGCTGACCTGCCAAACCCAGCGGAATTCATATGCACACTTAGGATACCACAAGCGAAGTATGCTGTTAGAAAAGAAACTTTATATTATCCAGGTAAGTGATACCCCCTGATTGATTACTGTCATTGATATTACAGAACGAAATCAAATTGGGTTTTGGTGAAAATCCACAATATATCACACCACAATTGTGTCAAATACAACTAATCAAATTTATCTCCAAATTCTCACGGGAGCGGCGAAGCCCCGGTGCGAGTATATTAAAAATGCGAAAGTTTGTGAGGATGTGTGTGTATAACGTTACTCTTCCACGCAAAATCTACTGGACGAATTGTTATGAAATTTAGTACACTAGTTGAATAACACATAAGATTGGTATCCCAAAATTCCCACAGGAGCGAAGCCCCGACGCCCAGTTAATCCACAGTGGGTCACTTCACACCACCATTGGGTCAAAATTAACTAATCGATAAAATATTTTCTCCTACCAATCCAGATTACAGCAATCACTTATAAAACAATACAAAATCTTTCTTTTGGCATTGAACCAATAGCAAAATAGCAATACTGGGAACTCCATCCATCTCAGTAATCCATCTATCAAAATTCGATCGCAATTCCCTGCTAAAATGGAGAAGTCTTTAGTCGCCGAGTTGTTGACTTTCAATTACGTGGGAACACATTTGAGATATTTGTTCTCCATACATATGTGTGCTAGACTTATAATTTGGGTTCCGTATTCAAAGTTTGGTAGAGATTTCTGAACACTAAAAATAGTACTTTTTATGTAACTATTAAAACACTTAATGCACAAACAGGTCTCCTGTTTACAAGTTTTTTCCCACCAACAATGAACTTAACGAACCATAAAATTATTCCCGAGGACCGTTGGAAGTATTTCATCTCTTTCCTGCAATTTAGATAGCTGTGTACACAAACTTTCCCCCGATAAAAAGCTTAAATGGCCTCCTCGCGAATTATTCCTTGAAATTGTTATTTTCATGCCTCCGTTAAAAAATATTCGCCGCCCTTATTCTCCTCTAGCGCATTAACGACGTTCGTCGACTTATAAAACGGTTAAATTGCTTGTTTTAAATAAATAAACATCTTTCTTTTTACGTCATCAAGTTTCATCCTGGCTGGTTTTTTCTTTATCTATACTTTTTTTAAAATATTCTGTTCATAACTCTGGTTCTTGGTTTCTGCAAGGAATTGTTAATATTCTTTTTTTGAATGTTCGCTTTGGCCGTCTGTTGTTGCCATCAAAAGGAACGTCTAAGAACCCAGGATTCGCTAATATGAATAATAAACAGTGTTGTGATGAAATAATATTATGAGTTCGTGGAACTCAGATTCAGTATTTTGCGTGGTAAAATTTTCCTACTTTGTGCAATATTTTTGACATGGACACTTATATGTATAAGTTTAGTCCAAAACCTCGAAGATTTACCTTTTATAAAATCATTTGTTTTTTAACATTATACATACAATATTATATGAAATAGAATAGCTTCAACAAATACTAAGTCTAAAAAATTTCGACTTTTGCCCCATCAGTTGATAAGTCAATATGTATGGGGAATAAAACTAAAATTGAATTTTTTTGCTGTAATAGTTTTCATTGGAGATCTCATTTATTTATTTATTTATTATTATTAACAGGTCCTATCAGCACTACACCTGAGATGCCAACAGCAGCTGATATGAAATTAGCAGCGGCAGTAGGAGTATCCAAAGGTAAATAAGCGTAGCCCTGAAATTTTAATTATATTTTTACTTGCTTAAGTAGTACTAGCGGCTTCGCTCAGGTAAAACCTTAATAAATTATACACCTAAACCTTCCTCAGGAATCAAACTATATATAAATAAAACCCGCATCAAAATTCGTTGCGTATTTTTTAAAGATTTAAGCATACATAGTGATGTAGGGACAGAGGAAGCGACTTTGTTTTATACTATGTAGTGATGTTTATCTATTTATCTGAGATAAGTATTTTTAACTTAACGCAAATTTCTGTAGAATAACGGCAAATAAGCAGAGATTTGTCGATCTCATATAAAACTCAACGAATAAATAAATTGAAATAATAAACTAGACTAATTATAAAATGTCTTGTAACAATGCGTTGTTCAAGTCGAATAATACTCAACTCTAAGAAATCTAATTAAAAATGTGTTGTAAATATAGTAGTACCTAAGCTAAATAGTCTTAAAGTCAAAACCAAGCATTTATTCACAAATGAAACCTTCACACGCACTTTTTTACGCCAAATGTTCAGTTATATAGACAACTATAAGATAGGTAATAAGGCAATTGCTGTAATGATTTAAGATTTCTTTCTTTCTGAAGCCATCACTTCAAAAATTGAGTGATTGGGACCGCAGTCCAAATATTTCGTGGTATCAATCACGATAAATATCAGTCATAACATATTTAAAGGGTTTTATTCCCATCAAAATACATAATAAACTTTATTAGAGGTACACAATAAACGACTGAAATTTTAATAAAGTATTTCAGTTTTTAATTAATTTTGTGTGACATCAAATAGATTGAATTAACAAAATAAAATTTGAAAGTATATTTGCTCAGGCGATGGAATTTAATTTTCCAGAATTCCTTTATCAGCACGGTTTAATGACCATTAAAACCAAAATCTTTATACAAACCGAATAATTACGGACTTTATGCAGAAAACTGCGAACAATTTCACTGCCTAAACCTTTGTGCCGTAGTAATAGAGACGAATTTTTAATTTTGGATATTGTGCCGTTGATTGTACCTGGATATTTCAAAAGAAAATTGATACTCTCAGAATCTAATACCCTTTCCTACCGGGTGTCGATTTTGCTCTTCCAATTAGTACAGTAATTACAGGATAGACAATGCCTTTTAGATTAAATTTCTAGTTCTAAAACTGGATATTTCCTTGATGTCTTTGAACATTACCGCCTTTTGTTTACTTTATTTAAGTAATATAAATAAGTATTTGTTCAACGTACCACAGTTCAATGCTAATTAATATAGTAATATATATTGAAATAAGAACAAGTTTATTTGTCAGGAAATTAAAAAAACTCCCACTTTCAATATTAATTTAGTTACAACTTTTGAATGGCTTAACCGATTTTGATCGAACGTATCTCAGAACCATCGCATAAAAATTTGCTATCAAATAAAAAGATCCAAATCGGTTCATCCATTGATGAGCTACGGTGCCACGTACACAGACAAATAGACAGACACACTTAGCGGTCAAACTTATAATACCCCTCTTTTTGCGTCGGGGGTATAAAAAATATTTTTGAATACTTAAAAAACTGATTTATTAATAGGTATATATTCTATATTTCCAGTTCTTAAGAAAAACATTTTTTTTTATTATTATCACATGTCCTAAAATGTGTTATTAACAAAACACATTTGTTTTAGGAGCAACTCTGTGTACTGCGCTGACGGCCATTATCCTGTCTGCGTTAGCGCCTTTACTTGTACTATGAATCACATAGAAAACATCGACAATCGTAAGTATTTTTTTATATATTTAATGTGCTAAAAGTATATAAAATATTTACCTAATATTATAAGTATGTTTATTTGCCCTTTTTTGAAGTCATAACGGAAAAGTGAATTTATGTGTGAGATATTAGGAAGAAGTAATCGAACAGAATTGTTGGCAATAGCTATTAGTCATGATTTGAACCTAATACTAATATATATGTTTTTTGTTTTTACAGGTAAATATCAGACATGGAAATTCCAATTAATGATATTCCTAGTCATTACCAAAGTGACTTTACCAAAAACTATACTTGGTACACAATTTTACAATCAGCAGAACTTTAGCTTATCTATGTATGAATTCAATGTTAATGGCTAAATTTGCATTTAAGTAGCTAACAAATTGTACAGAATAAAAATATGAATTTTCATATTTTAAAATATTTTTCTTAATAATACCAAATGATAAGTGTAATCGTGTAAATATTTTCTTATGAAGAAACTGTATAGTTATGATTTTTGATGTATAATTATAGAAAGGATTTGGGCCTAAACATGTGGAGGTGGAGACTTGGATTGCAGATATTTTTGCTAAGTCTTTAATATCACATTGATGATACAGTCTAGCTTTTTAAATGCAATGTTGGTAGTTTATTAAATGTATAAATAAACGTGGTAATAATCCAATTAATGATAATATATTATTATTTAATACAAACAAAGTTACGAATGATCTTTTTATTGATATGATTTTGTTATAAAGGACGAAAACTGTTGACTGTTTAAAATATAATAAAATCTTACTTAGCACATTGTAACCATATCCTACCAAACCTGTAGTAGTGTTTTCTACCATACGTAATATTTCTTTTGTACATCTATAAATGTAACAAATAAATATTTAATAATGACCACCGTATTTATTCTAATTAAGTTCGTATTTAATGTATATTTATTTTAAAAATATTAACAACAATGACTACCAAAATACTTGACAGGAAAATTTGTTAATTAAATATTTTGTTAATGTTAAAGTTTTCATTTTAACCTAAAGTTTATACAAATACGATATACGTATGACCTGTACAAATTCTATGAAAATAATTTAATCATTTATAAGGGATGATCCCATAATTTACAGGGTATCGTGTTTAGTTAATCATAATTTGAGTTTTAGTCATGGTTCGATATGAATTTTGGACAATATTGTAAAATTTAAAATGTTCTTGCCCTTATTCGTAAGCTCATTATGACGTCATCGTAAAGGCGAGTTCAGATATACTATATCTATATATAATGATATATAATCATTATGTGTTTTCTTCGACGATTCAATGTTACATCAATCATTCTCTTTGTTACTTTTAAAGCCTGTTTTATTTTTATAAGACTGAATTAAATTATTTTAAAATGCTATTTTAAAATAATCGACCTAGTTTACTTTATAAAAACAAACCTTGCCTTCTTTTAGGAATGCAAGTAGTATTTTCAACGTAATTTTTACCCTTGACTGAATGTATATTCAATTTTTATAAATAACTTTATGTTATTAATTATTAAATATGTTTTTTGTTTAATTTAATTAATGCTATTAAGTTCACTGCACCCTCTAAAACTCCTTTGTAAATAGTGCAATAAAATGCTCATTTGTCTTAGTGTTGTTATGCTTACAAGTGTCATTAAATATAAAAAATATTTTTTTTATTTGTAGCTGTTACGTGTGTCTGGACTCGCCCTAATTTTGGTAAAATCGTCACATCAATGTTAAAATGTATATGTAAAATTTAGTCATAATCACAACGCTATATAGCATGGTCAACAATCTGTTCACAAATAAGGGCTTACTGTAAATATTTGTATGGAATTTGTATGAGCTAATGTAAGTTATGTAAGTTTTTATTTGTGTAAGAAAACATTTGCTGTATAATGCCGTTTATGGATAAGATCCAGTCAAGACTTTATTGTGAGATTTCTTAAAATAATTAAAAGAATCGTTGTGTATGACTGTGTTTCATTACATTAAACATTTTTTACAACATAAAATGAATTTATTACATTGAGGTAACCAACAAAAATATAGGTACATAAATAATACAATTATCTATGCTAACATATTAATGCGAAAGTCTATTGTCTGTCACGTTTTTACCGTAAACGGTACCGCTGAGCCGATTTAGGTAAAAATTTGTAGAAATACAGTCTGTCTTCGTATAACATGCATGACCACGACTATGCCAGGGGAATATGAAAATTATACAAACTTTTAGGTTTTTTACATCAAAAGTAGAGGTAGTGAGAGGGATGCAAATATCAATCGAAGCGGTGATCTGAGAGTAATTTATATAAAAAAAAACTGTGTTGGTGTAATGGTTTAGACGCCCGCCTGTGGATCGAAAGTTCTCAGGTTCGTATCCTACTCGTGCCGTATGAGTTTTTATACCAATCTGACTCCACCACTTCTTCTTCTTCTCCCTTCTAGTGAAGGAAAACATCGTGAGGAAACCTGCACACTGGTGGACAGTTTAGTTCACTAGTGTGTATGCGATAACCAATCACTAGATGGCGGTAAGTAGTCGTAAAGGCATGTCAGATGCCTTTAGGCGAATTGAATGAAATCTGACACCAGTGTCAGCAATAAAACACTCGATATGATGATGATTCCGTGACTGAACTATGTGTACCGATGTCCTTATGGAGACAAAAGGGCGCGATGCGCCACAAAAATATTAAATGTATCGACGTATATAAAACAGATATTTATCAAAATACTAGGTTGAAATCTCTAACGACCATAGTATGGATTCTTTGGAGTTAGCTCGTTGGAGGATCGACTGAGGATGAGTTACGGTTTTAAAGATAGCGCAAGATTGAAATCTGTTCAGTTGTTGTAGAAGTGAAGCACAACCAACAAGAAACATTCTAGAATTTGTCTGGATTTCAAACGTTGTTAATTAGCGCGATTGTCCTGCTGTTAACGTTGCAGCTTGTGAGCGTGAGCGCTAAAGTCATCCGCAAGCATAAAATTTGTAGTAAGTGATGTACATTATAATGTTATCTAAAGATGGGACTAATAATTATTTGGATTTTGTGTCAGTTATTGAAAATATGAACCAATTTCATAAAACTATATTACACTATGGCAAAGTTAAGCGGTTACCTTTAGTACGTATCAGTACATTTCAAAATCAAGAAATCAATAAATAGAAGAAAATTTTCGGAGACCTAAAAAGCAATGAAGCACATTATCACATTTTACTGAAATTGTAGCATTATAATCTAAATTTAGTAATTTATATATATATAATAGTAATAATACAGTTAACACTGTAAAAGAAAGGACATTTTAATGATAAAATCCCCAAAAGACCAAATCAGAAAAGTCGTCGGGGTATAATTTGTAATGTTATAAATACGATCAGAAATAACAAAATACCTATCAGAATCAGCGCAAAAGGCGAAAGAAATTCATTTGACGCACACCCCTGCCCAAATAAGCAATGAAGTCGATTTATCCTTCGCAGCGGTCAGAGGTGGCGCTTTCAATAATTTAGATAGTAATTCCGGCAGAGTGAAGTGAAGTTATCAATTATTCAGTGAGGGCCGAAACTCGTGGGAGCGAACTAATGCATCCAAAAATGTTTTCTAATTTCACCGCTCCGTGGCCAGTGCGATTGATAAATCTATGGCTTTTTTATTCCGTTTGTATGTAGATTTTTCACTGTCCGTGAATTTTATCGGAGGATTCGTGGTTTTCAATTACATTAAAGTTTAAATATAAAATATTGAGCTTGTAGTCATGAGATATATATTTAAGTACATGACTACTGCTAAGATAGGTAATAGTAGGCACCTACTGATTAAACACTTTATAGAATAAATACTGAATTTATAATTTTTTTTTACACAAATGAAAAGGAAGAAAGATGTATTCTATTATTATGATCTTATAATTTTTCTTTCGCATAAATTTGAGGAACTTTCATTAGGACACGATTCTATTCACAAACCAAGTTTGAGTAAGCATAATTGAATGGAATTATTTGAAAATCTACATTACTAAAAACCGCACAGATAGAGACTACGCGAATACTCGTACAATTTTTACGAAAGTCATTGACTGTAAGTTAACTTCACAAATGAAGCACGTACCATTACTGTCTAAATCGTCTAAGGATTGAAAAACTGCTTCCCGAGCAAAATTCTACTAACCCTCTTGGTTCAAATATCACAAAAGATAGCAAGGTATTAACTGTAACGAGGTCGGACAATATTGTGGTCTAAGGCAAAAAAAAATGGATTTTATTTTCATTAGAGGCACTAGCTTGTCCAAGGACAAATCTCAAACATCTAGTACTTGAAATGGCTATTTGAAATTGTGATTTGTACTGTGATGATATTCTTACAGGAGCTGATACTCCAGATCAACTACGTTATATTCGGAACTCGATCTCCAGTGAATTTGCAAAAGGTTATTTTCGCTTGCGCAAGTATAGCTTGCCCGAGTTGTTGTCAGACTCTCTCAGTCAAGAAGAAGGAGAACTTACCATTAGCAATATAAATTCAAATACAAATTCAATTACAAATATAGAATGACAAACTGTTAACAATTTTACGTCTAAAACATACAGAAAATATTTCTCATGTTACTTGTACCACACAAAGCGGGAAGGGATTTCACTGGATCCGGAATGGCTAGGGTCATTTTAATAAACATAACCAGGTGAATCATTGCCGATGCCCCGTATAATTTCGGGGGCCGAGTGATCTCTTTGTTGTGCCCTAATTATAGTATGTTAATCACACCCTACGTATTTATGAATTTGGATTTGAATACAATAAATAAATAGAATTATCGGAATATTGAAACAAGGAATTCAAACCGACAATATGATTTACAAATAGCTGGAACACATTTCATAAATTTTTCGGCATTATTTAATGATGGCTAAAAATAAAATAAGGATAAAGGGAAGTATTAGGAAAATATTTTCGGAAAAATTTGCCTCATTTAGACATATCAGAGAAAAATAAATTATCCACGTATTCGAAACTTCTATATGTTGGAAATTAATTCATCGGAACAACTCTATAAATTTTCTTGACGACAAATTTACTGTTATGGCAAAACGACTATAATACCCTATTTCCAACGAAAATATCCTAGTAGATTATTATTTATTTAACATCAAACAGAAAACACAGAACAATCAGATATAAACAATAAAATTATTAGATTTAAATCTAAAGTCACAATCTTCAATGACGGCAGTTGTGTTGATTAATGGTTTCTATAACAGCAATTTGACGTGTGATGAAGGGGCTACTGATTCATACCATTTATTTAAATACGTAGGTACCTAATTTTTATTTCAATGTAATCTTTATTAATGTATCAGGCATAGGGCACGCTCAGGTTGGTGGCAAAATAAAAAAATCTTGTAGTTTACATGTTATTTGGAAATTTACAAAATTAGCTTCACGAGCGTGTAGGAAAAATAAAGTATCTACAAAAATGGGTAATAAAATATGTAACAAGACAGGTCATATATTTTTTTGACAGATATTAAAGAACAATGTGATAATGAGGCTGAGCCGCTAAAAGTTGATTCGAATTCGAAACTAAAAGTTTACGTATTGTTAAGAAAAATGTTTTTAATATTGCTTTGTCTAAATCATCAAACAAATGCATCAATATGAAGCATTCAGAAAATTCACTCAAACATAGAATTACAACGATAAAATTTACATCGGTACAGACAATGATCGATTCATTAATAAGTAATTAAGTTATCTTAACGAGGTACCGTTCGATTTTATGGTAGGTACGTGTAATTCGATTAACTCTAAATCTATCACGAGTGGGTATCGAATAGAAATTGGGGACTTACCTTTTATGTATTTCAATTAAATTTGAAATAACACAAGATTTACTGAAAAAAGATTATAATAATGATACATTTTGAAAAATCAATATTAAAATAAAATTGATTTATTTATTTAATACAAGGCACGCTTACAGTGTTTACGTATATAATATAACCGTAAGTAAATTGTAGTTGCAGTTTAATGCGATACATAAACACCAGTTAAAAGCGAGCACAACATTTCAATTTGTAGTCATTGTCTCGAACGTAACCTGCGAAGATGAGATGAGAGAAATTTACATTAGCAAACATGTAATTTGGTACAAAAATACTCGTATGTATTATACTAAAAATAGCTTTAGAATGCATTTAAAAACTCATTTATTTTTGTGACAAAAATACAATGAGTCTTGAAAGAATATACATTAAAAAAAAAAAGAAATAAATATATCTTAAAGTCTGAGTCCAGAAACTAAAACATATTTTATTCATATTCGAACACTGGCAGAAGAGATTTATGATATCTATCAATATGAACTAGTTTGTGAATGAAAACATTTCATATCAAGGTTCATTCGTTTGTGATTCAGCGGAGGCGGTCCTACGTGAGTAAAGCTTACGCATTCACCTGTTTCCTTGATGTACAAATCTAGAAGTGATTGAATTTTTTTTGTTTAATAAAAAATAATAATACACTTCATGGTGACAAGCGCTTACATATTTCTCAGTCTCTAAAATTACATCAAACAAACAAAAAATTCAAATTTATATGTTTCTTTAACGAATTCAAATTAATTTAACACAAAAGTTAATTTTTTTGTAACCAGATAAGTTTGTTCTTATAGCTCCATATAAAAAATGTAATATCAATTTATTTATTTTATATGTCCTATGTTACACCTCCACATACATATATCACACTAGTCTTGCCCGTGGCTTCGCGCACATAAATTCCCCACGTGATCAGTTATTTTTCCGGGATGAAATGTAGCCCATATTCTGCTCCATACTTCAATCTACATGTATGCAAAATTTCAAGAAGATCGTTTCACTAAATAAATCGTATTGTGGCAACATACAAACTTACTTTTGCATTTATAATAGTAGTTCGATTTTTGAGTTGTTATAATAAATATATATTTTAATTTCCGTGGCCTATTTTACACCCACACAAACATATATCCGTGTGGGACCGTCTCATTTGTTTTGCACGGCGCACGTAATAACGCGATCAAAACGTATGAGAATTTTGACAGGAGCGCGTGACGGGAACTTTAAATGAGAGAAAATGCTCAGGGTAAATTGCAATGGAGCCTCTAGGTCACAGGCTGAAATGGGAGAGTGAGATTCTCATTTCGTACACGTGATCTAGGACGTTTTTACCTTTACTTTCTTGTCTTGTTTAGTTAAAAAATGTAATATCTTGCAGTTACGTATTGTATGTAGGCAGGTAGGAATTAATGACGGGGACAATATTTTGGGAGAATGAGACTTTGATGGTTCAGCCACGTGGATAGGATCAACCAGTTATAGGAGCGCACATCGCCCAAGAGGGAAGCGTGGGATCGATTAAGAAAGAAACGACTTTTCGGTCTTCCTGGTGCTGTGGCAGAGGGTCGTAGTTATTACGTGGAATGAAACACACACAATAACTTTCTTGGCACTACTAATGGAGTGGTCTGCCATTGCCTTCTCCATTACTTACACAGGTTGATAATCAATCAGAATACAGGTTTCTTCACGATGTTCTCCTTCACCGAAAGCAAGTGGTGGGCGATGAAAATTACTATGAATCAGATTGGTATACAAACACATGTGGCACGAGTAAGATTCGAACTTAGGATCTTTCGGTTGACAGGCGGGCGTATTAACCATTAGACCACCACGCGTACCTACTATAATAACGACCAATTATGCAAAATTAAAATCCTTACCTAAACTCAATGACTGTGGATGATAGCTTTTAGTTCGAGGCTTAAATTGAAAATTACGCTTTGATGTAAGCGTGTACGGTATTCGCTTAGAGTGAGTTAATTACTACACGTATAATGTGCAATTAAACCCTTATTAATTTCACGGGAAGAGTCAATTTATAATGGGTACGTTAAGGAGACTCCTGTGCGTGATTTTATTAAATCTATTTTTATAAATATTATTATATTGCTTATAAAAGTAAAGACGCTCTATAATTATGTTTTCTTGAATGTGCCACAGACCTGGTGGTGTGGTGCTGGAGGCGCATGGGGAGAATTAATTGGACAGATAAGAAAACAAATTATGAAGTACTAGACAAGATCAAAGAGAGAAGAATATTATTGAGAGCAATAGAGACAAGAAGGGGAAAGATGTTTGAACACCTTATACGACACGACAACTTTATGAAATATCTGATTGAAGAAAAAATCGAAGCAAGAAGAGGAAAAGCAAAGCCAAGAAGGGCATTCCTAGATGAAATAAAAGAAAAGGCAGAGCTCGTGTCATATAGGGAGGTGAAATTGATGGCTGAGGACAGAATTAGATTGAAAATGCTCCACCGACAAGAACAAAGTTCTTAAATTAATTGATGATGCCACAGACCTAGCCCATTTACAGTTTTGTTATATGTAGATATCATCAAAAAATTAGAGTGCAGGTTTCCTCACGATATTTTTCTTCGCCTATGAACACTACATGAGTCAAACTTGTATTCACACTCACGTGGCACGAGTAGTATTACAACCTGGAACCATTTGGTTCACAGCCGCTTTTAACCAATAAACCACCATCGCTTCAACTGGTCAAGTGCGATGAGTTTAAACATTTAATGAATATACAACATAACATTAACATGTAACGAATGTTAATGTTATGTTGTATATTCATTAAACTTGACATTTAACATCACGACAATATTGTTGTGACATCCTAACCCCTTTCGCAAAGGTCATCTAAATAATAAACGACCTATATTCCGAATTAATAATCTTGAATAACTGCTGTCGACTAGTCGAATTTTAGTACTTACTAAAATATCCGGTGGCGCGGTAATTCACACGCTCGACCTATAACGGTCACGGTTAAGCACTTTCTGCATGATCGGTCACGGGATGGGTGACCAAAAGTGGGTATTATTCGAGCCTTGGATGGCACGTCAAGTTATTGATTGGTCTAAGCTATATTTGCAGTTGTTTAAACCCAGTATATATTAAATGTATTAAACAGGGCACGCGTGGTGGGTCATGGCCCATCGGTAAGGAAGACCGGTGAATTACCGAATATAATATATCTATAGGTACCTACACTTCACTCTAATTTATATCTCTGCATAGTTAAACTGTAAATAAACAAAGACTTTTCTAAAGAAGAAATAATAAAATGAAAGAAAATAAAATTTCCCTTGTGACGTACGGAACCCTGAATACAAAAAGTTAGTTTAGATGCAGTCAACTGCACGTCAAGTTAACCTGTATGGACCTTTAAGCGACCTGCGATTTTACAATAAATTTATAGCTTTATGTTGACTGTACATAACAATGATAAAACAAGAAAAGATATTTTGGGTTTGAAAATATAACATAATTAATAAAAGTTTCATAGATTTGTTTCTTATTATACTTAAAATGAAAGAGTTTTTTTTTTTGCGATTTTTGAGAAGCGAAGATTTTCTTTGAAAACTTTAAATTAAAATATCGTCTCTAAAATCATATCTTAAAAAATAAAAAATATATTTTTTCGTCCCATGCTTTTGAACTTTCCTGTGATTTTCCAAATATTTCTACACTTTAAAGGTCATATTTGAAAGCAATTTGAACTTATAACACCTACTTTTGCACTTTGGCAATATCTGCTTCGGGCTCGCCAATCCATTTGTTAAAGATCAAAGTTGCTAATGCTCGAAGCTAAGTGAAGCGAGTAAACTCTTTGATCCTAAATTTGAATCTAGATATTAGGGTTACTTGCCAACGAAGAGCTATTCTAAGTATATAATATAATCTATTTCCATTCCACACGTGAGTTATGCTAACTTTAAATGAATTGTTTTTACTCTCACTGGATCTACTTCCTTACGTTAATAAGTGAGAATGATTTGTATGACTAAATAATAAATTGGTGAATAAAAAAAGAAAATGACGTGACTTGAATAGTACATGTGCGTGACTGAATATGTAATGTAATTTTCTGTCAAATTATCTTAAAATCAAAAATTATCTTGAGCTCCTCCGCACTTCGGAAGGCACGTAAAGCCATTAGTCCCAGTTGTATTTAAGTCGTCAATCCGCCATGGGCCCGCGTGGTGGGTCATGGCCCATATTCATTATTAATCTGTAAGGAAGGCCATCGCCCCAGCACTGGGGAAGTTTAAATGGCTGTTCATGATGATGATGACTTTTCTTTCAAAGACCTACTTGGAAGTGGTGGTTCAATGATTAAAGCTGTGGACCGAAAAATCACAGATTCGAATCCCACGAGTAGGATTCGAATCTGTGATTTTTCGGTACACGTGAGTTTTAATTGTATACTAATCTAACACATGTACAATAGTTGTTATAGACCACCATATAAAAAGTAGGAAAGCGGACCTTGGACTTCGACGCTCAATGACTGAGGAAAGTACCGGGAAAACGCCCAGATGATAGAGAGAGAGAGAGAGAGAGAGAGAGCATACAGCCGATTCATGGTTAGTAACTACCGTGGCACAGGAATACCAGCAACCCGACCTAGAGTTATTTGTGACATTTTGTGAAAATTTCCATAAAATAAAAATATATTTAACCTGACAAAAAGTAAATTAGCGTAGCTTAACACTGGTTTGCAACCTTTAATATTAATCGTCAAAATCCCATTCGATTGGAATTTTTGTTCAATATTCAAAGTTATTTTAGGAATTTCAACAAAAGAGATTGAACTGTAAAATTGTTTGAAATATTTATACATAAAGTATTGAAAGTGATATCGATATTTTGGGACAACTTAAAATACAGATGGATTTTAAAATGGTCTGATTGGAATATCTGAAATGGCAGAAATATTGGTATTTATTGTTGATTAGCTTTTGTACGCGGCTTCGCCCGTGTAAATTTCAATTATTTTAATATAATAGTTACGAAGAATGGGTAACAACACTCAACGGCCCACAGAAATAACTGAGCATGTATCGCGTGTACGATGGACTCAAACACAGAAACCGGCACAATACACCCAGAACCGGAGATTATATATAATTATGTGATCACAGGTATTATTACATTAGCCCGCGTTGGGAATCGAACCCTCCCCCAGATAGCGCACGGGCGTAGTGACCACTATGCCACGAAGGTCGAGGAAGAGAATTGCCTCAATGCACTGATAATGAATATGTACGTAACTTGTTTTTCAATAATAAAGTTGGAGCCGCTTCTCTCGCTTATGAAGGCAGATCTGTGTACCATGGGTCCAAAAATGTATTTTTTTTTCTCTAATAAAAGAAATTACATGACTGGCTAAAAACGCTATAAATGCTAAAAGATGGCGGAATCCTACATTCACTCTTCCTATCCCAAAAATCTCATGAATGAGCCCGCATTCATGAGATTTTTAAGAACAAACAAATGTAAAATACAACTCTCATCGTATAAGAAATTCCTTGCGCACAAATTGTACAGTCATGTAACATGGAACTCTACGTGGCGATGATAGCGGATATTTTTCAAAGAATTCGAATGGGTGTATTTGCTGTCGTCTGTACTAGAGCACTTTATTTGTAACTCAGATTGTAAGCTTATTATTCAGAGTGTGCGACGCGACGGAATTATAATTGTGTCCCAATTGTTTGTGAGATAATAGCTTCTACTTTCATATGATGGTTGGATACGCGAAGTTTTAATAACTTGTTACATTTTTTATTATGTTGAATAAAAATGTGTCACTACCACTATATAGTCAAAAATAAAACGTCGCTTCCTGCTGTATATATCTGTTCCTATGTTTTCTTGGATATTTAAAACTACGTAAACGATTTTGATGCGGCTTTTTTTAATACATAGAGTGGTGATTCAAAAGGAAGGTTTAGATACAAACCTTCGTGGTTTAAGGAAAGCATTATTATAATAATTTAAAAAAAAAGATGTACAATTTATTATAGTTTTAACTGAGCGAAGCCGGGTAAGCCGCTAGTTTGGTTAAATATAAAGATGGCAATGGTTGGATTTAGCATCGGATAGAACGGCTTGGAAGGAGTGACCTAGGTTTGCCCAGCAGTGGGACGGAATAGTGATAATAAAATAGGAATTGTAACAATATGTAAACACTTATTCCAATCAATCAATCAATCAATTCATTTATTTGCATAAAATGTAGGTGACAAATGGTTTAGAGTTTAGTTTATTGTAGGAAAAATAAAACATACCAGCACAAATAATCATGTAGAAATATCACAAATATAACATACGAAAATAAACAAGCTTACACGAATTTCCATCTCCAAACAACCCTACAAGTATTTCACCTTGAGGACAAGTGTAGGTAAATCACAGACACGACATATACGCAGATATAGTGTATAGAAACGTAATGAACACCTGACCTAAATTAAGGCTTTCAACACATCTCTTAGATTCCAGTTAGTTAACTGGAGTGTAAATCCAAATTTAATTATGGGAAACTGAAGTGTCTTATACTAGCTGATGGCCGCGAATTCGTTCGTGTGGATTGGCCCCAATAAATCATGAAAATGAAAGTGAGGAAGTTTGTCAGTTATGCCGAACGAGCTGGATGGATTGTTTATCAAATATTATATACGATCCGTCGTCATCGAAAATTAGGCCTAAATTGTTGGTCAAATTTTCGTGAATTTTGGTAGTATAAAAATTGTGCAGCATTTTTCAAAATTAATTGAATGGATCTCGATGCACAGCTAGATATTGATATATACAATACTAGCAGCGCCCCGGGCTTCGCTCCCGTGGGAATTTCGGGATAAAAAGCACCCTATGTGTTATTCCAGGTTATATTCTACCAGTATACCAAATTTCATAACAATCCGTTCAGTAGATTTTGCGTGAATGAGTATTTTATAATTTTGAAATGTGGAAATCGGGAAATTTTGATGTCTTGAAATTACATAGTAATAAGTCATGTTTAGGAAGACATGAGTCACGAAACTCGTAAGTTGATTGGTGGAATTGAGATTCTTAAATAATAACAGTTTATTAACCTATCACTAGGGGTGTCTGTGAACTTCGCTAGGGCCTATCGCTATAAAAGAACAAGTAAAAAGAAAAAGCTTCTTGATGCTACTGCACGCGTACCTAAGTAAAACATAAAATCTATCAGAAATGTTGTTTTAAAACTCGTGTTCTCATTATTATGTAACACTCATTCGGTTATAATTCTACGTGACTAACAACTTAAAATAAACTTGAAACGCTAAGTACCGCGTGTGTGGGTGTACACAAATTAGCATAAAAATAGGACGACGTTAAGTTCAACAAGAAATTAGGCAAGTAAAATTTTCTTCAACTTTGTTAAATTTTCCCTTATGAAAATTGTACGACATTTAGATGGTAATTTATAAAAAAAATCGCCAAAAGAATCTGATAGCACTAGTTCAAAAGTAGTCAAAAAGTTATTGACAAAAGATGGATGAGAAGGCAATTCTAAAATAACAGTGCTAATAGAAGAGTCTCCAGTTTAAGTGACGACCTCGGTGGCGCAGTGCTTGCCTAACCGAGAGGGTTCGATCACCGGTCGAGTCATGACGGAAAATGATCTTTTTCTCATCAGAAAAAGGCATATGTATTTGTAATATAAAATATAGTATAGTATGAGTTAGTATCCCATAACACAAGTCTCGAACTTACTTTGGGGTTTAGCTCAATCTGTCATTTGTCCTAATTATATTGTATTTATTTATTTATTGCCCTTAATCATTAAGGGCTATAAATAAATATAAATGAATTCATTGACTTCATAATCTACGTGGGATGAGAATCAGTCGGCGCATACTATGTATCATCTGTCTCTCTCAGACCATCGTAGAATAAAGTAACAAAATAATATTATAGAAATCCAACAACCCAGCTTAACAGAAATCCCAGTTGCACACGCCACCTGGTCACCTTCCAGTGAAACATTGGAGAATTTTCCAGCACGTGAGCGAGAGATGTAATGTAATTTATCTACACTCATGATGCTCTCATTTGGAACGATTTACAGTACTGTTAGTATACATGCCACGGATTTACTAGGGGATAGATACCGAAGAAGCGGCGGTGGTGTAATGGTTTAGACGCCCGCCTGTGGATCGAAAGGTTCCAGGTTCGAATCCTACTCGTGCCAATTGAATTTGTATTCCAATCTGACTATATGTATAGTAGTTTTCATCGACCATCACTTGTTACTGGTGAAGGAAAACATCGTGAGGAAACGTGCACACTGGCTGATTATTAAGTTGTTTGTGAATTGGAGAAGGCAATGACAAACCACTCCATTAATATTAGTAGTGCCCAGAAAGTGTGTGTTTTATTCCACATAATGAACACGACCCACAGCCTTGAGGAATACGACTATGAAGAAGAATAAATACTTAATACATTTCGACTATATTAAAAAAAAAAACGTTAGCTCGAATTGCTTGTGGAATTTATACAATTTTTCCATAATTTTTCCTGCACTTTTTTATATACAATTTTTATTTTCTTCAGTGGCTGAGATAATATTGTAATTGATCTTTCAGTGGTAGTAGCCGGGTATTCACTTATTACAAAAGTATACATCGTATCAATACAAGCCATCACACAACATGCGTTATCTAGCTAGATGCAAATATATGTCTCTGCTTTCAAAGCTAACCGCTGAGGCACGCTTTAGCTCACTAGAGTAAACCTGTGTATTTAAATGTCGAGTTTATTTGAATGTAACAATGATATTATGTTTTAAGTTACGGTGACATATTTACAGGCTCTTATTTTGTTGCACTTGTCCCCCGATGTTTGTTTGTCTGTCTGTAATCAAAATCTTGCAAATTATTATTTATTAGTTTATTAAAAAAATCGCGTTTGTTCTGTGTGAAAATTTGTAGATAAAATATTTTTATTGGAAAATAGAACTAAAAGCTTTAGAAATAGGGTCCTGATTTATCGTTAGGTTACGCGGAATACTAAAAAATATGAAATTAAAAGGTTAAAATTTCATTCGTAAAGTTAGATAGGTAGTTGTTACTATTTAAATCTTAAACAAATTCTTAAATTTGAGACACTTTAAAAACACACTTAGGATGGATTGCACTGACAACTTTGACGTTAACTTTAACGTCAGCGGCGCGCCGGTTAAAATAAACGTCGAATTTGACGGTGCAACTTTCCTAATTAATAACCTAACTAATCTATTTTTAAACAGTTCAGAAAATTTTAATTTGCGTTAATCTCTTAGCAATTACGGTATTTTCCTTAATTATATGGAATTTTGATCTCGTGTAATCTTAATATCCGTGTGTTTATCTGATGCCCCTTAAAATATAATTAATAAGGAGGAAAATCCTTTTCCGGGATACACTTGTGGCAACCATTTTAAAAGCTTGCTAAGCCATTGATGTATAACAACGTTGTGATAGACAAAACAATTACTTGGAAAAAAAACACTGTTGATATTTTATTTGTTTTTCTGGAACCAAAAATCAAGATTATGATCAAGTTTTAAATAATACCAGCAGCGCGTGCCTGCTTCGCTTGGGTAAAAACATAATAAATTACACACATAAACCTCCCTCAGGAATCGCACTATCTATTGGTGAAAACCGCATGAGAATCCGTTTTGAGTTTAACGCGAACAGATAGACAGACAGACGCGGCAGAGGATTTCAATTTATAATATGTAAGGAATTAGTTGATTATGATTGTTTGAAACATATTTTGTTTCTGATATTATAAATACCATTATGCGTTCACGGTTAAGCTATGAGACCAATTCAGGGCGGAGCCATAAGCAACAACTAGTTAAAAATTTTTTTTTTAAAGTGTTATGCTGGCTTCATTTTGACAAGGAATGCGTGCCAATAGTCTGTCAACTAGAGGTTCGGAAGACCGTGCGGCCACTTCGTATCTACTGCATCGCAGAAGACCTACTACGAAACATTCAAATACGTAGCACGTTACTCACATGTACATTCTTCACTTTTCCCCATACTGCGGAAGAAAAGGACGCAATGACGTGTTACGTGTTTACATGTTTCAGTTTTTTATGTTTCATGGTAGCCCTCCAGGGACTAGATGCTATGCTCTGAAGCTCTTGGACTAAGGAAGAGACTTTCTTGTGAAAATAAAAAATAAATTGTAGAAAAATTTCGATTATTCTACTACCATTACAATATCTATGACAATGAATGCTTAAGTTCGCTTCTTAAGTTAATTTAAGTTAACATTTTCACGCTTCAATTAGCTACCATAAGGAAGTGGGAAGTAATTAGGCTCTTGTTATTTTTAGGTATTGCCAGTGAAATAAGTAAAAGCTATGTGCTTGGGTTTTAATTTACTTTTAAAATCGTCGACATTAAGTTTTTGGGAAGGTCTCATTAGTATCGTCATGTCTGTCCGTTCATCTGTCTGTAATCGATTTGGATCATCAATATTAAAATATTGTTATTTGGTAGAAGATTCTTCTCCACTCTATTACAAAAGACATAAATAACTTGCATTGTGAGCAATTCAAGTATTTAAGATATTTTTTTTAATATTCCCAATGGGAATCAAGGAAGAATAAGTAGGCAAACTATTAAGTAATAAAAAAATAAATTAAAAAGACTATGGCATCTGTGCTTAACACTTAGTAGTGTTAAGCACAGATGCCATAGCAGCAAACACCAAAGCACAGAACACCAAAGCATTTTTTCTCGATAAAATAGTTTTTATCGAGAAAAAATGCTTTGGTGTTTCAAATTATGTTTCTCTCAACTGAGCATCCGTGGCACGTCGGAGTCCAGGGTCCTACTTTTTCGTCTCCACTTCGTATATTTATACCATAATTGAAAGGGAAAAATATTGTTTACCAAACAATAGATATACTAGCAGCACAGTTGAGTTATCAATATAATAATACCCAATTTTTCCACCACTATATCAAAGTAAGTTACCGAATACCGAAAACTGGAGCAATGAACCGGTTAATTCAATCAGCGGTATCTATTCACCAAACTCAATTTACGTAAGAGGCCTTAGATCTAAAACTAAATAGACGGCATATCTTTGAAATCATCCCCATAGATCAGGTGTTCCAAAACTTTTGCCAAGACTGAAACCTCTTGGAAAACTAAGCATTTGACGGGATTTTTTAAACTAAACCTTTAGACAGGTAATGACGTGACAGCTAACATTGTTAATCAGTCTTTTTTAATGAAAATCATATTTTACTGTTTTATATTACTTTACAAAATTAATTTAATCAATTAAAAACATTTTCCATTGTGTTTTTCATGTTATAAGGCCACAGCATTTTTAATCTACGAAGAAACCACTGAATAGACATTGAACAACCGTATTCATAATTATTATTCTGCAACATTTAAAGTTATAGAGACGATGGAGCACTATTTCTACTACCGGACTATTGAAGAAAAACCGTGACACGGTAGTGATTCTATTTTAACAGTTGGTAGTGTCCCTTTTGCCAGGCATCTTACTATTAAGAATAGTAAGGTGCCTACTATCTATAAATATAGATGATTACTTTCTATTTACATATTGTATGCTATAACATCTCTTAATTCCTCCTGCATTTAATTGCATCACTTTCCCAATCATCCCAAGTCCTTTTACGTCCAAATACTTTTAGACCTAAATGCAACAGTCCCTATGTGGGTTATACTGGTCAACTGTGACGTTAACTTTAACCTGCGTGGAACTACGCAAAGTGCGGCGGCGCGCAGGTTAAAGTTTTCGTCAAATATGATTGGTGGAACCGAAGCTCAGTTATGTTTAATACCTGATAATTTATTGATATAAAACATATTAGGGTAGGACCTAGTGACACCTAACATCTATGATCTATTTAAGTATTTGTCTGTGTAGTCAACAGTACATCAAGTTATCCTGCATGAACCTCTATGGCGCGCCAATAGCGACGAGTTTGCAATGAATTTGGATAGGTTGATGTGCTGTTGAATGTACATGAAACGATCAGAATCACTGTTCTGTAACAGGTGGCTACGAATTGGTTATTGGTTATATTATTATGTTCATATATATACGCCTACATAATCCCTCTATAATAATATATTATGTATTTTGTAGACAATATATTGTGTATATTTTTATACGAATTCTTAAATACAAACCTATCGCATCATAGTTGTATGATTTAAATATCTAAAATTGAAATTAACTTTAAAATATATTGAGCTAAATTGTATTGTAATTATTATATCCTTCTTATCCTTCATCGGAAAACAAAGTCGCTTCCGCTGTCTGTCTGTCCCTATGTACACTTAGATCTTTAAAAGTACGCAACGGATTTTGATGCGGGTTTTTTAATAGCTAGTCTGATTTACGTTAGGTTCGTATGTATTTAACATGCATAATGCCGTGCCGTATTTGTTCATCAATAAATAAATATATTAGGACAAATCACACAGATCGAGCTAGCCCCAAAGTAAGTTCGAGACTTGTGTTATGGGATACTAACTCAACGATACTATATTTTATAACTACATATATATAAATATATAGATAGATAAACATCCAAGACCCGGGCCAATCAGAAAATTATCATTTTCCAAAATGGCCCGACCGGAGTTCGAACCCGAGACCTCTCGGTTCAGAGGCAAGCACTGTAACACTGCGCCACCGAGGTAGTCAAATGGCAATAGAAATTACAATCTAGTGAGCAGTAAATACAGTTTTGAAAGAATCACTTACGTAACCTTTCAATACTATTAATACGTGTGGTGTGTTAATGTTTGGCCCAAGCATGGTGCAGTATCCTCATAACATATCTAATTGATTTATGACATTATTACGTACGTTACTTACATTTAGCTTTTTTTTTGTGTGACAATTTTCAATAATTTTATTGGAAATACAACTTTTTATTATTCATTCAAATTTTGACATTTTTAATAAAGATGCAAATTCGTCCTCCTAATTTTTAATATATGTATAAGACCTGTATGCGTTAATTGACGTGTTTGGAGAAAAGGCTGCGGTGAAGTTTGTTGCGCCGCTTCTTCTTCACCTGCGCTTTGGAAGTCGGCAGTAGACTTAGTTTATTTTTTGACGTCAGTAAGTGATGTATATCATCCTAAATTAAATACAGAATTTTGAATTTTGAAAAGAATAAGTGTTGAAACATAAACGGACTAGATTAACAAAGTTAAACTCAATGGATCCAGTAAATTGACTTCTTTCTTCTGGAAGTTGACCTCGGTTCAAAAGTCGTCTGCATGGGTACCTCACTCTCATATAAGTATTTCTGCTGATAATCAATAGCATGCATTGTTGTGTTCCGGTTTTAAGGGTGAGAGGACAAAAGATCCTAGGCCACAAAGTAGGCAACGTATGTCACCCCTGGTGTTGCAGGAGTTTATTGCCTGTGGTGACCACTTACCATCATGTACGTGTGACTACGGCTGTAAGGCTGCTTGACTATCAATCAGCGCAATAATAAATAAAAAGAGCAAAATGGCGAAGAAGTGAAAGATCAAACAATATTATCAAGTTTTCTATAAAATACCTCAGATGACGTCGCATAAAAAAATATGTAGATCAACAAATAGAGTTCTATGAATAATTCCATTATGAAACAACATACCAAGATGATATCAATTCTAGTGTCTTTGTAGATTTAGTGTGACACAGTACATAAAGGACCGGCCCTTTCTGCATCTTGGAACTAATTCAATTTAATTGCTACGAGATCGCATTCGCTTGTCGTATGTAAATTTAAAGGGACAGTAGTGGAGGCTGTATGTATGTCAGTAATAATGTTACGAAGATCCTTTGCGATGGGTGTGTAATATAATGACGTATATATAATAACATATGGACTAATTTTACTTGAAATAACGCCCGATATTTCTAAAATTTTTTATGATAAAATCACACAGATAGATATTTACGACGCCTGTTTTCACACTACACATTATTTTGATACACGCAAATTTGAACAAAATTAGTTATTTAAAATAGAAGTTAAAAACACAATACAAGCTTCAGAGCAAACGAAGTCTGTTACAAAAACTTCATCTTGTTGCATTCCGATTACGACGTCGACTGCCAAAAAGGCACATGTACGATAAAATGCAGTATTCATCAATAAACCAGTGGCTCCTAAAAGAATGGTATTTGTGCCAAAAAACTTTGTTTTATTTCGCATACCATGGCTCGTTACGGAATGGAACTACTTAGTAAATTGAGTCGGGTGGCGCAGTTTGAATCCTTTTTACTATCATAGTTTATTCAGGATTAAGTTCTTTGCTGATTTGAATTTAGCTTAGCGTATTGAGTCTTTTATTCTTTGTATAACTTGGAAATAAACCTGTGAAACGATGTCTGCCTGAAGTTGTTTGTACAGGATTTATTTGTAATCTAACTTTATTTGCCTTCCTTGCCTGATTATCGTATTTCAGAGTTCTTTAGAACGCATCATTTAAAAGGTTTAAGGCAAGAATATATTGTTTGAATGCTATAGCATTCCCAAGACGGGTTGACGGCAGGCAGGCGGCCTGTAACAAAGATATTACCTACATATATATAATCTTATCTTTCAAATTTTAATATTATTTTTTTCAAGCTGAACCCGCGCCTCACGGTATCACGACCGAACGTGAAATCAAAGTGAGAGACGGTCGGCCTTGAAAAAGATTCTTCATTTCGTGGCGGTTAAACATCATACCAAGCTCCAGACAACACTTTTGCTTGTCTAAAGTTTAAAATCCTAAGTCAGTCCTCCAATATCAACAATACCCACCCGAGCAAACATCTAACATCCGATAATTTAGCGAAACTCCAATTCAGTAATTGTTTTTCTTTTGTAACATTTCAAAAGTTGGCGAACTGTTAACCCTTTTCTTCCACTTTCTAAAGTTTGTTAGGCACCAAATGCCATTCGCAGAAAATTAATGGCGAATTTTTCCAGTTTTTAACTTCCATTTCTCAAAACGGATTTTCATTATTTCATTTGGACTCGTTGAAGATCCATTTAGTTGTGGCCCGTCAGAAGTTCTCTAAGCAATTTTAAACTTTATATTAGTTTATAATCGGTTCGAAACATAGAGAGAATTGGTTCGCGATAAGAGTAAAAGTTAAATGCGTTTTATAATGTTCTTATTGACTGAGTACCTTTAGAGCCTCGTAAAGGCAATTAATTAAAAATTCAATTCCGATTGATAGAATGATACTTAACTAACAGATTATTTTTAATAAGTCAAAATTTTTAAACAGAATATGCAAACAGTAATTTTTGACTTACATTTTTCTGACACCATTTTGTAAAAAAATATATTAGAATTTATATATATAATAACATTTTAAAATACAACAAAACGTTTATAGAAATGTATATCTTTTGTTTTTCTCTTAATAATAAAAACGACTACTATTACTAATAAGAACTAACTCCTAAATCTCCAATAACAAAATGGCAGTCATAAAAAAGCAATAATATTTACAACCAAGGAGAAAATAACAATAAAAACCATATCAGGAACGTTTTTATCTATTATCTTCGAAAGCCCGATTTGTCTGGATTTAATGATGTGGAAATAAAATATATTGATCGTCCGTTAGAACCGTTCTAACAATTTATTTGTGGGAAAATTTGAATGTGATTCTAAAAACAATTTATTTATTATTTACGCGAATGCGTGCCGAATCAAAAATAATGTTATATTTTTTTCTGATGTTTCAAATTTAAGAACATAATAATGAAAAACTAAAAATATTTTTTCATCATTTGGAAAAATATTCTTAATTACACAACCAGACGCATACTAGCTATAATAGGTACAAGTAAACCAGTAAAATGTTATGTTATTATAAATAATAATTTTTGTTCTTATTTCAAATAAGAATATGAAAAGTTTTTTCATTTAATTTAAATTTAAGAACGAGTGGTAAAATTTAATTTTACGCAAAAACTAAGTATTTTTTATATGTATGGATTTAAGCGAATGCGAATCTCCGATTAAATAGTGATGTAAACCATCAATAAAGTTACTAAATATATTACTTAGACATTAATGTATTACTAAAGCCGATAGACTCTCCTCTGGGTTAATGCATATCGATTTGCCATCATTCTAGCTGCTGACCTCAGTGGCCATGGGATCCGCGTAAGGGTTTTACTTATTTATAGTTTTGGGAAATTTACAACTGTATGGGAAGTGACTTGGATTTTCCTTAGCTTACGACTTCTAAATTGAATGGTATTTCGATATTTTTTATACTAATGTTAGTATTTTTTATACTAATGTAGATGACTATGTCATCAGGCTTTTGCTCCCTCGTGACCCGAACCCTTGTCAGTTTTCTAAGTTTTAGTATATACGTGAACTACCATTATATAATTTTTGAAAGATATGTTAATTTATAATTTTATTATTTGGGTAATCAACTGAACTTTAAATTAATTATTTGTCTATTTAAACAAATGTGCAAATGGTGGACGACATATTGTATTCTCTACCAGTCATGTTGAAACCGCTAAATTCGGTGAATTTATTTCCTTAAGTATATAACCGTCATAAGAATCTGAAAAGGCCTTAGATATAACAAAAATATTTTTTGAAATTCGAACTGCCAGTTCCATTGATTAGGTATAATTTCACATGAATTTCTTTTAAAATAAACTTTCAAGACCAAAATCATATTCGCAGTTTTAAAATCCGAACCATATAAAGATAATTCACATTCCGAATTAGTAAAGTTTTATATTACTGTTTCCAATCGATGGATTCCGATAGGCACTTGGCCAGACAATGCTATGAATTCGATATCTCTCATAGGTACCGCATTGCGACTGCTCGGTTATCCACCCACACCTGGACACGTTATGCTAATACTGTGATGCAAGACACAAGACTAGCGTTAGACTATCTACATGCCGAAAATATTCTCGAGAATTGCCTTCAGGTCATTCTTTGTGAAATTTCCAATGGGATTTAAAGCTTTGTAAATATGTATAAGTAACATTCAATTTGATTTTATTATTATTATTTTTTTTTTTACAATATTTAGAATATGACGTCAAAAGCGTCTGCTAAACTCCAATTTCTGAACAAGTAATTTGACATTAAATCTTAGGCAGAACCGAAATAGGTATACGTAAATGACCGTACATTAATTAATTACTGGCTTTTAATTTATTTTAGTTTTGCACCTACTAATAATGGAAGAAAACATAAAATTGGGAACACCGGTTATTATTTAATGATCTTTGCTACCGCAAGTATTTTCGGTAGATGTTTTTAGGCAAGGGAAAAAAATCCTTTAAGCACACTCAAAAAGAAGAAATGAATCAGAGAAAGTCATATTAATTAAAAAAGATTTTTTAAATAAAACAAATGGCACGTTTACATTTTGGACCACAGCAATACAGCATAAGTGCATCGGAGAAAATATTATAAGAAATATTCTTATTCAAAAGTCGACACACCAGTGTCTTGTTTATGTTTGTGTAAATATTTTTGCAGTATGGATTCTTTAATGTCGTACTCGAATTCATAATGGACTAGCTTTTGACCGCGGCTCCTAATGCGTTATTACACGGGAACAGCTTCCTCCGGTTAAGCAGTAAAGGTCGACGTAGCGACCTACAAGTAGGCTTCGAGAAAAAAAAAACGGGAACAGCTCCTTTTTTGGGATTCATTGTATAGTACAGTCAACAGCATATCAACCTACCCGAATTCATTGCAAACTCGCCGCTATTACCGAGAATTAGAGGTTCATGTCTGTACCTAATGTATTTCTCCGTACTCTTCTCTATACTCGTATTCCTCATGGCTGAGGGCCGTGGTCATTACGTGAAATGAAACACACACAACGTTTTTCTTGGCGCTATTAATGGAGTGGTTTGCAATTACCTTCTCCATTACACACATAGGTTGATAATCAATCAGTGTGCAGGTTTCCTCACGATATTTTCTTTCACCGGAAGCAAGTGATGGTAAACAAAAATTACTTACTATACACGAGTCAGATTTGACTGGATCTTCATTTCTTCAAGCTTATTATGTCCCACTTCTGGCAAATGCACTCTTTCCTTCATCCGATAATCTCAAATCTATAATAAAATTCGAAAATAACATTTCTGAGAAACAAAACTCATGAATTATATTTATTTACTTCGATAATATAACGAAATAAAATATATCCCTAATTCCGGGCAATTCTATAATAAGGATAAACCAAAATTTGGGTATAATGATGCAGCAAAAAGTTTGTGACAGTCCCTCAGTTATGAGAGTTGAAGTTAGTAAGTCATTTTCGTACCATATGTTGCGAGTTCAGTGTATTCGTTAGTATGTGAAAAGTTGGTTCGTTAATTTCGGGAAGTCGCCAAATAATTTTCAACTTTCTACCAAAGTTGAAAGAGCCTATATCATACATAACTTTGCCCGATATCGGAATAATAAGATAACTATTAATAGTTATACATCTCATCTTTTCTCATCAGAATAATCAAAAAACTAGTTCTTAATTAGTACAGAAATATACGTGCGAGTGAATTTTTAAAGCTGCAACCAGAAATAGTGAAGTCGGACTGCGCACAGTGCGTAGTCCGACTTCACTATTTTCATCTCACTCGATCGTACACGATCGAGTCGATTCGCAGTGAGATGCAGCTAACCAATCACAGTGCGATATTGTAACGCAACGACAAACTAGATCCCGAACCCGAATCGACTCGACCGCGACAAGTTAAATGTAAACCCGTATTTCGCCCTCAGACCAGGTAAAGGTGAACCTTTGGACCATTTAAGAAGATAATTTAGATACCCGTTCGAAAACAAACACACTTTTAAAAAAACAAGTAAAAACCAGTGTTTTTAACGCGACGAATGGAAGTTATAAGGGCAGGGCCATAAAATAAGGCATAGTAGACACTTCATGGAATTCTGTACATAATGCTAAAGTAACAATGATATGTCAAAGACATTATTAGAAATTAAATGGCACATTTATTTTAAGATACTTTAACAGTTCAACGTTAGTAATTTTTATTATTTTCTGTGATGAAAGAGATAAGTTTTTAAACTAGAAATATGCAATATTCTATTGTAATTTAATTCTTCATTTTGACCTGGAATCGAAATTATTATAGCATGCTTAAAGATAAGCACTAAACCACAGACGTCATCATTGAAAACAAATATAAATCTATTTAACAAAACACTAAATTAAATTGCAAAATTTAACAAAAGCAGACAAAAATCACATCTGAAGTATGTAATTTTCGCGATTGTGCAAAAATAATAAAACCGTTTTAGCCGTCACACCTTGTACAAAGTTGCCAGCTTCATATTTCATTGCGGACGCAAAAAGCTCGAGATTAAAGCTCTTGTCGCGGTGTATGCTTCATTAAAAGCTTCCGTATAGAAAATTAAACCGCCCGTTAAAATTTTTAATGAAACGTTATTTTGTGGAAAACTTAATAGCGACCGTGATTAAACTTGTTAGTTGTCTGATGTTGATATAAATTTGATGGAAGCTGGTTTTATTAGATGTTTAACGGACGTTTAAACCTCGTTTATATTATATTTATTTTATATTATTCGGGATAGGTGCAGACAGGTCCTGTCTGCACTTATCCCGAATAATTTTTAGTCATGTGGGTGGAAAATGATAGAATTTGTCATATACAACCTACAATACAACCATGTCCTCCCGTGGAAGTCGCATAAAGCGACTAAGAGATAAAAAACCTTAATAGCTGATAGGCAACAACATTCTCAAAGAGGGTTTACGTCAGCCCGGTCGTAAAATTATAATCGAATTTTCAAAATTTCAATTTTAAATTTTGAATATTCTGCTGTGTAATAACGACTTCGTGTGTCTTCTCTGTTCATGTTATACGTTACTTGTGACTAGCCTGCTACTGTATACACGTCCTCTCAACCTATCGCCGGTTGACTGTCAGAGATCTGTCAAGTCCGCCGTTGTACAATGTATCTTTCTTGTATTAATTTTGATTAATGTGCTTATTTTCGTGCAATAAAGTTATTACAAACAAACAAACGATTACTGGATGTCTAATGTCAACCTTTGTTGGATATGCAATTGTTGCCTATCAGCTACCAAAGCTATGTGTCCCTTAGTCACCCCGTACGATATCTATTAAAGTGGTTCATTTCTAAGGTAAGAACTACACACTTCACTACGCCGATAAGGATTCTGTATCGAGCGCGAAAGTTCGTTGACAGTCAAAAGCTAGATTATCCCATATTCACGCGAGTAGGGATTTTCATATGTTATTCAGTTGGTAACGATAGTGTACTTTACGAAGACGCATTACATCAAATATTTTGTTGTTTGTGCCAATCAACAAAATGTTTGATCAAATATTCGACCAATCTTCTGAAATTTGGCATATATATAATTAAGAGTAATGGGGAAGGACACTTTTCAACATACCTTTCAACCCGGAAAAAACTATTGTTTCCGTGGGATTTGCGAAAAACTTATATCTTAAAAATCACTAGATAATATCTTATAAATCGCCAAATATAAAATCACTAGATGGCGCTGTGTGTAATTTAAATGCTCTATGGATATGTAAGTAAGTCAATTATCCCAATCCTATTTCAATACGAAGAAAAAACTGTTCCCGATGGAATTTAAGCGGGTGAAGCCGCGGGTAAACAGCTATTACTTATATAATTATCATAATAATTTTCATCGAGTTTAGTGCAATATTATCACGTATTTTTCGTATATAAGTTGTGGAATAATATGAAAAGTATTGTTCTAATTTTGTGACCGTGTTACTTACTGATTTTTTCGAAACTTTTCATACAATCACCAGCCTACACGGCCTCGAAGGTAGGTATTTTTGGAGGGTGTATTCTTTAACAGAGGTGGTGTAATAGTTAAGACACCCGCTTGTAGATCGAAAGGTCCCAGGTTCGAATCCTACTCGTGCCAACATGAGTTTGTATACCAATCTGACTCATGTACTTATAGTAGTTTTTATCGACCACCACTTGCTTCAGATGAAGGAAAGCATTGTGAGGAAAAACCTCCACACTGGTTGATTATTAACTTGTGTGTGAAATGGAGAAGGCATGGGCAAACCACTCCATTACTAATGCCAAGAAAGTTGTTGTGTGTGTGTGATTAATTCCACGTAAAGACCACGACCCTCAGCCATGAAGGAATACGACTATTGAAGAAGAAATTTTTCAACACCCACCATACTTACATACTTACATTTGTCTTCACAACCAAACGTATCTGCTCAGCGTATTTATCACCGATCGAAAGTAGAAATAAAACGGTGAAAAACTCCGCCATCTTTTTGGTTGAGTAAAAAATTTAGTAGTGTTATTTGGAGGGCGGTCCCAACGGAAATATTGGTTCTACGTGACAAATGCCTATGTGGACCCATGGTAATGTAGTGGTCGCCTGAAGTATCGTATTTTTAGTACGTTGTTTATGTATTTGATGCCTGATGCGCGTATAAAACTGCCTTTTTACTTTTTATGGTCAAGTATCCGATGAAATAAACAGTTTATAAATATTATATTTGTGCAGTGATTTATTTTCCTATGAGCAAACTTTAATCAGAAATAGGCTGAAATTTTATCAAGGTACGTTAACGTCATTCGGTTGAAATCTTAACTGAATCTTTGAAAATGTAAGGTTTATTTTTAACGCTGACCCGAGGCTTCAAAGAGAAAGATTATTTATTTACAAATTCGTGAGTTTACATTATTTGTAACTAGCGGCCCGCCCCGGCTTCACTCGGGTTAAAGCATAACAAATTATGCACTTAAACCTTCTTCAGGAATCACACTATGTTTTGGTAAAGACCGCATGAAAATCCGTGTAGTCGTAGAGTTTTCCGCGAACAGATAGATAAACAGAAAGACGCGGCAGAGGACTGTGTTTTACAATATGTAACAATGTGGTGTAAATAGAAACTATGGGTATAAAAATGAAAGCAATGTTGCAGCATCTCAGATCAGAATGCATAGGGAATATGCGAAGACGAGTCCGAAGAGAGAATCCGAAATTATTATTTACGACAAAGCTTTCTTTCTTATATTTTACTGTCATTAAAATTTGTATTATTTTTAAAGAGTGGATAGTAACTTAACTATTGTTATCGGGCGCAGAGCTGCAGAGCAGCTGGTATACAACTAGTTTTTAAGGAATAAAATTGTAATTGTGTCTCGATTCTTTGAAACAGTAATCGAATCACCTTTCATTTAGCTTTGTGATTTCCATCGATAAATTGAAGAAGATCGAACGCGCTGCAGGATTTTATTTGCAGGTGATGGAGATGTTGTACGTATTCTGTAAATAATAAGTTTAGTGATTTTCTCTATAAGTATAATCGTAATTTATATTAATGGTAATTTGAAATATACGTATAGTTATATATTATACACATTTTTTTATTTACATCTAAGCCGGTGTTTCATTAAAAATAAAACATTAAAAAATAACGTCATTCTTACCTACAAAAAAAGAAGACGTAAAATTGTACAAGCATGGAAAGCATCGACAACATAATAAGAAAGAATGAAACAGCAAAGGGAAGCGAAACAAAAAGAACTGTAATAGATAGAACAAAAGCTAGAACTCTCGAAGAAAGAAAAGAACATGAATAAACACATGAATGAAGTGAAGGCATATAGAACGAAGTATTCGTTCTATATGCCTTCACCTCATTCTTTCATTCACTTCTTCTTCATTTGAAAGTAGAATAGTGGAAATAATACAAAATAAAAAACGAAACGAAAATACTAGGTAGTATTTTCGTTTCGTTTTTTATTTTGTAAATCCTAACTTGATATCTCCTACGAAATTAAAAACATTGGTTTGCGGCAAACAGTGTTTGAACACTAGATAATATGTACAGATAAAAACCATGCAGCCAAACTTTAACGCATATCGGATTTTCCCAGAATAATTCCCTTGCAGGCTCTTGCAGAGTAGGAAAAGTCGGGAATCAGCGACGGAGTGCTATTTACATCCCAGATTCAAGGTTTTTTCTCAGGGCATATTAAAGTGGCTGTTTATAATGAGAAATAGCATTTTGAAAAAGTGTAACCTTTTCGAAATGTGTAATTGACAGAGAACTAATCTCCGATCTTCGTGTACGTATCGCGTTACAACTTTTTGGTCCTGCGATATGGAGTCGAATCATTAAACACAGAAAATCACAAAAAAAAATCCTTTGAAATGTTGCTTTATCGTCGTATGCTAATCATATCGTGGCATGACATAGTGTAGAGAAGTCCTTCTGTAAAGTATGTTGAAAGTTAAAGATGAACTTCTGACGAAGAATGTTGTAATACTTTATTCATGTCATACATAACACCAAATGCAGAATTTAGAAGATTATCATCCGGGACAAAATCCAAGGCAAAATATGTGCAGGGAAAAGGCTCCATTCCTGGTTAAGAAATCTCCGCGACTTGTTCGGCTGCAGTACCACCTGGCCTTTTCATGCTGCGGTTTCAAAAGTAAAGATAGGATTGGTATATAATATTTGTGTTACTCTCAATTTATCTTAGATCTTTTCTTATTATCTTATGGAATCTTAAACGTGGGTTTATTGTATAAGAAAACATATTTTGTATTCACATACCGGAATAAAAGATACATAAAGATTTTTCTCATTTAAGACGTGATTTTCACATTTGCAAGTACAATTTATTCCTACCATCTTAGTAAGGAGCTGTTTATATGAACTTCAGGAATACTTGATTTAATATTCGCTTGCATGAATATTAAGTTCGCATCATTCTGATAGATTAACAAATATCTTGGCTCTTAACAAGCTTATTTCCAGTATTAAATACGTAAAAATTTGAAGAGTTTATTGCCAAGAAATAAAGCAAATATTGTAGGGTTCCTAACATGATTATAATAATGGAAAACAATGACTCAGGACATATATCGTTGGAAGGACGGAAGGAAGCCCAGCATTGGGTTATGGAGAACTGGAGATGACGATAAATTATGATAATAACATGAACAGACAAATTATACAATGAGAGACATCTCTTTTTCGCTCATGTCAACATTTTTCATTTACTTCCTCCGCCAAAGTTTCGATATATTCCATCAATAAATATAAAAATTGATTAATTTATATGTATATAAATGTATTGAACACATACTGTTTGTCTAGCTCATGGTATAAACGACATTTTAGTTTGTCAGATTGGCAGGACAGTGTGCGATGTGAAGATGTAAAAGCGGAACCTGAAAAAACTGTGAAATCAGACAAAGAAGAGCAGAGAGACAGTTTTACCATACATTAGTTTTTTTGTGTAATATTTTCAGGACACGTTGTAAATATTAAACAAACTGGAATTACTTTGTACGGTATTTTGTTTGCGCTATTTCTATCTTATATAAATTGAGGTATACACCTGTGTATACCTCAATTTATACCCATATATGCCTGAAGCAAATAAGTTAAAAAATAAATTCACCGTGAAATTTCATTTATTTTTAAAGGTTCCGTACCAAAATGATATAACGGGATCTTATATACTAAGACTCCGCTGTCCATCTGTATATCTGCCTGTCCGTCTATTATAGGTTGTAAATCACGAACTGTGATAGTTAGACACAGTCGAAATTTGAATAAATTTGAGTTGATGTAAATTTTTTTGACGCTACAACAAAAAATAGGTACTAAAAAACTGGATATTAAAAAAATTTCAGGGCTCCAGCGACAAACGTAATGTTTTACCATTTTTATAGATAATGCTTTGGAGTTCTTTATGCGTGAGTCCGACTCGCGCTTGACCGGTTTTATTTAAAGCCTATTTTACGAAGCTAAACGAAATTGAAGTAAAGAATTTGAATACGAATTACGAGAAAGGGCAGGGGAGAGCTAAAAAGGATATGTAGTGGTTCATATTCCAAAGGATTGCTTTGAAGCCATCCGTAAATCGGTCTGAATGCCCGTCATATGCAAGTCTTCGAGTATTGTGGTATTAGGAGTTGGTGAAATGGATTTTGGTTTTAAAGATTTTATATGAAATTTTAAACATTACTATTTTAACCTAGAAAAACGTAGGTATGTAAAAAGCTTGACGTAGCATAAAAATCTTCTTTATTCTTGGCTTATGGTTCCGCCCTATGATAAGATCACTCCATATCCTCAGTGAATGTATGAGGCGACTATAAGACACACAGCCTTAGCAGCTGATCGGTAACAATAGCATTCCCTAGGAGGATTGACGCCAGGCGTTCGGCTGTAAAATCACAGACGAATAGGCAGAAATAGCATTTCAGACAGGGCGACGGTCAGTCGTGAAATCACAGCCGAATCTTCAAAATTGAAACGGTCTATTTTGTACTAATGCAACCGAACACGCGAAGTTCAGAATGTCTGGAATTAATTCTCAAGACAAATTATTCACAATTAATTGTCGCTTGATTACCACCGCAGTCCGCATAAATTAGTAAGCTTATCAAAATACAATGTAAATAGAATTAATCCGTGCATTAACCAAAAGTATCCGTGCAAGTATATCAGCGACACGTACGTATAACCTGTACAAGGCTTCCAACCGCGTTATATATGGCCCCATTATGGGCCTAATCTTCGAGCCTTTCATATAAATTATCACACCGCTGTATTTGCACTGAATTTTAGCGAATATACGAGAAATAAGTCACGGGGATTCCTTAATAAATGCACTTACGAAGATTATGAAAACCTTTGCTTAATTTACTTTTCTACTAAGATTTACTTTAAAGTACTGGGGTCTAGACGTTTGCTTCGAACCAGAGAGATTATGAGCTGGGTCAACTGGAAGCATAATTTAGATAAGTAGGTCTCAGTTTCAAATTCAAATTCAAATCATTTATTCAGAAATTAGACCTTCACAGGCACTTTTTCTCGTCAATTTTTATATTTATAGTTATTTCTCACAAGCTACAAACTACTGGCATTTCGGAACGACCACTGCTGAGAAGAAATGCCGACAGAAACTCATTTGAACAGTGTTGGTCCCTATCATACCAGATCGGCTTACCATTATTGTTTCTTACAATGTTTTTTTTTTCTAATAATATATAAAAGTACATAATGTACATAGTCAAAAGGTATATCAAAACAGGTTATAACCTGTTTTGATAATCGATTTATTAATATATATATATATATATATATATTGACTAAATTCATAAAGAAGAGTATTTTCACTTAAAAACAGTGTGGGATACACCTATGTGGATATCACCCATAGATAAAATAATATATTTTTTTTTTATCTATGGTATCACCACTGTGAGCAAATCTTCTTCATAGTTGTATTCCTCATGGCTGAGGGTCGTTGTCATTACGTGGAAACACACACAACAACTCTCTTGGTATTATTAATGGAGTAGTTTGCCATTGCCTTCTCCATTTCACACACAAGTTAATAATTATTAACCAGTATGCAGTTTTCCTCACGATGTTTTCCTTCACCGGAAGCAAGTGATGAATGAAAACTACTATATATGAGTCAGATTTGAATACAAACTCATATGGCACGAGTAGGATTCGAACCTGGGACCTTTTGATCCACGGGCGTGCGTCTTAACCATTACACCACCACCGCTTCCGCACTGTGAGCAAATACTTGGTTGATATTGATAATACCAGAATAATTCAATTAAAATCTTTATTTTGTGAAGTGACATCTTATAGTGAAATAATTTGAGGCGTTGCCTTGGAACAGCACGAACGTGATTGCGCTGAGTTGACAAAATACTATTGATGAATTATAATTTATATTTCCTTATAACGATCTCGTTCCATAAGGGTCGCCACAGGAGGAAGGAATTTTCAAGGATCGATGATTATTTTACGAACGGCTGTCTGAATAACGTCAAACCTCATTGGAAATATCACTGTTGCTTAACATCTGTGGAAATTTAGTTGTGGCTCCCATGGGAAGGAGTGTTTCTGTTCTAGTGCAAGAACCGTACACAAAGAACGAGGGCAAAAAAGCTACCTACTTTACGCAGATTAGGGTGTCTTACATTAGTTAACTTTAACCTGCGCAGAGAAACGCAAAATACGCCGGTACACAATCAAACATTTATTCAGAAATTTAGAATATAACATGAAAAGGCACATTTCATCGTCGTATTCTAAGTTAGCTAGCTCATCCAACCAACCAACTTAGAAGTTATGGGTATCTTTATAATATATAAGTAGTATAATGAATCGAAATTGTAATACCTTGTGAGAGAGCAGGTTTCCAAACATTTAACTATATGAAGTTTACACATTTCAGACGTTTGCCTATGGAAGCAATATACAGTTGAACAGAACCAATAATTTAGTTACAAGTCGCACCAATACACTCGAAGGTAATATAAGTTACGAACCAATCCAACTAGTTTGCCTCATATTCGCAGAGAGTTGAAATTGTTCAGGATTTGCGTAAATACATCATCTTAGTTAATATTATAATATATACGGAAGTTTTGAGGTATAGTTGGTTGTTACGCCGTTGAATGGTCAAAAATACAGGCTATAAAAAACAGTTGACATTTTACGTCACTTCAATTTCTCTGACAATTTATTTTTGTGATAAGCATGACCTGATAGTGCACACAGGATCGGGACTCTCACTCAAAAAGGAACTCCTCAATGGTTTACTGCACAGAGTAAGTAGATCACACCTAGATAAATAAATCAATACATATAATAAAATTGAAGAAAGGTCAAATTTGTACATTGGATATTTTTTTAAAATTGTTCATGGAATATACTTAGTTACTGATATACATGACGAAAATATAGTTTTGGAAATTTTTGTCTGTCTGTCTGTCTGAACGCGCATCACTCGAAATCTACTGGACCGATTTGCTTGAAATTTGGTATGTAGGTAAGGTACCTTGTATACCGGGTAAATATTTTAGATACATTTCATCCCGGTAAATAGTCAGGTTCCCGTAGGATAATTAAAAAACGAATTATGAATCAAAAATGCCTCAGAATCCCGGGTTAACATCTTATAGACATTTCATCCCGGAAAATGAGGAGGGTCCTGTAGGAAAATTAAAATAACAATCCACGGAAACGATTTACTTTAAAATTTTGTAGAAAGGTGTAAACAGAATATAAGCAAATTGTTTTTATCAATTAAAGTCTGATATAGATATAATGGGCGCAGTATGTATCAATATATCAGTATAAAACTCTTTCGTTATTGAGTGACTGACTGACAGACAACATACACCCGAAACTGCTGGACGGGAAGCTGAAATTTGGCATGTAGGTGAGTGTAGGTGAGCACTAAGAGAGGATTTTTGGAAATTCTACTCCGAAGGGGGTGAAAGGGCTGAAATCTGTAAATATGAAAGTTCTACACCGTTGAAGTTAGTGACTTGAAAATTTGGATTTTGGTTGTTTACAACAAAGTAATGAATACGTGTTTTAGATTTTTCAACCCCTTCATAAAGGGGGTGAAAGATTGTATGGGACTTAATACAATTTTCAAGATAAAAAGCTGAAAATTGGCACACTTACTTTTTGTAGCAAATAACAGTAATAGTAAATACAAAAAATGTTTAATTTACGTTTGTGGTTAATAAAACACCGGGACGTAAAACGTCATGGAAAATGGGACGGCACGCGTTGCAGAAAGCAGGAGTGGGAGTAGGAGCGGGAAATGGGAAGGACACACGTAGTGGGAAACAGGACGGGACACATTGCAAAAAACATGATGGCACAATATGTAGGAAACGGTACGGGATATCTACTTTACATTACATAGCAGGAAGCGTTGCATTGGACAAGTTTGCGGGACGAGACACGCAGCGGGAAACAGAAAATTGAAGTAAAGATGATAAAAAGTGCGAATTTGAATCATATATTATATTTGAATTATAAAATTACTGAGATTTTGCGATGAAATTCACGCGGGCATATCAGATTATATTATTTTATCACGCATTGAAATTGACGACAATAAAAACTTGTGACAAAAATTAATTTTTTTGTAAAAATTCGTTGATCACTACATAAAACACAAAGCTATATTGAATATAAAATACAAAATTATACTTAATTTAAAATGTAAAGGAAAAATCTGTGATACAAAGGTTTAATTTTAGAACATTTCGACTTCCTCTCAATCGAAAGAACAAACAACGCTATAAAATCGTGTCGCCACGAGACAGATAATGATCGCAGCCATAAAAAATATCTCACTCAAAAGGCACGCGTAAAATTTCATTTCCTATTCTATATTTTCACTCACCGTGACGTGTAGGGAAGGCCGTGTGAAAATTTAAGAATTTCGTCTCTCCCTGCGGATATGACCACGGAACGTGACGAATACGCGAATGCTATGTTGCTACTATAATATGGAAAGATGTTGAGCCTACAAGAGGTGATTTTTTGAACCATCATAATGTCATTTTTTATCATATCTTGTTTCGTTTATTTTGTTTCGTTTATTTATTTGGCTTTCACAAAATATAATTCCAACTTTTACAATTCTTTTGGGATGTTCACTAAATCCCAAGAATATTTTTATAGAATTTCAATAGTGGGCCCTCAGACCACACGCACATTGTGGGGTGTAAGGAAACACTACAGTCCATGGACACCGAGTAACTGAATTCAAGTCAGCGACGCGTTGCCGACTTTTTAAGAAAGTGTTTTTTCGCCAGCATTCGACATATCGACCATATCATCAATTAAATAAACAAGTCATCGAAACAATTCTTAGAAAGTATCAAAAACGTAAATAAAATAGCCAAGATAAAGCAATGTCACGATTCTGATTTTGTGAAATTTTTTGACGAACGTTGCTGCTGATTTAAAAAACATATGATTACAGTGAAATCTCTGTTTATATACAGAGGTGACGATCACATCATCAAAAACACAGTCATATCCAGAAACCCGTATCATCGAAGACATATTTCCGATATACGATTCCCGATTCGCTACATTTAAGGGTATCATTTACTTTAGTGCTCATGTGTGATTAAGTAAACGTCTTAAACATAAAAAGACATAGGGTACCATTCATCCCGGAAAAATAACTGTTCTTGTCAGAATTACATACGAAGCCGTGGGAAAAAGCTAACACGAACATAAAAGAGACTAAATACATTTATATACTTGAAGATTATTACCTGTAATTTGAATTCATGTAGGTTTTCTATACACACCAGCTTTATGGAGTTCGTGCAAACGTGGTAATTGTATTTGAAATTATACTCATTTCGTTCGGGGGAAATGAGAATAGTTTATGTAATTGAGTGGAAATTGTGATTGGTCAGTTATTCGGCTTGCCGTTTAGTGTGGGACAAAGTTAGAAGCACCGGCCCAGGTTTAACTGCTATTCTCAGACCTTTTTAAGCTTTTTTGGTTCTATTGACGACCTCGGTGGCGCAGTGGTAAGATTCTTGCTACTGAACCGAGAGGTCCCGGGTTCGATCCCCGGTCGGGTCATGATGGAAAATGATCTTTTTCTGATTGGCCCGGGTCTTGGATGTTTATCTATATATGTATTATATTATATAAAATATAATATCGTTGAGTTAGTATCTCATAACACAAGTCTCGAACTTACTTTGGGGCTAGCTCAATTTGTGTGATTTGTCCTAATATATTTATTTATTTATTTATGGATTAAGGCTCAACGCTTACTATCAATCATCGATGTACTATTTTAAATTGGATAGGATAACAATAACTTTTTATATACCTATAGTACCCAAATTAATTGCAAACTCGTCGCTATTAGCGCACCATAGGGGTCATAGGGGTTCATGTAGGGTAACTTGATGTACTATCGACTGTACGGTCCCGTCCGTAAACACGTCTCTAACTATCGGTTCATCATCAGCCTACCCTTATTCCACTGTATGTGGGGTCGGTACAGCATGTCAGTAGCCATATTCTGCCTAACGCACTCAATCCACCTCTTCTTCGGCTTGTCTCTACTTCTTTTCCCATTCAATTCAAAATCTATAAATATAATAATTCTTACAACGTTATTTTCCTACCTTCTCATAACGTGACCGAACGAATCGAAGCCCATTACTATCCAATTCTCCTGTGATTGGTGCTACCTTGAGACTTTCCAACCATGAGAGTTTCCTACCATCGCTTGCCTGGAAGAAAATATTTCTTAGCGATAAGACCGCCAATTGTATTTAGGTAGTTGTATTTTCTGTTTCTTAATATTATGGCGAACTGTAACATTATAGATTTAATTAATTCTTAAAGTTTCATCTAAATGCATTTAAACTACACATATAAAATTTATATGATATAAATTAAATACGCTGTTTTATTTACACTGAAATCGCCAAATAGCTCCATACAGATGTGTCGTCGCGCGTACTAAATCAGTGATATATTTGGCTGCGCGTATCACAACTCTGCCACTGTTGAAAACATAATATTTTTGACCGAAACGGATGGGAGGGTAGAAAATATATGGCCGCATCTGACCGGGCCTTGTCCGACAATCGGGAAAAGTAGCTATTCCCACGATTTTTTTCCTATTGACGTCTTTGCATTTTTCAAACTCTGAAAAGTATACTGATGAACTTAAATATAAAACACAATAAGAATAATCCCGATTCTAACTAATATATGCGAAAGTAAGTTTATTTGTTTGTTACCTCTTCACGTTCTATATATATTCAACCAATATTCTTGAATCTTCTTGAAATTTTACATACATTTTTGAAGTTACAAGTTTGAAGTATTGAATAGGACATGTAACTTAATAAGGCCAAAATTAGACTTGTACACTTTTTCGCTAGAGGCACAGATTATATAATTCCATTCCGAAAAAATAACTATTCCCGTAAAAAATTACGCGAGCAAAAGCTAGTAGATAAATATTAACTTTATTTAAATCCAGTTTAAATCTATCGTCGATTCTATAACACCATGACCTGCATTACTCAATTGAAGTAGAATCGTAACGACTAAAATGGAGAATCGATCGACTCGGTAAATGTTGGGTCGCATTGACTAATAACTAGAGGGTTGGATGATTTACTCGACTGCTAGATTTACTTCGATATATTACTCTCTTAAGCTTGTAGATCTATCTGAGTATACAGTTTGAATGTCTCATATGACATCTGAAGTCTCCAGTAGGGTTGATGATAAATCCGTACACAATTATGTTTTTTCCTACTAATCGTACTACCTAATATACTAATATTTTAAATGCGAACGTTTGTGAGAATGTGTCTATGTATGTTTGTTAATCTCATGCAAAATCTACTGGCCCGATTGTTATGAAATTTAGTACATAAACTTAGGGTACTTTTTATCCCGAAATTACCACGGAAGCGAAGCCCTGGGGCGAAGCTAGTAATTTATAAATCGTAAAATTTGTCTGTCGCGCTTTCACAGCTAAACAAATGAACCGATTTAGATAAAATGTGATATGCGTTAATTTAGAAGTCCCAGGTCTAACTCGCGGTCTATAGGCAACTGGTTCTCTCTCTCGTCTCCCATTTTCCTGGTTACGTTCGGAGCTGTGACGCTGCGATGAAAGGTGTCAGCGTAAAAAATTTTCTAAATATTCGGTCGTGACTTTACAACCAGCTGCCTTCCTTATATCAACCCTTTTTGTGAATGCTATAGTTGCCTTTCAGCTTCCCAACCTATATGTCACTTAGCCGCCTCGTACAGATATCCACGAGATGCTAATGGTCGTATTCTAAAGCGTTACCCACACGCTACGAAGGTTATTTTTTAAAATTTTACATGGTCGCATAAGAAAGTATTTTTGCGTTTAGTTATATCATTGTAGAACTGTGCGTTTAGTTTGATAATATAACATTTAATGTTAAAATACTGGCAAACACGTCCGATTGTGGTTTACATGCGCTAACCGCAGACACGTTTTGGTTTTAACCAATATTTCCAACACGCTTAACAACCAGCGCTAAAATGCCAATTAAAATAACTAGATGTGTCTCAATTATAATGTACTGTACACAGATTTATTAACTTTGATCATTAATAAAGAAGGAACTTTTGATAAATAATGCTATATTATCGCCTTTGAAATTTCATCTCAGTAATAAGTAACTTTTTTGTGTATGACGAAATCATTAGTTTTTTTCTTTATTAGCCTCTATTTCATTTCACTTAGAGTCGGATTCCCGCGTCAGAGAAATTTTGTACAAACTCCTTTACCGTGTCTGTCCGTCTGCCTGTTCGCGATAAATTCAAAAAACTACTGCACGGATTTTGATTTGGTTTCACCAATAGCTAATGTGATTCCTGAGGAAGGTTTAGGTGTATAGCCTACACAAAGAGACATATTATATCAAGACACAAAGGCTTGTTCAAAATTACCATGTTTTTGTTGAATATGTTACGATATATTACGCTGTTCGTAAAGTAATTACACAGTATAGTCAACCGCATGTCAAACTACCCTACATACATCTTTATGCCGCGGTAATAACAGCTAATTTGGATTGAGCTTGAGTAGATTGATGTGCTGTTGGCTGTACATTTGAGTAATTACTGAACGCAGCTGGTTAATGTGCTTCTATTGTCATGATGTCTTTTCTCGTTCGTTTCTTGATAAAGGGATGCGATTAGCAAATTGTATAACGTATTTGAGTCTGAGTGTGCTTAAGGATGTCAGTCAGGTTTTCATGTTTTGGATTTATTTTGTTAAGTTCATATATATTATTGTATCTTTATACATTACTAGATTTTCCAACGGGAACAGTTATTTATCCGTGATGAAAAATACCCTATGTCCTTCTCGATAGGTGCTTCGAATTACATCCCGATATTCAATAGTGCTTTTTTCGGATTCGGATTTATAAGTGTTGATTGATCTGCCTAAAAGAAATATTTCAAAACAAATACATACCTGCAGTAATTTCGGATAATGAAGCTTTCTAATGGTGAAATAATTTTTGTAATCGGTTTGGTAACTTCGGAGATTACCCGCCTCAAACATACAAAATCAGAAATGCTAAATCTTTAGAATATTAGTGAGGAAGTATGGATATAGTTAGAGTTTGTTATTGCTATCACTGGTGTCAGATTTTATTCAAGTCGCTAAAAGGCATTTCACGATATTTTCCTTCACCGAAAGCAGTTATATGAGTATACAAACTCATGTGGCACGAGTAGGATTCGAGAAACGAGAAAGATCATTGTTGATTTGATATAACAGCAATTGGAAATAACATTTGTGGTTTAATTAAAACCAAACTAATTAAACCATCAAAACATTTACTCATTATGGTTATTGCACAAAGATAATATGCTTGTATTAATTTTGTCATTGGTTGTAAAATGGGCGGGTTGCACCAGTTAACTTTGGCGTTAAATTTTTACAACTACGAGCCGCTTACGCTGTGTACTTTTTTAGAAAAAAATGAAAAAAAAAATACTTCGCATTTTTCTGCACAGGTTAACGTTAACGTTAACGCGAAATTAGACGCGAGACATGCCTCATTGCTCAGTCGTGCTCCGTTGCGTCGATGCAGCACGTTGTAGCTCCGTTGTTTTCTGTAAGTTTTGACAATGACGTGCGTTGATTTACGTTGAAACTTGACGTTACGTTACGTTTCTACGTTTTGCATTGACTGTCAACGGACGTTAAAATTACGGAGTGCCACTGAGAAATGTGACGTAGCGCTTAATTAAATTTATCGTCGCATGAATAAAGGTGTTGATATCTCTGGGTTCAATTGTTGTATAAACAATTTTCGCCAAATCGAGTTATGTATACGTACATAACTGAATTTGGCAAAAATTTAGAAAAATTCCGACAACATTAATGTATTAATGTTCTCAGAATTTTTTTCTCTATCGATCTGTGTAAATATGAAATGTTGACTTTCGCAAAAAAAATCTTAAGCGATCCATTCATTATTCATCTCACGATATTTTTCTGAAGTAAGTGATGTTCTATGAAAAATAATAATTAAACTCAAGATAGTTTCCTTCCATTATTCATCACAAAACATTACCTACTATATTAATTTTATTACATAAGCTAATTACTTCCCCTAATTTTATTATTATGTACTATAAAACAAAACGAAATTAACCCAGCATAAAATTGGCATAATAACATTCATCAACCTTTTCTATTTACTTGGGGTCTGATTAAGTAATGTTGTCTTTGCCTTATATATTACGTTAGACCTTAGCTTCTCAACCTTTAGCATTTTCTTGTTCTCATTAGGACATTGTTTTACAGATTATGTTTTTAAAGGAGATAGCAATATACACTTTCTTTCATAACTAATCGTTCTTTTAGCTCCTTCCTCAGCCTTAGCGTCCGAGCGCACGTCATCGGCATCCTTAAGCAAAATATAGAAAGAATTAATAGTGTAATCTGCACAAAATTTTCCATTACACTTATTAATTCTTTCTATATTTTGCTTAAGGATGCCGATTACTTGAGCTCTGATGCTAAGGCTGAGGAAAGAGCTAAATCTATACTAAGCTAATCTATACTACCTACAATATCTAATTAGTAGTATTGCAATGTGGTTGTCGTTGCGTCACAATGGCGCAATGTGATTGGTCCGCTGCGTCTCACTTCGAATCGATTCGATGGTGAGAAGGGAAATGCAAAACCACACTTCGTCCATAGAAATACTCAAGCATTTAACAAAATTCTCATTTGAAAGCGAAAGTGGTAACAATGGTGTGAATATCAGTATTACAAGTATTTTTTGTATGAATTTGAACGATGACACTTTATAAGCCGAAACTCTAATAGTTGAGAACCTCTACATTTGTCTATCCTTTTAAATGTAAAACAACACACTAATTAGGAGTGCCCAGGAGGGCAGTAAAAAATTTCTTGCCTCGTTAAATGCATTGTCCTTTAATGTTTTCGAAAAATGCTCCTTTTGTGTACTAAGTTTAATATTCATCAGGCCAACTTCCTCGGAAATTAAGGTTTTATGAATATTCCTCGCGACTTTCAAGTGTCATTATTTCAGAATATTACTTTTTAAAAGTGAAAAGTCGCTTGCCATTTTAAAATATATTTCTGTCTTCAATAGGACAGTTCCGTGGGATCTTCCAAACGATATTAGACTTAAAGGGACTATTTACTATCTTGGAAATTCCATAAAAATCGAAGCTCCAGAATATGTATATGATATGAAATTTGTTCGAGTAGTCGCCTCAATATTCATGAAGCGAAAATTGGAACGCCCACAAATTGCCGCCTCCGTGGGATTAGTGATCGCGATTCCTAATGATTGCTCTCTGATTAGGTTTCGATGCTTAACGGTTTCATTTGATAATTTTTGTCGGTGTTTAGAATTTGTTTCGGTAGCCCGTGAATAGAAATAGAACCAGTCAGTTTCCTGGATTAAAATTGAAATTGGCTGTGACAGACGGACGGACAGATAGACAGAAGCACAAGCATAATCCTATAAGGGTTCCGATTTTCATTTTTTTTTCGAAATTAAAAAGTCTAGGCGGCTTGACCTGGCATGCATTTTTTTTTATCCATCAATTTTTATGCTGTAAGTAAATGAAACGTTAATTTGACGACCTTGGTGGTAAAGTGTTTGCCCCCTAAACCGAAAGATCCCGGGTTCGATTCCCGGTCAGGTCATGATGAAAAATTTTTCTGATTGGCCCGGTTCTTAGATGTTTATCTATATATGTATATGTTATAAAATATACTATCGTTGAGTTAGTGTCCCATAACACAAGTCTCGAACTCACTTTGGGGTCAGCTCAATCTGTGTGATTTGTCCTAATATATGTATTATTATTGTGATGTATAATACCTATGTACATATATAATGATGCATGTTTGATATTGTACGCATCAATTCTGATTCAATTTTAATAAAAATATCGATCTGGGTAGAATAAGATCTTAAAACAGTTATGTTCTGTATTTCAAATTTACTATTTCTGTCACATAAGAGAAACAACTTGAGAGATATCGTTTAGAAATAAATAAAGATTTGTTATTATTTAGGTAAAAATATTCCAATCACGGTCGTACGTAAAGGGCACTATATTACCGATGCAAGTCTTATTTACAAACCTGATTCAGATTGAACAAGAAACTGCATAAATGCAAAGGGAATTAACAATTTATATATTTATGTATACGGGATCGGAGCTTCTGAATAGCGCTTGTTACGGCCCAATATTTGTGTTCTTCAAAAATTTGCATTTCGGCGCTCTGAATAACAAATTATTCGATATTCGATACTGGTTCAAAACTTGGTTATAAACCGTATTGTTTTCATTTATTATTATTTTTATAGAATAGTGGATAAACGAGCATGCAGGTTGGCTGATAGTAAGCAAACACCGCATCCCATGGACACCGATATGGGTCACCGGTGCATTACCGACGTTTTGAGAATATAGACGCTTTTCGTGGAAGCCCAATGGCGAAACTATTAGAGAACACAGCTGAGGAAAGTTTATTCTATAGTTAATTCAGCGCAGGAAGAAGTTACGTGAAACACGGACGGTAGTTGAGCGCCAACCGTCAAGATTGTAGAATTTATCCTTACAGCGATAGATACTACGGCTGTAGATCGATTTTGTAGCACGATGCTTACTGTAGCACTTGTTTCAATAACTTCAAGCAGTCGGTAGCACCATAACTCAGCTGATGGCACAAGGTTAAATAGCTCCTGGGAACACTCTAGTATTGATATTGATGCGATAGAGAATGGAGAGGGACGCAAATATCTACGTAAAGCCAGATAGTCAAACAGAGATCTGCACAATGGATGGCTCATCTTCTCGCCTATCCCGAGTGTCCAAATACCTGTACTCGGGCTGACTTGATGGAAGCCATCGAAGTGGCTCGATTCTGGCAAGAATATATTTGGCACCCAATAGAGCGTTGATTTGCCATCGACACGCAAAGAAGAAGAAGAAGTCGCGAGTCGCCGACAAGTCGAGCAGCTCTAATGCAGTCAAAAGACGGAGTTGATAATCCGGTGCTCTTGGCCAGGGATAAGAACAGTATTCTATGTATGGCAGGACTTGAGCCTTATAGAGATCCATTCTGTGATGTAGCTTGCTTGTTAATATTACTCAGGGCTGGAACTCAACTAATGATATGCTTGGGTATGCTGACTGAAGTTAGGTTTCGAACACAGAGCAGCAAATTTTATATACTAGTCGAATCGAGCCAGGGCCTGCGTACTGACTTAAGCAAGGGACAGGGTCAGAAAGGTTTTGACAATACTGCTGCTGACGTAAACTGACCGACTTTCGATTAATTGCCAAAGTCGTTAATAAACCATAAACATAAAATCGCTAATATAGCGGAAAATATTACAAAATTAATTGATACTTTATAAAGTGAAAATTCCTTCAAATACAATTTATAGATAGCTTGCAAAACAACTTTTCACCGTAAGAATTGTCGAGTAATGTTTTACGATGCAATTGAACTGTCCATTAGACGGATTTAGATCCCACTTATATTACCATATATGCGAAACAAAATGAATCATTTATGAAAATAGCCTCATAAACATACCATTTCAAATATAACAAACTATTGTTCCTTTGGCTAATGCATTTCGGGGGACGAAAAGAGGGTGCCAGCACAGACTTTCTCAGTATATTATCATAAAAGGCAAATATGCAGTCATAAAAATATCTTCTTGTGTTTCGAAAGAAAATGCATCGTCTGCCGAAATTATATAACGGGGGTGGAACTTTATTACTATTCTTGTCTTCACATTTTGTTGGGTAAAATATTTGTAAATTAATATTTACTTTTCCTATTTTTAAGTGATGTTTATTGGAGGTAAACTGATCTTTTTGTGACCGCTGGTCTTACAGAGTTGATATTATTATAAACATGACCTGATGGTGCACTCAGAATCGGCTTCCAATGAAATAACTCCTCAACGGTTTACTTCACGAGCATGATATTTTTTCACGCGTTGAATGCGACTAGTTCGCTCGGACGATAATAAAAACTGGTTTATGATATTTTTTAATTCCCAATGCAAATTAATATAAAATGTATACTTATAAAAATAAAAATTAAGTTAAAATCTTTAGATTGCATTTAAATGCTAAAAGTTTTCTTTTAAATGATTTTGATTGTGGCCAAGATTATTAGCTTTAAAAATCCATACATTATTTACTATATTATATGCACATGACAATCTTTGTAAACATTGACGTATTGAAAAATTCTGTTGGCATTACTTCGTTTTAAATCTTCAGAAAGGAAACCACAAATTCGGTTTTCTTACAGTAACGTCCTGTTCCATACGAATTTGTGTAAATTTATTTCTGTTTACTTGCGTTCCGTTCCAATGTTTAATGTTTTGTAAGGTTAGAGTACTTCATAAATCACTCAGAACAAAAGCAGCCGAGAGAGGGCAGCCCGAATGAAATAGGAATAAAATGCAAAGAGAAAATTTATGTTTTTTTATTTTTGCCGCGGCATAGGATTGCCGGCGCGGCTCCTTTATCAGGAAGTCAATGGTAATTTTTATATAATATTATTCCCGCTCTTTTAGTTGCAAATGGGTTTCTTTGAGTTTATAATGTAATTAGACGGTAGTGACATTTTTGAAATTAGAATACATTATATTAGTTATAATTTAAAAAAAATAAAAAATAAATAGTTAAATTATTATTGTTTTGTTACCATGAACTATTTATTTCGATGACTAAAAAAATAAATGGGAAAATTTTAATATTAGATAAGTTTGTATATTTAATGACTTATAATTATATGTAAACACATTTATATAATAGTCCATTAGTTCCAACAGAAAATGTCGTATATAATATATATATTTTTTAATCTAACGAAGAATGATATTTATTTAATGTTATTAAAATATGTAATAAATAGTAATAAAGTAAATTTACTTGAGATTGAAAAATATCAAGTATGATAAAAATGGAAAGAAATAAAACAAAATAAAATATCTTTGGAACAGGTATTTTCCATCAAAGAAATATCTACTGAAATGCCTTACATTTCAAACGTCAATAACTCATTTCTTATATTCGAAGGTTTCTGCCGATTCGTCATAAAACTAAGGGCCAAATCTCTGTATTGACATATAAAAAGAAAAGTAAATGATGAATGTTTTATATCGAAAAAGCCCATGGGATTGTCGAAATTCGCTTGCGTTCAATCATGCCATAAAATATTTGAGGTTATCAACAAATTTGTCATAGGTTACATACCTATTATTTTGTTCTATTAGCTTTGTCTCCGAGATCTTTTGGTTGAGACATCGGCAATCCGAACGTGTGATCAAATCTCATGCGTGTTTGGACTTACGACATTAATTGTCCGAATAACAAAGTATCATCACTCGACATTATTTTCAATCTTAACTGAGTTTTTTCAGCCTTTTCCTCCGCTTTGGTTTTCAGCTTCATTCTATTAGTTCCTCCCATTATCCATCTATAAAACTGTTAGTACCTACTTACATACACAGCCTCATTGGTATTTTTATAAAGAAACTAATTTTATTACGTCAATGTCTAGCACTCAAATAAAACGAATTATTGCTAATACATTGTTCTTATTATATATTAAATATGGTTCACCTATCTACGGGTACGAAATCTCTAACAAAAACTGCTGCATTTACGACCTCCGTGGCCACCATACTCCTTCACTCCAGTGAAGGAGGAGTGAGGTTACTCCATGTTGACATGACCAGGGATCTAACCCAGGACCTCCAGGGGTTAGATCCCCGGTCATTTCAACATGGATTATGACATAGTTAGCTACCACAATGTGCTTTCATTATTTTTGTTAGGACCAGGTGGAAATGTAAGTTATCACTCAGATAATCCTCACGCAGAAAACTAAGAACTGTGGATAGGGGAGGAAAATGAAATCCTATATTTGAGAGCATAACGCAAACTACATTAAAACAAACACACAAATTCGTGTGCACTTCAGGAATCTACCCGTTCCCCTCACACAGAAATCTAAGAACTGCGGAAAAGGGAAGAAAATTGAATCCTATTTGAAAGCATAACGCAAACTACATTAAAACAAACGCATAAATCCGTCTGAACTTCAGGAATCTCGTCTACGTTCCGTTTCTATTTGAGCGATTTCCCTCGGGACTTGACAAGTGGAACCTAATATTTGTTAATCTCGTTTAATTAAAATACTCTAAAGTTCCAACAGCGAGCAAAGAGATTATCTACTTACGTAATCCTTGTTGGATTCCGTAACTATTTCAAGAGTATCAACTAAACGTACTGTGCATGGGATTATTCTGAATGGTAACAGAATACTGAAGATATGACAGTATAACAAGTTAATCAAATAAACAAATAAAACAGTGTAACAAATAAAGCAAACATTTTGGACTGGTAAGTTCACCTTTTTTTTCTATCTGACATCTTCTGTTAACGCGTCGTAGGATACTCTCGTTTCTGTGTGATCTCGTTTCATTCGGGGCTATGACGCTGCGAAGCTTGCGGTCAGCGTAAGAAATGGATTATCATTTAGCATAACATATTGAATAAATAGCCCACATTTTTAACACCCAAGTCAAATTTGACTTGAAAGTTTTAAATGTATAATACACCTATATGTATGATTAAAAAAATAATTAAATTTAATCTCATAAACTAATCCACAATGACAAATAAATAATAATATTTATACTCTACAAAACGTTTTGTTACACTCTATTTATATCAATTTATGATTGATGATGTTAGAATTCATTTACAACAAACATAACGACGTCATGACGACCTCGGTGGCGCGGTGGTAAGTGCTTGCCTCTGAACCGAGAGGTCCCGGGTTCGATCCCCGATCGGATCATGCTGGAAAATGATCTTTTTCTGATTGGCCCGGGCCTTGGATGTTTATCTATATATGTATTTGTTATAAAATATAGTATCGTTGAGTTAGTATCCCATAACAAAAGTCTCGAACTTACTTTGGGGCTAACTCAATCTGTATGATTTGTCCTAATATAGGTATTTATTTATTCATAACGCACTGTTCAACATTACCTTTCTGCACTAGATATTAAGTGTTCGTGTTCTCGTTTATACATCCCCTTGATTCTGTAATCGTAGATATTTTAGACGTTTCCCACAAAATTTACCTTCAGTGGTTGTAAAAGGAGATAAATGTACATCAGTGGAAAAGTACATAGTAAGGTTGATTATTCCGTAGAATAATTTATGGCCAATGTGTATTCTACGTATTAATATAAACATTTATTGTTACCAAGAAGATTTTGTTTGATTCAACATGTGATAAAGAAATTTGTTGAAATCTACAAAACAAACATTTATATTTATTATCAAGTAAGCCCTCCAAAGATAATTATAATACACTTAGGTACGTTTTAAAGCCTTCGTTGTCCTGCAGTGGTGAACATTTAATAGTTAAATTTTAGATTTTACAGGATTAACTTTTGTTTTCGTTCGAATTATAGGTAAGGGCTGTTTTCCTTTTGTGAAGATTTAGAGTTTACTTATGTGAACATTAAACATTTTACGTTCTAACCGGTCCAGTAATGTGATCCCATAATGCTCACAGATTCTTGACAAGTTTTTTCCTTTCATTGGCCGAAGCATTCACAACACTATTCACAAGCATAACCTAAGCAACACAGGTTTGTTGTTTTATAGGTTTTTTTCTTGTAGCGTCTTTGATCTCGACACCTACACATTTTATGCATTCTGCCAAAGGCATACTAATACACACCCTAAAAAGTCCTAAAAACTACAGTTGAGCCGTTTAACTAATTCAAATAATTTGTCATGCAGATATCCACCATGTTTTCCAACAAAGTCGTCCTGGTAACTGGGGCCAGTTCAGGCATTGGAGCAGAAACAGCTCAGCAGTTCTCCAAATTAGACGCACTCCTAGTGTTGACTGGCAGGAACAAAGAGAACCTAAAAAATGTTGCTGATCGATGCCAAGAAATCTCACCACAGAAATTACAACCTTTCATTGTTATTGCTGATATGAATAAAGAAAGTGACATTGAGAATATTATAAAACTGACTCTAGAAAAATACAATAAACTTGATGTTCTTGTAAATAATGCTGGAGTATTAGAATCTGGTACTATTGAGACTACCTCCTTAGCACAGTATGACAGGGTTATAAACACAAATGTCCGAGGTCCTTATTATCTGACTATGCTTGCTACACACGCACATAGGCGCCGCGAGCATCCACCGGGTATCAACCACAACAGAAACGTAAAGAAAATAAGAAACGCGCCCCTAAAAATATCACATGCACTTCAGCGGCGTAAATATTTAAACCCGGACAAAACTAAGCTATATTTTCCGGGAGAGATAAATCCGAGCCGTGTACGGTTCGCAGCACAGATTACTTTCAGATCCCACTTAGTAGATGCAAGCCGGATAACACACTCGCTCTCAGTTCCGTTTGTGCAGTTATCTTAAGGAGTGTACCCCAATTTATTCACAAGTCTGTCCTTGTTATTTATATTTCTTATTTCGAGACTTGGACTGAGGGTGGATGAACTACTTTTTAAAGAGGACAAAATTCTTACTATAATCTAATTTAATACAAAATCGCGAGGAAACACTGGTCGACAGTTTATTTAGTAGTATGCGACTAATATTAATTAGACGACTTGAATAAAATTCGATTCTATATCTGAATCAGGAATAAAACACGAAATAAAAAAGAAAGAAAGCAGCTTTATGTCTCATATTTATGTCATATTTGATGCAATGTCTGTAGAAAGTGACAAAAAAAAAACCTGAAGCCAGCCAAAGTATATCAACAGATTCATCTCACAGTACATCTTGTATTACCAGGAAGTTGGTGGTCTTACTTCAGTTTTTTCACTAAATCCCAAGCATAATTTCATAGAATTTCACGAAGTGGGCCCTCAGACAACACGCACATTTTATTTTGATTCAGATATAGAATTTTTATTTATACATAATACGGTGCAAATACCAAGAATGAAGTATCAAAATAATAAATTTACAATGCGTATATATAAATATATAAATTTCGGAAATAATTACTAAAATATATATTCATAGATGTCTCTCGAGACGCCACTCCCAAAAGTTACTCTGTAGCTTCTATGTTTATACCTAAAAATGCATGTAAAGACAAATGGACAAACACACTCATATGTTTCTAATCACTATATAGTATAACGAAGTCGCTTCCCACTGCCTGTCTGTTACTATGTATGTATGCTAGATCTTTAACACGCAACTGATTTTGATGGGGTTTTTTCAATAGATAGAGTGATTGAAAAGGAAAGATATATAATCTATTTTGGTTTTACTCAAGCGAAGCCGGGACGACTCGCTAATATTAGTATTTTTAATATATTTTATAATGAGAATTGATTTTCGATAAGAATCTTTTCATCTGAGCGAGCGTCGCGCATCTTCAATTCGTGAAATACAGAAGAGAGAAAAAGGAATCTTACCAGTTATCGTGGATATAATAATTATATTCTTATCTAGGAGACAATCTTTTGTTTGTTTGCCAATGGTCTGAGTAACTAGGGATGCCGACGACGACCGTGCGAAGTGAAGACGAAAATTAGTAAAGTGGACCCTAGGCTCCGACGCTCAATAACTGAGGAAGAAACCGGGAAAATGCTCATATGAGAGAGTAATCTACAAAATGCCCTATATTTGACTATATTTTGTGAATCTCATAGGAACTTTTCTACTATCAGAATCTGTGTATCTAAGAAAATAATTAATTATCTTTTTATTTATATTGTAGATGGTAGCGAAGCGATTTTTAATAATTAGGTAAATAATGAGAATAAAGTGAAAGTGAATTATGAAAATGTATCAAAATTAATTAATTACTGCCAATTACCAGACTTTCCTTTTCAATCGACACCTTTAGTAATGAACTAATTAGATAAAGGTCAATTTATTATTTACTAATTTGATCAAACTCAGAAAATGTGAATATTAATTTAAACTCAGGTAGCATTTTTAGACTTATGTAACCAATGGTTATAACGAGTCTCTATTACTAAGGCTCCGCTCTTCGTCAGTCTGTCTGTCTATTTGTAACCAGGCTGTATCTCATGAATCATTATAGAAGGTTGAAATTTTCATAGTTTGTGTATTTCTTTCGCCGCTATAACAACACTTAAAAAAAGAACTAAAACAATTGATTTTTTTTGCCAATTTTTTATGGTACAGAAAAGTTAGATTCCGACTTGCACTTGACCTGTTTGTTTCTATTGTAGTTGTTAGTGTTCCATTAGATGGTTCTGAGAGTGCTACCGCGATCCGTCAATTTTATTTCAGAATGAATCATTTCCAAAATCAATCATTTTTAAAATTATCATTACCACAATACAGATTAAGACAGTTAAAGTTTGAAAATAAACGAATTTTTTCATGTGTTATAATTTGAAAAATATTAATGATCCGTCAATTTTATTGCAGAATGAATTATTTCCAAAATCAATCATTTTTAAAATTGTCATTAACACAATACAGATTAAGACAGTTAAAGTCTGAAAATAAAACCAATTCTTTTCTGTGTTACAATTTGAAAAATCGTAATGACAGCGCGGTCACAATGGTCGAAACGCTATCGCCAGTGTGTAAACAAAACCATTTAAATAGGGTGGAGCCGGGAATTCTCCCAAGTCCGTCTCTTAAATGGATATGGGATAAATCCGTCGTTGTACATGTATCTTTCTTATATCAATTATTTTTTACACAAAAAAAATATATTATTATGACTATAAATGTTTGTTTTGTTCACAAAAGCTCTCGGCACTATAAATTTGGACGGATATTGGAATTATTCGTATAGTATTTACCATTGTGTGTTCTTGTGCATTTAGTTTAACATTATAAGTTATTGTACACCATTTTGCCCCGGTGAGTCATGCAATACGAGCACAGATAACACATATTAAAAGTGGATTACTTAGTCGTTTCCATATTGTTTTTTAGCAAGCCACAAGCAACAAATCCATATAACTGCGGAGCGGTTTCAAACCCAGCGTCCTAGTTAAGCTACAAATGCGATGTGGCATCGCGAGGCGGTGCGATGCGACTATATCAGACAGCCTACGATTATTATAAATGCGAAAGTTTGTGAAGATGTATGCGTGTATGTTTTTACTCTTGCACGCAAAATTTACTGGACGGATTGTTAAGAAATTTGGTACACATGTAGAACATAACCTGGAATAACACATACTATTTATGAAATACCCACGGGAGCGAAACCCCGGGGCGCAGCTAATATAGTGTTAACATTGTGTCCTATTTATGCCATAATCTTGTTTTAGTAGTGGCCATGTATAAGTATATCTGCTCCTTTGATAGCTGCTACTAAAGGACTTACAAAGCATAGACAATTTTCTTTTAATATTTTTTGTCTTTTTTTTTAAACCCTTATAAATCATACCTTATCATAATCCGTTGAGTCAGCTTTCTGTACGAAATTGACATACTTCAACTCAACGATGTCCAACAATGCGCTGTGCTGTATAAAATAAATCAATTGGTTCTTAAAAACTTATATTGGCTTAGCGTAACGCAGCGTATCATTGGTCGAGTTCAAGCCGTAGAACGCTGGACCTGGATAACTGATTTGCATTCAGGGCGAGCGTTCCCAAGCCACCAGTAACAAAACATCGATATCAATGCTGCATTTAATATGGTCCGGTCCGGCAGATCAATAATGTTTTACTGGATTAATGAATTACTAGCTGTTTCCCCGGGACTTCGCCCGTTTAAATGCCCTCGAGAATTGACGATAACTTCTTTTTAATGAACCGATTTTGTGGTGGAGATAAGCGTGATCATACATACAGAGATAAAAAAATAAAATTTTTTTTTAGTTTTCTATTATTATTTTTAAGTGTTCCTTTATCCATTTCAGTACAAAATACTAAACGTACAGACAAACTACTTTTACTGTTTTATTATATGTATAGATTAGCATAGCTCCAATATTGTATGCCAGTTTGAAACTGTTTGAAATACACTGTAATCAATGGTTGTCAATATTTTATAATTCTCTTTTTCATTGCGTGTGGCTGTGATGCCCGGACGCCAGCGACGGTCCAGTGGTTAGAACACCCGTCCGTGATCAATAGATCCCAGGTTTGAATAATACCACGTGAGTTTCTATACCTTATTTTATATAAGTTAAGTTATAAGTTATTTTCATAGCTCGCTTCATCTGATACCATAGTAATCAATTCTTGCAAGATTTCATTCATACAGTAAATAAAATTAACCGAATGAAGTGACATTTGAATCATTTATACATTTTTACCAAAAAAATATATATATAAATGCTTTAATATAATACAAATACATTATGGTAGTCCATGTAATGTATGTATTATACTGTCAATTATATAAAACTGTCAACTGTCACTTTGACAACTCATCTGAGAGTTGGTTGCACCAATCAACTTTGGAGTGTTTCTCGGAGCGTTTCGAACGCTGCGGCCGCGCTTTCATTACGTTTTTTTCAAATTTCAACAGAGACAAGAATTCGTTTTAATGACTTTAATTAAACTGTACTATGGTAAATGTTATTTTTACGAATGATTGATTTTGGAAATGATTAATTCTTTAAGAAATTTGACGGATCGTAATGACAGCGCGGTCGTCTGGCCGACCGTCATTTATCAAGTTGTTTATACAATTATTTAAATTATTCCATTTCGAAGGCAAGAGCTAATTAATTGATTAATGGTAGTTATTGTGAACTAAGTAACTGTAAAGTCGTATGAAATGATGACATCAGCAGGAAATCTATTGTTTGTCAAATCTCTATTATAGTAAAATTCAGTATTCACGTTGCATGTTTCGAACAAATTGAATTGAACCGCAAACAGAATTTCCTGATCAAATGGCATTGGTTATTTAAATTTCATATATGGCCTGGTTTTTTTGTCAATAGCAGCGTCCGTTAGCTGACGTGTTGCAAAAAATTATCGAGTGGGTTGTACCAGCCAACTTTGACCGCGCCCTAGGTACCGTCGTTTATACTAAATAGCGTACGTTGCATTTTTCTGCGCAGGTTAAAGTTAACGTCAAAGTTAACGGTGCAACCTACTCTTAGTGTCTCAAATACAACTTACTAACTTTTTTATATAATCAGCAATTTTTACAATGTATTTGCTTTTAATACACGAAATATAATATGAGCCAAGCATAATTATTGTGAAAATTTAGATTATGTTGAAAAAAAAACACTGTTTAAGTACCTACGAAACAAAACAGAATTCAAAATTTGATAAGTAAAATGAAACGAAATCTGAACTGGAATGGACTCACAAAAACAATACAACACACAACTATTAACAATATCGTCACAAAACATTTTCACTTATTCAGTATCCAGTTCCCGATTCATTTGGCTTTTTGCAAGAGAATGCACTTGAAATTCATTCACTTTATTCGTATAATCTGTATTTATTATGATAAAACACTGAGCACACTTGATACTTTTGAAATCCATCCCATTTATAATATTATAAATGCGAAAGTCTGTCTATCTATACCAACTTAGACGTTAGCTTAAACGCGCAGGTTAAAGTTGACTGGTGCAACTCACCTCCAATAAATAAATCAAATTACAGTGATAATATATTATCACTGTTGTTATTTAAATACTTTTAAAGCATTTTTCACCACCTTTCTTATAAAATATCATATTTTAATCTGATTAAACCTGCCTGTATTTATTGATAGATAACCGTATCCAACACTTGTGAAACACAATTTTAACGCTATCATAAAGTCTATCAGATACTTTATCAGCGAGCGATGAAAAAGGCGATTTAACGTTAATTTTACAGTCCGAAAAGCTTTTCCAGTGCACTATTGCTAGCATTGGTGACAGATATCATTCTCAAGTCACCGAAAGGCATCTGACATGACTTTGACTACCTACCGAGATCATTTTACTTGACATATTTGACATAATATAACCATATGCAATTGCTTACTATTGCTATTCAAGGTCATACTGCCGAAAGCGATTGTCGCAGACACAAGAAATCGCAAGTCTACTATTACATCTAAAGAGTGATGTCTCAATCGGGATTTGAATAAGCCAGCTCATTTATAACAGACAGAATGTTTAAACAGTAAATGTTTGTACTAAAATAATGACTAAGACAAGATGAGACATTGCGAAAATGTAAAACAATTAAATTACTAATTAAAAAATGTGTACCTTGATCCGATGACTAATTCTTTGTTACGCACTCAAAATTGAAATTTATTTTGAAATATTATTAAGTGTAAAGTTGAATGTAAACTTTTATCAATATACATCTTTGTTTGTTGCTTTTTCATATTTAACTGCTAAAAGATGGCCAACAGTTAAAGTTGTGTAATAAAGAACCAAGAGACTATTTGTGTGAAATATATAGGGTTAGTGGTATCAAAGGCAAAACCTCCTAAAGACTACTTGGGTACATTTTGTACTTTGGGTACTTTGGGTGTTTGTTTTTTGTTGGGTACATTTATTCTACGACTTTTTGTGATTCGTAGTATATATATAGATAGAGATCTTGATCAAGATAGCGATCTTGTTTTATATATATACAGGGTTACAGGTATCAAACGCAAAATCTCTTAAAGACTACTTGTGTACATCGAAACAAGCAACTTTTATTCTACGACTTTTCGTGATTAGTAGTTATTATTTTCCTATAAAAAATACAATCTAATTTGCTATTCTATACATCTTAACTCTATGTAATAGCCAAGCAACACGAGACAGTACAGTAGCGTTATGTAACGGAATCGAACATAGAGTTAACGTTTTATAGAAACGGCATTAAAACTAAAAAAATTGTAGGTATTTATTACGTTTAGACAAAAGTCGTAGAACAAAAGGTGTGTAGGGTATGTATTTAATAAATTATGTATTTTATTGCGCCTTTGGAAGTTTACACGTTAGATACCATTTATTTTTCACACAAACATTCAATCCTTGTGACTCCACTTCTTTTTTCTGTGGGCCTCTCTTATATATTATAAAAAGAAAAAGAAAGAGTCTGTCTGTCTGTATGTTATTTTACCATTATCACGAATTATCTAATGTGATTCCTTAAGAAGGTTCAGGTGTATGATTTTTTATTGTTTTCCCTAAACAAAGCCGATACAGGCCGCATCTTGCATCGATGCTTTTTACCTGTTCATTATATTGAAAGATAATTTTCCAAGAAAATTCGTGTAAGTTTAAAAACATACAGATTAGATATCTCCACCGAACATGAAAAACCAATCCATATAGGTTTTTTTTTTCCATAGGAAATGAGGTAATTTCCTAATAGATTTAACTCACGCGTAGTCTTCAATAACAAAAAATGTGCTGAATCACAAAATAATAATGTTGTAGATATGGATCTATATCACGACATCTTTGACGACCTCTGTGGCGCAGTGGTAAAGTGCTTGCCTTTGAACTGTTGGGTCCCGGGTTCGATCCCCGGTCGGGTCATGATGAAAAATGATCTTTTTCAGATTGGCTCAGGTCTTGATTATGTCTATATATGTTATGTTATAACATATAGTACGACGACCTTGATGGCGCAGTGGTAAAGTGCTTGCCTCTGAACCGAGAGGTCCCGGGTTCGATTCCCGGTCGGGTCATGATGGAAAATGATCTTTTTCTGATTGGCCCGGGTCTTGGATGTTTATCTATATATGTATTTGTTATAAAATATAATATCGTTGAGTTAGTATCCCATAACACAAGTCTCGAACTTACTTTGGGGCTAGCTCAATCTGTGTGATTTGTCCCGTATATATTTATTTATTTATTTATTTATAGTACCGTTGAGGTAGTATCTCAAACTAACTTTGGGGCTAAATGAATCTGTGTGATTTGTCTTAATATATTAATAAATATTTTCTAAAATTTTTTGTAATACTAAATCCAGTTGGTACTTTATCTGCAAATTCGGAAAGAAAACAATGGTTGTTTTATTTTGTGACCACATTTTTTATTTTTAATTCATAGAATTTATTTTTCATAATACGGCCAGTATTAGAATTAAATATGATCATTTATAAATTAATAATTTATAAATGATCATATTTAATAAATTAATAATTTTGACAGAGATTTTTATAAATTAATAATTTTTCGTGCCTTTTACCTCAATCTAGCAAGCATACTGACTCAAGGAATTGAAATATTTAAAAAACAAAATTATCCCTATCAAGATTGACAATTTTAGTATGTAATTTTTTGCTCTCATCACAAAATCGATCGTTGATGCGTCTATATCACAAAAATATGTTGTGTTACGAGATTATAAGTACATTTAATGTCAATTTTTATACTGATATTTCTGTTTTATAATGATTTTATGCCCCAATTGAGAGAGATGAAAGCTACGCACACACTCCAGCATTTAATTAAAATTCGAAGGGTCATTCTTTCGAAGGCTTTCGTAAAAGCGAACATTTTATTTGGCAACAAACTACTATCGAAAACGGCTTACGAAAAATTTTCAACGAATTTTAAACGAATTTCGAACTAATTTAAAAAGGAACTTTTTTCCTTGAAATTTGTTCTGGTTTTTTATTACAATGAAACGCATCATATTTTATTAATTAACTCTCTTATCTGAGCGATTTCTAGATTTCTTCTCAGCCGTTGAGCGTAGGAGCCCAGGGTTCGCTTTCCCATTTTTGCATCTCTAATTCGCAACAATTCCAATTTCATTAATCATTTAACTGTAGATACATACTAGATATTAAAGAAATATAATTATGGAGGTCTTTATGGGACTAATAGAAGCCAGACAATTCTTTTTAATTATTGTCTGTATATTTGTTCGCGCATCGCGCAAAATCTTTAAATAGTTGTATAGCGGATGGTCTTAAATTCTGGAATAGGTTTCATCGCGATACGTTGCTTAGAATCAGAGTTACTGACTATAATACGTTTTGAGCAAAAACAAACAAACAAAAATACGCAAAAGCGAGTCTTAATAAGACTTTTGCAGGCATTGTATATCTACAAAAGACCAACAACTATACTTACGGTCCACAGTCTATTGTGTGTGGTTGGGTTTAATTCGAAAGGATAACACTGTGAATAGTGCGGTAGTTTAATCAGATTAAAGCTTTTAGTTGATTAGACGAGAATCGTTTCCCTTTTTTCATACAGGACATTTTTATCCTGCACAACGGATGATAAATCTGAGTTGGTATTTCAAGAAATCGTAGTGGTGTCCAAAATATGTGTTAGTCATTAAAATCAAAAATCACATGTACTCTAAAAGGTACTAAAAATTCGTTTTGCGTCTAAAAAACGAATGTATCTACACTATTATTATAAAGATGTAAGCGTTTGTGAGTTTGTATGTTTGAGGCGGGTAATTTCCGAAACTACCGAACCGATTTCAAAAATTCTTTCACCATTTGACGACCTCGGTGGCGAAGTGGTAAAGTGCTTGCCTCTGAACCGAGAGGTCCCGGGTTCGATCCCCGGTCAGGTCATGATGGAAAATGATCTTTTTCTGATTGGCCCGGGTCTTGGATGTTTATCTATATATGTATTTGTTATAAAATATAGTATCGTTGAGTTAGTATCCCGTAACACAAGTCTCGAACTTACTTTGGGGCTAGCTCAATCTGGTGTTTTGTCCTAATATATGTATTTATTTATTTATTTATTAGAAAGTTATAGAAAGTTACATTATCCAAGATTGCTATAGGCTATATTTTATCTCAAAACTCCCACGGGTGCGAAGCCCCAGGCAACAACTAGTATGAAATAGGCTATCATTAAGTTTACATTTCTATACTTTGAGACGGACTGCATCTAGATCCAGCCGAACTTAAGCAGGCTTCACTTAGAAGAACTAACTATCGATGACCGGCTAAACCTAGTTCTAGCCGCTTTCGGGGTTTAGCCGTAACATGTTTATTCATGTACTATATACGTTGTGAACATTTGTGAACGAATAAAAAATTACCTTGTATATACAAATAGGGATCGTATGAGCATCGGGTATCTCAATCCCAACTAATATTATAAATGCGAAAGTCAGTTTGTTTGTCTCTCCACACATTATCTACTGGACCGATTGTTATGAAATTTGCGGCATGGGTAGAAAGTAACCTGAAATAATACATAGGGTACTTTTAATCCTGAAATTCCCACGGTAGCGATGCCTCGGGGCGCAGCTAGTTTACATGTATTTATTATTAGTTGGGATAACGAATTCCGAAGTAATAATTTTAAATGTATGAGTTTATAGTTAGACTATCCGCTATAGAACTGTGAAAACCACATCCAATTCCATCCAGTAATTTTTGCGTGAAACGCGACCAAACGCACAAACAGATGGAAAGACCCTGGACCCTGGGCTTCAAGCCCCGAACGTAACCAGGAACATGCGGAGATGAGAAACAAAGAGAAATATAATGATTCAATAGTTAATTGAAGAGTCGAATTGTGTTGGGAATGGAGGCTATCGATTCAAACCCGATAACCTATTTTAAAAGCTGAATTAATTAAGGATTGTTTTGTTTCCATATCAAAGACTGAACCAGCTACAAAATAACAGGTATAAATTAAAAAATAAATGGCTATTTCATCAGATAGTAGCTTTTGCCCGCGGCTTCGCCTACGTTTATTTTTTGCGTCGGGTTATAACTTATTATTGTCAATATCTCTAGTTCTAAGAAATTATGAAACTATTCAGCCAAACAACTACGAAAACTACATCAAATTCCATCTTGTAGTTTTTGCGTGATTCACAAACAAACATACAGACAGACAGCTCAAAATTCTAAAAAAAAAGACTTTGCCTTCTATAAGTAGTCACACAAAGACCCCATAATTATTTTAAACCCCGACGCAAAAAGAGGGATACACAGATACACATCTGTGTATCTATGACATCGTAGATCCCAAACGGATGAACTGATTTTCGTTTAGTTTTTTTAGTGTCATAGATAATTTTATCCCGTATGTTCTAAGCCATGTTTCATGAAAATCGGTTTAGCCATTAAAAAGTTGTAGCCAAATAAATATTGAAAGTCGGGGGTTGTTTTAATTTGTCTAACATATAAACTTGTCTTTATGTTTAGGTCAATAATAGTCTGACGTAACTAAACATTGCATTTGTACAAGTCCAGCGGAGTAGTCGACTAATTTGAAAAATAGTTCACCGTTCATGAATCATGGAGCAACGTGTACAAACATCCATTATGGTAAAAGGCATTAGAAATAGTGACTCGCTTGTTGCAGCCTCGCCTCATTTTTCTTAGCTACAACGTGATGTAGCCTGGAATATAGGTGCTATATATTTCACAGCTAAAGAAATAATATTAATACAATTTTATGGGAATAAATGCTATCTTGCGCTGTCCTACCACCTCGTTCCACTACCTAAAGGATCTGTGTGATGCCACAGCTGGTGCTGTATCGGTGGCGCCCTTGGTCTTCACAAATCTGATTCGCTCAATCGACATGCTAGGAAAAGGACCAAAGAAATAATGTTTAAATTTATAATTATTTTATATTATTGCATTATTAAAGTTACACATACACGAGATAAATAAATAACAATTAAAACTTAACAGTCTTCAAATTATTATGGTGTAAAATGTATGTAAAGTATGTTAAGTTTTATTACACGATTTCAGAATAAATATTTTTTATTGCACTTTCCAGTAGCTTTAGATCTTTGTAGCTTTGTGCATTGCTCGACACGACACAGCACTGATGGCCTGATACTTGCTACTTGCAGCCACTTTAAAAATAACTTTACCATATTGTTAAGTGCATTTCTTACAGGAATGGAGACGGAAGTGTTAAAAGATTAAGTTTGTTTTTGTATTCTTTTGTACAAAATTTTTTCGCGTGGTGCTTGATAATTGCAGAGAAAAATTCTATTAACAGTCAAGTTACATCAACGCGAATGATATTAATTATAGGTAAATTGTCAATTATTTCATCTTTGTATTCACAGCACGGACTTTGTACATTTAATATTTGCTGACAAATGATAAATTTACCATCAAGTTAATCGGATTTGAACGAAAATCCGCCGAGAGAACCAATACAATCGAGTCAGTCATAAAACAATTTTATTGAATATCAACACCAATACACAAGGGTCCTTCGAACGATCTTCGATAACAAATTATAAATCAAATCTTGAGCACTCAAGAACCTTATTAAAATCGGGAGGAATACGAGTAATGTCTTCCCCATAGAATTTGAAATAATATGAGCAAAATAGAAACGGCTTAGGTGAATTATTTTGTCCTCGCATAGTTTTTCGAAAACCGGATAAAGGACCTTGCGCCTACATAATTTAACAGAATCTAGACGTATTAAGTTCCAATGCTGTGTTACTATTGGTCAACGATTTGACACTAAAATAGCTGTATTGTAATTATTTCTATCTTACCGAATCTCGTTGTTTAAAAGCTGACAATATTTTCAATTCTAGATCTGTTCAAGGGTTCCGTACCTAAAATAAAAAAACGAAACCCTTGTAGTTTCTTAGACTCATATTTAAATTATATATACATCAATTTATATTATATATACATGTTTTTGGCAAATAAATTTCTCTGTAATTATTTCTTTCGTTTTTCGTATGTCCTTCTGTCATGGCTATTTATAATTAATGATTCGAAAGCATTGAATCTTAACCTAGCTACGCAAACTCAAGAAATATCTATTCACTTTTCAATTGAAGGAATAAACTAGATCTCTTGACACAATCAAATCGGAAGAAGAAAATGTTCACGACTGTTTTTTCACGGTTTGAACTCTTTTTAGCGAGCAGACTAGCAGACATGTTTTCTTACAAGACAATAAATGGCATTTCAATATTTTCTTATCATTCCAAGTTCTGTGATATTCTCGAATACCAAGATCAATATGAAAGTTAATTGGATAGGATGGGACTGGAATCGTAATTGAAAGATTACATGTTGAGGTTTTGATTCGCATGAGTTGTAGCTGCCGTAGTCAATGGAATAGAATAGAATATTTGAAACTGAAAAACGTCTTCTTTTATATTATCTTTTTATATATTTTTATTTATTCTACTAGGCGAAATAAAAAAGGGTGCTTAGTGCCGTTAATATAATAATAATGTATTTGCTTCTTAAGAGCAAAATGTGAACTAAAATTAATGTTTTTTAAAGGGGATGTCGACAGCGCGGCGGCGGCGGTCCGCGTCATATTCTTTGCGAGTCACGCTCCTTTGTTTGATTTTAATTTAGTTCTTGATCTCTGTCATTTTAATTTTAATAGGGTTCCGTCGAAAAATCCGATAAGGAACCTTTATTTTCAAATCGTCTTTTATTCAGTGCCTTTGAATACTATCTTTGCTTCCATATTCATCCGTATTATAATCCATATGTCAATTTAAAGTATAACGGCGAGTTGCACCAGAAAACTTTGACGTTTACTTTTACGCTGACGACATTTAATAAAAATGCCGTGCTTTGCGTTATTTCTGTGCAGGTTAAAGTTAAAATCAAAGTTGAGTGATGCAACCCTCTCTAAATAAACGTATTCTAATCGTATGTATTATTCTTTCACGTTTAAACTGAAGATTTCACTGTAATTATTTTTTTGTCTGGAGTTTGTAGCACAGCATATGTGGCGTGTGGTTCCGCCCTAGAATAGAACCACTCCATTTCCTCCCGTGGATGTCGAATGAGGCGACTATGGTACACACAGCCTATGCAGATGATAGGCAACAATATCATTCCCAAGGAGAGTTGAAGTCAGGCAGGGGCCGGATGTAAAATCACTGTCGAATTTTCATAATTTTAAGGTTTTTTTACGCTGACTCGGGCTTCGCGGCTTTACAATCACAAATGCAACCAAAAATATGCAAAGATGGGAGAGAAAATGAGTAGCACAGTAAATAAACACTTGCGAATTACAGGCATGTGCAAATTTGTTCTTATAAACTTGAGCAATAATACATTTACGCGAAAAGCCATTTGTGCGAAAGTCAAGCGCATGTGCGGTATTATTAAATTTAATTTAAATAAAATCATCTTCAATTTAACCTAAAAATAGTTATTAAACCTGCAACACAATCAATCGTGCGGAAAATTGAGAGATTATTTTTTGGTGTAAAAAAAAAATCGCCTGTGAATTCTGTTAGAAACTTTCTCATCAGAACTTGGTAAGCTCATCACGTAATTTGATTTTAAATTGAGATCGGCGATGAAAAAAATAGGTATTTCGTATCTGCCGCCTGAGCTGGAGATAATTATAAGGGAATTCTTAATGTTCTCGATAATTGCTTGGTAGACATTTGTTTTTGGTTAATTTTTATATCATCCAGATAAGCGAATTAGTTTTAATCGAATAATTATTGATGAAAACTCAAATTAGATTTTCAAATCTAGCAAATACTTACAGTTTATAAAATGTCTTTTGATTGATGAATTATTAAAGTAAGTAAACTATAATACTTAATTTTCTACTATATGTTACATAAATCCTTGGAAATCTTTAAATCTGTCTTTTTATACCAATTGTAATCAATCTGATGATGTGTGTAATACATATTTTTCAGTGACAAATACATTTTATCGAAGCCACAGAGCGCAACTGTGCAACTATATCGATAATACTTTTTGTAATAATATATACTATCGATATTATCGACAACTGTGTAAATTTATCACACTATCGATAACCCCAGACGCAAAAAGAGGAGTGTTATAAGTTTGACCGCTAAGTGTAACTGTTGTTGTGTCTGTGTACGTGGCACCGTAGCTTATCAACGGGTGAACCGATTTGGATGCGGTTTTTTTCTATTTGATAGCTAATTTTGATGTGGTGGTTCTTAGATATGTTTTATCAAAATCGGTTCAGCCGTTCAACAACAAAAGTTGTAGCGAAATGAATATTGAAATTTGGAGTTATTTATTTTGTCTAATAAATAAACTTGTTCAAGCACACTTGTATACGCCGCATGCAATGTTAACACATCGTTACTCATTGTGTCACCAAGAATCAAAGGTGGGAAATACAAAACATATATTCGATTTGCAGTTTCAACTGCTTTATTTCCAACACAATAAGAGCTACTATTCCGAATGCCGGGTGAAAAAAAAATTTAATGCTATTGACAAAACAAGAATTTCCAGAGATGCTTTCGGATAGCAAGTAATCCAAATTGAATTTGCACCAATTTAATTTGTAGGTACACCGCGCTTTTTCGTGCGAGTGTGATTTTTATTTTGCGTTAAGGCGATTTAATACGTAAAATTGAAATACGTGTAAATATTTTTATTTGATTTTGGAAATATAACAGTTACAGTTAATGTTGGGTCCACAATCTCATTTGACGTGGTAAATTATACAAATGAGACCGGTGAATATATGACATCTTTATAATAATAATAATAACAAATAAATTCTTTATTTACTTAAAGGATTTGTACAACAATTTTAACAGATACAAAAGTGCTTCCTTGTTATAAGTAGATAGTACAAATTATTTTATAAACCCTGAATTCCAAACTAGGCAAGCCTGTATTTTGGAATCCAGTGTTCGACCGTATATAATTGAGGAACATCCTATATAAAGAGTAAATAGAGTGCTTAGGCTAAAAAGACTAACAATGAACTAGAAAAAGAATTATGTACCTGTGTATTTAAAAGTGAGATTGAAAGTGTGGTGAACAAAGTGTGTTTGTGTTGTGTGTTCAAGTAGTATTGATATTTTAATCATTATTAGGTAGCAAATTTTCTGTGTCATCATAGACAAGTTGTAACAACCAATTGGTAATTATTCTTTTTATCTGTATTTATTTAGTTTATATACTCGTATATTTAAAGTGCTTATTCTATAACTCTAGTTTATATACTATTAATAATTATGACGTTGTTACATCGACCCTGTAGTCACACGTGTCTCTTGGACGTGATGTCCTGACACAACGTTACATGAAAATATGACTGACATAGAATATTTTATTTCCTATAACGTCCAGGGATACAACAGTTTTCATTAAAAATATATATGGTTGTGGATTTATATTGTTTGCGATGCAGTTAGATGTAATATTAAGAATTTCTGACAATATACTGTAATCTTAAAGGTACAATCACAGCGAATAAAAAACAATCATGCAAATACATTTTTATGTAATAATATATTTCAAATACCTAATAATGATTATGTAATTGAAACACTGACTTACAAAACCGTTATTTTCTATTCAATTGTTATTAATCACGATTCTGCTCTCAAAATAGTTAAAACGCTACTTGTCTTATCACACTCTAGGGATCACCATTGTATCTAGATTTCTGCATCCATGTCTGTACCTTTAGGTTTTGCCTTTGATGTATTTGAGTGGCACTCGGGAAGTGCGTCTGGCGCGGCTGAAAAGCCCTCCCCTTGTGCCTTAGACATCAAACGTTTCTGATTCGCTTTTACACCTTGTAGGAGGCAGTTAAGCAGACTAGAGACTTTGACTTTCTCGAAAAATTCTAATTAATACCGTGGTAATTAGAGGTGTTGCTGTGAAAAAAGTAATTATGTATCACGCTTCGTGTTTTTGGAATAGGTATCAACAGTCGATTAGATGCAAGCGAATAATTTCGCGATGATCTGTAAGAAGTAATAATACTTATAATATGTAGTAGTTCTTAAATAAGGACGAGTGTTGATTTAGATCTGAAGTAATTCACAAATTCTTAAAATTACCACGATACGAAGATATAATTATATATACGGATCATACAGATTGAGTTAGCCAGTATATATATATATACATATATGTGACAATTTTCAATAATTTTTATTGGAAATACAACTTTTATTTTATTTATTCATTCAAATTTTGACATTTTTAATAATGTTGTAAATTCGTCTTCCTAATTTTTAATATATGCATAAGACCTATATATATGCCTTTTTACAAAGTACTTCTTTTATATACATTCTAAATTTTTTGTCCTGCAAATCAAGAATCCATTTAGGCAATTTATTATAAAAACGGATACAGTTCCCAACAAAAGACGTATTCTATGACATATACAGCTAAAATCTGAAAAAGATCAATTTCCATGTTGCCTTTATCGGGGATCGAACCCGGGATCTCCAGTGTAGCATACCGGCGTGATGTTCACATTAGGCCACAGAGGTCGTCGAAGGTCGTCGGCCGAAGGCCGAAGACAATTAGTTATCAATCATCATCATATTATTTATTTTCGATTTAGGTAAATATTTTTCAACAAAAGTACATGGTCATTGTTTTTTTATAGCATAATGAGTAAATAAACATGTGGTTTGACTGATGGTAAGCAAATACCGCGGCCCATGGACACCAGCAACCCGATACGTCACTAATTCGTTGCCAACTTAAAGATAAAATGATGTTTATTTGTTTGAAATATTTCTATGTAGGATATTTACACGTGTAGCGTACACGTGTAGGCATAACTTGAATTATTTACCTGACACTTTACTTGAAATTCAAACAAAATACTATTTCGGGAAAATATGTTCACACCCCATCAAAAACGCCTCGTGCTCGATCAAAATGGCAAAGGTGTGTCAATCTAATTTAAGAAGCATACACTCCTGTCAAATACCAGCTTCTGAAAGAGTCCTGACCTGACAGGAATATCTTTCTATCTTTAAGTTATTTTTATCATCCTGGCTCGGAAATGGCGCTTCGTTGATATAACGCTCCACGTTCCGAGCAAGTCTTTGCAATAAAAAATCAACAAGAAAATAATACGTCAAAATTGAACTCCTTTCCCATCTCCATTAGGTAGGCCAATAAAATGGCTGATGATAATAAAAATTAGGTATTATCTGATAGTGAGTTGGATTTGTTTTGTTTGTGCATGTTTATGTAAAAAGGTACACTTCATTGTTTTTCATAAAATAACATAAAGTTTTAAAACGTTGGTTTTCACAACAATACAAAGTAAAAATAACTTTTCTAGAACTCTAGGCGCCAATACATTCTGGATTAAAACATAAATTTATATCATAATTTCCAGTACAAGTTTCTATATCATATATTTGCGGAAAATTTGACGATTAATTTCATATCTTGGCCCGATTTTGTCGTGTGAATTTCCTATGAGTTTTTACCAAAAAATTCGGGCCACGATATACCTAAATCAAGAAATAAGCCCCCTCCAAAGGGTCACGCTCAGACCGAGTGGCTCTTCGAGACATGAAAGGACCCGCCGACATTGCATTTCAAAGAAACATGGGTGCGATACAAAAAGGTTCTTTTTACTTCAGATAAGTATATTTTTTAGGAAAATTACTGATGCAGTCGTTGTTGGTATTTTAATTATGATAGAATATAAATATTTATTTAATAATACAATGGAATCAACAAGTTATACTCGTACATCGATTATTGGTATCAAAAAACTGTGCAAAAAGAACCGGCACAACAAACTTCACCGCAGCGTTTTCAAAGACAAAAGTGGATGTAGGTTTATTATTATGAAGTAGATAAATGTACATTATTTAAAATGTCATAATTTAGATGACAGAAATAAAATTAGACGAAAGATTTTATGTGCGAAATGTATGCAATTTTGATATCTACACTATTATTATAAAGAGGTAAGCGTTTGTGAGTTTGTATGTTTGAGGCGTGTAATCTCCGAAAATACCGAACCGATTTAAAAAATTCTTCCACCATTAGAAAGGTACATTATCCAAGATTTCTATAGGCTATATTTTATCTAAAAATTCCCACGGGAGCGAAGCCCCGGGCAATATATATTATATTATATTACAGTTACGAGTACACTGCACCATGCCAACATTCAACGACACTGTACCAAATGCCAAATACATCGCTCCTATAATGTTTCATACTCTCAGAATTTGTAAAATTTATTTTAAATCTATGACCGTAATTACAATCTAACCTTTAATTTTTTTGTAAAAAACTTTAAACAAAAGTCAGAGACATTCTTCCAGCCAATGTTACATAGAAAGGTTGCGAAGTATTTAAATGATCTACGCTTTTGATTCGGTCAACAAAATTAAGGTTATTAAGTCTCCCAATCGGAATCGAATCAGAAACCAATCGAGGTTTAATTGCTAGAAGAGATCCGACGATAAAAGATATTTGGCCCCAAGTTTAGTAACGAACTGCGAATTGTTGACCAGAAAATTTAGTTCTACTGATTTTGTACACGCACATCAATCTACATTTCTATACAAAGTACACGTTATTGAACTATGGTATTTTATTTATTTATTTCAGATAAATTTATTTAAATGTAATTATTGAAATTAGACCTTTACAGGAACTTTTTTACGACAAATTTTAAATTGTAGTAGGTATATATCTCAAAGAACTAGAAACTACTGGCTAGCTACTTTTAATTGTATTGGTTAAAATAAAATTTGTAAAAGTACAATAACAGTCCACTGAAATATACAGAGAACTGCAATATGTGGGACTTGTCGGTGCAAAAAAAACAACAAAGGATTAACTTATATACCTATATGGCGACCTCGGTGGCGCAGTGGTAAAGTTCTTGCCACTGAACCGAGAGGACCCGGGTTCGATCCCCGGTCGGGTCATGATGGAAAATGATATTTTTCTGATTGGCCCGGGTCTTGGATATTTATCTAAATATATGTATTTGTTATAAAATATAGTATCGTTGAGTTAGTGTCCCATAACACAAGTCTCGAACTTACTTTGGGGCTAGCTCAATCTGGGTGATATGTCCGAATCCGTCCGTCACGTGTCACTGTATATACACACATGTAAGTAGCTGCTAATTTTACAGGTATTTTCGCCATCATATTATGGGTCTCTATCTATAAGAATAAAAATTTTCGCTATAACACAACATAGTGTACTATGGCATAATGATTTTTAAGCATAATGTTCTTACGTAAACCATTATAAGGTATACGCATAACAATTTGAACCATAACCTGCCTAACCCAACCTAAAAATTAAATATTTACCCTTATGCTAAAAATCGATTATGCCTTAGACCCATTATGTCATAATATTGTATGAATAATAGGACAAAACAGTTTATGTGGTAAAAAGCCTCAAGTGGCCTCAATATAATTACTTGTTAAATTATGAATTTCGAGATTGATATTTGATATTTGAATATTTTCAAGATTTTCACTCACAAGAGTGAGACTACTCATTTAGTTTAACAGATGCATATCAATTTGGGTCAAATTTATGAAAATAATACGTTTATTTGTACTCTATATACAGATATTTTACTACTATACTTTATACTGGTGCTATTTTATTCATGGTCCCAAGATACGATCTGAATTATACAAGATTTTTTCTTTGTAGCAGAAGTGGGAAATTATTCCAGCCAGTCGCATTGTAGAGATATCTTAATGAATTCATTTCTGTTTGTTTAATTTATATATTCAAGTAGAAAATTTTTATTTTTGTTTATCACAATAAACAGTCTTTCATGTTTATTAATATTGTTGATGTCATATGAGTCGATAACGATTTGTAGATTTTACATTTTTACGTCAGAAATCCCTACCATATCTGTAACGTACTCGAATTTATTAGATTTGTATCATAGCTCGTAAGAATCCCAATTTACACAAACAATTACAAATTATTTTAATTAATTCCAAATATTTCTAGTAGTGAAAGCAAATTAACTGAAATGATGCTTCTGTGTAACAGTAGTCGTTGACTTGTAAACATGCAATCCATTTCACGATCAAACATCACAATATATTGAAAACACCATTAAATTGATAGTCACATCTGTATCGAAGCGCCCTAAACTTTATTAACTACTCCATTACGTATTATCGCGTACCAATTCCGTAACACCCCTAAAATTCCTTGGCAATCTTCAATTATCATTCCCAACATTGGGGATTAATTAAATTCGCGATACTATGAATGAGGGGAAGGGTTCTAATAAACTGGGTGTGAAACAGCTTTGTGATTGTCAGGATTGGTTTTTGCATTGGCATTTTCGATTGGTCCCTTTATGACCGCCATATTTTGGAACTTATTTATTTTTCCCCTTCTCAATGCCTCCGCTTCGCTTAAATCGAGATAATTTTGATTAATTTTAGTTGGCAATGCTATCGCAAGCAAAGATTGCAAGCGTATGTCATATTTTCAGTTTAAACTTTTAAAAAATCACTATTAACAACGTTACCTCTTCACGATAAACTCGATAACTACTGCACGGATTTTCATGCGGTTTTCACCAATAGAAGTTTATTATGTTTGTACCCGAGCAAAGCTGAGATGGGCCTAAACAAGAAAAAATACAAAGAGAGGATCCAACAGTATTGCACAGAGAGAATCAAACTAAACATCATTTCGTTGCATCTACTATAGCCGTGGGTGAAGCGAATTTCAATTAAGTTTTGCGATTACGCACGTTTGCGTATTCGACGTATGAATACGCTCTTGTCAAAGTTAAATGAGTACGGATTCGAGTTCGCTTTGTTTCGATACAGCTGAATGTTGAACGCATGGATTAATTTCGTGACCTTTCTTCTGAATCTGAGGTTTAAATAATAATGAAGAATTAAAAACCTCATTATTATCATTAACTACGGAAGACCTACGTGGCGTAGTGGTCATTACGTCCATTTGCTATAAAATTTCTAATCACAAAATGTCTTCCTCCGATCGACTCGTCTTTTGTCCGCAACTTTTCCATTCATCTTTCACTGCCGCAACTCATATAAAATATACCCCAAAACATATTCCAAATACGTAACATTTCGCCTCTAAACTTTCTGTAAAAGTTCATATTTCTGCGTCACTCATTGGATTTCGAAGTCTTTGTCTTTATAAGAAGCATATTTTTAGCTTCGGACTCACATGACGATGATTCAACCTTCATAATTTCAACAATACACTGTGAATGATCTCTCATTATGAAGAATTTATTTCACTTTACTTCACGTCTTCCTTTTGGTCATAAGTATTCATATCTAGTTCTATATAAACGATTCCATAAGAAGAGGAAGATAAAAAAGACAAAAACTTTTAAATACTACTTAAGAAGTCTCTTGCAATATTTCACTACTCAGAACTGTTGTAAAATTAATATCAAAATGGCGGCAACCGTTTTATGGTCCAGATAAATCCAGTTGTGATTCCTCAAATTTATTTACGAAATCTCACCGCTATAACTCGGCAGAATTGAGTGGGTGTGCAAATGTGGTTTATTAGCTTAGGTTCTCTGCGGAAAATCGGGTAATTGGCTGCGTTCTGTAATTGGGAGGGTAGGAATATTTTGGCGGGAATTGAATATTGCGGCTAACTAAAATAGACAGGATGTTTCGTGGTGTGATCTAACATGGAATTTACATGTGAAATTTCAGTAGCTTATATTAATATGTTTTAGCGGTGGTTCAGTGGTTAACATTCCCGTTTCGCCGTACCCGTACCCATACCCGTTATACGCATCTGTGATCGAAATTCAATTCATTTAATATTTACTATATTTATACCTACATATTTCATAAAACAAAAAGAAAACTTGTCTATAGTAATGGAAAATATCGAGAGGCAACCAGCACGCTGGTAAAGTAATTCGAAGGAATTAGTTACGTACACAAGATAATCCTTGCGTGTATGTGACTTTCTTACCACTAGATGGCGGTAGGTAGCCGAAAAAGTTTTGTCAGATGTACAACAGAGACTTGATTAAAATTACAATTCTCATAATAATGATCTTTAAAATCAGCAACGACACACATGACATGAAATAATCTATAGTGAGTTAGAGACAACATTTTGAACACGAGTACCTCATCATCATCACCTGCAGCCCTCCGCCAACCATCTGTGTCCTGGGCCATTCCCATCCAGTAGTAGCCAGCAATTTCCTTTACCTACGAGTACCTACGTACTTTTTACTTCGAGAAATTAACCAGATTAGCCTTTACTGTTATATCAGTGGGGTCATTGTGACTGGCACTGCTATAAACTGGCACCGCCGTCCCAGTCGCTCAAAAATTGTTCCTGGAATTCTGAATGGGTTCTCATGGAGGGTAGGCTGGTACACGTAGCGCTTTGAGAACTGATTTGTTTTTGTTTCTTGTTTAATTATCAGATTTTTTAAAATAAATAATCTTCAAACATAACACTAAACGAATCTTCTCGATGCAAAATCGTTGTTTTGTTGCGACGGCTTCATTAAAATGTAAAGGGTGCTTGTAAAGACTTCCGGGGATTTTTGGACCAATAAAGAACTAATTGGAACGGTTCGGGAAAGATGGAACGATCGAACTTTATTTCGAAAGTTTATTTGAACAATCTCACATACTGATGCAGGATTTTCTCGCTATTTGTTGAATTAACTTAATATTTTTAGAGATACCATTGGTTATTATTTTTGGAAATATTCAATCAAATCTGTGGAATATTGATATTCACATAATAGATAAATGCGAAGTTTCCAATAAATGTGCATGATTTTTTTTTTCAGTTCAATTTTGACACACACATTCATAGGAAACGTATTACTTTTGATATCACATGATTGAATGCTTTACATTAAATTAGGAATATAAAGTAAAAGGTAAACCTAAATGACATTATTGTGATAAGAAAAAAAGTAATATTGATGAACATTATAATATACCAATACACAATATCAAAACTTCTAAAAAGTTGTCATCATTCGCGTTAAATCTGATTTAACTAGTAGAAAAATAGCATATTGTTACAAAGCAAGTTCAATAAAAATAATCTGGTATATAATTATAATACAGCTTCCAATCAAGTTTCCAAAGGCTTTGTATAGGACCTAACAAAATACTATTATTTGGCTGCCAGATTACTTCCAGCAGGTAAATTATTCAATTAAAGCCCAAATCACTCCAAATTCAGATTTGCATAAAGGTCAATCAATGCATCGGAGGCATGATTACAGACCGGGCTTTCTATTTGAATACGGGGAAAGGTAGCTTAGTTTATTCCGAATTTAAAGACAAAAAGTTAAATTAAATGTCGACTGTTTACGTGGTCCAGTCGTTTTTATTCGATTTTGTACTGTGTACAGTCAATAGCACATGACGCTTCCCGTATTAATTGCAAATTCGTCTCTAATACCGACTCATAGAGATTCATATGAAGTAACTAATAGAGATACTAATGATACAATTCCTTCTAGGAATTTGAGCTTGGAAGTAAAATTACATTTTGCTTATATCTAATAGCACGCAAACGAACTTACGGATATAGCTAGAAAAGTAAGCTATTTTTTACAACACATGTCAAAATATAGAAATATCCTTATTAAAAAAAAAAGACAATGAGGAACAAAAATAAATACTTGTTAAATTTTCAAACATGTTAAAGTATTTCCACACAAAACCTTTCTATATATATTGTCATCCTAACTATCATTAGGCTGTTGGGAAAATACAGGAAAATGCCGATATCTTCAAATCCACGGCTCGACGACGTCAAAATATAATTTTAATGAATGAGTATTCCATATTTTCCTGTTAGATCTATTTAAACAACCTTTGTTCGGGGACAACACACAACATCAGTACATAGTATAAAACAAAGTCGCTTTCTCTGTCCCTATATTCCTATGTATGCTTAAATCTTTAAAACGACGCAACGATTTTTGATGCGGGTTTTATTTATATATAGTTACTTCCTGAGGAAGGTTTAGTAGGTGTATAATTTATGAAGGTTTTACCTGAACGAAGCTGGGACTGGCCGCTAGGTAATAATGTAATTGTTAGTTCGATAACAAAAATTTGGATCGAGGCCCAAAATGTGGATAAAATTTAATTTATATTTTACTAGATATTGCCCGGGGCTTTGCTCCCGTGAGAATTTTGAGATAAAATATAGCCTATAGTAATTTCGGATAATGTACCTTTCTAATGTTGAAAGAATTTTTGAAATCAGTTCGGTAGTTTCGGAGATTACCCGCCTCAAACATACAAAGTCACAAACTCACAAACGCTTAACTCTTTATAATGATAGTATAGATTAAGCTACAATAGTACTTTTACCTGGTAAGTCATATTTAATACTAGTGGCCCGTTAGCGCAGTATTAAAAATCAATTATCAATAACATTTTAATTCTTTACTTGATATACAAACAGCTACGTGAAAAAATTTGACTATTTAAGTTAATATAAAATAGTAAATCAAAAAACGGCAAAACAACCTCTCAACAGTGACTTCGTAAATGCTGAAAATGAACTTTAAAAAATACGACTTCTTTATAGCTAAATTTGTAAATAATCTTCTTTTCAAGTGTGTTAATTGCTAACACAAATGTTAGATTTTATTCAAGTCGGCTTAATATAAATAAGTATAAATAAATATATTAAGACAAATCACACAGATTGAGCTAGCCCCAAAGTAAGTTCGAGACTTGTGTTATGGGATACAAACTCAACGATGCTACATTTTGTAACAGATACATATATAGATAAACTTCCAAGACCCGGGCCAATCAGAAAAAGATAATTTTCCAACATGACCCGACCGGGGAATCGAACCCGGGACCTTTCGGTTCAGAGGCAAACTTTACCACTGCGCCATCGAGATCGTCATACAACATATTCACATATATCTGTATAAGGTTAATTTTCAAATATTATATGAATAAGAAATAAAATATGTTGTTTTCCTAAAAAAATCCTACGAGTTAAGAACGAACACAAGAAATTCTCATTACGAAGGATATAGGTAAAGGAAATAATCCTACAATCGTCGCCCTTTGAAGATTCCATCAATAAGAAGTTATTATGATCATGATTGCCTCTCTCACTGTCATTGTATGTGAAAAGTATTTTTTTTTTTCGTACTGGCAATTATTATCTTTTTTAAACTGTATTTTTTTTTTGGCTGACGTGGGTGTTATTGTTGGTAGTAAAAATAAATTATGAAATATAATGTTTTTAAAATAAATGTTCACTTTTAATAAAAAATATATTTGCGTATCATTCGGCCGATTGGCTGAAAAGCTTATGACGAATGAACTAAATACAGCTCAAGATTTGAAAATATTATTTAGAAATCGAATCGAGCGGGAATGTTTGATACGAAGCTTGTAATGACAGTAATGTATTGTGGCGTCACGGATTTAGGAGTCATAAAGGCATTTCTAATATACTTTAACGAGACCGGAAAAATAGTAAATGTCGTAATTAACAAACGTTATCAAATTTATTATAGTGATATTTCATTATTGAATTTGGTTATGAAAATATCTACATCCATTTTATTTTATACCTAGTCAGGTAGTCAATTGAACTCACGCCCCTGTCTATTCGAGAACTGTCTCGAATAGACAGGCGCTCTTAACCACTGAGCAATCAAGACCTACCTATAATGTCAGGTTTATGATTACAATAATTTATTTTTTTTGAGAAAGAACCATTCAGCCTATTTAACTTTAGAAAAAAAAGATAAAAATTACGATAAAGTTGTAACTGGCCAGTAAACCTTAAAATATATTTCAGGGACAAAATCATTCTTTGATCTCTGCGAAATTAAAAAAAAAAAAAACATTCGGGTCAATGGCTTCAATAATCATGAAACGCAGACACCTATAATAGAAATGTCTCCGTCACGGATCGTTATAAAAAGGCATGGTGATTACCAGTCATTACAAAGAGTTACCTTATATTCTGGAGTATCAACAACAAAATTTTATTTTGGTAATTAAACTCCTTTCGTTATTTGGCTTCATTATCTCTGTCTCTCAAACAAATCTCGTGCTGCTTATGTATTTGTATTACAAGTAATATGATTTCCAAACCGTGATTTAAAGAATAAGTAGTATGAATCAACGATCATTTTTTTAAATGAAGAAATAAACTCGAATATAATGAAGCATTAAATTAGAAAAATAATAAATTATTTTGAAAAAAAATTGATGAATGAGTAAATATAGAACTATAAAAAGATGTTACTTACCTAAAACACTGGGACGTACAGTCAACCACACATTAAGCTATCCAAAATCATTGCGGGTTCGTCCTTGTTGCTGACGTATTGAGTTCGATGCAAGGACTAGAAATGCGGTTGACTTTTACAGTCACGTAACTTTTATACTTGTAACAGTATAAAATATGACGTCATACACACAGTTATCTGCGATTGTTGAAGTATTTTATGTGTTTTCGTTTTTATTTCCCGCCATAACTTTATTATAACAGTTCTAGTGAAATATGGGCGAGTGTGTTTCAAATGTGTTTAGGTACTTTCATAGTTTGTGTATCCTACTTCCTTTTAATATTACAAATGCGAAAGTTTGTGAGGATGTGTGTATGTATGTTTATTACACTTTCATGAAAAATCTGCACTTATGGGTATATAACCTGGAATAACACATAGCGTACCTTTTATCCAGAAATTCCCACGGGAGCGGAGCCCCGGGGCGCAACTAGTAGGAATATATTTTTTAAAACCAACAGAAATATCAGTCGATTGTTCTACTTTACAGAATTGATGGAGTTTCTTTTAAATAAAGGGGAATTCACACCAAATGAAAATGATTAAAGTTGAATGGTTTAAATAAAATGTTATTTAGTGTTTTTTATCAGTTTAATCTGATAGAAAACACTCTGGTTGACTTGATAGCACTAGCTTTTAATGAAGCCACCGAAGTGCCTCGATTCTGGCAAGAAAATATTTAATATCCAATAAAGCATTTATAGATTTGCCACGCAAAGAAGAAGAGCGAAGTTAGTGATAAATACACTTTGTGACAACGGGCCTTGTTAATTCGTTGTGAGACGTAGAATTACATACTGATAATATCATCAAAATCTGCTTGGTTACAGAGCTTGTCACAGATAATCGTATCGATAGCGTAATAGTTTGTGGCTTTGATGAATATAATTTAGAGATTTATTAGAGATAATGTGCCTGTGAAGGCGTAATTTGTGAATAAATGATTTGATTTTGATTTTTGATAATCAACACACCGTGGTCATAAACGGCTCCAAAATTCTGGTTCTGTAGTTCCTATCCATCTACAATCACTTTTGTACATATGTGTACACCTTTATACATTATGTGAAACAAAGAAATGCTACCAAGCCACCGCATTCTCTATTTGTCTCCACAATGATACGACATGCTCTGATTTTCTTTACCATATCCTTCTTTATATTACTTATGCCAACGACAGACTCTTACAAGACGTGGAATGAAATACTAAAACAGCAGAAAAGGGTAGAAAATGAAACTTTCTCGGCGTCTGAAAACTTGGTCGGGAAGGCAATGGACTTCATACATAACAATAAAACTATAATGAGCTTTATTGCAAGAGAATTATGGAACGTGGGTTCGAGTGCCATTGATAAAATTGTTTCTTTAAAAGGTGAGTGATTCATTTTTATTTATTCTATTGTTTATTCTAACTTTATATACCAACCAACTATAAAGGACAAGTCAACCTTCGGAAAAAATAGAATGATAATTCATACCGATAGGTGTAACTATGAAATATGAATAAATATATTACATATTATTATACTAAGTAAATAAATAAGTAAGTAAACAGATATATATTATAACAATTACAACAGATATACATTATAATACAGATTATAACAACAAATATTTATTAGTAAGGCTGAACAGTGGATGAAAATGATGACGATTCTGAAATAATTGGTTGAGTGCTAGACGGATTGACACAGCTCCATATAATAGTAAGCTTCGATTTATGTTTTTTTGTCAAGACCGGCGAATTATGTCTTGGCAATACTGGCATACAATTTAAGAACGTTACGAGTGTTCTTCTTTTATGAATTATTTATTTGAAACATAAAATAATATACATTGTTGACGTTTTTTCTATTTTCAGCGCCCGGCAAAAACAATAATTAAACGTTTCAAGTGATAATAAGATTGGATTTTTGTTTTCTTAAGTACTTTATTTCTCTTTCTACTACATTCTCGATCCTCTTATGCCGATTTTGGATAATTTGAGACAGGTAATGAAGAAAATTGATTTAAAATCAGATCAGGCCTAGTTTACAGTTTGTCTAAAGGCAGAAATTATAATGTATGCCAAACTTGGTCTAGTTTAAATATAGATAAATAAATAAATTGTTTTATATAAAAATGTTTTATTTTTAAAAGCTTTCTTATATGTTACCTGATAGAGATATATATAGATAGAGACCACAGACGACCACATAATTAAGGCGCTTTGTGCCCATAAGCCTCATATATTTATTAATATCTTTTATTTAATAGCCAGGCCACCAAAATCCTTTTAGTCAACCACATTGTGTTATATAAAATTAATGAAGTTAGATAAAATAAGGAATGAGTATGTAAGAGGAAGTATGAAAGTAGCACCAGTTAATGAGAAATTACATAGTTATAGGTTATGCATATTTTAAGAAGAGATGAAAATCACGTCACTCAAAGGGAATTAAAGATGGAAGTATTCCAGGAATAGAGGAAGACCTAAGAAGAAATGGATGGAGTGTGTCAAGGATAGTATGAACAGGAAAGGAGTATCAACGGATATTGCAAATGACAGAACGAAATGGAAGGAACTTACGTACTGTGCCGACCCCACATGAGTGTCAAGAAGAGTCAAGAAGAAGGATTGTGTTATAGAAAAATATAATATCTACAAAAAATATTTATGTAGTATGGCATAATCTATGAAAATATATTACTTTTTTAAAGAAATTGATAAAAATGTGTAGAGCATAAAGAGGGGGGCTAATAAAGGCTAGACATAATTTTGTTTCGAAATCTTACAATTATGAAATTACCAGTGATATAACTGTTCTATACAGTTTAATCTCTAGAAAATCAACCCAGTTGTATCAATTCAAACTAAAAAGACTCTAGGTATTTTTTATATATAATGTCATTAAATATTATAACCACGAAAGTTTCCGAGTATATTGTTGCCAAAAGTAACTTACCGATAGCCTCAAAATACCGTAACTAAATAAAAAAAACGCGAGTAACGACCGTTTAAACCTATATGAAATATTATCTAACGGGCAAAGCGTACAAAAGACATGGATACAACACAACATAGAGATTATTATTGACAATCATATCCAATTTTTGCATACACAAAATGTTTGAATGCGATTTTTTCCCTTCCTCTTTTTACGGAAAAATAACAATCACATGTTTATAAGCGGAATCTACTTCAATTAGTCAGTTACGAGAAATTGATCAGTTCTTTATAGTGTTTCTATCAAATTTTATCACTATAATGTTGCAATCTAAAGAATTTAAATTTCTATTAGCATTTGTATTCGTTATAATAATATTAGAAGGAGATTCGAAAATTGTGAGAATACGACCTGAAAAGAAAAGTGAACCGAGAGATTACAGACCTACAAAATGGGTAGCTAACTCGGCTATGGACATATGGTATGGTAACAAAAGTTTCGTGGACATATTGTCCAGAGAATTTTTCGATATACTGGATTCAGTGGCTAGAAGACCAGGTAAGCTGGTTATTCTTATGAATGGTTCATTTTTTTTATTTAATTCATAAGTGATAAAATAAACCTGGATTAAAATATTCACAAATGTAATAAGTGAAACAAACATGTGTATCTTGTATGTCAAGAAGCCTACAAATAAAATTTGCCAAATTATTATAGAAATTTGCCACATTATGGCGTGTGGTTCCGCTTCAGATTAGTACCACTCCGTATCTGTGGATGTCGTACGCACGGCGAAAAACGCTCTTTTCAGTTGATAGGAAACAATAGCATTACTAAATGTCGCAGCCAGTTGCAAAATCGTAGGCGAATCTTCAAAATGTTAAGGTTTAATTTTTACAAGGCTGTTTTTGCGGCGTCGCAACAAACGAATTATAACAAATAAATACGTGTAATAAATTTTCATAAATTAAATTAGTGAAACTTAAATATGTATCCTTGGATTCAAGAAGTCTATATACATATTTTATTTTCACTTATTATATGTTTCACTTATTTATGTTCTTTATTTCAGTGAGAAGTGTTCCTAAGTATATAAGGTCGACACTAAACGCGACACGACCCAATCCACATGAGATGACAAGGCATATTTTACTAAATAAATTAAATAACACTATTAGTAAAATAATAGAAGGAAAAAGATTATTACAATCTTCGCTTTGGCATTAATTGTTAATTGATTGTAATAAAAGTTGTTTTTTTTTTTTTTCAAATAATAGTCTCTTTCTCTCACAATTTTAATCAAAACGTAAAATTATAAAACGAAGTGAATCACTGAAAGTAAATATCGCATTTCACACGATCGTCGGTATACTTCGTTACCGGAACGTTGGCACGCATACCATCCTTGACGTCATCAAGCAAACACTTCTTAGGTCGGCCCCTTCTGCAAGGGCGGGATCGACATATCCGAATTACTACTCTTTTATATCAATGACGTCAATGTGTTGACTGTAAAATTTAACCAATAACGTCAGACTTTATAAACAACTGAATATCAGTCTTTTATTTCATTTTTTCCTACAATGCCTGTTTTTCATCAAAGAAGTCCTTAATTAAGGAAATCTCGAATCAGATTTTATTATCAAAGGGCTTTAAGATGAGACAATGTTTCTTAAGAATGGAATATCAGCTACCGTTGGGAAGTAATAAATAATTTTCGCGTCCCCAACTGGGGTCGTTTGATGTTTGAAAGCTTCATAAGTATGCATTCTCGACCGCATGATTAGAAGGCAGTTAGGGTGGAAGCCGAGGGGATTAGGATTAGGGTTATACTTGTCGAGTTTACTAGACCTAAACAGACTGACATAGTAGGTATACTCAGTATGTTTAGGCCTAAACTCTTAAAGAATTATGTATAAACTCAAAACTTAACTGCATGTTTAATTGTAGTTATATTCGATTTTTCAACAAAATATTGACATAAACTAAAGAATTGTGGCAAAAGGTTAAAGAGAAAAATATTTACAATATACTCACCTAATGTGATCAAAAGACGCATCATCGTAGGAGATGAAATTTAAACGTTGTTAGGTCTATAAGAAACAAGAATAGAAATAGGTGCAGGGGATATTCAGCTAATCCTGTCACTTTTCGAATTGCGTTGCGAAAGAATTCAAATTGGGCAATTTGAATACTTGTGCGGATACAATCAGATTAGGTTGCGAATGGAAATTGAATGTTAGCTTCATAACTTGTAGAAGTGAATAAGGGTTAAAACTGTATGTCTAACTGAGTATAACACTCAATCATGTCACAATCGCATGTAATTCTTTTTTTCGTTTGTGTATTGAATATTTTAAAGACACTTCTCCGGCCTTGTGCTAAGCCAGTAAGAATCAATTTTATTATGAAGACCATTGGGTACTGTTCACCCAAAACCATTTGGGTGAACAGTTTGTGCTTTGAAATAAGTTGGTTAGAAAGAAAGACCAATGAAGAAGTGTTAGATATCGTAGGTAAAAAAAAACAAAAGACTGTTTAGTGAAATAGAAAATAGGAGGTAAATAATTATTGGCCACGACATGATACGATATGATCCCCTGTTTAAAACTTGTATCGAAGAAAAGAAAAAGTAAGAACAGATTTAGGGAGACCTAGGAAGAGTTATGCAAGCCAATCGAAAGAGAAGGCAGGCGTGGTGTCATATCATTCTATACTTAAATGTGAATATGAGTATGATATATTCGACCTTGCGGTTTAAAAAAATAAACCTTCAAACACGCCAAATACAAATGTAAAATGAAAAAGAAGTAGGTAAGTGAATCGGTAAAAAAAGTCCACTTGTAACACGAGCAACATCAAAAATAATCTATAAAGCACGCTCGAAGCATCAAAGACAACGAGGCCTGAGCCAAAACGCTTGTAGCTTTGTTTTCAAGGGGGTTCATTAAGAACCTACTCTCGCTGCGAAAAATCACATTGCGAGCACTTGACGTGATGGGGTACGGTTTACGTTTGAGCGATGTTATTCTGAATGTTGGTGGCATATTTATTTTCATTTAATATTTCCGCACAACAGTCATCGTCAACTGTCGAAAAATAAAATAAAAAAGTCGAGAAAAGAGCATCTCACGCACGACAAACAAAATTTAAAAATTCAAGAGTGTCGCAGAACGAGTGCCTAACGACTGGAGTCCGTGTTGTTGCGCCCTGGAATAGAACCACTTCAGATCCTCTATTGGATGTTTTACGAGGCAACTAATCGACCGCCTAGGCCGCTGATAGGCTACAATAGCATTCCTAACTAGGATGGATGTCAGACAGGAGGCCGGTTGTTAAATTACAGCCGAATCTTTATATGTTCATTCGTTACTTCGTGGCGTCGCTATGGAAATGAGAGAGAAATAAAATCTAAATGTTAACAAAAACTCGTACTCTGAATGTTAAATATTACTGTTAATTTTAGCAATCGTAACTAATACATCGCCGGTCGTTTATTCTTTTTAAATGGTATCTTGGTCAGTTTTTGACTGTTTTTCTATAAACAAATAAATGACGTGGAAGTGAAACAGACGTACCAAGATGTTTATAAGTGCCATCTATTTATTTAGCTATATAATAATAGATGATCAAATAATTTTTTTAAAAATTATAAATTTTTATATTTTCGTAGTTTCTTTTTTGTGTTGGTAAAATATTGAGATTTAATTAAAAATTTAAAAAAATAATTTCATAATACTAATTACCATTTTTATTAGAATCTGTGATATTTCCTCGCTGATATTAAGACAAGACATCAAAACAGGCGACGAACGCAATTCATTCTGGAATATTCTGGCACACAGAGCTCAAACAAGCTCATTATGCTCTTAGTGCTGAACAAGTGTTAATTAAGGGTAAGTGTTACTGCGAGTCTCGTTGAGGAGGCAAAGGATACATCCTTCTCCAGTGTCTGTCTGAATTGGACACATTTTGTCACTGGAGACTTTCTATGAAACAGCGAGGCTACCACAACATGGAACACAAAAACAATTTCAAGCATGCGATTGCATCGTTCTCATGGGAAAAAGAGACAGCGTGTGGACGTTAGTAAAGTGCTACGTATTTGTGCGTTTCTCAATACTTTTATCATTATATGTGTGCTCTGAAGTGTCTGCTTCGTGGTAGACCTTCCGATGTATATAGTGATAAAAAGTATTGAGATACGAGTTGAGAAATAGAAACGAAGAAGTAGGTAGGTAATTGGACTCTATGTTCCAAAGTCAACGCCAGAAAAAACGCTAAGACGAGAGGAAGAGATTTAGATGAACTTATAAGCAAAACACGTCTGGTATATCCTATAAATTTGCAACAAGACCATCACATAAAACTGTATTTTATCACAAATATTACAAAAATTAAAACAAAACACGATATTACACTTTTCCTGGCAATAGTTGCAATAGGTTGTCAAGTTACAAAAGGAAAATGATTTTATGCCTGCCAATACAACGGTCTTTTGAAGGCACATACAAAGAACCACAAATGATAGCAAGCCACATAGGTTCTTATTTTCTTGGGAATAAAGTACAAAGATGATTGCAAGATAGGATCACAGGCAGTGTGCCATAGCTTAGTTTTATTTTAGTGTTATTGCAGTATCATTCGAGTTGTACGACACCTGCGCTTGATACAATTGTGGAAACGTACGGACGAATATTATAACATACTAGCTCTAATACATAATTGTAAAGTAACATTTTGATAAGGTATTGTGCAGGCATGTGGTTCCTAACCACAATAATATACCTAATAGGCCACTCCATAATAATTTGATGTTTTACGACATATTTTGCAGCTGATAAGAAATTTGAAAGACATTACAAGATATCTTTACACTGAGCATCATAGTCACAGCTTTGCATGAAACCTAATACGCGAAATCAAATGATAATAGGATGCGTGTCACTAAAAATTTTGAATAGCAAAATTTGGCAGCTGTATGGTAAGTGTGTTGGTGGTTTATTGGTTAAGGCACCAGCCTGTGTATCGATAGTTTCCAAATTCTAATCCAACTCATGCCGCGTGAGTTTGTATACCAATTAATATATAGTTTTCATGGCAGGTGTTCCATGAAACCGTCTACATTTTTTTATATGTTTTCCTTCAACGAAAGCAGATGGTGACCTATTTTCGGTGAAGGAAAACATCGTGAGGAAACTTGCACTCTAGTCAATCTTCTATATCATGGAGAGTGTGACACCGTCCATTATTATTGCCGAGAAAGTTGAACCTCAGCCATGAGAAATAGACTGAAGGATGAGGATGAAAAATAAAGCAGTTTAGATTATAAGCGACTTTCCTCAGTCATGGTCTAGCCATGAATTAATAAAATAGCCGCGACCTAAAATATTCTTGGGAGCTTGTGCTCAAGCGACGGCGCGATATCGAAACTTAACGTGGCAAATTACATATGTCATGCAAAGACATTTAAGCTACAAAGCTTAAATGTCTTTGCATGACTAAAAAACGATAATTCGACGATATGTACTTTGCCACGTTAAGTTTCGATATCGTGCCGTCGTGCGCCACTGTCTATTGGTACGTTTGACGGAATTCCGTCCCGTATTTTTCCTCAAAGCTGGCTGTTAGTGCAGCATGTCCCGTTGCAGCTTTGTCCACGCACTCCGACGTAAACTGGGATTTTTGCGGCCTCTCTGATGCAATGTCGCGTGTATTGCTTGTGTAAACCCTCCATTTTAAAACCCCTTTTGTAGCTCTGTGATGTCGAGTTGTGTCGTTTAAAAATAGATTGGACTTCAAACTTTGACGTTAAAATTTTGTACTCTAGCCACGAGATCCGACTTCCTTTATCGGTTGATTGCCGTCTGAAATTTTGGCAGCTTGAGGGTAAATTGCACCAGTCTTCATTGACTCGTATGTCGTATAAATAAAATGACGTACTTTGCGTTTTTCTGCGCAGGTTAAATTATATGGTCTAAATTAACTGATGCGACCAATACTAAGTATGAATAGAATATAATCTGTAGTCAACATAAATTACCTAGTTTTTTTGTGATTAGACGTAGATTGGTATTTTATGTCCCAATCTATTTACAATTTGATTTTACTATTGTAAGAAAATATTCAAATCTTTAATGACTAAAAAAGCAACACAAATAAAAATAAAAAAAACTTCACACTAAGATTTTAGCGGCAAAAAATGAAATCGTAATCACAAAAGTTATCCACTTCAATACAAAGTCAAGATCTTTTTGACGACAAATAATATTGCAAATGATTTGTGATTTTGAAGCTGAAAACACCAAATGTAACAGAAGTTTATCAGGACTCTGGTTGTCAGATTACTAACTTCGGAGTTACCAAGATTGATTATATTGTTTCACTTCAAAGGGCAACGAGATGTTTCTTTGGGAACAAAAGCGGCAGCAAACATGACAATAAAATGTCGAGACTACGGAAAAATATAACACAATTATTTTAGTGCCTCCTCACGTACTCCGTGGCGTAGTGGTCACCATGTCTGTCCGCTATAGTCCTGAGATCGATAATTACCAGCGCGGGCAAATTTTTCTGATCACAATTATTCGTCTGCGGTTATGTATGTGTTGTGTCTGCGATACAAGTTTTTAGTATTTATTTCGGGCCGTTGAGTGTTGTTCATTAGTTTAATTTAATATATATTGTATAGGTACCTGTAATATTTCGTAACCATATATCAAGACTCCGCTGTCCGTCCTTCTATCTGTCCGTCTGTATCTCCGACTGTATGAAGCATGATGTATTTATATAACAAAAAAATTATAAGTACTAATAAACATGAGAAATAAATATTTAAATGGGCTCAAACAAGTAATTGCATTCACTTACTAATGGGCCAACGAGCCAATTTATTGACTTATGCGACATGAGTTTGCATGTATACCTATCTGACTCATGTATAGTAGTTTTCATAGTCCATTACTTGCTTCCGATGAAGGAAAACATCGTAAGGAGAAACACACTGGTTGACAGTTTATTTCACTACAGTAAATAAACATATAATATTAGGACAAATCGCACAGATTTAGCTAGCCCCAAAGTAAGTTCGAGACTTGTGTTATGGGATACTAACTCAACGATACTATATTTTATAACAAATACTTATTTAGATAAACATCCAAGACCCGGGCCAATCAGAAAAAGATCATTTTCCATCATGACCCGACCGGTGATCGAACCCCTCTCGACCGGGACCTCTCGGTTCAGAGGCAAGCACTTTACCACTGCGCCGAGGTCGTTAATAGTGTGTATACGATTACCACTATATGTGGAGATAGTCGTGAAAGGGTAATTACCCATCCACGAACGTCAAAACAACGGAGCACGTCTGATCAATGAGGCCGCGCTCTTACATGGAGTGTAGTGTCCTTTGTAACTATAATTTGCAACGTAACACAAGACAATAACTCGGTCCCATTGTCAGACAAATGTCGGACTGTTTACATAGTTAGTGATACTGTTAATTTGTTGGAACAAAAGTTTTCAGCGCCCTTTCATAAGCCCAACCGGAATTAGATACCTTTTTGGCAAATCCTAACTAAAATATTGTATGTATATTCAGCATGTAAACCAAAACAGATTTGTAGGAAGAATATTGAGTTTCAACCAGAGGTATAATTATGGCTCTAACAGATAACGTTGGCACATGATTGATAGAGGTATATATGTTTCTTTTATCTATACATATATGTATATCAGACTAATAGGTATTATAAATGCGAAAGTTTGTGAGGAAGAGTGTATGTATGTTTGTTACTCTTTCACGCAAAATCTACTGGACGCATTCTTATGAAATTTAGTACACGTGAGAATATAACCCGGGAATTACATAGGGTATTTTTTCTCCCGAAATTATCTCGGCTGTTTGTAATGAAAAAACTCAAAAACCTAAAAAGCCGAATTTGATGAATATATAAATGTGCCAGCTGCTTCTCCTCCTGCGTAGATTGTAAAAGTCAACCAAGGGAAAAGGTATCAACTTGAGATTCTTCTCATATGCAAAGGGTTAACAACCTGTTAAAAAGGGTTTTTCCATGTTCTACCATTTTTGTACCTATATATCTTGCCTTTGTGAAAGCTTACTATTTTCATTCGCATTCAACAAAGAGCTTTCAGGGCGTTGAGAAACAGAGAGAGGTGTTGAGATACTTTAAGTCCTACTTAAAAGGAGAAAATACTGGTTCAGTCATCGTCATCATAGCCTGAACAAATCGAAATGTCATCTTTCATAATGACATTTGTTTTTTTTTAATTGGCAAACATGAGTGTTTTGCGATCATTATTCTTCTCAGCCTGCCTTCAGATAATAGGCGAATGCCGATAATTAAAATGGATCCTCTCTCCCTCATCTTCGCGTGTTCCCGATTTCATTCGGAGCTGTGACGCTCCGAAACCCAGAGTTAGCATAAAAATATTGCCTACGATTTGGCTGTGATTTTATATGTTGTTCGGATCGGAATAACTATTTTTTATCACACGTATCGGATGTCATAGATAGCATATGGATACTGAGTAAATCTTACTATTATAATAAAGAGGTGTTTGTGGGTTTGTTTGTTTGAGGCGGGTAATCTCCGAAACTACCGAACCGATTTCAAAAATTCTTTCGCCATTAGAAAGGTACATTATACAAGATTGCTATAGTCTATATTCTATCTCAAAATTCCCACGAGGGCGAAGCCCCGGGTAACATCTATTCATCTTTTTATAATTTTTTTATAGTCTCATTCGTATCCAACTAGGAATATATCTCACTAGCCTTTATTAAATCTCTACGGTCCAATACCTTGAGTATAGTTGTTTCGAAACACTCTAGTAATTGCTGTGTACACTCCATCTGAGATGGACAAAAGGCTGGGCAGGAATAGGCTTTTTCAAAACAGAAACTATTAAAGAGATGAAAATATTGCGCGACATGCTGAACTTCTTGAGGGCTATATTCCTGTCTTGACCATTAACGTTATGCCTAGGCAGAGGCAATAACTGACCAGGTAATCTGTTTGCTCGTAAAGTTTATCATATTCCATAAAAATGTCTGTTTGAAAATGTTCAGTTTTAGTCCAGAACCTGTCCATTAATACTCGACCGAGTGCCGAGTTAATCAAGAAATGTTACGATGTCGCTTTAAGTGATAAAAGTGGGGCACTTCGATGGTCACCGACAGAAAATGTGTGTTCATTTGCGGTTAAGAGTTACAGCTGTTTTTCTCCTTATTTTCATGAGTCGATTGTTATTTTTATTCCCATCAGTGGGAAAATTAAGGCAAAGTGAAAGTAATTTATTTTATCTATATCATAGGCATGAAATTAGTATGTACTCCGACGAAGTACTTACTAAATCCATGGTAATAGAAATGGATTGATTTTGGGACGAATCGTTTCCAAAATCAATCATTAACATGGAATCCATGGAATATTTTATTTATTAATATTTTTTAATTTTATAAATTGTTAAATCCATGATCAATTGACATTACCACAGTACAGATTAATTATTTAAAAGTCACATAGTAAAACTATTCTTGTCTTTGTTAAAATTTGAAAAATTGTAATGCGCTCTATGAGAAACCCCCTGATACCTCGGGATGGGTACCTAAAGGGAATATATTTTGGCGGCTACTACGTTTTGTAGTATCTAAAACTACCTTGGTTTTGACGTATTTTTATGCAATGCAACCGGATTTTACTCTAAGTGAACACACAAATCCTATGACTTCTTATATCGACATTTTCAAATCTCAAAAACATGTAAAAGAACGGTAGTTTTCGCTACACGAGTTCAAAAATAACAGACCGAAATGACACAGAACCGCTGCCAACTTAGCTAAACCTTGCTTTACTTGTTGGTCTGTCAGTGGGGGACGGAAATGAACACGAGACTGACCTGCCAAAACATCATGTTGGCGACGAACGACGATTTTTATCGGTTGCTGGTAACGCTATATTTACATAATCGAACCCAATAAACAAGTTTTTTACAAAAATGTAATTATTGCCACAAGCTTCAGTGTCAGAGAAATCTTATGGCGTTTAATGTTTTACTAAAACCCATGTTCGTGCTGTGATCGGTTGAGGAGTTCCCTCGTTTGGAGCCGATCTGGGCTGCACCATCAGGTCATGCTATAATGTAACGACGTGAGAAATTTCAACTCTGTAGGACAACTGGAAGTAGGGGAAATCTAACTTGCAAGATTTGATTACAGACAGACAACGGGACAGATGAAACTAAATAAAAGCTTATAAAAATCGTTCAATCTCTCAGTTTTTAACATTATCGCTTTGTCGCAATAAAAATTATTAAAAATTACATAATACAAGGGGATTTTTAAAACATAAATAAATAAATAAATAAATAAATATATTAGGACAAATCACACAGATAGAGCTAGCCCCAAAGTAAGTTTGAGACTTGTGTTATGGGATGCTGACTCAACGATACTATATTTTATAACAAATACATATATAGATAAACATCCAAGACCCGGACCAATCAGAAAAATATCATTTTCCATCATGACCCGACCGGGGATCGAACCCGGGACCTCTCGGTTCAGTGGCAAGAACCTTACCACTGCGCCACCGAGGTCGTCAACATAAAAACAATTTTCAAAGCTAGCATCTTGTCTCATCGTATATTGCAATCTTCGACATATATAGACGTATTTGTTTGCTCATCATCCTGTTTTGTACACATGAAATGTTTTTTTCTGTCAATAATTACGAGATTTTTGCTTGAGCTGTTATGGTGGAATACTCGTACAAACAAATTATTATATTTATTTCACCTTTTATCAATATATAATAGGATAAACAAAACAGCTTTCGTAACATAATGATCATTAGACAGAAGAACATCGATCCTACATTATAAACGACAAAACATTGAAAAAATTGTCTAGTCGTTAATTACCTAATTAGAAGCGGTGCTGGTGTAATGGTTATGATACCCGCCTGTGGATCGAAAAATCCCAGGTTCGAATCCCACTCGCGCCAAATGAGTTTGTATACCAATCTGACTCATGTATAGTAGTTTTCATCGACCAAGGAAAACTTCGTGAGGGAACCTGCACACTGGTTGATTCTTATTAACTTGTGTGTGAAATGGAGAAGGCAATGGCAAACCACTCCATTAATAATGCCAAGAAAGTTATTGTGTGTGTTTCATTCCACGTAATAACCACGACCCACAGCCATGAGGAATACGACTATGAAGTATGAAGTAATTACCTAAATAAAACAAAATCCTTACAGAGTCTATAAAGTTGTTTAATTTTGTGACTGATGACGAAATAATACTTTATTTGTTTCAATTTCACAACTCAAATTGGGCCATAACCGAACAATTAATTCCAGACTATAAGTCCATTTATCCAGGCATTGGCATGGAATAAAAATGGCAATTATAGCCGAAACGAGCCTTTTAAGCTGTCGTTAAAGCGAAACACAATCATACCCGTCCCATAACATTTATTGTTCACGAAATTATGTCCGATTCAATTGAAACCTATGTTTGAATAAAGTTGTGATATTAACAGTATTTCGTCACGTGTTCCGCTCGAAAATAGTACTATAATCAGCTGATAGGTAATAATATCATTCCCAAAGAGTTGATGTCAGTCAGGCGGTCAGTTGTAGAATTACAGTTGAATTATTAAAATTTCAAGGTTATTTTTACGCTGTCCCTGGGCTTTGCGGCATCACAGATATTCACAGTCAAATTTCACATGCGTTTTTTTGGGCAATTAAGGGCAATTTAAGTATTTGCAACTAGCTGCGCTCTGGGGCTTAGCTCCCATGAAAATATTAGGCAAAAAGTGCCCTTTGTGTTATTCCAGGTTATATTCTACCCGTATACCAAATTTCGTAACAATCCGTCCCGTAGAACTTGAGTTAAAGAGTAAAAAACAAATACTTACATTCTCATTAACTTTCACATTTATAATGTTAGTAGAATAGGATATACTTCATGGCAGGTGGGTTTGGCGTGTGGTTCCCGCCTAGATTAGGAGCTTTATCTCTCATCCCGTGGTGTACGAGGCGACTAAGAAACACATGGCCTAGGCAGCAGATTTATGTATTTATATATTAATATTTACGTGCCTATTTATAAACCTTTGTTAATGAATTGTCTAAATAACAGTGTAAACTGCATCGAAATCCGTTGCGTGGTCAAAATAAGAAAGCACAGACTGTAATACTTCCAGTAGAAGAAAGCTTAGAAACAAACACAAGCGAGTTTGTTTTATAATAAAATAAATAAATATAAATGTATTAGGATAAATCACACAGATTGAGCTAGCTCCAAAGTAAGTTCGAGACTTGTGTTATGGGATACTAACTCAACAATAGTATATTTTATAACAAATACATATATAGATAAACATCCAAGACCCGGGCCAATCAGAAAAAGATAATTTTCCGTCATGACCCGATTAAGGATCGAACCCGGGACCTCACGGTTCAGTGTCAAGAACTTTACCACTGCGCCACCGAGGTCATCATACCTATATAGTAATCATCAACTAATAGTGCAGTATATTACATATTTTTTTTCCGATATCAAAAGCAAGTACAATAATTAAATAATAATAAATAAATATATTAGGACAAATCACACAGATTGAGCTAGCCTCAAATTAAGTTCGAGACTTGTGTCATGGGATACAAACTCAACGATACTATATTTTATAACAAATACATATAAAGATAAACATTCAAGACCCGGGCCAATCAGAAAAAGATCATTTTCCATCATGACCCGACCGGGGTTCGAACCCGGGACCTCTCGGTTCAGAGGCAAGCACTTTACCACTGCGCCACCGAGGTCGTCAAACAATAAACTACTAGGAGTCAAGTTGGTACATAAATTCAAGAGTTGCATTTGAACCCTTTTGATCACAAGCACCGTCATAGGTGAACGTCTCTCGACCTTTATCACTAAATGTCATCTGGTATTTTCTTTGGCGACTTTAAAGTGTAAAGTTTACACAAATACGTTGCACTTAGTTCAACCAAAACAGTATTACTGTTTAATATTTAAAACTATACGAATAAATTAAGAGGTCCATTCAACCCTTCTAGCTGAGTGCTAAGTCGACCCTTCTTAATTATTTAAAATTAATGGATCGACATAAACTTACCAATTAGATCGTGTTTGGGGTAGGTACAAAATAAATTGAGCCTATTTGTTTGGCTGGATTGTTGTTAAGTTACGAAAATTGCCAGTCATTGTCTTTTTAGCGTTCGAATTAAATGACTTGATGGAAATCGGAGATTCTGATTAAACAACAATGTTGAAAATAAGCCGTATTTAGGACAAGAACAGTAAATATACGGATTATATATAATTGAAAATTATCTCTTGGTCAGTTAGCCTATAATGTATACCTATTCGATTTTATACACATATTAATTTCATTAGAAGTTAGAAAACAACAAAGACGAGTGTTATTATGAACTGTCATCGTGAATTTTATGTTACAAAATATAATTTAAAAAAAACTATTAATATGATTTCCTATACTCTTTATGTGAATTATTATAACAACTATTTTTATCACAACATCTGCGCCTCGGGACTTCGCTCCCGTGAAAATTTCGGGATAAAAGTATGTGTTATTCCAGTTTATATACTACACGTATACCAAATTTCTTAACAATTTGTCTTGTAGATTTTGCGTGAAAAAGTAAAAAACATACACACATACATCTTCAAAAAAATTTCGCAATTATAATATTAGTAGGATGAATATCCTACAATTTGTAAACTAAAGTTTTCATATTACTAAACTAAATTGGTTTGAAATAATATTTTGAAAATCATACGCAAAATCTAAATTTGAAATCGAGATTTACTAAAATCAAATCATTTATTCAGAAATTAGGCCTACACAGGCACTTTTTCACGTCATATTCTAAATTAAATGATGTTTACCAAAGCTACAAACTACTAGCATTTCGGAACGACCACTGCTAAAAAGAAATTCCGAAATAAAACTCATTCTCAAACAGTGTTGGCCCCTATTATTCCAGAAGGGCTTACCATTTTTTTAATATAAATTTATGTATAATTTTCTATCAGTAATGAAATAAAACTCCATATAAACCGAACAAATTTACGCTGAAAATGTATTCCTTCACTCCGATAGTATTATATAGCCATTTGCGATGAGGTCAGGGGATTCGATCCCAGGGGAATAGGTCCCGTAGGAGCAGCCGTCTTCCCGACACCCGCAAATTGAAACGGAAGGTGTCCAATAAATTCCCTATTTGCCCTCAAAGGAATTCCACTGGAGGAGTTCTTTGTGTGTGAATATTTTATCATAGTTTTTTTTTTAGGTTGAAAAAGGTGTGAACGCAGCGGACGTAGAAGAATCTGTGATTCGGGTCGGGTATTTTTAAATGAAAACTTAATTTGTTGTTTCGATGTATATATATATAATTTTTTTGTAAGATCCAACACGTACATGTAGTTTTAACATGCAATATAAACCAAAAAGTGTTTATCCTTTTGATAACTAGTAATAACTATAACCTTTTAAAATTAAGAAACGCTGCCATACTCTTTGATATAGATTTTATTGGAATAGGCGATGAATCTAATCTGGCTTTAGGTCTGATAGCAATAAGCATAACCAGGTTCGGCTACAACAAGGAAACTCCTCAATAGTTTACGCTGCTAGCTGCATGGATATCTGATGATAGTGAAATATGAAATGTTTGTAAAAAACAAAACTTGTTCAGACATGTTTTGATTATTATCAAAACATGTTTCAACAAACTTTGTTTTTATAAGATGCAAGATACAAGGGTGAATTAAATGAAATTAAATTATATTGGATGGATTATTATCCATTCAATATAACTTAATTTATCCTTAAATGAAGTCTAACATTTAGTTAATCATTTTGGTTCTATTATTGTTTAAATAATTTCTATCTACCTATCTATAGTGAAGATTTTTAAATAATTTTTAGATGCTATTTCATTTTTAACTACCTTATCTGGTCTGTTTAGCCGATATCTTCCAAACAAATAAAATAAAAATATAAAATTTACACGTGATAATCATGTTGCAATCTGAACTAGTAGACAAACATTGAAAATAAACAGATTTGAATCAAACCAACTGGGTTTTCGATTAGGTTTTATGCGTTACTTCACGTCTAAAACTTTTCAAACCTTATTGCAACAGAGCTATGGTACATAGAGTGGATCTTTTTAGACGATTCAATTTGTACCGTAATTTGGCATTGTTCTAGAGGTTGGACAAACGTTACCTATCAATAGGATCCCATTACGGAAGCCGATTGAGCAAATGATCTGGGTTTTCAAAATGGAGATGTTATTTGAAAATGTGCCTATGAATTTCTATTATTTGAACAGCCATCTTGACAATATTTTTCCCGGTGATATACTTTATTTGGTCTTGATAAGATTAATGAAAATATCTATCAAAACACGAGTCTACAAAAGAAGCACATTTTTACACAATTCAATAAAAATAAAAAAATAAATTTATTTATTAAACTTTATTGTTCCATGTAAAAACATATTTCAAACAAATGGCTAACTGAATGCTAAAAGCATTCTCTCCCAGCAAACCATTAAGATAAACAGAAATAAGAATAATTGTGCGGCGCAAAAAAAATCCTTAGTATATTATATGCTTAAATAGAATGATAATTAAATAAGCTAAAACAAAGTACAAAAATATGAATAACTAACTATATACAACAACAAATATAAGAGACGCAAATATACATACAACAAATTCAGATGATGAATTTACGAGAAAGAAAAAAGAACGTCAGTTCAACAGACGAGCGTGAACACTAAAACTCTAAAAAAAACAAAAATATTTTGTTTTTATGTAATGAATGCTACAATACATTGAATTAGTTCTCTCTTTCGAGTCAAAGTAACGCACCAAAGTTAACTTATTTATGTCCGTCTTACCAATTTTTGTTTGTCTTTTTTTTTCATTAGAAAGAAATAGAAAAAAAAAACAGCAACACGTTTCGTAAACATTAAACGAAATCGTAAACTAAAAAACTTTTAATTAAAAATAGTAAATACGTCCATTAAGTGCGTTACCGTGCGGCAAAGTGCCCAAGCTGGCAGCATAATAAACTTGAGAAATATAATATTTTTTTGCGAACTGTACCTCAAAAAGAATTAATTAACAGTGGAGGCCGACATCAGCTCTCAATTATATTGCACTTAAATTTCAGTGCCAGCAACGTGCGCGTGCGATACCATCTTAATTATTCAAATTTACTCATGGACTAAATGTGCAGTAGGTATATGCTACATAGTTCCATGGAAAATTATTGTTTATGTTGTTGTGACAACCTCGGTGGCGCAGTGGTAAGGTTCATGCCACTGAACCGAGAGGTCCCGGGTTCGATCCCCGGTCGGGTCATGATGGAAATTGATCTTTTTCTGATTGGCCCGGGTCTTGGATGTTTATCTATATATGTATTTATTATAAAATATAGTATCGTTGAGTTAGTATCCCTTAATACAAGTCTCGAACTTACTTTGGGGCTAGCTAAATCTGTGTGATTTGTCCCAATATATTTATTTTTGATTTATTTATGTTATTTAAATTGATACATTCTTTTTTGTAGTAAAACTTGCGATTTAAAAGAAGCTACTTTTAACTTGTCTGTTCTCAAATCTATATCAGGTACTATCAAAATACTCATATTAAGTCAATACTCGATATTTTGATGATTGTATATATTAGGAAATATATAAATGGTTTAATATTCCTTCTGGATACTTCACGGTTGCAGGAGAAAAGGTAACTAAAGTTGTCCAAGGAGTGTCGGGACGATATCGACAATTTCATACCAAAAAGTGGACGAAAAGGGCCATCCTTTTCGTCCACTTTTTGGTATGAAATTGCTTTTGCTCAGCAGTGGGATACAACATTCAGTCTCGATAAAAAATGCGTGCTCGATAAAAAAAAATGCGTGGTTGAATGAGGTTTAGCCTGTAATAATACGGGGTAAAATTATCAGATAAATAAATCAATAAGTTTTTATGCTATCTATACTATTTTTATAAAGATGTATATGTATAAATTTGTATGTTTCAGGCGGAAACGACCAAACCGATTTTAAAAATTCTTTCACCAATAGAAAGCTACATTATCCAATATTGCTATAGGCTATATTTTATCTCAAAATTGCCACAGGAGCGAAGCCGCGGGCAACATCTAGTCTGTTATATTATTTCCTATTTATCTATCTACCTTACTCCACTAGGTGGTAGTGTAATAGCCGTTCTGCAATATAATTTTTATCTCTCCTCAAATACTTTTTATTCAATAAATAGCGTTACCTACTTATTTTGTTCCCTATTTTCGCAAAAAAAGATTCTGTCCGATAAAATGTCGTTTCCATTCCTTCTCCTGCATGGAAGATTCATGAAATCGATTTAATAATTAGATCTTTATTAAAATCTTGTACAAATACACTGACGTAATAAATGGCGATCACACTTAGCACTTTGCCAGCAGCAGCCTCAAATAAATGAGTAACTTTACCAAAATAAAATATGTTTTTTTTTCTTTTACTAGTTTTTATTTATACCAGTAGGTATATACTAAATTCCTTTCTTTTTAGAATCAAGTGATTTCGTTATATTTAGGTTTTATTTCTTTTTTATTTATATTTTGATGCGGTAGTGGTGTAATGATTAAAGGTTTCCTCACGATGTTTTCCTTCACCGGAAGCAAGTGGTGGTCGATGAAAACTACTATACATGAGTCTGATAGGTATACAAACTCATGATTATACGAGCAGGATTTGAACCAGGGATCTGTGGATCACAGCCGGACGGTCTTAACCACTAAAGAACCACTGCTTCAAATTGCAAATATTGATCAATGAACATATATTTTTAAAAATGCTATTTCATTTGTAATTCGCCATATCTATAAATGATACGATGTTTCAGTTACATATTAATATTAAAATTACAAATAATTGACGAGCGTGTAAAATTATTGCAATAGAAGTTTAGATAATGTAGTAGCATGGCCATAACACGCAAAAACCGTGCGCGCACGCAACGGGAAATATGGAATTAAAACTATCTTGCGATGAACTCTAATCAACCAGTCTTATTTTGTGATCCATACAATGTGAATCTACAAGAACATTCAAATGAATTTGTACTTAATATATGACAAATGACTGCTAAATAATTATATTACTCTTCTTTTCGAATAGAGATCTTTCAATCAGTGTCATTAATGTGATTTTTATATAATATTAGTGAAATGTGTGTGTTTTTGATAAACTAGTGTGTGGGATGTTCAAGATGAGATCAAGAGGTGGGCATATTTTTTCGTAAGTTATTTGAATTTTGTCTACAATCATAACTTCATACCCCTGTCGGATTGATTACATCATATACAGTTTATACTGTGAAGTGTAATGGTTATGACGTCCGCCTGCGGATCAAAAGGCCCCAGGTTCGAATCCTACTCGTGCCACATGAGTTTGTTTTAATCGTCGAGTACTTGCTTCCGGCGACGGAAAATATCCTGAAATTTGAGTAGGTAGTAGTAATTTTTTAGGAAAAAAAAATTAATAGTACGTCACGTAAAATTACTGAATAAAACGTATTCTAGATTAGTAAGGTAATAGTTAGGATTGTTTCTATATGATGTTTCTACTCGCGTCGAAAGCAACTCTTAAAGATTTTGTCAAAATCTCTGAAATACATCTGTAGTTCAGATCGTTTTCTAGAAAACGATTTAGCTACGACTCATATCTGGGATTTTTTTTTTATTTTTTAGCGTAAACAAGGACACCACGTAATACCAATCTGGGCGTCATCAACCCTCTTCATCCCGGTTACTTCCTCAACCGGTAAGCGGAGCCCAGAGACCGCTCGCAAAACATAAAAATAGTACAAAATTTACCAATTTCAATGATTAAACTCGACAATATCGCGTCGCATTCTAAAATTTCAGTTCAGAAATCAACAGGTTTCCATTACTGCCTCATTCGTCGACTTACTTCAGGTCAAATCCAGGCCAAGACTCATAAATTGATCTCCCTATCGCGAGCGTCCACTCCCGATGATCCTGGAGACGTATCACCCGCTATTCGTCCAGTAAGAGCCCATTTGCGAGGGTTAGGGCGTTAAGGGATTGATACGGACTCGTGTTTAAAATATAGCTTTCTTGAGCTGTGTTCGTTTTTAAGCCCGACGCAAAAAGAGGGGTGTTATAAGTTTAACGTGTCTGTAACCGATTTTCGTTTCTTTTTTTTTTGTGTCATAGATAATTTTATCCCGAGTGTTCTTAGCCATGTTTCGTGAAAACCGGTTCAGCCGCTGAAAAGTTGTAGCAAAATGTTTTTTAATTTGTCTTACAAATAAACTTGTAATTATTATTTTACTCGTATCTTGTGGTTTCAAATGATTTTTGGTTTTATTGAAAACATTTTTTGTTTTTTTTTTTTATATTACTGGAGGTTATTTATTTATTATATTGAGAATTAAGGAATAAAAACTTGATATATAAATTTATTAGATTTTGTAACAGCAATTATTAAAACTATTATAAATATTACTTTCACATTTTATTATACTCAATCAAACTTCTTATTTTTATTAGAAATTTAGGTGCGTTTGACGGGAAGCAGAGATGATTAGGCAAAATGAGTAGTTTACCTATAAAAAAATTATCTTTGTAATACTCTGTAGGTTGAGAAAAAATCAAAACTCGTTCAGTAGTTTTTTGAGAGAAAAAGTAACACATATCATTCATATTTACGAATTTCTCTTTTTAGAATTCCTTATACATATTGTTGAAAGCAACCCTATTACAGTACCCTAGTCCTACTTTATCGAACAATTGTGTTAGATTGCAATTTACTACTAGGTACTTGTTTTGTTTAAAATGGTCTACGTACGTGGTTCCTATATTACTGTTAAGTGATTAATACAAAATATTTTATACTACTGCTGACGTTGATGCTCACTGTGGACAAACCTCTGTGGTTTTTGTCAGTGTTCTTATATTATGTACTATATATATTTGTTCTTTATATGTGAAATAAATATTAAAAAAAAAAATGACTATGCTTTCTGTCGTTCTATCACAGGGTTCCGTCTCTCGTATATACCTAAATATACACATGAGCTTTTCAACAATACATCGTCTTTCTTTTTAGAATACCACATAGTATATCCAGTATTAGATCGAGTAGCTAGCAATCTTTTCACTTAAACATAGCTTTAACATATAATGAATTAAATTATATGATAATAACAGTTTGTGAACGTTAAAAACAATACTATATTATATAAAAATATCATATTCGTGTACAACATAAATATAATACTCTAATAACGATTAGTGGCTCCACATAACTAATAGTATAACTTCATGTACTAACGCAAATTTCTTGGCTACACAATTTCAAAATATCCTTTACATGTTACTGCAATATCTAGCATTTACAATAATAAAAGACCAGATAACCAAACACCAGCCAACTATTGAGCACTATTCACATTGCTAGGCGTAAATAAAATTATACTAGATATTGCCCGGGGCTTCGCTCCAGTGCGAATTTTGATATAAAAGCATCCTATAACAATTTTGGACCTTTCTAATTTTCTGAAATCGGTTCGGTAGTTTGGTCGGTCCTGCACACTGGTTGATTGTTATTAACTTGTGTGTGAAATGGAGAAGGCAATGGCAAACCTCTCCATTAATATAATGCCAAGAAAGTTGTTGTGTGTGTTTCATTTCACGTAATGACCACGACCTCAGCCATTAGGAATACGACCATAAATACTAGTGCCTATTCCAAAATCGGTCTATCCAAACGTTTAGGCCTGAAAGCGTGACAAAGACACTTACATGTATATTTTTTTATTCCATACGAATATAGATGGATATCGGAATTGTTTTTTACCATAAATATTAAAAGAACCGATTTTTCTATTCCCGTTTGGTAGGAAACAACCTTTCAGTTTAAAGTTTTAAACAATTCGGCCGCAGACATTTGATCAGTTAATAGCAAGCAGTAAATATAAATTGTCTTGTGGGTTATCCATAAATCAGGCAACTAAAATACTGCGTTCCATACAAATTGATGATTTTGGAATAGCAATCCACTCTTACGACTCAAGTTCGTGTGTATTGAATTGAGAATTCATGTTTTATGCTTAGATTAAGTTTTGCTGTCTTGTTGAAGTAACGATAAATATTTAGGTTCAATCAATTGCCATTTTATGTAATGTGATATTTCATTCTATTTTTTGTTGTTGTTATATCGCCAATCTCTTCATATTCGTATTCCTCATGGCTGAGGGTCGTGGTCATTACTTGAAATTAAACACACACAACAACTTTCTTGGTATTAATAATGGAGTGGTTTGCCATTGCCATTTCACACACAAGTTAATAATTAACCAGTGTGCAGGTTTCCTCACGATGTTTTCCTTCACCGGAAGCAATTGGTGGTCGATGAAAACTATGTCAGATGAGTCAGATTGGTATACGAACCAGTAGGATTCGAACCTGGGACCTTTCGATCCATAGGCGGACGTCTTAACCATTACACCACCACCGCTTCAGCATAGCGGCAATAAAAATACGTAATTTGTGAAAACTGTCTAACAGTCTGGTGATAGATAGACGACAGCGGTGTCTCAGTAATAGGGCCCCGTTTCACCTTTTGCGTACGAAACCTTAAAAAACAACGTATCTTGCCCATGTGTAAAAATAAAACACGCTATTTTTTGAACACAAATACCGAATACTTAATCCTAAATGAATCCATAACGTTATAAGTCAACAGCACATCAACCTACCTAAACTCGCTGTTATTATCGCGCCATAGATGTTCTTGCAGGGTAACTTGATGTGCTGTTGATTGTACGACAGTATTTTAATGCGATTCAATTCAAGTCAAGACATATTTTTATTCGTCCATTTTGTTCCAAGCATTCGGCAAATAGTCCCTAAACGGCCATATTGTCTTCCAGAGCAAATTGTCTCGGGCCTTCAGCTACATCTTTTCTAGGCCCACATAAATTTGCTATCCATATTTATAGCGTAAACGTCTGACTTCTATGAATAACATAAGAATTGTTATTGGACGTACTTGAATAAATATAGTTCCGTAGACTTCTTGGTATGAAATACAGTATATATTTTTTGAAATGATAGCTATTACTATAGTTTTTAATTACGAGTAATTTATGATTAAAAATCTGTTACTGAAAGTACTGGGGAACATATTTTATGTACTTAAGAAGTTAAGTACTTTAATTGAAGAGGAAAAAGGATCTATTTCGAATTGTTTCAATTTTGTTTACCGGTTTATCTATTCTTGTACAGATGAATGTAGTCGTTATTTTTCAAAATGTGCAACGTTGCGAAAAATTTAACATTGTCTACTGAAAAAGTTAGGGTGAGTTGCACCAGTCAACTATGACGTTGACTTCTGAAGAATATGTAAGCAGGAATAGTTGGGAGCACAGTAAAACACGTCTGGTCACTACGGAATTTATTGCGGAGATGAGTGCCTTCCAAAAATGACAATCTTAAACAGCTAATTATTACAGCTACCCACGTATACATATGTTACAACTTCGACCTGCGCGCCACTAACGTTTAGACAAAATGGCGTTTGGGTTTTTCTACACAGGTTAAAGTTAACGTGAAAGTAGTGCAACCCACTCTTAAAGCCGATCCATTTAATGAAAATGTCAATATTTGCACAGTTCCCAATTCCATGACATTGCTTGAAATTTTTGCAATAAGGTTAATTTCTTATATAATAATATAAATATAAAAATAATCATCGTATAAATACCACTTAAAGTACGACACAAATATATCACGAGAGAGTTAATAGGCGAGCGATATATCATTTTACGTGTGCGAAACATTACCCTGAATTTTGTTGCTGCGCCAAATTTGCATTGCTAACACAGTTTATCATCAACTCTCTCAGTTCTTATCAAACTCTGGTTGTTATCCGACGATGTAATAATATTGTCACCAGAATTGGATTCAGAGATAAAAAACTAACGTTTCTGACACATTTTTAATAGCATCACAACAGCTATTTAAACGTCACTACTGCTGGGGCATCCTTTTGAATGGATAAGGAGTATGGGCCATGACCCAATACGCTCATTTCGGATTAGCGGGTTAATGACCCATGACGGGAGACCAGTGATTTAGAGCCATGTTTCATTGCTCAGTCAACAATACAATAAATATGCTTTTGATATTAGCTTGTATTCGAAATGGACAGATTTAGCAGAGTCAGTAAATATTGCAACAAAAATCTTAAAATTGATTCAACTGATCCTTGCTTAAATTACGTAATATACAAACGAATGACTGATCTGATTACCATTGAGACGTAATTTAAACCCGTTTACGTTTTAACCCGAAACATTAAAATATTCGGCCAAATTCAATTCTGTCGAAACGCGGATTGTAATCTCAAACCACATTAAAATTTTGAGCCGCAATAAGATTCTGGTATAAAACTAATTAAAATGGATTCTATTTCATCAATTGCGCGGCTTGATGACTGCGTTATTTAATTTTGTTCATTACCTACCGCTTAAACGGTGGAAATAGCAATTTTAATTACCGCGTTCTAATTTTAATTTCACTTGATACAAAATGAGCTATTGAGTCTTTTACCAGAGATAAAAAAGTAAAAGATTTTCCATTTGTTTTGCTAGTAGTTACTTGTACGTCTGCTGAGTGAAATATTATTTTATGAGAGGCTACAATATAAGAAGTTGTAGAAGACTTATCTCACGCTTTCATTTCCGTCTATACTCGGGACCTTGGTGCTGCAAAACAAGTCAGTTAGGGTCAACGTAACAAATTACCTATTAAATTTTAAAGATGCGGTTGTGATTTTACAACAGTTCGTCTGACGTCAATTTCTTGGGAATGCTTTTCTATTAGCTGAAGAATGGAGATCTAGTGGCCCTTATCCAGAGCCATACGCCACGTTAACTAATAAATCCAACAAATATTCTACCCAATTTCAATGCTTAAACACCATGTTTTCATTTTTCACGAAGCATTTAGTCCAATGAATATCAAAATATTAACTTGATATAACATTCTCAAAATGTCTAACTGCACGAAGGCTAAAAAACGTTTGGAACACGTTGGGCAGCACTAAATTTTGCTCGCGAAATTAAATTAGGCACATGCAGGGGATGGACCATAATTGTGCTGATTCAAATAGTCCGATTTCAGTCTAATGGGTCTGGAATGATTGTATATAAATGATATCCTTAAATATTAACAAATTCCTCTGCTGTTCGCGAAAAACTCAAAAACGACTACACAGATTATCATGTTGTTTTCACCAACTGATAGTATGGTTACTGTGTATAATTATGTTTTTACGCGAGCGAAGCCGATGGGCCGTTAGTTATATGTACGACATTTGATATGCTTTGTCACAATCATAGATAAATGAAATATTTTTATCTATGATCACAATGAATTATCGGATTATAAAACAAAAGACGACCCAGAAAGATCTACACAAAGTTTCACTAGCCAGTAAATTAAAAACTAAATGTCGATTGTATCAAAAGCAAAATAACTAACAATAAATATAAATAAATAAATAAATTAGAACAAATCACACAGATTGAGCTAGCCCCAAAGTAAAGTTGAGACTTGTGTTATGGGATACTAACTCAACGATACCATATTTTATAACAAATACATATATAGATAAACATCAAAGACCCGGGCCAATCAGAAAAAGATCATTTTCCATCATGACCTGACCGGGGTTCGAACCCGGGACCTCTCGGTTCAGAGGCAAGCACTTTACCACTGCGCCACCGAGGTCGTCACTAACAATAGAAAAGGAAACAGAAGAAACTCGACCAACTAGGTCTATTATTAGTATTTATCTATATAGATCTAGAGGTCATAAATTTGATGATGACGATGATTGATGAATTTCATTGAACTTTAATTAACCAGGATACAGTACAAATACTATATTTATTAACCCTTTGGTCCTAGAGACAATAAAACAATTGAACAACAATAGGATAGCATTCCGATCGGGGCGCACGAACTAAAAGGCTACAAAGGATTATTTACTTTATTAGTCAGCTACAATATAAACACTAATAAATGAATTACTAATAATAATATAAAACTGGTCGTTGAGCTTAATAGATCTATTAAGCCCAACAACTAATAAGGTGATCTCAAATTTGTATTTCTTGTGAATTTCACGCTAAGGCGTTTGCATTAAAGTGAAATTCTTCGAAATCGTCCGATCGGTACGTCAAAGGAAGTTTGACCACGTGATCAGAGCGTAATGAACACAATCAGTTACAACATCTTTCATATATCCAAAATTAGTCTCTCGGTGAGTTTGAATAAGCCCGAGCTAGTCAGTTACCCGTCCAGTCCAGTCACCCGGTCCAGTCCAGTCACCCGGTCCAGTCCAGTCACCCGGTCCAGTGAAGCCCAGTTACCCGTGACTGTAGCCCCACTGTATGTTGCTGTGTATCATATTATAACATCCTAATTCCACCGTTAGTATTCATGACGCAAACTTCAGTATTTCGCTTTGTTTATCTCAATTTGTGGCAAAAAGTTGTGTCGCCGGCAGTTTCATTTTAGCCCATTGCAAACGGTTAAACATTGTAGCGTGCGTGACCCACTTTTACTCGACAACGATAAAGAGAATGATTTTTTTTTTTTTAAATAACATAAACTTTAAGCCGATTGTTTAACTATATTGGTTTGCAATTTTGCACTTTTTCATTTCGATTTACGTACTTTTTTCGTTGTTTGAAAATTATTTATGTTGAAAGAGAAATGGTAAAGCATCGAATGGACATTATTGTCAATAATTACATCAAGTCGAAAAAGTTGTTTGCGAAAAAAATTGTTGGACCGCTTATCTCAGTAGCCTTAAGTCGAATAAAAAATGTATTTTTGATACAGATTAAATTTTTGGCCTATTTTTGTGCGGCATCCCCTATTTTTCAGAGATCTGTGAGGCCCATCAAATATTGTTTCTTTAGCATTATATATTTAAATTGATAGATTTGGTTGAGTTCATTTCTATCAAAGATAAGAGTTTAACTTGTGGTTTAGTCTCAGTACCTTGTCCGAATAGTTGTCAGAACCAGAACTTCAAATAATTGAAACATTGTTCAGTCAAGAGTTCCATCATTCGAAGATCGATCAACTGGTTTAGCACCGTGTCACAGTATTGGTAAATTCAGAAAGAAATCTTCATTTTTTATTACAATTTTTGGAAATAATTGTTATAGATATACTGAATTTAAAAATTTTTCGCTATCCCTTTTTTTGATAATACTCATTGTGTCAAAGTCATCAATTGAAAGAATATATAAAATAATGTAAGTAAACTACAATTATCGAGACCACATAATTTTTATTTTTCATAATTTAATAATATTTTTAATAATATTTTTTTTTATTAAGAGATTGTTTTAACGCCAATATTTAAATTGAATATGTGTGTCACTAGATGGCGATATCTAGTTTTAGAACGCGCTATCGTATGTCGCTCATGAAATTATATAGTTCTTCAAAACATGTAAAGTTTTTTTGGCTTAACTTCTTGATAATTACACGGTTGTCACAATTCTGAAGTTTATATTTCTGTTGGACCTCACGTGTATTTTTGACAATCAGCCGATTGTACAGAGATCATGATAAATGTTTTTATTGCTGTTTTAAAAACATGAGTAGAAATAATACTATCCACATTCCCCGCCTAATATTTTCATACGTCTGACCATCAATCCAGCTACTAGAAAAGCTCTAAAAATTTAAAAATATATAAAATACTAGTAGTTTGTAGCTTTGGTAAATATTGTTTAATTTAGTATATAACGTGAAAAAGTGCCTGTGTAGGCCTAATTTCTGAATAAACGTTTTGATTTTGAATTGATGACATTCTTCATTGTAACGTTTTACTATAACAAAACTATTCGCTGTTAGACCATTCTATTGGAATTAATTTAGGTAGCATTCCGATAACTTCCTATGAAATTATTAAAGGTCCTACTGTAGGTAATAAATAATCTTGCGCTATATCCAGTAGACATTTTATGATGCGATAAAAACGTTCAGTAAAAAAATAGCTCATAGGATTCCTTATATTAGCCCTTTTAGTTTTTTGCAAGAGCATATTTTTCATTAATAAAATGTTGTGAATGCTTTGTTTAATCCAGAAATTCAATCATAAAAATTATAAATGCGAACGATAATTATTTCTATTGGAAAATTATTAATGCACCCAGAAAAATAAACTATACAGATTATATCATGCATTGTTCATACTACACTCTGTCCAATATTTTTCCTTATTTCACGCTAGTCTCTTGTAAAGTTACTCGAAGACAAAGGGAGGATCGCTTGGAAAAATTATACGTTGAAACAATAGACAATGCTTTGATCGTGTTTTGCAGGTTTCTAACCAGCTTCACCTTCCAATTTTATATTACACGACAATTTTAAAATTTTTATAATTAAACACAGTGCATAACACACACGTATGCTTTTTCAATGTCGTAAACATGAGAATATATACATGATTTTGTTACAATGTCGAAAAGCAAACTGCAAAACCGTTACGTTTTTGTATTTTGCCTCATTTATAGAATGTTATATCTCCATTCTTTCACAAGAAACAATTTCTTTTAACGCTTAATATAATTACAAACTCACACAAAGACTCAAATACGTCCTGATAGTATAGTACATCTAAATTTAACTTGATTATAAAGTTACGTTGCAAAATTACCGTCTACAAAATAATGAAATAAAAAGTAAATTCAGAACTGTATTGAAGACAAACTTACCCTAATAATCTGTCCAATTTCTTACTCAATCAACGAAAATTTGTCCAGAATTTCTGCGTCTTAATACCAGTCATCTATTACGTCACCAACTTCGCTTCAGTTTAAACAAAGGAAGTCGATGTAGCAAATTTGTCCCGCAAATGAAATCCAGGCGGGACACAGAAGATGGATTAACGTGGGACAGACCAGTAATTGTGAAAAATCGCGAAAATAAAGAATTTTGTAGATTTAAAGTTTCTCCGGAATGTGGATTATATATACGAGTACTTTAGCAATTCTGAAAAACATTCTAATGGAAGGGGCAGGCATTTGAAAACATTCAAAAGGAAGGCAAATAGGTCCTTATTTTCTTTACAGTTTTCTATGTTACTTAAGACTAGTGGCCTGCCCCGGCTTCGCTCAAGTAAAACCATAATAAAATGTAGCCTATGTCAGTTCTGAAGGTTTCGTCTATCTCTGTGCCAAATTTTATCAAAATCGGCTAGTAGTTTTGGAGTTTACGTTATTACAAACAAAAATACAAATCTTTTTATAACATTTGTATGGATTTAACGGTAACAGACAATGTAGCATATACAAAAATACGGTTAATATAATCATCTGACCGGCCATCGAGGTTAGGAGTCGTTTAAGCTATGGCTGAAATCGGTCATTATTGATTGAGTGACCAATTTCTATCGATAATAATTTAACTAATGTGTGTGCAGTTACAATGTAAATATCATATTAGAAACAATATGTAAATCAACAATAATTTTTAATAAATAATCCGCGGGAATAAGCTGAAGTAGGAAAAAATATTTAAAATTAGAATATCATTTTATCTATCTAACTTTTAATCTAATACAATATTACTGGCCAGTGCAGTTTATTTACTTATAAAAAATCCCAGACATTGAGCGATTGACAGATTATTTTTCATCAAGAGAGTTTAACATTTTGTTACTGTATTTTTTTTCTTATAATTTCAGAACAACTTAGTTATTTATGAGAATGGACCAAAGGAAATCAAACGGTCAATGTGCTCTAAATGTCGAATGCACAGTTTGAACTGTGAAACTTTAGCATTCTTGCATCAGAGTTCGGACATTCTGATTCTGGCAGTTTCGCTGTCGCCGTCGGGTCGAGAACCTTTGGTTACAGAAAATAAATAAAATTAATACGATGTATTAGATTCAATTGACGCTGAAAAAAATATTTGTCTTATTTTCCGAAATTACTAGCGGCCAGTCCCGGCATTGCTCGTGTAAAATATAATAAATTATACACCTAAACCTCTGGAATCAGACTATCTAGCTATTGGTGAAAACCGCATGAAAATCCATGCATCAGTTTTTGAGTTCGTCGCGAACAGAGAGACAGAAAGACGCGGCAGTGGACTCTGTTTTATAATATGTAAGGATGTTTATCTGGATGAATTATTATTTTGAAGTTGGTGCTCCTTGTTTAGTACGATTTGTTTCTTATAATAAGGGTATTTCAAACAGAAAAACTAATGTAACCGATGTATTAAAATTAATGCGCGTGAGAATGCTTAATGGATCAAAACTAATATTATAAAATGTGAAAGTAAGTTTGTTTATTTGTTACTCTTTCACGCTCTACTTTACTGCACCAATCACTTAAAATTTTTGTAAGTACTATTAGCGGTGCGGAAGCGGTGGTGGTGTAATGGTTAAGACGCCCGCCTGTGGATTGAAAGGTCACAGGTTCGAATCCTACTCATGCCACATGAGTTTGTATACCAGTCTGACTTATGTATAGTAGTTTCCACTTGCACTTGTTTGCACCACTTGCTCCGGTGAAGGAAAACATCGTGAGGAAACCTGCACAATGGTTGATTCTTAATAACCTGTATGTGAAATGGAGAAGGCAATAGCAAACCACTCCATTAATAATGCCAAGAAAGTTGTTGTGTGTGTTTCATTCCACGTAATAACCACGACCCTCAGCCATGAGGAATACGACTATGTAGAAGACGTACTATTAAGTTGTATGAAGATATATACTACTTTTCATTCCGGGAAAAAGTAGGTACCTACATTTTCCGTGGAAAAATCACGCGGGCGAAGTCGCGGTTGAAAGCTAGCACTAAATACGGCAGGGTAAAATAACCAAAGAGAATAAATTATAATATCAGGGCGGAAGCCCCTTCCAACGGCAAAACTTTAATTAAGCTGCAAACTTCCATCCCGTTTTGAACCTTGGCTTCGATACATATAGGTCGGTCAATTACATAGCACTCTATATAATTCTCTCTCTCATCTGAGCGTTTTTCCGATTTTTAATCCCCGACGCAAAAAGAGGGGTATTATAAGTTTAACGTGTCTGTCTGTGTATCTATCTGTGGCATCGTAGCTCCCTAACGGATGTACCGATTTTCGTTTAGTTTTTTTTTTGTGTCATTGATAATTTTATCCCGATTGTTCTTAGCCATGTTTCATGAAAATCGGTTCAGCCGTTCAAAAGTTGTAGCGGAATGAATGTTGAAAGTCGGGGTTTTTTTTTTTAATTTGTCTAAGAAATAAACTTGTTTCCTCAGCCGTTGAGCGTCGGAGCCCAGGGACCGCTTTCTTACTTTTTCGTGTCCACTTAGCACGGTCATCGGCATCCCTAGTTGTCACACCATTGGCACGCGTATCATCCTTTTCTATTCCATACTGTGGTTGTATTTAAACGTAGGTATTTTACATGATTTTATTAGTATTAGTAAAAATGTCGCTTACACTGAACTACACTAGTACAGTGTTTCTTTGCAACATTTATATTTTTGACACAAGCCTAATATTGTAGTCAGAAAGATCTTCTTCTTCTCTTCCTTTTATATATTATTATAAAAAAAAAACATTGTAAGAAACAATAATGGTAAGCCGATCTGGCATGATAGGGACCAACACTGTTCAAATGAGTTTCTTTCGGCATTTCTTCTCAGCAGTGGTCGTTCCGAAATGCCAGTAGTTTGTAGCTTGTGAGAAATAATTATAAATATAAAAATTGACGAGAAAAAGTGCCTGTGAAGGTCTAATTTCTGAATAAATGATTTGAATTTGAATCTTTGCATTAAATGCGTGACAAAAAAAAAAAACTTTCTGTCCATCCAGTAAGACGTTGAGGAGTTACCTCTAGAGAAGCCGTTTCTGCACCCAGCACAAGATCATGCATTGTCATCCAAATTAAAAGTGTACAACATTTCAGCTCAATCGGTTGAAGATATCTGTTTTGTGTGGAATCTTGTAAATTTTGTTACAAGATCCACCCGAAATAAAATTAAAATATAAAATCTTGCAAAAAGTATAATAATTTAAGAACCTATAAGTACGTTATAATTAATTTACTGTAGAGATAAAAAGTGGTTAGGACGCTCGGCTTGTGATAGTGGCGGTTAAATCACTGTTACAATAGTCGTAAGATGTGTGACTAAAAATTTATTATCTTGAACTCCTCCGTGCTTCAGAAGTCACGGAAACCATTGGTCCCGGTTGTATTTGGAGTCGTTGTTGGGGCCAAAGCCTGGCAACACGGGCGACGATGGACGTCAAAAGAAGGGAGGCGCTGCCGTCATCCGTTTTTCGCCATCTTATACATACTTACTTCACGACTACGAAAACTTCTTGTTCTTTGACCAAATAATAAATTGTAATCTACAAAATCAGCGCCTTATAAATACAGTCCACTCACAACCTATATTAAGGCCTCTGCGCCACCAGTCGTTATAACCCGCCAATCCGCAATGAGCCCATACTCTTTATCCATCCATCCAAGAAAGAAGGTTTGTGCTTCAATAATGGGAACGTTTAAATGGATGTTGATGATTGAGACGATGAAAGATACATATTAATATTATATTGTTTTTTAATTGAGTACGATTTATGAATGAAATCATGAATAATAAACGTCAGCTACTGCTGACCGAACGTCTACATTTAACCAATGAAAATAAAACTGACAAATGGCGTGAAGAAATGCGGTGAATGTGAAAAACGGAGCGACTTAACATTATCGTTTGAAATGACTTCATTTTTCCCAGTAGCGCTGTAAATTATTCGGGAAAACATTCGACTTGCATGTCGAAATGTACAATCGACAGAACTTCGAGCAAAATGTATTGGAAACTAGTTTCCGGCCGCCGGTTTGGCCCTTGATTTCTTTCATGCTTTGCACTTCCACTAGTTAGGGTGGATTGCACCAATCAACTGTACTTTGCGCAGGTTAAAGTTAACAACAAAATTAACTGATGAAAAAGAGCCTTGAGAGGTATGAAGATGATGAAAAAATTAGTCCTAATTAATAAAAATGGCCATATTAACGTACTCATCAGATTTTTTACGCCTATTTGTTGTACTGAGCACTAAGCTTCGATATGATAGGTCTGATGAAGACAAGTACTGTAGGAAAATATCTGTGAAAATAAGTCCAAAAGTGCCGTGTTGGCAATCGAACGCGGGCCTGTGAGCCCTTTGAGTTGATCTCATTTATCAAATACGAAATTGATTTTAGTAAATTATTTTTATTGTTATTAAAATTATTTTTGTATTATGCCCAAAATCTTATTGAAAAGTATAGATCAAAATAAATACACCAGCTCGTACATTCATCATTCATAACAATTTACTTTCCTAATCAAAAGAACATAAAAAGCTACTTCGCCGTACAAACATTATTGCGCATTTCACACGTCGGCTAAATAAAATAGAAGTCGACATAATTGCTTAATGGGACCATTACGGGTGCCGTAAACACAGGGTGCTCGACTTAGGATTCCGCATAGGGATGTAAAAACCTTTGTAAAGGTAAAACAAAGTAACGACTGCGCTGTTTTGTCTTTTCCTTTGGAACAATTATTTGTGTTTAGCTTGGCTATTCCTATGTAAATTTGTGTCTGTCTGCATCTATGTAGAAATTTAGGTACCGTCGGCTGGAAATGTCCAATCACAGAAAGAGCTGAATGTAAGGTGTTGTTTGCTCTGGTACAATCGTGGCAGTATTGTATTCTAATAAAGAATCATTCACTTTTCTAAGAACCATTTGTTTTGTCACCTCATGATGACGGAACCCTTAAATAATCGTAATAATATTCCGTATGAATTTACGAAATATTCCGCTGAAAGACAGACAAATAAAGCGCAGACTAAGTAAACAGTTTCAATGGTATTCGTAGTCACGCGATTGTTCACTAGCTTTCAGGTTGTTAAACATGGTTTTTTTAATGGATGAAACAAAAATTGTTTATAATAGAACACTCGTAATCATATGATTGAATTATAAAGCTATTCGAACAAAGTATAATTATGATTTCTGCTTTTGGGTCTATTTTTGGTTTCTTTCTCAGCCACACTCCACCGCACCGGAGTACATTATATTATTTTGATAACGATTTTTCTATAAGTAACAAAAAGTAATTCATTTCATTATTGCCGCTATTCATTGTAAGTGGTTATACAGGATTTAAATAAGGATCTTGGTGGCAAAATAATCTAAATTGTACATAATATAAATATGAAATTCATCATAATATAAACTCAAAATTCATAATATAAACTTGTTCATTGTTTTCCAGAAAGGGTACATACTGAAACTCTTATTTAAGCCATTTTTCCATATAAATAATCCCAACTAATAATATAAATGCGAAGATAAGTTTGTTTGTTACCTCTTCACGCATCATCTATTGGACCGACTGTTATGAAATTTGGTACATGGGTAGAAAATAACCTGGAATACACATAGGGTATTTTTTATGCCGAAATTCCCACGGGAGCGAAGCCCCGGGGCGCAGCTAATGTACAATACATTTTAATTTTTTCCATAAAACAATAGTGTATATTATATACAGCTACCTTACTTCAACCGTTGTGACAAAATTTTATTTTCATAGACACATCATGAGAGCTCTCCACTGTCTCATAGGCTACAAGTCTCGCAGAATTTAAGCTACACTCTCAAACTTACCAAATATCTCATTCATTGAAATCACAACCTTAAATCTATGCACACAATGGTGATTCAAGTGAATTATTTTCTTTGTTCCGGTTGCGCATTTGGCATCGTACCAGCCGAGATTCCGTACGTTTTGGAGACAAATCATTGGGAGAAAACAGATTTGAGCTTCCATTGCAGTAGGTGTCGGGAATATGGAAGTTTATTATTTGTTTGCTTCGCTGGTGAATATGAGCCTAATATAGACTTAGTAGTAAGCTAGTGCCCACGTGGCTTCACGGGCCCACGGGAACAGTATTTTTCGGGATGAAAGGTCTTTCTCCATACTTCAAACTACATGTGTCTACATGTAATTAATTGAGTAGACAGAGCGTGAAGAGGTAACAAACAAACTTACTTTCGCATTTATAATATTACTCAGGATTTACATAATAAAAATATAGTCTTTCGATCTGACGCAGGGCTTACATGACAACGGAAAAATTTTAGCTTGTGTTGTTATCTATTAGATATTTTTGTGTCTTCTATGTTATGCTATCTCCTTTCTAAGTATACTTTAGCATTTTATTTCAGATCACATTCTGATAAATTCGTACGTGAGCTTTTTGGAATATTTATACACATACTATACAGGGTTACTGGTATCTAACGCATAACCTTCCAAAGGCGCATAAGTTACATAGAGACTAACATCTTTTGTTCTACGACTTTTGTACGTAATAAATACAAAAAAAATATATATATTTTTAGTTTTAATGTCGTTTCTATAAAACGTTACCTTTATGTTCGATTCCGGTACATAACGCTACTGTACTGTCTCATGTACCTTGGCTATTACATAGAGTTAAGATGAGACATACATACAGATACAAATTAGATTGTATTTTCTTATATGAAAAAAATAACTACTAATCACGAAAAGTCGTGGAATAAAAGTTGCTTGTTTCGATGTACCCAAGTAGTCTTTAAGAGATTTTGCGTTTGATACCTGTAACCTTGTATATATATAAAACAAGATCGCCATCCGGGTCTGTCTGTTTTTAAGCTTTATTCTTTTAAATCGCAACGGATTAGATTTTATTAGGTATTTAGAATATTTATTACTTAAAGAATTTATTTCCGAAGGTTAACACATGAGTGACCATTTATAATAGTCATGAAAGATCCCAGGTTCGAATCCTACTCGTGCCACATGAGTTTGTATACCAATCTGACTCATGTTTAGTAGTTTTCATCGACCACCACTTGCTTCCGGTGAAGGAAAACATCGTGAGGAAACCTGCACACTGGTTGATTCTTATTAACTTGTGTGTGAAATGGAGAAGGCAAAGTCAAACCACTCCGTTAATAATGCCAAGAAAGTTGTTGTGTGTTTCATTCCACGTAATAACCACGACCCTCCGCCATGAGGATATATAGGAACCGAGTAGATCGGTCGGCGATGCTTAGAAGCACACGGTGCATATTAAAAGTGACGTCAAGCTTAATATAATGTCACCGTTACAGGCAAAAATATTTAAAATATTACTATAGCAATATAGGAAAAATGTCAAACGATTCGCTTCCGTACCATCGGATGTCAGGACGACGAAAAATCCTAACTCATATTTCGCTTAAAGATTTAGAGCGCCCCGTCTTCCTAGCTATTTACTCTAGACAGCTTTAGTGAAGGTTTTGTAGATAACATTCTATATTTTAACGGTTGAATTTCTTTGGAAATGTTATATTGATATGTTCAAATTTAGAGTGCTTTCGATTTAGCTTGTGGAATTTAACGCTAGATTCAATTTATTTTATATTATAGGCAGTAAATTTACGCTTTTGATATAAGAAGTCATATTTGGGAACCCTGTTAATATGTGAAGTTTAGACTAAGGTGAGGTAACCACCAGCCTGATGGTCAAATTTTTCATTAGGGTCACGGGAAAGCGATGGATAAGACGGACACTGTACCGGTAGGAATTGGTGCTAAAAAGGAAAGTATATACCCAGAAGTGAGTTAAATAGACTCAATATTATCAAAATAAAATTATTATTCAGAAATTAGACCTTCACAGGCACTTTTTCACGTCATAATCTAAATTTAATGACTCTTATTATGATGATAATGAAACTAAGAATCTGGGCCCATAGTTTCGTGCGTTGCTAATCCCTTGTTTTACATAGGTTTTGTTATTGACGTATGTTGACGAACGTCTACCCACAATACAATTTCTGCGATGTTACGATTATCCGTCGACTAAACGAAGTACGATTGAACAATCGGGTCGTACCCGGATATTATATACCTATTCTAAATGTTGTCCTGTATACTCGGTGTCTACGCCAGTACACCACAACACTAGGCACATCCCGCCCGCGACCCCTCGCGCGGCAGCCAATGGCTATCGAACACGACAATTTAAATTTTATTCCTGCGCGCGCACTACAAATCTAGTTTTTCTATTGTTTTTCTTTTCTGTCATTCGATTCGATTTCTGTTTTTTCATTATATCAATTTGTAAGAACAAAGAAAAATATAATTATCTAATTCTTAGCTCCAAGTATTTTATTTTAACTACTTATTAGTTCCGTAACGAACATATGGCGACCGTTTTATAGTCAGAATCTGCAATCAGCAAGCAAAACTAAATAAATTAAATGGAATCCGATGTACCAAGTTGATCAACGCCAGCCAACCAGTCGAGCTCACTGCACGTAGCGACAACATCACTGCAGCCAGCGCCTAGCCTACCTCGAGCCAAGTGGACATCTACATTGTGACCACGTCGACCAAGCACTGCCGGCCTGCTTATATTTTTTTTGTGAGCCCGTTCCAACCTAAGATTTTTCAAGAAATCTATTTTCCAGTTATTTTACAGCGAAAACCCGATCTTATTCAAGTTAATTGCAAGTTTTAGCAAGCGTATTCTTTCCTAATATCCCTTTGTGCATGCCTCTATTGGTACGCCGTGTACTTAGTTGCTATTCGTATCATTCCAGTGCTTTCAATCGTGGTTCAGGTGCTACCCTATCTCGCACGCCTTTGCCTGTGTTTTTCTCCGACCGCCCTAAGCGCCGGTGCACGGGTGCCTATTGTGCCGCCTGTACTTCAGCTTGACCACGCGCTGACGGCCGCTTGCCGCATCTGCACTCTTAGGCTACCAAAATAAAGGGACGTAAGCGTATGCAATTTGCTTGCTATTTGTTTGTTTAGTGTTGGATATTCTCATTACATAAATTCAAAATGACTGAAGAAGAAGCAAAAAAGAAGTACAATGAATTGATTAGAAAACGCGGTTCAATTAAAGGACGTCTAACTAAATTTAAAAATAGTCTTGATATTTTGTTATCTTTGGAAACAATGTCTGAATTCGAAATAAGTAAACTAGTAATGAGATTATCTAAATTCGAAGCGTTGTTCGTTGATTTCGACGAGCTGCAAGTTCAATTAGAATCTTTATGTGACGATGCCCAACAAGCTGTCGAACTTGAAAGCCGTGATATCATTGAGCAAGAATTTTATCATTGCATTCTTACTGCTCAGAATTTGATTAAGGCAAATATAGACAACAACGATGCTGCTAGTATTACAAAGACAACTCCTTGTCATCATGACAGCAATTGTCACAGCCATATGCCTAGTTTAAAACTGCCAGTTATTCAAATACCTAAGTTCGACGGTGCATACTCTAAGTGGTTGGAGTTCAAGGAAACATTTGTCTCACTCGTTCACAATAACGACAAAATTGAGAATGTTCATAAGTTTTACTATTTGAATTCGTACTTAGAGGGCGAAGCCGCTAGAGTAATGGCAAATTTTGAAGTTTCAAACCAAAATTATTCTCAAGCTTGGAAACTTTTATGCGAACGATTTGACAATAAACGCCAATTAATAAACAACCACTTAAAGTCTTTATTTAATTTCGAATCTGTGCGAGAGACCGATAAGTCGCTTGGATTTGTAATTGACCATGTGACCAAAAACTTACGCGCGCTCAGCACGCTGGGTTTGCCTACTACACAGTGGGATGTTTTGGTAATTTATATCGTATCGTCAAAGTTAGATACCAGTACTCTTTACAAATGGGAGGAGAAACGAAATACTCTAGGCGACATACCAACTCTCGACGACTTTTTTAGTTTTTTGAAGGGCCGAGCTGACGTTTTAGAAACCGTCAACCGTCATAAGTATGAAAAAGACAAGGGGAAGCAAGGCTCATCGAATTCCAAACCTTCCACTTATAAATCGTTTGTGTCTATCAAGGAGAATTCGCCTAATTCTTTTTCCTGCATTTTGTGCAAATCAAAACATCGCCTTTACGAGTGCAATTCTTTCAAGTCGAAGACTCCAGATGAGAGGTTGTCTATCGTTGACACTAATAAATTATGTCACAATTGTTTGCGAAGTGGTCACGCCGCTGATCGTTGTCCTTTATTAGGGTCTTGTCGTCATTGCAAGAAACGTCATAATAGTTTGCTGCACAAATCGAATGAAAGTTCTAATAACTCTATATCAATGGCAGTAATGTCATCTTCTGAAATTCTTCTCTCTACTGCAAGGGTTAGAATTACTAATCCAGTCACTAACGACGCGATCATAGTGCGAGCTTTACTAGATAGCGGAAGTCAATCTTCGTTTGTCACAGAAAACGTTAGACTTCAGTTGAACTTGACACCCCTACCGACTAACACTAATATCGTAGGAATTGGTGATACACCACTAAAATTAAATACAGAGCGCTGTGTGCTCACTATGTATTCACAATCTAGCCAATATGAGACCTCAATGTCTTGCCTTGTTCTACCTACTATTTCAGGCAACATTCCAAAAATGGCTTTTGACATAAGTCAACTCAATTTATCTCAGTTTCAATTGGCTGATCCCAGCTTCAATGAACCATCTCCTATAGATATGCTAATTGGTGCAGACCTGTTCTGGGAAATTATAGGCTCCAAACAGCATAAACTAAATTCTGGATTACTTCGTTTACACGAATCTAAATTGGGATGGCTCGTCGCGGGTCCCATGCAACCTATTCCTATTCCTACTAAAGAAAGCGCCACGCCTAGCTATAAGCCTATTATGTGTAACTTTCTACTAAAGGAAACTAATTTGAATAGTCTAAATGATGAACTCTCCAAATTTTGGGAGCTTGAGAGCTTCCCTAAATCCAATTCTCTCACTATAGAAGAGAAACTATGCGAAAAACATTTTGTTTCTAATACGACTCGCACTAGTGAGGGTCGTTTCTGCGTCACTCTACCCCTTCGTGACAGCCCTAGCTTATTAGGCGATTCACGCAGTCTAGCTCTAAAAAGATTCTTCAATCTGGAGGCTCGCTTTAGGAAGCAACCAGCTTTGAAGGCTCTCTATGTCGAATTTATAAATGAGTATAAAAATCTCAATCATCTATCTGAATATTCAGAGCCTAATTCTAAAAATGTTTATTATCTGCCACACCATCCTGTTTTTCGAGAGCAGAGCGAGTCAACAAAACTTCGCGTTGTATTTGATGCTTCCGCACGCTCTTCTTCTGGTGTGTCCGTCAATGACCTACAAATGGTAGGCCCAACAGTCCAAAATCCTCTTTTCAATATTCTAGTTCGTTTCCGACAACATAAGTATGTTCTAACTGGAGACATCGAAAAAATGTTTCGACAGGTTCTAGTCAACGAGTCAGACCGCGATTTGCAACTCATTTTGTGGCGGGATGACGAAAGTAAGCCCATAAGAACATTGAGATTGGACACAGTCACTTATGGCTTTGCAAGCGCTAGTTTTTTGACAACACGTTGTCTCTGGCAGGTCGGTGAAGAATGTAGCGATTCTATTGTAAAAACAATCATTCAAAATGATTTGTACTGTGATGATATTCTTACAGGTGCTGATACTCCAGATCAGCTACGTTATATTCGGAACTCGATCTCCAGTGAATTTGCAAAAGGTTGTTTTCGCTTGCGCAAGTATAGGTCTAACTTGCCCGAGTTGTTGTCAGACTCTCTCAGTCAAGAAGAAGGAGAACTTACCATTAGCAATGCCACAAGTACATTAGGTATTGGTTGGCTTCCTTCTACCGATGAGTTTAACTTTCCACACGTACTAGAGCCCGAGGATAATATTACTAAGCGAAAAATATTGTCTTCAACCTTTAAGGTGTTTGACCCTCTTGGGTTACTTTCACATTGGACTATAAAGGCCAAAATTCTACTTCAAGAGTTGTGGAGTCATAAAATTGACTGGGATGAACGTGTACCCCCTGAAATCGAGTCTGCATGGTTAATTTTTGCACAGGGTTCGTCTAAGCTTTCATCTTTACATATTCCCAGGTACGTTTTATTAGATAATCCTACAACTGTTGAAGTGCATTGTTTTTGTGATGCCTCACAGCGCGCCTATGGTTGTTGTATCTATTTGAGATCTTCTAATGCCGAGGGTAAAGTCGTTACAAATCTATTATGCGCTAAATCGCGTGTAGCTCCACTTAAATCCACGACAATACCACGTTTAGAGCTATCGGCCGCAGTACTGGGTTCAGAACTCACCGCTACAATTACTGAGGCTCTACGGTGCTCTATAACCCGTCATGTATATTGGACGGATTCAACCATTGTGTTAGGGTGGTTAAATTGTAAATCTAAACTGAAAACTTTTGTAGCTAATAGAATAGCTACAATTCAAGAACTAACAGATCCCAAATCGTGGCGTTATGTGCCCACCAATCAAAATCCAGCTGATCTTGTGTCTCGTGGAGTAGACTCCGATCGAGTCAATGACCCTATATGGTGGAAGGGTCCATGTTTCCTTAGAGAACTTGAGACAGCCTGGCCTACTTTCGATGATAATGTAGAGACTAATTTGCCTGAGTTAAAGACTCACCCTGTCTTTGTGGGGGAGGCTGCGTCTTCCTCGCAAGATAGCGATATAATTCCATTTAGTAATTTTTCAAGTTTTTCCAAGCTTCAAAGAATCGTAGGGTTCATGCTAAGGTTTATAAATAATTGTAAAACACTTATGCCTAAACTTTCAGGTCCACTTCAAGTTGATGAGTTAAAAAATGCTCACAATTGTCTAATAAAATTAGCACAGAAAGATTCTTTCTCCAAAGAGCTGAACTTAATTAAGAACGGCAAGTCTTTAAAGCCCACTCTTTTGATTTCTCTTGATCCATTCTTGGATAAAGACGGCATCATCCGTGTAGGAGGTCGACTTAGCTCATCTATGTATTCCTTTGACAAGAAACACCCCATCGTGTTAAAAGGAGATCACGAGTTAACAAAATTATTATTTCGTCAGGAACACTATCGCCTACTACACGCTGGTCCTCAACTCCTTCTCGCCTCCATGAGAGAGCGTTATTGGCCGATTGGTGGGCGAAATGTTGCCAGACGCACGTCGCGTGAGTGCGTGGTTTGTCGCCGTATAAAAGGCACGACATTAACTAATATTATGGGTAACTTGCCTGTGGAACGAGTACATCCAAATTATCCATTTTGCACCACTGGTACTGACTTTGCCGGTCCGTTCTATATAGCAGACCGTAAGGGCCGGGGAGCAAAAATTGTAAAATGTTATTTATGTATTTTCGTTTGTTTTTGTTTCAAGTGTGTCCATCTTGAGGCAGTAAGTGACCTTACTATGGATGCATTTATATTAACATTGAAGCGATTTATAGCTCGTAGGGGAAAACCTAATATTATTTTTTGCGATAACGGTAGAAATTTTGTCGCAGCATCTAAAGAAATAAATATGTTTTTGAAATCCAAGTCTAATGCTACAGGTCTAGTTGATTTTGCAGCTCGCGAGGGCATCGAATTCCGCATGTCCCCGGCATACGCCCCTAATTTTGGAAGCCTTTTTGAAGCAGGTGTCAAATCGGCCAAATTCCATTTAAATCGTGTCTTAAAAAATACACATCTAACCTTCGAAGAACTATTGTCCCTATTTGCTCAGGTGGAAGCCATCCTAAATTCCAGACCTTTGTGTCCATTGAGCCCCTCACCTAACGATTTCTGTACTCTGACTCCAGGGCACTTTTTAATAGGCAGGCCGCTCACTTCTTTCCCATCGCCATGTCTGGAAGACCGTACTACAAACCTTGATAGATACCAAAGGATAGAGCAGGCTAGACAACATTTTTGGAGGCGATGGACTACGGAGTATGTCGGAGAGCTACAACAGCGCACTAAATGGAAAGTGCGTTGCAAGGAACTGTGCCTGAATGACCTCGTCGTAATTAAGGATGACGTTGCGCCACCGCTCTGTTGGAGACTAGGGCGCATTGCCAAGTTATACCCTGGGCCAGATGGAGTTCCAAGAGTCGCTGACATCGCCACCAGCCGGGGCACCGTGAAGAGAGCAATAAACAAGATATGTGTGTTGTCCAACTCAGACAACACATAGAACTATGAAGGCAAGCTTCAGCCGGGGAGGATGTCTACGCCAGTACACCACAACACTAGGCACATCCCGCCCGCGACCCCTCGCGCGGCAGCCAATGGCTATCGAACACGACAATTTAAATTTTATTCCTGCGCGCGCACTACAAATCTAGTTTTTCTATTGTTTTTCTTTTCTGTCATTCGATTCGATTTCTGTTTTTTGAAGAACAAAGAAAAATATAATTATCTAATTCTTAGCTCCAAGTATTTTATTTTAACTACTTATTAGTTCCGTAACGAACACTCGGGATTGCTCTAAGCGTGAACGTGATCTTTAAATCTACTAGATATTTGGTAAAAATGAATATAACATAAATTGCGTCTCTATTCTTTTGTTTTTTGAATAATCAAAAATGTAAACTTTCGTCGATATGGCATAGCGCCACATATATCAGTTTAAAAAAATATATTCTTTAGATATATATTAATATTCAATGTAGCTACTGTTTCCATATCAGAAATTACGTAATTTATTTTTTTATCACAAGTAAAAGTTAATTTTCAAATAAAAAGAACTGCAAGTTAATGTCTAGACAACTCTAGAAAAGTCTAGACAATCTTAACTCAGTGTTGTCGTTTACTGTAAGTTTATTTAAAGCGATTAGTTTATTTAAAGCGAAACTTCTCGAGTACAGTTAAGATGGAGCGAGATTTCATTCACAGTCGACCTTTTTAGCTTCATTAGTTGTTTCTAACGTTTAAATTAAATTTTACGTTTTAAATTAAATTAAGAACATCAAAGTACTCTTTATTTAAAGTTACATAATATAAAATGTGGCCGTTCAAATCAAAAGGGACCTTACCTTACCTTAAACGCCACAAATGTAACTTTAATGGATGTCGCGTCTGTTTATATGAACGCGATAAATTAAAAAAATACCGGCGGATTTTGTACGATTTTCACCAATAGACACTGAAATGTATAATTTGTTATGGTTTTACCCGAGCTAAGCCAAGCGCCGCCGCTAGTGCGAAATATTTGAGAAAAAATTTAATCTTAAACGCCTCCGCCTCACATAGCGTAAATAATCACGATTTTACAAATCGATGATTGAAGCAGTGGTGGTGTAATGTTTCAGATGGCCGCTTGTGAATCGAATGAATCGAAATCGATAAAAATTTAATGATGGCGCTAACATTCGGTGTGGCGTAATAAAAATAAAATATATAATTATCCACTTAAAATAATAATAATTAAACAATAGCTTAAATAATAATATCCCCTTTTTTTCCAATTTCTCGTTTCAAATTTAGTCTTCCACTCAAAGACATATCGTTAACTGCCAAACATTTCAACTGGTAACCAGAGGTTAACAGCCTCGTCGAGACTGCAGAATGCAAACCGCATGGACGGAGCGGGCACGCGAACGATGATTGTTTTTTAATTGCTAACATGCCTGTGGCGTAGCTAGGGTAGAGAGAAGCGGTGGGCCGCCCCGGGCGCGTATATTGCAAGGACGGCACAATTGCCCTATTTTGTATATACGTAGAACTCTATTCAATGGTAGTTAGGGAAAATTAAGGTGTCGACTAATTTAGTGCTATACAACCATATTGGTGCCTTTTTAATACGAATAGTAATTTTGGTTTGCTTAAATATATTTTTTTTTGCTTTTTCTTCCTTTATAACATTGGTGTTTAAACATCCTTTTAAAAAAGTATTATCTTTGTCATGAGAAGTCAACTGCTGGACTAAGGCGTTACCCAAATTTTTCTACGAAGACTAATTGAAATCAGCTTGCGTCCAGTGACTTCCAGCAATTTTGGTGATATCGTCAGATCATCTGTTTGGTCTAAGTACAGTGTTGGTCGATCGTCATCGACTCTGTGCGCTGTCTCACCCTCTAAAACTTTTATGACTTCAATGGGCGAAAGATTGTGGTTCCGCCCCGGGCGACAAGTGCCCATGATACGCCACTGACGTGCCTGCTAAATACGTCATTTTACCAACATTCTCAGGCGAACAGTTCTTGTATATTGCTTGTTATTGTTAAAGCTTAATTAGGTAAAGTACGTAAGTTGGCTGTAGATACTCATTGCATTAAAAGGCAATGATTTCTGAACGTCTAATTGGCAACTTTTTGTTGTTAATACTGTTATTGCTAAGTCTTTCAGATATAATTCGACTCTCTTAAACCTGATGACGTCATGGACAGTACTTACCATCATTTAGCATCATCTAGTCGCATACTCACTAGTAAACTAAATAGTCAACAAATCAGTATATATGCCTTCTCAATGTATATCTTTCCTACTAATATTATAAATGCCCCGTCCCCGTATCCCCCGTCCCCGTATCCCCCGTCCCCGTATCCCCCGTCCCCGTATCCCCCGTCCCCGTATGCCCCGTCCCCGTATCCCCCGTCGGGTCTTGATGGAAGATGATCTTTTTCTGATTGACCCGGGTCTTGGATGTTTATCTATATATGTATTTGTTATAAAATATAGTATCGTTGAGTTAGAGGGCTAGCTCAATCTGTGTGATTTATTCTAAGATATTTATATTTATACTCTTTCACGCAAAATATACTGGTCGGATTGTTATGAAATTTGGTACACAGGTAGAATATAACCTGGAACAACACATAGGGTACTTTTTATCCCGAAATTCCCATGGGAGCGCGGCTAGTGCACGTATATTGGATATGTAATGCTTAAGTACCCGGTGAAATATGTAGGATTAAGTTTTTTTTTTAACACCACATTGTAAATAATGTATACTCATGTTTTTGGAAATAAATGAATAATGAACGCATTCGCAATGCAGTGGAGCTGGTATAACAGAAAAGCTATTTAAAGAAAAGCTATAAAATAATAAATAATGTAATTTATCCTAAACATTGTTATGTTAATTGAGATATAAGTGTTTTTGTTAACTCGAGTTAAAATTGCACCCTGACAAAAAAAGTTGGCGTTTATTTCTCAGACTGTCTATTCCAAATAGCCATTAAGCTCGTTAGTTTTGCTCTCGAAAAAGTGTCAGTTTTGTTTTCCAAATTGACACAGCTGGTATTTCGTTTTGATCCATTTGCTTTTGTTCAGCTATATTCATGCCAAATTATATTAATTTGGCTGCAATATAGCTGAATCTATATATAAAAGCGAACAACACTCACTCACTCACGTATAACGAAGTCTCGAAAACTTGACACATGAAATTTTAAATTTATAGTTGGTAAAATAATAATAATGCATTAATTCGCTTTTGAAAATTTATCCGAAACTTTATTATTTTTGAAGCGAGGTAGATGTAAATGTTCGGCACGCGTTACGGAAAGCGGGAGTGGGACACATAGCGGGAAATGGGATGGGGCACGTTGCGGGGAACGACATGGAACAATTTGCAGGAAACGGGACAGGACAAGTTTGGGAACGAGACACGTAGCGGAAATCGTAGCGGGAAACGGGGAATTGAGCTAAAGATGACAAAAAATCCTTTACTGCAATTCACGCGTGCAGATTTTATCTTATTTACTAGCTTTTGCCCGCGTGAATTTCTATGCGAAAGCGGAACAGACATGATGTTCATACAAAGTTTCACCAACCATTTTAGTCATTTGTGGTTGATTTTTGAAAAAAAAAGTCCTTATAGGACAAAAGCTGGTTTCCCATAATACCCAGATAATGCCTAGGTAGTTATAAAAATCCATTCTTCGCTCCTTATCATCCGTAACAAGTTACTTAACGAAAATGATTTTCACTTTTACGTGGGCCTATTTTGTCGTAAGTCAATTGTTTGGTGTGATGGATGAGTGAGGGGTGTTATTGCGCTTAAGCGATTTTAACTCAGCTTTTATATTTAACCCAGTTCAGTTTTACTTTCTTTTTTATCTCAGAGCGTTTCGACCGCTGCATCCGTGCTGTCATTACGATCCGTCAATTTTATTAATAAAGGAAATAATCGTGTCGAAAATTAATCGTTCATGAAATTTACATTTCCACAGTGCAGATTAATTAGTTTAAAGCCTTATAATAAAACTAAATCTTGCCTTTGTTAAAATTTGAGACATGTTTTTGAATGTATTAATAAATATGTTAGTATTATAAAATCAAAAATGATACAATCCCAACTAATATTATAAATGCCAAAGTAAGTTTGTTTGTTTTTGTTACCACTTCACGCATTATCTTCTGGACCGATTGTTATGAAATTTGGTACACGGGTAGAAAATAACCTAGAATAACACATAGAGTTCTTTTACTCCCGAAATTCCCACGGGAGCGAAGGCCCGGGGCGGAGCTGTTACTTTTGTATATTAGTTACTATACACAAATGTAACAGATACCCAATAAGGAGTCACGTTTGGCGCCAAATTGATTTGGAGTCACGTGTCTCCCATGGCATTGGCTCTCACGTTTGCGTAGGGTCCGTCCGTTAGTTACGTACAGTTCTGAGATAATAGAAAAATGACGATAAGATTGAGATATCAACAGAGTGCCCGTAAGGATACTTTAAAAAGCAATAATATTTTTACGCCAATAATATTTTAATTTCATTTCTTTATATTACATCGTAAACAGTACAGTAAACAGTATGTCTGGTTGCCTTGCTTAGATTTTTATGCCGCGGTAATTAGAGATTTTTTAATAAATTTGGGTAAGTTTTTGTTGACACGGAAAAGAGAAATGTGTTGACTAGCGTATTTATTCTACGTATAATTTTGCTACTACCTTTGTTTGGTGTGTAAATCTTTAATAATGTGTTGTACATTTGTAACAGACAAGTGTTGTACATTTGTAAAAAAGAACAAGATCTAGGCTCACATTTGTATGTAATAAATACCGACAATTCCAGTATTTATATGTCAAATTGTCAAATAAATGTCAAAACAACTGTCTATTTAACTATGTAGCTACGTTAAATCATAATAAAGTCGTCTCTGAATAAACTCTGGTGTTTTGTTACATAGCTTTTCTTATATACTAAACGACAGGTATGAATTGCGGCCATACCTTTTTTATTTCCCAGACGTTTCGGATCTTTGTAACAATGGTATGTGCGCTTTAAATACCTGTGGTTTAGTATATCAATATTTATATTAAATCTTTTCTTTCTCTGATCTAAGGTCCAACGTGATCTTGTAACTTTCTCAGAAATTGGTAAGAAACAGGATTGATTTTACTGAGAAATAAGGTCGATGACCCAAGTAGGTACAAAGTATTGTAATATAAACTACCAAATTATTGTCATTTAATAAAATAGCTATTATAGTTTTGAAGTGCCTCTGACGTTTCGCTTACCCAATATATAGGGTAGGTCATGTTGTGGAATACGAACATATTTTTTTAGACTTACGTCATTGCCCCCTATTAGGTACGCCACTTCAGATTAAGCAAAGGTTACAAGCATTAAAAAAAAAAAATATGACGCAATAGATACTTACAGTCATGCCCCATTGCTCCGTTACTTTCTACGTCCGTTGACAGACAACGCAGAACAACGCAAAAATTGTATGAACGATGTACGTCAACTCACATCAGTGTCAAAACCTATACAAAACAACGGCGACCTACAACATGGTGTGTGGACGCAACGGAACGCGAACGAGTATTGGGCATGACTCTATTTCTTTAGCACTGGTGACAGTCATTAAATGTTCAGCGTGGCTTTGTAGTAGTCGAATAATGATTAAATATCCAATCTAACTAGATAAGAAAATTTATGGAATTCACCTAGGTATATAACATGACCCATCTTCATCACTACAAAGTATAAAACAAAGTCGCTTCCCGATGTCTGTCTGTATGTCCCCATGTACGCATAAAACTAGCTACGCAACGGATTTTGATGTGGTTTTTTTTTTAAATAGAGAGATGTGATTCCCAAGGATCATTTAGATGTAATAATTTATTATGAATTTACGAGACCGAAGCCGGGACGGGCCGCTAGTTATCTATAAGGAAAGCTAGAACCTTAGTGTTGACATGTAGTGGTTTATAATATACTAGATGTTGTCCTAGATGAAGCGGTGGTGGTGTAATGGTTAAGACCCCCGCCTAAGGATGGAAAGGTCCCAGGTTAGAATCCTACTCGTGCCACACGAGTTTGTATACCAATCTGACTCATGTATAGTAGTTTTCATAGATCACCACTTGCTTCCGGTGAAGGAAAAACAACGTGAGGAAACCTGCACAATTATTGATTATTAACTTGTGTGTGAAATGGAGAAGGCAATGGCAAACCACCCCATTAATAATGCCAAGAAAGTCGTTACGTGTGTTTCATTCCGTGTAATGACCACGACCCTCAGTCATGAAGAATACGACTATGAAGCGATGTTGCCCGAGGCTTCGCTCCCGTGGTAATTTTGAAATAAAATATAGCCTATAGCAATCTTGGATAATGTACCTTTCTTATAGTGAAAAATTTTTGAAATAGGTTCGATAGTTTCGGAGATTACCCGCCTCAAACATAAAAACACACAAACGCTTACCACTTTATAATAATAGTATAGAGTATAAATAAATTAAAACATTATATTCAAGTTCTGATTATTGAAATATATATTAAAAAAATATGCACTACGTCTTTTAAATTCCCGACGACGAAGCATGAAAAGATTTATCAAGGAAACGAAGTCTGCGTACGTCCTTTTCATCTCGACTATGTTTTGCATAGCAGACAATACGGGAACTTGCTACAGTAATGAGGATGACAAAAACTGCATTAAGACGAATGAAGACAATCTGATTTGTATATAGTTAGTTGTGTGATATTATATTCTTGTATTTTTCATTGGTGCAATAAAAGGATTGCATTGTTATAGTTTATGACAATGGAAGTAATGTTATTTATTTAAATAAGATAAATAATCAAAGTATGTCGCAATAAATTCTTTAGAGGACACAAAAAATAACTAGGTGTCTTGTAAAAATTATTAGGTTTTTTTTATCAAATAAATTTGGCTAATTTGGCTGAAAAACCCTCCGGGACCATTGATATATATATATATATATATATATATATAATATTATATCGTTTACAAAGAGTATATCTATATTTATTAAAACATAACGAATTAAAATTTAATACTTACTCGTAAACCAGTCGGACGACATCAAAAAGTTCGACAAAGAATGGCAAGAGGATAGGAACGCGTGGAGGAAGTTAGGGGAGGCTTTTGCCCAGCAGTGGGACTCAAACAGCTAATAAAATAAAAATACTAAAATATTCTTTGCAAAAATGCCAGTCTTGAGGTAAAGTGCCCAAAAGCCTGTCAGCATTACCACGATGCACGAGCATAAAAAGATTTAAAAATAATTATTTAAATGATATATTTAAAAATAATGCTTGTGATTTTTCATCGTAAACTGGGGCAAAGAATAAAAAATTTGAATTTCCTAAAATTAAACCGAAAGTTTTTATCAAAGACCGAGCGAAAGGTCAACGTCCGGAATGTATATCAACATTTCATCCAGCATCCGAGCAGATAAAAGTTAATGGACCAACTTACCACAAATTATACCCACAGGGCATATTTTTTGCTACTACCATATCTACAACGCAAATGTTTAAGTAATTTATACATTTTCCACTGCCGTAGCTTTTCAAAATGGCTGACAAATATCAGTAAATACTTCTATCATTATGCAACGCGAATGTTTAAAAGTCGTTACTTCTCGTGTCCGCGGTTGTTTTTGTGGCTGTGACACCCGCACGCCGGGATGCAGATTAGAAATAAACGATTTCAATTTTGGCTTTAGGCTCCGATTTTATGACCGATATGAGCCAGTTTGACGTCAACCAACTTTGAGAATACTGTTGTTATCTGTTCGCTTTTATATTTATTGCTGTGCGGCTTTCACTTTATAATACACTAGGCTCTATCTATTGCAAACGTTTTAGTAGGAATTCTATTAGCTATTAAGGTTCTATATTCTTAGCTATCTGTCGCTGATCTCCGCATGTTCGGAGCTATGACGCCGCGAAGCACGGGACCGCGTAAAGAATTGAAATTTTGAAGATAAACATTGATTTTTCAACGGGCCGCCCGCCTGAAGTCAACTCTTCTTCTTAGCCATTAAGTTTTTATATTCTTTAGGTACAGCATTAAACCAAATTACTAATTTATATCAATTCGAGCACTCCAGAGTACAACCACAATCATTAACGTCACAGGTTAACCCGGTCAGTGGCCAGATTGATTCGGGGTCGTTTCGACTTGCGACCTGATAAATGGTTCACACCATTACTGCATTCATGGTAGACTAATTACTCCTGACTTTAGGCTAAAATAGGGTTTATGCACAAGTGCAATTATTTGTATAGTCATGAAATAAATAATTTTAGTGATACTGTTGTTAATCATTAGTTACCTAAATAATAAGAAGGCAAGCCTCCCGTCCTCTCTTCTAGCATTTTTTGGCAACCCATCTCGTGGCCGATCATTGCGGAAGTACCTGACCTTACTTAGTTATTGTACACGTGAATTACTGTCTTATAGATAACTAGATGTTGCCCGGGGCTTCGCTCCAGTGGGAATTTTGAGCCAAAATATAGCCTATAGTAATCTTGGATAAAGTACCTTTCTAATGGTGAAATAATTTTTGAAATCGGATCGATAGTTTTGGAGATCAAACACACAAACTCACAAAGTTTTGTCGTGGCGTGTTGAAAGAATAAAAAATTGAGATCAGTGTATTATTCTATAAAACCTTCCAACTTTTTACTCCAGGTCAAAAAATCGTATCATTTTTTAATAAACCGCTCACCTACTCTCAGCAACAGTGCTCTCCATTAACCAGGGTCGATTCCAGTAATCGTCTCTTTATTTCCCACAGCTAATGGGCGCATGCGGACGAAAAATGGCGTCCCCTTAAATGGCGCGCTTCTGAATAGCCATTAAAACTGGTGAATGGTAATAATGATAGGATTCCTGTTAGCTATTGCCCAGATCTTTAGAACTGATATTAATTATGATTTCAAGATTTGAATTATATATAAAAAAATATTTTCAAACTTATTGATCAATTTCATTAAGCTTGATGTGCCATTGAGTGTACGTTAATTATGGTTTAAACACAGATAGCTGTTAGTAGCATAAATTATAATTGCACATCACAATAGAGAGAGAGCAATTGAGAAACAAACGAACAAATTCAGATATCCATACTTTTTAATAATATAAATGCGAGTCTGTCTGTTTGTTTCGCTTTCACGGCTAAAAAACTGGATCGAATTTGATAGACATATAGTTAAAGACAATATTGTTAGTGTTAAAGACAATATTGAACATCACATGTCGAGTAATGTTGGAATATACCGATAGAAAAAATTTTTTTTCTATATCTTTTTTTCTACAGTAATTTTACTGTGATATATAAATAACATATTTTGGTCACCCGTTTAATGACAGTTTGTTTATTAATTAAGTTAAGTAATTATGTTGAATACGAGAATACTGAATTGCTGTTTATTTATCATTTAAAATTTTTTTACGGATTTTCATCTAAGCATAATTTTAAAATAATGATGTTTTTTTTTGAGTTTCATAAGATCTCGCTACAAAGCTTACCCCCTTATTAATAAAAACGTTATTCTCTAATTATTTGTATTGTCTCGTTCTTCCAATGTCAAATACTGAGAGAGAGAGAGGGACAAAACATAGAAAGACTACTCCAAGTCTAATCAGATAATTAAATGTTTATTAATAATGTAGTAACTGTTGAACGATTTTCCAAATGTTTATACAGTCTGTACTTGTATGAGAAGCGGTGGTGGTGTAATGGTTAAGACGCCCGCCTGTGGATCGAAAGGTCCCAGGTTCGAATCCCACTCGTGCCACATGAGTTTGTATACCAATTTGACTCGTGTATAGTATTTTTCAGTTTTCATCGACCACCACTTGCTTCCGGTGAACATCGTGAGGAAACCTGCACACTGGTTGATTATTAATTTGTGTGTGAAATGGAGAAGGCAATGGCAAACCACTCCATTAATAATGCCAAGAAAGTTGTTGTGTGTGTTTCATTCCACGTAATAACCACGACCCTCAGCCATGAGGAATACGACTATGAAGAGACAAATATATTTACATTACAACATATACTACTTCATGTGTAATGATTCGCCGATCTGTCTTATCTTCAATATTGTCCCTTGTCGCTGGCGCGTACTTCCGCCACAAGAGTAAAGATATTGATCAGAGGCATATCCTGTTATATTCATATAAGTATATAAGTATTACACAGTTATTACGTGTTTTGTTCTGACAATTAGGTATGCCGACGACCGTGTTAACTAAAGACGAAAGAGTAGGAAAGAGGACCCTGGGCTCCGACGCTCAAAGGCTGGTGAAGTATCCAGAGAAACGCTTAAAGACTTATAAATACACGGGAAAAAATAAATATAGTTTTAAAAACAGATATGTATCTGTTTTATTTTTAATTTTAATATGAGTACATTTTTTGACATTTGTGTTTCGATCGAATTTTCAGTCCAAGAATAAGAATGTCTTTATCTGTATTGAATGGGTACAAATCATTCAATACTGATAAAGACATTCTTTATTTCTTTATTTGTCATTATTATTTTTAATTTTTTAACTTTTCGTTTTTTATGTATATTATAGTATTTCTCAAAAAGCTAAAATCAATTGAGATTCCGGATTGACTAATAAAAATAAATACTAAAAGAAACTCATCTAAACCGTGTTGCAGTAAACTTAATGCTCTGTACCGTATCTTAACTCATGTGCTTCCGCCCAGGGTGTGGAACTTATGAATGCTCGGTTATCTGTTCCTGTAATACTGCCAAGGGCGTGTTTGCATGGATTCGGTAGGAAATGATGGGGACAACCCTATTGGTACTAATGCGGTGTATTTGCGGCCTATTGAAAGGGGGACGAGGAGGAAATTACAGAATATGCAGCCCTAAAAGTTAATTGCATATTTTAAAAGCCATTTCAAAAATCACGATAAACTAAAACTACAGTTTTTGGTTAATATTCTGTTTCGAGTGAGTCTAAAAAAACGACCAACTCTCTTTCTCATCTCTAGCGTTTCTTCCTCAGCCTATAAGCGACGGAGCCCATGTTCCGCTGAAACCTGACAAATAATGCCCCGGTTTCTTCCCCAGCCGTTGAGCGTCGGAGCCCAGGGTCCGCTAAAAACTCTCAAATAACAAGTGCAAGAGGTGAATATTTTCAAACGATATTAATATGTAAAAATGCGAAAATAATACTTCCTATGAAACGACAGTGTAACTTATAGGTTGTAGTACCTAATATCGTAAATACACGAAAATAGAAACACGAGGGCACCGGACATGGCAGAGGGAGACAGAAAATAGGTAGGAGGCAGGAAATAAAGCTTTAGGTGTATAATTTATTACGATTTTACCCGGCGAGCGAAGCCGGGACGGACCTCTAGTAAATTATAATTGACACAACATTACATCAAAGTAAATTTTATTCAACAAATGGTTAACTCCTTTAGTTCACCATTTGTTGAATAAAATTTACTTTGAGACATCAAGAATTTATATTTCGAATCGCAAGAGTTAAGAGTTCGATAAAAAAAGAAACTTATTCAGCTAAAATATTATATTATCCATTCGCTTCAAACGACTGTTAAAATTCTGAGCCACAAAAAACGCTGACAAAGAGTAACATTCAGCACTCCTTATCTCGCATCTCCCGGAAGATTTCCACGAAACGAAGTGAATTTAAAATATTCCGCAATAACACCCTTCATTACCAGGTGTCAGTTTATTGAATCCGGCGAAAAATCTGTTTCAAATAAAAAGGTGGGCGGAATATACAAGGCTTTGGTGCTCCGATCACGGAAAAAGGAGATATGTTTTGTATTCCGTCGAAATACAAAAGGCAGTAAAGATTTTTGAAGTGAAAACTTCTTTAGCGGCATTGTGCACTTTTTGCGATGGGTAAAAAATGTTAATGATACGTGAACTGATCGAAAATTCATAGGACGTCAAAAATGCACAACGTTTATATACAAGCTTTAACTTCTGCCGGCACTCCCGGAGTGCAACCAGTTTTTTTTTTTATCACTTTTTATATACATTATATAAATATTGGTGTTTTATACCATGCGAAGTATTCTTTTTTTAGATCTAATGCAATATATGAATATATTTGTTTACATATCTAAACAAATAACTATTGACTGCTTAAGTCTTACTAAATTAATCAAACTTGTATTGTATTTAGAGCCTTGAATTTCAACAAAACTTTGGTTGAAACTGTTTATAACCGAGTATTGTTATACGTAAAAATCCTGTTATGACAACAATTAATTAAATAACCAAATATATTTTTATTTACTTACGCTGTTAAATTATATGGTTTGTCATCAAGATATATTAGGTATATACTTCTCTCTAGAAGTCAAACACAAACAGTGACAACAAGTGATGTCACATTTCTTAGTATCAAAAACATTTTAATTATACTACAAATACCATTAATACATTGTTCAGACCTCAAGTTGAGACGGGAAAGGGCTCTTCAATGAAATTTTGTATTTCTTGAAATTTAACGGGAATTATTTTATTTTTAATAAATTCGTTACAATGGTATGTGCACCGGTAGATAGAATTGATCGTAGTGACGTTGCTTCACAGTTGCCACAGAACATGAAGGCCTGTCGCAGCATTGCTAACGTCAGGATGCTTGTGGCAGCTCCCGCTCCACATTAGATGGCGCTAGCGGTCGTAACAACATAAAAAATAAATAATAAATAAAAAAATGCTTTTTTGGATGCATTTATAAATTTAATTTTTGACCCAAGTAGGTAACTATCCTATTATATACTAAAATGTACTCAGAAACTAATATATAACCTTTTCGTTCTGTAATCTAAAACGTAGACCTAAATCATCGCGACAAGGTTAATGGGGTTGAAACTGGGTTGAAAGCCGCAGCCGGAGGCGGTCACGTAGCTAAGAAATTTAATAAAATACTGGCTACCTCCCGCGATTGTACTCAATCTCTGTTTATTGGATGTCTTGATATTTAAATTAAATTAGCGGCTTGCCCTATCTGCGCTCGGGTAAACCCGTAACAATATTATAAATGCGAATCTGGCTATCTATCTGTCTGACTGTTCCGCTTTCACGGCTAAACCGCTGGACCGATTTTGATGAAATTTGGTATACATATAGTTAAAGGCTCCCATTCAAAAATCAACCCCCAATTGACTACATAGGGGGGTGAAGGTTTGTGTTTCGCTTTCGTAGGATAACTCATGCGGGCGAAGCCGCGGTCAAAATCTACTTCATAAAACCTTCCTAACCAATAGATATTGAGTGAGTGAGGAATCACACTATCTATTGGTGTAAACATGTAACAATTCGTCCATTAGTTTTTGAGTTTATCGCGTTAATACAGACAGACGCGACAGACAGCGGGGATCTTTTAATAATATATAAGGACCAGAAGGTGATTTTCGATTTCGTGTAAACACGCATGGAAGATCTCCCTGACAATAATGAGGGCTTGTGTGAAATATTTCATTTAAGTAAAAAAATAAATATTTTATTCAATTTCTCAGTGTTCATCTTTGAGTCTAAAATCTTTCTTAGTATTAAACCATCAATATGATCTGTGTAATATGTAACACAATGTGCAGAAGTTATTCTCCGAAGAGATTAAACTTGCATCTGTTTGCGGCTGTATAGGCGACAGTACGAGAAACTTTGACTGCGGGAGACACACGGAGTTATAATTGGGACTGGACCGCGGACAGCTGAATTTAAATTTTTATTTTTATTCGTACACTTACTCGTACTAGATTACCTGCAAAGGACGGACTTGTCTATAACTCAACCTTCGGTATACACTATAGCTAAGATTAAGAACACAATACCCTGTGTGAATTCACGCGTATATTCATAATGTTAATGTTTGTTTTTGTACTGTTTGATACACTATCGAATTGAGTTAGCATGTGGCCTATAATGTTATGTGTAATTTATAAATAAAGCAATCAGTATAATTAAAATAAGTAAAAAAAAAGAATTAAGTCGATATTTTGTAGTTGTGTAATTGATAGTATTGAATGAAATGCAACAGAATGAGAAATTATTTATTTTCAAACAGATAAGTTTCCACGTCTATGTGCGGCGTGTAGTTCCGCCCTAGAATAAGAACACTCCATGCCCTTCCATATCGTACGAGGCGACTAAGGGACCCAAAGCCTTAAATAAAAATTTATAAAATAAATTTAAAAAAACGTCAATCATAGCCAAATTTTCCAAATTTATTGGCATCTTTTTTACGCTAACTACGGCTTTGGGGCGTCACAGCTCCGAATGAATCTGGGAACACGCGAAGATGAGAGTGAGATAGTTTCTATGTTTTAGACCAGCGTGGATATAAACAGCATATAAAATTAATTTTCATTAATATGTAATACAATACTTAATCTAATACTGAAATCGTAGGATATCGTCGACGCGTAAAGAAAACGACTCCGTATGTTTCCACAAAGGTCGCACGGGACAAACTTTTGTTAGTGTCATCTGGAGAGAAATTTAGAATTTAGTCTTTGCTTACTTCGTCATTGCTCGCGGCATATCGTTGTTTGTTATTAGATTTATGCTCCAAAAACTTTTACGTGGAAGAAGTTTTAAGATTTAAATAGACCAATGCTGATTTAGTATGTTTTATTTGAAGTTTAAATTAGATTATTGAATGGAACCTCTTTTAGTATATTTCTCTTCAAAATTTTGTTATTTATATATTTATAACGCTCCAACGAAACAATTTAACACGTGTAAATATATTTGTTTTTCAGTTTGAAACCATATCAGCAATTTGAAAATATATCTAAATTTTTAACAATAATACTGGCATACCGAGACAATAAAGAAAAAAATATTAAAAACTCGTCAGTCTCAATCATCTCTCGTGATTTTAAATTAAACGATATCGTAATTTTACCATTGTTAAAATCAAACAAAATTTTCCTATGAAAAGTGCTCGTTTTTATCACAAACAAACAAGATATCCGGCCCTATGCCCGGAGAGAATATCTTGTTCTCGCGGTAAACAAAATAAAAATAAAATAAATAATAAAAGAATAAACAAAGGCAAAGAAGATAAATATAGAAAATAAGGACGCATTACATGGAGTCGTTGGCAGTACATTATATTTCAGATTTGGGGCCACGAAAACTACAAATTAAAAGTGATAAACTTTATTATTTTCTGCAATTTTCATACTCTATTCGATTTCCATTCCTTGGCCGATTTTATCTATAGCTACGCTCTTTATTATATTGTGGTTAAGTTAAGTTGTGTAAATTCTTATTTAATTTATTGAAAACTTCTCGCTGCATTTGATATAGCTATAATTTATGCTCTCTCTATGTACACTTAGATATTTAAAACTACGCAACGAATCTAAATTCGTTGCGTATCTAAATACGGGTTTCTTTATAGATAGAGTGATTTAAGAGGAAGGTGTATATGTATAATATATTGTAGTTTTACCCGAGCGAAGCCGAGACCGACCGCTAGTAGAAAAAATAAACTGACTTCTTTAAAGAAAAGACGCGGTGAATTTTGTTTCGCCGCTTTTCTTCACCTGCGCTTTGGAAGTCAGCGTTAGACTTAGTTTCAAATGAATTTTGTCGTGAATAAATGGTTTTTAATTTCAATGGGACCCATTTCAACAGCTGTTGTTTACCTCGTGAGAAGCACGCAATGCTAGTTTTTTTTACTTAATAATAAATATATGAAATATGTTTAGCAGTAGACGGATATATTCTGAGAAAAAATAAATAATTAAAAACCTCTAGTTTCGCGGCCCAACTTCGACAAAGGGAACTCGAAACAACATACAAGCAGTACATTTTTCCAACGTCAAAAACAACTTTTATATTATAAATTGCATTATCCCATTGGGGGTGTAACCGCGAAAGTAATGTGTCGATGAGGAATAAGAGAAAAGTAATGGAATAAACGGAATAAAATATATTACTGGATTCTTTCATTGTCCTTCACAAGATGTTGGATTTTTTTCACAACCGATATCGCTGTAGTATTGATGCGGTGGTGGTGTAATGGTTAAGACGCCCGCCTATGGATCAAAAGGTCACAGGTTCGTATCCTACTCGTGCCATTATATGAGTTTGTATACCAATCTAACTACGTTCATAGATTTCCGGTGAAGGAAAACATCGTGAGGAAACCTGCTCGCTGATGGACAGTTTAGTTCACTAGTGTGTATGCGACTACCTGCCACTAGATGGCGGTAAGTCGTAAAAGTCATGTCAGACGCCTTTAGGCGATTTGAATAAAATTGGACAATGGATATGACGATGATGATCGGTGTAGTTTATTCGTTAGAAGAAAACATATTAATTATAATACCTGTTTACAATAAAACGTCAGAAATGTTGCACTTATTTAGTGGACTAATTGGAATTAGATTTTTTAACCTCATTTTTATTACTACGATCCTAGATAGGTGTAAATAATATTAATAATTAATAATAAAGGTAGATGTCCGCACTCACTCCATAAACCATAAATCTAGCCCACTAACATCACATACACATAATCCAAATCACGTAGATCCCTTCTCGGCAATAGTCTAGCAGCTGCGGGGGACTGTCCGTTGGTGTTCCCGATGGTACACCAAGGGATAGATCTCTACAGATGCAGCCATCTCATTTTAGAATAAAAAGGTACAAAAAGGCCTCTTCAATGTTGGCTTCGGCCCCATGAAAGCCTCAAAGGACCGGGTCCCAATGGGCCCGTGGATGAAAATGCATACGAATAATAATAATAATATATAATAATATATAATAATATATAATAATATAATAGGACGAACTACACAGATTGAGCTAGCCCCAAAGCAAGTTCGAGACTTGTGTCTTGGGATAACTAACTCAACGATACTATATTTTATAACAAATACATATATAGATAAACATCCATGACCCGGGCCAATCAGAAAAAGATCATTTTCCATCATGGCCCGACTGGGAATCGAACCCGGGACCTCTCGGTTCAGTGGCAAGAATTTTACCACTACGCCACCGAGGTCGACAAGGTAGGTACTGAAGAACAAATTAATACCTTATTATTACTAAATTATTGTTAGATAAAGTAAATAATTTATTCATATAGTGAAAAATACAGCGTTGTATGTATTAAAATATTCTGATCCTAGTCATAACTGTAACATAGTTCTGAAGACAGATGGAATCTAGGAACTTGTCTGGACTTAGACTGGTAGTTCTAAGCTGAAATTAATTTTAATTTAAACGTTTTGCACTCTGTTTAGTTCAAGTTTAGCAGACATTGCTCAAAGCTGCATTGTTTCGCTAAACAGATTGTTTGAAATACTATTTTCATATATTTCTATTTTGTTTCGTAGCAATTTTAATTATACCGCACTAATAGCTTATATGGAAAACTATGTATAAGAAATACATAAATATGTATTTCTGAATAGCGAACACAAACCGGTAATCATAGCGTAAAATACTCACCGACTGGGTGGTCGGGTGACCTAATCAAACTTAGAAAAAAACGCTTGATACTGACCACTTCCAATCGGTCAATCTAAATACTTTTGCCCACAAAAACAAGGAAAAGAAACCATTTCACCAATAAAGTCTTTTGTTTTTAACCCCCGACGCAAAAAATGGGGTGATATAAATTTGTACCGCTAAGTGTGTCTGTCTGTCTACGTGGCGAATCGATTGAGAAGCGGTCCTTTTATTTGATAGCTAGTTTTATGCGGTGGTTCTTAGATAAGTTTCATCAAAATTAGTTAAGCTGTTTAAAAGTTGTAGCGAAGTGAATATTGAAAATCGGGGTTTTTTTCATTAGTCTAACAAAGAAACTAGTATGAATTTCAGTGTTTTCAAACTCAACAACATAAAAATGTAAATACGAATTAAAAATTTAGTATTTAAAAACAAATACTCGTGTGAACGACTCACAGGTATCTCACCAACATATGTGTGATATGTGGGAATTAAACTTTAAACGGAGTGTACGAGTATAAACCCGTGTCTAACACGCGAGGTTAGCGGGGGAGAATTGAAATTTAAAACTATGGCTTCAAATGACCCTTTTATGGGAAATTAAGCAATTTTATAGAACGTGAAGCGGTGGTGATGCAATGATTATGGTTAAGACGCCCGCCTGTTGATCGAAAGGTCCCAGGTTCGAATCCTACTCGTGCCACATGAGTTTGTATAAGGAAAACATCGTAAGAAACCGGCACACTAGTTGATTCTTATTAACTTGTATATGAAATGGAGAAGGCAATGGCAAACCATTCCATTTATAATGCCAATAAAGTTGTTGTGTGTGTTTCATTCCACGTAACAACCACGACCCTCAGCCATGAGGAATACGACTATGAAGAAGAATACATTTTTATGTACCTAGTGTGTACCGTCAGTTCGCGGCATCGGCTGCTGTTCTTGACGGCGGAGGTCCACTCGTGCACCGCGAGGCACGCGCCCACTAACCGGGCCGTATCGCTTCTCAGCGCCGTGATTGCTCAACTATGAATATATAATACAACTAAAAACAAAAACTCACGTGGCACGAGTAGGATTCGAACCTGGGACCTTTTGATCAACAGGCGGGCGTCTTAACCATTACACTACCACCGCTTCGAATGTTTTGCAGTACACTTATTTTTCCGTGGCAGTACATAATATATATTTAGGAAGGTGTACGTGTAAAATTTATTATGGTTTTGTCTGAGCGAAGCTGAGACGAGCCGCTAGTTTTACCATATAAAATGTCACTTTATAGAATACTAGCTTTTGTCCGCGTCTTCGCCCACGGAAATTTCCCACAAGATTCTTTTCCATACTTCAAAATTTAATATGTATGCAAAATTTCAAGAAGATTGGTTAAGCAGATAGAACGTGAAGAGGAAACAAACAAACTTACTTTCGCATTTAGCTATTCGTTAGGATTCTTCAGTTCACTAGGCTTTCTGGTATCATTTATCAAGTACAGCCAAAGTTGTATGACCCATATTGGTAAATCCTACACATCTATATCAGGTTATTACTTCTCTTAGCTGCGATGCCTCGAAGCCCTTAGGCTTCGTCCACGTAAAAAAAAAACAAATTTTAAATCGTCGTTTGAATTGTCTATAAATTTCCGACCGGCGCACTTGCCGACATCAACCCTTCTGGGCAATACTGTTGTTACCTATCAGCTGTCAAGTCTGTTCTTTTCCTTTATTCTCCTCTAATAACATCCAAAACAAGATATAAATCTCCAGATATCCAACTTCAAACAAAAAATCTCCTAAATCCAATGCTCTATATTGATGTGAAGAAAGGACAGACAAACACACATTGTAATAGTTGTATATAGAGTATGAATTGTTAAAACTGATAAGTATACTTGTGAGCTACGATTGATTTCCATTTAGCAGTGAATTTCACTAAATTAACAGGAAAGCCCTTGAAATAATCTGAAGGACTTGCTAGTAAAACTCGCAATCGCGATAGCGAAAGAGCTTATGATACTATTCCAGATAGACTTTTAAAAATTATAATGTTGTACATTTTACAAAAAGTAACAATATAACAATGATTGTATTTAAGTAGTATAATATGAAACATATTTAAAAAATCATCATCAGTCTACCCTTATCCCACTTTATGTGAGGTCGGTATAGCATGTCAGTCTCCTCCACTTCTCCCTGTCAGATGTTGACAGATCTGTTACTACTATTTTAGTCATATCCTGCCTAATGCACTCAATCCACCTCTATAACAACGCAAAGAACGCATAAAAATGTGAAAAGCGAACTTTACTTTTCTTAACTACTTTTTAAAAGGCTGTTTATTCAAGTTTTTTTTAATATTAAATAATTCTTTTTATTGTACAACTAATTCTTACACACATTTTCCACAGGAAAGTACCTAAATACAGCTAGATAGATAAATAATCCGTATGTAGTAGAGTACAAATTTTCAGTATTAAATCCAGTAACCTTACCAATAAAACAAAAAACGCAAGCAAGCATGACTCAGTACATAAGCTATCAGATTTAATCGTGTACCGAAAAGAAAATTCCTAAATTGGAGATCATTCGATAAGGGGCTATTACTTCGGAGTTTTCCACCTGAAACTTGGTACGCAAGGCTATATATTAACAAGTTCTCAACATACAAGCTGCTCAAGTTTACACGTGATTCTTTTTCAACGACTTAAGGCGATTACTCCTCGCCCACTTGCGCCACATCACATTTTCTAATAATTTCTTTCATTTTTTAGCGAAAATAAAAACAAATGTATTTTAACGTATTCTGCCACAAACCATAAATAACTCTATTAGAAAGTATTATAATTATCTTTAATACAATGTGGCCACGGTAGATTAAAAAGAATTCAGTGGTATTTACCACCGTTTTCGATTTAAATTACTGTAACTAAACTATATAATGCAATAGAAAACTGTAACTATTTTCTAATAAAACTCTTTATGTAGTGTGGGATAATCTGTATTTATATAATTTTCTTAATTTTCGCTAAGAATAGCTAAGATGGCGCTTGTGTGCAAGAATCGCCTCGTAATATAATCGCTTTAACTACTATGTTAGGAACATTTTTTTAAAAGATTGAAAATTGACTTTTCTTTAATGATATAGTTTAGTTAATATTTGACCTAATGATTTTTAATACATTTTTCATGGATTTAAAACAATAAAATATGAATAGGCTCTTCAAATTTATTACTCGTTATTTTTAAAATATTCATTATGTTATGTAAATGTACAAACTGTTTGATTTTGATTACATACATTCTTGTACTTGATAAAACATCAAGTCGGAAAATTTGTTTTCGGTTTTAAATTATACGGTTCTTGGGACTTTTAATTAAGAAATGATTTCCATAGGACATGCTTCGAAACTTAATTTCATCGAAACAACAATAATTTTAGACAGAAAATTATAATAACACGAACAAAAATATGTCTATACAAAGTGAATATTTTATGAAAGTTAGTGTAAAATAATAAAAAGTAACAAAGTCAAAACGTGGCGCACGTCCCAATAACGGTTGTTCAAAAAGCAATATAGCGGGGACAAATATTTAATTCGTTCCAAGAGCAATTTGAAATGGCTAAAAGTCAAGAGCGGCGCTGCTCCGTCTCTGCCGTGCACGTCCAGAGTTTTATTGTTGATATTTTTAACCCTCAATACAAGAGGGATGTGTTGTATATCATATTTTGTTACTTTAAAATATTAGTTGTTCGCCGCGAACTTGGACCTCGCGAACACAATTTTTTTTTTTACAAAATTGTTAATATTTCAAAAACGGCTTAACCGATTTAGTTGCCCCACGAACTTATAAATTCTATTGAAAGAAACTGCATATCTTTTAAATGATTGGTCGAAAAGTGCTTTAAACGATGTGGTATTAAACTTATTTTATTTTACATTTTTTATTTCCTTTCTTGTTGGCTGGCGACGAAAAAGAAGCCGCCTCAGAGCAAGATGGACGGCAAGACGGACGGCCGATTTAGATGCGACGGTAAATAGTGGAGGAGTTACGCAATGGACAGAGGTGGATGGCGATGTAGAGGAGAGGCTTTTGCCCAGCAGTGGGACTGCACAGACTATAAAAAAATCCTTTCTATAAAATTTCTCTAGTTTTCCTCATTTTTTGGGGTGGCCATAGTTCAATGAATCACTCTTCATCGAAAACACGTTTCGCCGAAAAAAATTCTCAAAATCGAGATAAACTTGAATTAAAATAATCGTTAAATTCAGTTCTGCTCGACATCATTAGGTTAGGGTAGATAAGAGCACGATAACAAACTTAGAGAAACTTGAAATATAAAAAAAAAAAATCGGCGAAAAATGCTTTCGATGAAAAGTGATTCTGTGAATTGTAACCCCACATTATTCTCACTCAATCACAAGATAAAGGTCTTACTCTTTTATCTTGCATTTTCCTTTATTATATCTCTTATCATGCCGTGTTACCAGTTTTACCACCAATATGTTGAATATTAGCTGTCAAAGCTACGCCCCTAGTCTCTTCGGACGATATACGGGGGAAATGGATTGATCCTATCTTAATAGTGGGCAAACAACGCCACAAATCTATCTCTGTCATCTTAGCCATCATTCCACGGTTTCTTCCTCAGTCGCTAACCGTCAAAACCCATCAGGGTTCGCTGTCCTAATCTCTACCTTTAGTTTTTGACGACCTCGGTGGCGCAGTGGTAAAGTGCTTGCCTCTAAACCGAGAGATCCCGGTTTCGATCCCCGGTCGTGTCATGATGGAAATTGATCTTTTTCTAATTGGCCCGGGTCTTGGAAGTATATCTTAATCTATATTTATTTAGTTAGTATTTGTTATAAACTATAATATTGTTGAGTTAGTAATCAATAACACAAGTCTCGAAATTACTTTGGGGCCAACTCAAACTGTGTAATTTGTCCTTATTTATTTATTTATTTAGTGTCCAGTTCATTGCCATGCAAGTCCACCTTGACGAAAGCAAGTAACGTATCATCAATCAAAATCTAGAATCAAGATTTCGAATTGAATCCAATCGCAGCGTTAGTAGGCAATGCTCGTTGCAGCGATTGGACATCGAAAATGCAATCGGCTGAGAGCTCATACGTATACGGTGTTAAATATACAACGACATACGTTACACTTGAATGTTATCGCCGTTTCGGTGTTCGGTGTAAATTGTGAGAGAAAATAAAAAATAACGGCCACCATTTTCTTGTGAGGTTTTACTGTATAATTTTTATTTCAGTATCTCTGATATCTAAGCATGTGGTTTCATTTTTGGCTGTGTTGTTTCTAAGACTGGGGTCTGTTGAAAAAAATTATAAAAATTTTAAAATTCGTTATCTTATGACCGACAACCTGTCTAACATGTCTAACTGACGTGAAAAAGTGCCTGTGAAGGCCTAATTTCTGAATAAATGATTTGATTTTGATTTTGATTGATTTTGATTTAACATCAACCCTCTTTAGGAATGCTTTTATGTCCTGTCAACTGTCAAGACTATATTACTTTTTAGTCGTCTCATATTATGACATCCACGAGGCGTAAGGCTGGGACTTCGCCAACATTATTGAGCAACCTAAAAACCAATTACCATAAATTTATAATCCATTCGCACTGTTATTTGGTGTATCTGTGTGTATATGTGTGTGTGTGTGTTTGTGTGTGTGTGTGTGTGTGTGTGTGTGTGTGTGACAAACGACACACAAAACTACTTACTATGACTGTCATTATTTCAGTTCGATTTTGTTGTGCCAATAAAAATATATTTACATAAAGTTGCTTTCGTTCCGTCCATAAAATCATATCATTAGTAATAAATTTTGATGCATGTGTGTTGATGTTTCTCCCCTAGATTCGCAATGGACTGTGAACACCACGATTTATGGGGTCGTCAAACTATATCCCGCTTTATGAATTACCAAAATCAGATCTGTGTAGTATTTATTGAGCAATAAAACAGAAGAAAACTTTGTATCTCCGTGGGAGATGATAAATTATTGTCTAACGCAGCGGTCGGCAACTTTTTGGCGATCAAAGAACATAGTCGTTACAAGTTTATTTGTTAGAGAAATTAAAAAAAACCCCGACTCAATATTTATTTCGCTACAACTTTTGAACGGCTGAACCGATTTTGATCAAACATATTTAAGAACCACCGCATAAAAATTAGCTATCCAATAAAAAAAAAACGGCATCCAAATCGATGAGATGATGAGATACGGTGCTACGTACACAAACAGACAGACACACTTAGCGTTCAAAAGTATAACACCCCTCTTTTTACACCGGGGGTTAAAAATATAGTAAAGTTGGGCCATATCTGTAGTGTTATGTCTAGAAACCTAATCTTATATACGTACAATTCATAGTCTCATAGAATCTAAATTACATAGCCAAAGACGGCTTCAGAGTCTTTGAAAAGACTTGACAACTTCGAAAAGACTAGAAAAGTCTATCTTTGAAGACCAATATTTTCAAAAAGAATTTGAGATTCAATCATTCACATTCACACTTATATCAATAAGGCTTTGCAAAATATTCAGTTTGACACAAGAAGGGCTGTGGTTGCAAGAAGGATATGGCCGCAAGCTTACATGCTACTGTTCTAAACTATGCATTCACTAGCTGTTGCCCTCGCTTCCGTCCGCGGCACAAAGTAGCCTGTTACATTCTCCAACTCTGCAACTATCTCCACACCGAATATCACAACAATCCTTTACTCCGTTTTGACGCGAAAGACGTACAAACCCACTTTCAGATTTATAATATTAGTACGGATAATATTCATTGATGTATGAATAAAAAACGTCCTCTATCATCATGATAGACCGCAGTGTATTAATTGTTAAAGCTGGTGTCAGATTTTTTGGACACTAAAAGGCATCTGACATGACTTTTACTACCTACCGCGTCTAGTGGCAAGTAATCGCTTCACACCTAGTGAACCCAATATGCAGGTTTCCTTACGATGTTTTACCACAAGAGGCAAATGGTGGTCTAAAAAACTACTATACATGAATCAGAATGGTATACAAACTCTTGTGGCATGAGTAGGATTCCAACCTTTCGATCACCGGTTGATCTTAACCACCGCTGATTCAAAAACTAATAATTATGCTGTCAAGACCAAACTTTCATAATTATTTCTGAACTATCTTTTGCTTGCGGCTTCGCCCGCGTAAATTTTAAGAATACCATATTCTTCAGGAATGAAAGGTAGACTATGTCCTTTTGCATACTTCAAACTGTTCGTCTTGAAATGCGCACACACGTGCACAGTTCAAGACAATTGGTTGTGTAAATAGAACGTAAAGAGGTAACAAAACAACTTACTTTCGCATTTTTAATATTCGGATAGAACGGAGTATAATTGATGAATTGAAAAATAAGCTGACATCATTAATTAAACGCCAATTATCATTAGTGTTCAATGGTGGGATTTAATCCAATTTTCCATTTTTACTGGCTATTAATAAGGCTCATTTTGATAGCTCTATTAAACGTTGATAAAGATATTTATTTTATTTGTGAACAATGAACAAAATTTTGGAATTAAAAAAGAAATTTTACCAAAATTTCTGTAGACAAACGTGTCGAAACAATGTGTGATTTTATTTTTGTCACATCTTTGAAAGTATTGTCATAATCACAGTATTTTTTTCCACTGGTGTTTCTAATAAAGGCCTTCGAATTGTCATCAGAACAAAAATTTTACAACTATAGCCTATTTTATTGTAACATATATTTATTTCTGCTCCTTTTATTGAACGTGTAACCCTCCACCCTCTTAATTCACCTGTGAAAACTCAATGTCTGTAAGGAATACGGTTAGTATTTTATGTTTGAACCTTTTATTTTCGAGCTTTTAAGGTGCTAGAGGTGAAGTTATGAGTCGAGAGGAAGGTAGTAATTTAAAGGTCCCTTATTTCATTCTGGAAGTTTCTGTGGAGGATTGTTCAAAGAATTGAACCGAATGAATCTAGGTTTTCTTGGAAAATTGTACATAAAACGCACGGGTGCAATATTACACATCTTAATATACGTACATATGAAACTTCCTCTTGTCATTGTATTTATTAAAAAACCTACACAAAAATCCGTTATGTAGTTTTAATGATCTAAGTATACACAGGGACAAAACAGCTTTGTTTTATACGATGTAAGTAATGGATCATTCCATATCCTCACGTATGGATGTCGTACGAGGCGATTAAGAGAGTCATATTGTCTTGGTAACTAATATGAAAAAAGAATTATTTCGAAGAAGGTTTTATTCTGACAGGCGGTCGGTAGTTAAATCACACCTGAGCCTACAATTTTATTAAGTTATTTTTTTACGTTGACTTCGTACCTTACGGTTAGTTAGTTTACTAATAATATTTTATTAAACTTTAAAATTTACTCTCTCATTTGAGTTTTATACGGCTCCATCTAATACCATATAAGGTAAACGGATAAACTTTTAAACCAATAAATACAGACGGTGCAAAATATAAATATTTTAGGACAAATCGCACAGATTGAGCTAGCCCCAAAGTAAGTTCGAGACTTGTGTTATGGGAACGATACTATATTTTATAACAAATACATATATAGATAAACATCCAAGACCCGGGCCAATCAGAAAAAGATCATTTTCCATCATAACCCGACCGGGGATCGAACCCGGGACCTCTCGGTTCAGTGGCAAGAACCTTACCACTGCGCCACCGAGGTTGTAAAAAGTATCTTATTAGCGCAAGAAAAATTTACAACTCGTAAAATAAGTCAATTTAAATACCATAATAAAACATGACCCTAGATGTTATACCCTTGTGATACCTAATTTTGTTGATATACGTATAAAATGTAAACAGTGCAGAAGACTTCGCTCCCGTGCGAATTTCTACATAAAAAGTACCCTTTGTGTTATTCAAGGTTATATTATTCTACCCGTGTACCTAATTTCAGAATAATCCGTCCAGTAAATTTTGCGTGAAAGAGAACCAAACATACACACATACATCCTCACAAACTTTCGCATTTACAATATTAGTAGGATATTATTTTTGTAAAATATCGTATTTAATATTAAAATTTATTTGTGTATTGAAATGGCTGTAACCTGTTGTGCACACCTTATTAAAAAAAAATCGATATCTTGTTTTATCATGGGAGGTATTAAAATTATATTTAAACTGATGATCTAAACTCAAAGCTACTAAACCCATGAGAGCGTCGCTGCTGTTAAACATATTTGCCAAAAAATTACTTCGACAGACTTTCGAAAAAGTCAAATTTTTATTTGCCGGCACATGATTGATTTTATTATTTTTTTATTTTTAACCACATACGTACCTGTTACCTTATTATCGATTCACTTCTGTACTCTCACCTATATCCATTTTGATCACGTCACTTCTGAACGCTCGCTATTTTGTGGCACACCTTTCTTTGGTATGTGCGTGAAATATTTCGGGCAGGCGTGAATGGTGGGCGCCTCGTAAAGCGTTCCAAACGATTAAACCTGTTTGACCCAGTGAGTAACGATTTTCGTATAAAGTTCGACTACGAATCTTGATAATAGTGTCAAGTAGTTCGATTCTTTCTTTTATCGAAAGAGGTGGTATTCATTTTTAACATTTTTGTTTATTTTAGACTAAGAAAAAATCTATATATATATATATATATATATATATATATATATATATATACAAGTAGACATGAATGAGTGACTGTACGCACAGTCCAAACCGCTGGGACTAGAAACTTCAAATTTAGTACATAGGTTTTTTGTGTGGCCTAGGGGTGCACCTAGAAATATTTTTTCAAAATTCATCCTCTAAGGTGTAAAAAGGAGGTTCAAAGTATGTATGGGGAAAGCAGATCAGTTAAAGAGTGTAAATATTTCACTGAAGGGTATAAAACACGCGGGCCGAGCCGGAGCTAGTGTAATAATAAAAATTTTAAATGTTCATTGCCGATTCATATAATGTACTCGTATTTTGTCGATAGCCCTTCGATCGCGCGAAATCAAGACATTAAAACGAGATAGATAAAAATTGTTTGAACGGCGCATTTGCACCGGTTTGTAAGGTAGACGCTGGACAAAATATATGAATCGGCAATGAATATTATTTTCATATTTTATCATTACATTTTTCTAAACAGTTCTTGATCATCTATATTTTATAATTAATTTAAACTTTACTTTTAAAACTTAACATGAATACTTCAATTTATTCTTGTAATGGCCGATAGCATCACTACATAGTATAAAATAAAACAAAGTCACTTCCTGCTGTCTGTCCCGTCTGTAAAATCCGTTGCGTAGTTTTAAAGATCTAAATACTACGCAACGGATTTTGTTGTGGGTTTTTAAATAGATAGTTATTCCTGAGGAAGGTTTATTTGTATAATTTATTACGGTTTTACTCGAGCAAAGCAGAGACTGGCCCTAAACTGATAACGTCATACAGAAACATAACATTTCCATTCAAAAACCATGAATGAATCTCTTCATGTAATACTGGCTGGCAAAATTCGACGTCCTCCTTTTACAGACCCACTAACAGTATGTGAGATAGTCCATATTTCCATATTGGATGGAGATCGCGTGACTGTGAAGCTTTATAATCAACGTGAATCAGCGCACGTGAAGATGGTCTAAGAGCCAAGATTCTAGAATTTATTTAACTGTTTTTAAAACTCAGAAAACAAGAATCGTGTACATATAGGCGCATCTATCTTAAGAACGGATTCCAGGCAACAGAGTAAAATTAAAAAGTTTAATAGAAACAATGGTAACATGTATATGTTAATTATGTAGCGTTGCTATAGGACGATGACGGGAATATTTTCAGAAATTATATTAGATCTACAGTCAACAGCATATTAAATGAAGTAAATTTAACTCCACATATCTATCGCACAGAAGTCGGAATTTATCAATAAATTTATATGAAATGTGTTCCTCTTACACGTCAACATGGAACATTGGATTGAGGCGATTTTTGGTATGGAGATAGTTAAAGAGTGATAAAGATCATGTGACATAAGTATTAAGATTTTTTACTATATATAACACTAGCTGTTGGCCGCTGCTTCGTTCGCAGGTATTACATTTCTCACAACACTAACCTATAGGAGTTGGATATAATAATTCCAATGGACAAATTTGTGCACCTAATTTTTTAAAAGACATGATATTTTAATCTATTTTCGTTTTTACATGTCGACGACATCTGACAACGAGAATAGTGTACACAGCACTCGATCTGGTATTTGATTAAAACACCTATAAGTTGGTTATAACTTGTATATTTAATATTTCACTATTATTCTTTCATATACTATACGTAATTATAAATTATAATCAATTAGCAACTTATACGCAGAATATATTACTGTAAGTTATTAACCTCAAAAAGCATAATAACGACCGACTCGTTCCGAATTAAGCATATTTTAGTAACCCCCAACCCCCACTGTAGCCAAATCAAAAACAACCGGATGATAATTATATATAACATTAGGTATGCATATTGTGCATATATATTTACTAATGCTATAGACATAGAGAAATAATTACTTTGAGATCTCCTGACTTAACCCACACATAAATACACGGGTGTGTTTTATGCAAAATGGCTGGCTAATTGTGCCAACTCCGGATTGTGGAGCCTTTTCAACCAGACCTTGGTTTATTGCCTCGTAAACTGACGGTACTGCCCCCGGCAAGATCCAGTCTATTTGCTGCGAATAGAATTTTTATTGGACGTTTGCTGTATTAGCTTTTACATTGTTAAAAATGTATAGCGTACAACTTACAGATCATAAGAGGGCCTCTCACATTTGTATTGTCAAGATAGTCATTGTGACTATTTCCACGTTATGATCATGGTGCCCACCGTGATCACGAATTAGCTTATATAATGTAAATTGATGAACTAAAAATATATATTTTTACGGCCCTTAGCCAATGTGGAATAAAGAAGGAAAGACTGACCAAATTTTGCCCTACTGACATTAATACTAAGTACAGGGTTACCAGTACATAAAACTCCTAAAGCTCCAGCCTCCTTCTCAAAACTACAAAATTAAAAACAACACGTTAAATGGCCATCCAAACTCAATTTAACGGTCGAGCCGGCAACAAGGGCTCCATTAAGGGTATAACCGAGAAAAACGTCGATAACAGATGTTAATTAATCGTATAAATCTATACCATCTCCGTAAAGAGGCCATAATAGAATGAAATTGTTCGTTTGGCGATTAAGTCCCGTGTTTTTGTGGGGTGCCAGAGAAAGAGTAGGGATGGGACGATATTTTGTCGATAGCATCACTGATACCCATCATTTAGTACTAATTTAGTTACATTTGGTTCAATATTTAGTTTTTTCCTCTCTTGCCTGCTAGTTTTTTCTATAGCTCTTGAGCGTTGAAGCCAAGAGTAACGAATTTTGTCCTCTTTTTCGTTTTGTATACTTCATCCATCCCAATTTTCAATTTCAGCCTACATCTGGTAAATAAATGACCAAACGAGCGAAGACTTAAGGCGCCCGATATATTTTTTGTATGTATTGTATATATATATCCTAACTAATATTATAAATGCGCAAGTAAGTTTGTTTATTTGTTACCTCTTCACGTACTTTAAATCTCGAAATTTTGCATAGAAGTAGTTTATAGTGTGGAGAAGGACATAGGGTACTTTTAATACCGGATACATAACTATTCCCGTGGATATTTACGCGGGCAAAGCCGCTGGCATCAGCTAGTATACACATATTTGTAACTGAAACTTCCCCCCAGTTTTAGTGCCAGATACGATGTTATGTAATATTTTATTAACTCATTCTTTACGAGGCACTAAAATAAATATCGATAAAATATTGAATAATAAAATAATGCCTTGGTTTATTAACTTCAGGTAGGCACCATAGACATTTTTTCGAGTTGTCTAGTAGTTACGGCACTACACATTGGAACTAGGCAGTAAAATAAATATCGATAAACTATTGAATCGACCCGCATCTCTAGTGGAGTCTGTTTTCATCTCAACTTAGTACCCGTAAAAGACCACCTGCCTAAATGGAGATAAATGTTTTCTCACTCTGTTTATTTTATCTGGCTTCATACATTATTATACAGACAATTAACTCATTTCCTATAAGACTAGTAAATTACCTGTGATTTTACTTTTTTTTTCTGTATCTATAAGTAGATATATTTATTCTACGGTTACAATAACTCCTTTACGCGTGATTTTTTCTTTGTTTTTTTTTCTGTATATATATTTAAGCTTTGACTACTTTACCTAGACACGTATAGGATCGACTCCCAACTAGGGAACTCCTCGATAAATTAAAGCATGATTTTTTAGCCATATATTAAATGCAAAAAGATCACTCGGACGACATTAAAAGCTTGCATCATTAATGATTTCTTTTTTTTTATGAAAAACTGTGTGTAATATTTTTTTACAAAATAAAAAGAAACAAATCAATCAATTTAAAATGTGTTTTTGTTCTTGAATCGAACAATTTTTTTTTTTGGTATACGTGTTGAAAATATGGACAATCGGAGTCAGTAAGAGAAAAGTATTTTTTAATTTTAAAAAATAATATATTTAAATTATAATTTTGATTAATTTCAAACAGTGCCATTAACATTTTGTTATCTAGTAATAGTAATAGGTAACGACCTATTTACAAAAACCTGATGTTACCTTTTAAATATTATCCACTCGATACCTACCACTGAAGCTGATTTTACACTTCACTGATTTCCATATATTTTTAACGTATATTATTTAATATATCCGATAACTCCTTAGCTTAATGGATGGCACATCGTATCGATTTTATTAATTTTTCTGCTCACATGATGTTCAAGATATAGATAACGCAAGATATAACAAGATATGTTGTTTACTATATTTCCGTTATCTTGTGCGACATTGTTATACACTACAAAATACATTTGGTTATTACCAAATTTATAATTATATTTATGTGAGCAGAAAAAATAATAAAATCGATACGATGTGCCGTCCATTACGCTAATGCGCTATCGGATATATTAATTAACAACTCGTATATTTTATAATTAGGTGATATAACTTTATAAAAATTGGGCCCTCAGTCCTCCACACACACACTATTGTGAGTATTGGGAACTTGAATAAATATTTTTTCATTAAAAATTAGATATTTACTAATTATATACCATTTGCTTTGATCATTTTTAAGCAAAGCTCTGGAAAAATGGTTTATATCATTCTTCTTATGTCTTTATAGGTTAAGTGAATTTAAAATAAATTATTAATTTCAACGTCATATTATTACTTTCAACCTCATGATTCGCTAGGGTAGCTTTTGTGACTATAAAATGTTGTTATTAAAAGTAGAATTCTTCATTTTTATAATGATTTAATAATAAGTACCTATATATAAAATAATTCCTTTGTTTCCAGCATCAATAAAGAGCGGCCTTCGCCACATACTGATCCCAGTATGTCTTTATATCCATAAACGGTTATTAATTGACGACCTCAGTGGCGTAGTGGCAAAGTTCTTGTCACTGAACCGAAAGGTCCCGGGTTCGATCCCCGGTCGGGTCATGATGGAAAATGATCTTTTTCTGATTGGCCCAGGTCTTGGATGTTTATCTATATATGTATTTGTTATAAAATATATTTTCGTTTAGTTAGTGTCCCTTAACACAAGTCTCGAACTTGCTTTGGGGCTAGCTAGCATGGTTCTGTGTGATTCGCCCTAATATATTTATGTATATTTATTTATTTATTAAATAAATAATAACTGTTATTATTTTCAGAAAATTGTGTTTACCTGTAGTGGCTCATGAACAGCCAAGTGCGAAAGTTGGAATAACAGATTTGTTTTCGCCCATCATTTTTACCAATTTGTTCCCGAAAAGTCTAACTAATATATAATATAATAATATTTGAGATAATACCTGCATAATACCTAAATAATAATAATTATGACAGCCATTCAGGGCCAAATCATAAACACACGAAACTACCAAAAACAAATAATCCGATTCCTGCAGACGATATCATAGGCCCCCCCTGAAACCATCCAGCACATCACCGGTGCATCCAGTATAAACTGACCACAAACACGGCCACGATCAAGTAGCTGCCGTACTCCAGCAATATTTAGCTTACAAGTATAATTTGATAGCGGAAAAGACACCTTACTATAAATACAAACCAAGTAGCATCTTAGAAAATAATGAATATAAAATATACTGGGACAGAACTATTTTAACTGATAAAATAGTTCATTTTAATAGACCAGATATCACAATATTTCATAAAAATAATAAAACCGTTTATTTAGTTGATGTAGCAGTCTGTAACACCAGAAAAAATATCTAAATATATACACCTATCCATAGAAATTAAGACTTGGCGTGTTAGCACAGTCAAAACGACACCAATAGTTACCTCCACGACAGGCGTCATACCGCAATCTCTTCATACATATCTTCAAATACTTGAAATGCACCCGTCTACTTACATTCTTCTCCAGAAAGCTGTTGTATTAAACACCTGCCGAATAGTCCGGAAAATTTTAGCTTCTTAATTTTAATATAAATATAGCCTCTTTGGCTTTGGCCCCACAAAAGCTTAGTTACCAAATTCTAAACAAGATTTGTGAAAAGTACCGACGCAATAACAATAATAACACCGGATTTAAAAAAAAAATGTACAAATAAAAAATAATTTGGATAGTCATATATTAAAAATGTATATACAAAGCTTGCGAGGGAACCAACATTATAGGACGTGCGGTAAAATACGCCCACACAGCACTCGTATCAGCATGTCACAAAAATATGGCGCCTGGATTTTATTGGCGGGTCGACCCACCTGCAGTTTTGTTTTCTTAGTCGCTGACAGAGGGTTTCAATATAACGGTATTTTGAAAACAGCTTCAGCTTCATTTGTTTATTCAAGGGTTTTATTAATGTTGACAAGCTTTTATTTAACAGTCAATGTAAGGTTGTCTCGGGTGGAATCTTACTACTCAATTTTGAAACAGATATCTTCTACCGATTAAGCTGAAATCTTGTATGAATGCCACATAATTCATCCTCCATTGTACTGTCATATCATCCGCCATTTTGTTTGCTAGAAAAACTAAAGTTTTGTTCATGTGTTGTTGAATGTTATCAAATATATTTTGCTGCTTGCATGGCTTTACTTGAGCAAATTAAGTGATTTCGCGTGACTGGGTACGAACAAAAACTCATGCATGATAATTGTTCTGTGCTAGTTATACAGTGTTTTTGTTAATTGACTTTTCAAATTATCATCATTAGTGTAACAGTGAAATTCGCTATTATATTCCTAACTTTAATCAAGCTTACGTACTTTTTATCTCGATTCATACCCATTTATTTATTTTTCCTAAAAAATACACTTTCAGTCAAATTTGACTGTTATTATGATTTTTCATCCAAAAATATAGAAGAAAAACAAATTAAAATTATGTAAAAGTAAAATTAAATCTGCCAGGAATAGTTGAAAGTAGAACCGATATCTAAGATTATTTTTTAATATTTTTTAAACACGTAACTTTAGCGGCCAGCATTTGCGTGATCGCAACATTTTGTAGATTTAGTCTTTTTTTTTTTATTTGCACTTGACGACACGGCAAGGATGCTGCTTGACAAAGGGACATAAAAATACATGGGCCGTGTTGACTCTGGAGCAAATTGCTCGGATATACGACTGAAACATCGGAACATTGAATGAGGCTTCTTTACCCATCTATATAGAGAAGAAAAAACGGCGTGTGGGTAACACTGTGAGTACACTGTACAATGAGATCACTCCATGACGTGACCTTTAATGAATGAAGTCTCTTAATTTAGTGAAGAGATTTTCGAATAATTTTAAACAAAGGAAATTTTTTGCTCATCGCATTTATCTTTTACTAGCTTCCCGTCCCGGCTTCGCTTGAGTAAAAACATAATAAATTATACATCCAAAACATTCTTCGTAAACCATACTATATATTGGTGAAAACCGCATGAAAATCCGTGCAGTAGTTTGTGAGTTTATCGCAAACAGACAGGCAGACGCGGCATAAGATTTCATTTTATAATATGTAGAGAAAAGAACCTAAATATTTAAGGCACATGGCGCCATGACCATAATCATAATAGTATAGACATATCTGGATATCTATGTGGTGGGTGTACAATAACGCAAAATCAACCACTTAACTCGCACTAATCATCTATACAGGAAAGTTTACATTGTGCTAGCTATTCAAACCAATAGCTTCCCCCGGCTTGTCAGAACAAAATAAATGGCAAGTCGCATGTGCTAGAATAACTACCACCAATGTTCTATATGTTTGGTCTTATGGTTGTTGTCTGGTAGACAATACCATATGGCGTTAAGTCCATTATTGGTACCTAGTTTTTTATAATACGTTTTTATAAATAATTTGACATAAATACTTTAAACGTACCTAATGCATGTTTTTGACTGCTTCTTCTTTCAGTTTTTATGAATTGTGACCTTATTTATTTATTGCGATTATTGTAAATATTCAATACGTTTATTCATCGTATTGGTAAGTGAGGGGAAAAATAAATTGTAAGAGCTCATACATACGAGTATATATATATATATATATATATACTCGTATATAAGTGTAAAGCGCGAGTTACTGGCTACAACTACTAGGCATGTAGACTCGCACGTTAACTCGCATTGTCTGAACTGTAAGCTGATATCGCTCCAGTAATACACATTTGATAAATTATATCTAAATGATAACTGCTATCAATAAATAGTTCGGAAACGGCTGTCGAAGTGAGTGAACGTTTGGTGTGAAAAAAGTTTTTGAGGCAAAATGTCTCGGCCTAAGGGGTTGGGAGACCAGAGTTTTAGAAATAATAAGAAGTATGTTATTAACAAAGCTCAGGATTTCGTGCCAAATGGAAATTTTGATAAGGAAATAGTGCCCAAAAAACAGTAAGTGCTGACGTTGTGATGAAACTTTTTTTTTTAATTTAACCTGGGCAAAGACCTCTTTTTTTCCACTCATCTCTCTCCATAGCAAGTTCTGCCATTCAGGTAGATTTGTCGATGTCGTCCCGCCATCTCGTTCTGGATCTGCCTCTTCCTCTGCGGCCGTCTTGTGTCCAGAAGGTGGCCAGTTTAGCCCACCTCTCTGGCCGCATACGACAAACGTGTCCCGCGCAGTCCCGCTTCAGTCTAGCAGCTTTTGCACCGCCACTTTAGTTTGAGAGCGCAGTTCGGTGTTCCTTTCTTTGTTTCTTAGACGTAAGCCCAATATACTGCGCTCCATGGCTCTTTGGCAGACTTTGAGTCTGGACTTTTGAGACCTTTTTTTTGTTATATCTGCTCTAGCAATTGAGCGTCTATGAAAGTGTTAACATGGATTATTAAATTTATATGTAGATATAGAAAATAAGCAGATAAACTTATGAAAGATCATTGAAATTTCGTCCCAATTACTTTTGCATACAGTTTCATCCAGTGCAACTTGACATAAGGTCGACTGTACTAGACAAAAATCTGTATTACATTTAATGTATTGGAGGATTCTACACAAATTGAGATAAGTACAAAACTGTGTGTTATCTGATACTTACCGACTCGTGCCCAAAATGTCCCGTACCGTCGTCTATAAAAACGGCAAAAAAAACACGTTTATTGTATGTAAGCCCCTTTAAATATTCATTTTACTTCGTTTATTTAATGTTGTTATAGCAGCTGAGCAACAGAAATACACAATCTGTGAAAATTTCTACTATTTAGGTAACTATCACGATTCATGTGTACAGACAGACAGACAGCGGAGTCTAATTGACAGAAACAGGTCTACAAATCAACTTGGGGCAAAAATACATTGTATGTAAATTGTAAAAATACATTATGTAGGTATGTATGTGTGTTTGTAACGCGATAACGGTCTGAAATTGAAAAGTTATATAGGATCTGTCAATAGAATTTTTAGTTTCGTGGGGAAAACAAAATCGGTTAAGTCGTTTTTGTAATATTCTCAATTTTATAAATATTTATTGAGTTCGCGAGCTCAAGTTCGCGGCGAACAACTAGTTACAATAGGGTCAATTTGAGCACGAAGCCCTATAAAATGTTACGATGAGGTATGACCTCTTTTGATGGCTTCAAATAAGATTTATATAATATATAGATAAGGCAGATATTAGAACTACCCGTAACCTGCGACTACGTGAGTACGCAGATATAGAAACTCTATAGAGGAAGAATCTCGGCAAGACAAGGAAAAAAAGAGAAGTGGATATACCCAATCTCTGCCTACACCATGGACGTAGTGTAACGCAGCTACGCTTTGTTTGGAATCTCTTTCGATGTATTTCACCTGCGCTGGCACATTTGGATCTACTGTCATACATTTTAAAATTCCAAATTCGCTCGAACACTTTGACGCGTAAACATTACGATCAAGCTAGCGAGGCAAGAGGGTAGCCGTGATAAATTTATAAACATTAAATAAAATAATAAGAACAGACCCAATAAGGGTCTTACCTTAAGTTTCATAATAAACTTACTTTGCTACCTACTGCCTAGTGCCTATTTATTATAACCCACGATAATAAAACCTGACAGTAATAACTAAATTGCTATGTGAATGACCTAGAATATTTGTAAAAACCCACGACTGTAAACTTTATTGAACCATTTGTTTAAGAATCTGGAAATTACGTATAAATATAGAAACATTTATTTATTTATTACGCCTAACGTTTCAAGCGCAGTTGCATTTATCGTGACCGCAGATGTCAGTGTACACAATATTAAACTATCTGTACGTTTAATAATTTGTAAATTGATATTATCACACGCATATATGTTGATCTATTTTATTTTAACCTATCAATTCGCGCGTGGACGCGATCATAAATCGATCGATCGAAAATAATACTTTTATTATTACCTATGTGTTAACCCAGGTGTACTGTGAGACATGATTATTTATGTAGATAGGTACCTACATGTATGTATACACGTATGTATGTCGCCGACATGGTGTTATGTTCGAAATTTTGTTATAATCTTAATAATGAGGGACTTTATTTTATTGTGTACTAATCCTGTGATATAAAATTTGTGTAAATATATCTATAAATTTTATATACATATTATGTATACTATATATATATATATATATAAATATATTATTAGCACAAATCACACAGATTGAGCTAGCCCCAAAGTAAGTTCGAGACTTGTGTTATGGGATACTAACTCAACGATACCATATTTTATAACCAATACATATATAGATAAACATCCCCGGGGCAATCAGAAAAAGATCATTTTCCAACATGACCCGACCGGGGATCGAAACCGGGACCTCTCGGTTCAGAGGCAAGCAACCTCACCACTGCGCCACCGAGGTCGTCAAATACAAAAAGGAATAATAAAGATAATACAAAAATGCCTCAAGTCGAATTGTAGACCTCGCTCACTTCGCTCGCTCGGTCAAATATATATGTACGGAACTCATGGTATTAGTATGTACTCCGTTGTACGAAGTACTTACTAAATCCATGACTGAACTACAATAAAAAATATGACATCTGACTATGATAAGATCTATGACATGTGTCTTCTTTGACCGTGTTCGTGTCTCAACATCAAAACATGGGATCAGTCAAATCTAAATTGTTTACTTGTTGTAAAAAGGAATTAGAGAAAGAATAGTAAGTATTTTATTATGAAATAACTTAGGACGTGTAGCCTAAAAAAATACAATTTATGATAATTATTTAAATAAATAAATAAATAAATATATTAGGACAAATCACACAGATTGAGCTAGCCCCAAAGTAAGTTCGAGACTTGTGTTATGGGATACTAACTCTACGATACTTTTATAACAAATACATATATAGATAAACATCCAAGACCCGGGCCAATCAGAAAAAGATCATTTTCCATCATGACCCGACCGGGGATCGAACCCGGGACCTCTCGGTCCAGTGGCAAGAACTTTACCACTGCGCCACCGAGGTCGTCAAAATATGCGTTTAGTTATAATTATTATTACATTTTTCAGTAGTTCTGATGAGAAAAAGGAGGAAAGCCAAGAAGAAGTACCAAGCATATCATTTTTTACATTGGTATGTAAAAGATTTTTACGATTTTTCATGTGTATTACTGAAAACAGATTTCTGCCAATAATTTCAATTAATACCCAATAATTTCTTGCAGTATCGATTCGCCACATCATTGGACAGGGCTTATATAGCAATAGCGATAATATGTTCTATATTGAGCGGATGTTCCATGCCACTGAATACACTTCTTTTCTCTTCCCTGCTCGAGAGCATGGTCGATTACGGCATATCATTAAACGAAGGCAACCCAGCTGACGACGTCTTTTTAGAAGCTGTCATGTACTTTGCTATTTGGAACAGCGTAATTGGAGTGTTATTAGTTATTTTGTCATATTTGTCTACTGTACTTATGAATACTGCTGCGTTTAATCAGGTTGGTATTCACTTGTACTTGAATAAATCCGATTTTTGTAAAAGGTATGCAAGAACAGACAAGACAATATTACTGTTATTTTTAACATTTGGTAGTTTTTTGGCGGCGGTGGTGGTGTAATGGTTAAAATGCCCGCCTGTGGATCGAAAGGTCCCAGGTTCGAATCCTTCTCGTGCCCCATGAGTTTGTATACTAATCTGACTCGTGTATAGTAGTTTTCATCGTCCACCACTAGCTTCCGGTGAAGGAAAACATCGTAAGGAACCGGCACACTGGTTGATTCTTATTAACTTGTGTGTGAAATGGAGAAGGCAATGGCAAACCACTCCATTAATAATGCCAAGAAAGTTGTTGTGTGTGTTTCAATCCACGTAATAACCACGACCCTCAGCCATGAGGAATACGACTAAGAAGAAGAAGCTTTTGCGACAACTTGCTTTCGCAGGCAGGCAGGTGTGTTGAGGCGACTTGAATCAATTCTGACCCCAATTAGCACACATTATGTAAGAAGATTGTTTTTTTGTTGGAGTCGTATTAATTAGTACAAATACTTTAGTGTTTATTGTAAGTTTGGTTGCTAACAAATAACCGAATGTACCAACATGCAAGCTAATAAATTCTATAAAGACATGTTGATACTGAAAATTTTTAGCAGAATGATCGACAAATACTCTTTGTTTGTTTCTATCGTTTGTCTGTTTGTGTCAATAAATTACAGTGAAAAGTCCTGTACAACACGTAATGTAAGTATACACATTAATTAATAATCGTGAACTGTTTTAGATTTACAAGATACGCCAAGAGTATTTAAAAGCAGCTTTGAATCAGGATTTCGAATATTTCGATACTCACCAGACAGGTGATTTTGCCACGAAGATGACCAGGTATCATATGATTTTGACGTTAGATGAAAAAAACTTCGCATACTTAACGAAAACCAATTTGAAATGAAAATCATCAAATCGAAGCCTCCCAAACAGAAATACTGATATTTTTTTGACGTATTTGTGATCAACTAACTGCGCCCCGGGGCTTCACCTCCGTGGAAATTTCGGGATAAAAAGTACCCTATGAGTTATTCCAGGTTATCTTTTATCCGTGTACCAAATTTCACAACAATCGGTCTAGTATATAATGCATGAAGAGATAACAGACAAAGAAACTTGATTTCATTAAATATATATGTTATGTTTTGTTTTTCTTTAGTGACGTTGTGAAGTTAGAAGACGGTATTGGCGAGAAGTTAGCAACATTTATTTACTTCCAGTCGGCTTTTGTCAGTTCCATCATCATGGCACTAGTGAAAGGATGGAAACTAGCTTTGTTGTGTCTGATATCTTTTCCAGTCACACTGCTACTCGTTGGAATAGCTGGACTGGTAATTATGAAAATGTTGATAAATATAAATACATTAGGACAAATTACACAAATTGAGCTAGCCCCAAAGTAACTTCTAGACGTGTGTTATGGGATACTAAGTTAACGATACTATATTTAATAATATATACACATATAGATAAACATCCAAGACCCGGGCCAACCGGGGATCGAACCTCTCGGTTCAGAGAAAAGCACTTTGCCACTGCGCCACCGAGGTCGTCTCTTGAGAAGAGAATATATATAAGAGAAGTACCGACGGTTTAGAATACTGAAACTACTAAATCAAAGTCATGTTTAGAACTCAAAAATATAACACGAAGACAAATAGGTACATAAGCATTAAACATTTATTGTTTTAAGAACCTTAAAAATAAACTTTACAATGTGTGGTTCTGTAATCATTCATATCATAGGTAGGTAATTATGTCTGGGGATAAAATTTTACACAAGAGTTATTACAACAAAATAAGGCAAAAATAATCGAAGTGCGACAAAAAATATAAGATACAACACCTTCAAAATAAGAAGTTTATTCAGTTTGACAAGAATGTGATTAGAACTATCATTTAATTGTAGATACCATTGATGTAGATACAAAAAATGCATTGTTAAAAGCCTGTTCCATCACTTTATGATAAATTATCATACAGACATCTGACAGATAAACTCACCGCTACATAAATCCGCCTGATGTGATTGGCCAATCACATTAGACGGATTCATCTAGCGTGTTAGCCCTTGTAAAATACAATTTCAACGCTATCTGTTCGATATATTACTATATGCTATCAGATACATTATCAGCAAGTGGTAAAACAAGCTCTAAATATCGTAAATCCAATAGATAGCAGCAAAATTGTCGAAAAAAGAAGCCGTAGCCTCCGGAAAAGCTGGTTCCGTTACTGAAGAGGTCATATCTGCTATACGTACAGTATACGCTTTCAGTGGACAGCAGAAAGAGATAGACAGATACCAGAAATACTTGGGACAAGCAAGGAGTATCAATATAAAGAAAGGTGCAAATATATTTCTCAATTTGCAATAGACAGTCATGATAGGTATCGCTTTTATTGAGGTTTTAAATATATTATCAGCTGTTGTTCTTTTCGCTTTTGATGTTTTGTAGTGAATTTTTACACCTAAAAGGTTTTTTATTAGTATGAATTCAATAGCTTTATTAAATATATTTAGTTTTTAACATGATGTTATGATATTGTTACATTAAAAATGTATCGTTTTAGGTTTCTTCAATGGCCTTGCGATGGGAACTCTGTTCTTGTGCATTTTTTGTGCTTATGCTCTATCATTCTGGTTTGGATACAGACTGATGGTTGAAGAACCCGAAAACTATGATGTTTCGACTATGGTTGCTGTGAGTATGTTTCTGTTAAAATATATAGATATATAGATAAAATATATAGATAAGACGTCGTTGATCGTAGTTCTACTTATAAACGCGTTTTTATACGAAATTGATATTGCTTAAGATAAAAACGTTGATGATGCGAATCCTAAATTTGACAGACAAAACACGTCTAAAAATGTCTGCGTTCAATTAAAAATTGAGATTACTTATTACGTATTCTTTTTTAGGTATTTTTCGGCGTAATGATGGGGTCAGCTAACTTTGGCATATCCTCAACACTCATGGAAGTATTTGGCGTGGCCAAAGGAGCTGGTGCCCAAATCTTCAACCTGATCGACAATGTGCCTACTATTAACCCGCTATTGAATAATGGCATCGTTCCAAAATCAATCGATGGTAACATTGAACTTAAGAATGTCGTGTTCAGATATCCTTCAAGGCCTGATGTACCGGTAAGTTACACGCTATCCAGTTACTTATTCTGTATTATTTCGATTTAGTAAGTATTTTTATAATCTATGTTTTTAAAATTTGTTTTAATTCATATACAAAACAGATCTTAAAAACATAGATTCAGCGTTCAGATTCATCTGACGATTTACTTGAAAAATACATTGCTTGTATTTTGTAGACACATTTACGCACATGCAATGCAATCAGAAATAGCTCCATATTAACACTCCTAAGTCTAAAACATATATTTCTTTCAATGTAGCATTTAATACTTTTCTTTGACTAATAAAAAAAGATGAATCCTAATTTATTTTGATACTTTATTTATCGTTGAAGGTATTGAAAGGAGTAAATTTAAGTGTAAGTCGAGGCCAATCAGTAGCATTAGTGGGTCACTCTGGGTGTGGAAAATCTACCATCATTCAACTTATATCACGTTATTACGACACGCTCGACGGCAGTGTGAGTACTTTTTACCGTATAATATAGTAGTGTATTTGTTACTTTGATATTCCTTTAATAGCATTAGTTTAAAGTAATACTCTGGTTAATCGAACTAGTCTGAAGAACTGAGTAGCAATATTTCGGTTGAAGCAAACCACCGAAGTTTTGCAACAGCAAAAATTTTCTGTTATAGCAATACGTCGTTGGATTGTCGGTACCTGAAATGATAATTATTATCAGTCTGTATTTTTAGTTAGAACACAACTATAGAAAAATACTTCTTATATGTAGGTATTCAAAATCTAGTAAAAATTGCAATAAATACAATGGGTGTAAAAGTATTATTAGTTTCTTTGTTCAAATTATGGAATGTATTTGACGCGTCTTTTTGTATGTATGTAATGTATGTCTTTATCAATAGTCTATGCTTAATAATTATAGATAAGAAATAATCTTTTTGGGCATGTGATATTCACGAGACCGTAAAATAAAACACTGAGTCATTGTATGGATTAACTGGATGTATCGATTATTTATAAGAGATAAATTCGAAAGAAAGTCTGTCAGGCTTTTTGATGTATTTTTCTGAATTGGTATCTATATAGTTCTTTTAACAATTTAGGAAGAAAATAATTAACACAGTTACGTCTATATAAAAATCATTTTTAGGTACAAATTGATGGCAACAATGTTCGAGATCTGTCTATCAGATGGTTGCGCAAACAAATCGGTCTAGTTGGCCAAGAGCCTGTGTTGTTCAACACCACAGTACGAGAAAATATAAAGTATGGTCGGAAAGACGCAAGTGACGCTGAGGTTGAAGCATGCGCAAAACAGGCTAATGCTCATCAGTTTATTATGAAACTGCCTAAGGTATAGTCAGTTTGAAATATTATTTAGATTTATAAGCAGAGTGTGTGCGATATTCACCACCAATTTTCGTAATTTGTTTTTTTTTTAATTATTATTTCTAACTTGTAACAGCGCTATATATTTTTCATTTTAACGTTAAATTTCACGTTTATTTGCATCATTTTCATAACTATTGATTGGCATATTTCAAGTTTTTTCTTTCTTCTTTAAACAAATCATCTATAAATAATCAAATTACATTAACAGGGCTACGATACTCTGGTGGGTGAACGTGGAGCTTCGTTATCAGGAGGACAGAAGCAGCGCATAGCTATAGCCAGGGCTCTGGTGCGGAACCCAAGTATACTGCTGCTTGATGAAGCCACTAGTGCTCTAGATATGTCTTCTGAAGCTAAAGTTCAAAAAGCATTAGATAAGGTAACAACATTCTCTCCATTTTAAAGTCAACCTATTAAAATTACTGAGGTATTAATATTTTTACGTAACATCTCTCTCACGCGTTTTTTCCTCAGCCATAAAGTTACCTTTTCTCCTTCACTTCGCATTATCTTTGGCAACCTTAGTTGTCAGCCCCAATGGCTTAACGAGTGACCACTTTGAATCTTAATTGTTTTAATTTTACGACACAAAATGATCATCCTTGATGATATCATGCAAGCAAATCTAGGTATAAGGTCTCTCAGGACTAGGTGAAAACGGTATAACTAGGAATTTATTCGTTAGTTCATACGTTATTTACTGAATAATAATGTTATTGCGCAATAATGCCAAATATATGTAAGCCGCATGGCGCCGGAAAGAAGGACCTGTAAAGTGACTTGGATCCCGACTGATGGGAAAAGATCACAAGACAAGCTGAAGGTGCGATGGTCCGACGAACTGTCGGCCTTCGATAAATAATGGCAACAACTGGCGAGGAATATAAGTGGTTGGAAACAAAGAGGGCTTTTGCCCTGCAGTGAGACCTGAGAGCTACATAAAAAAAAACGCCGAATACAATAATATTGATTAATAATTGCACCACAGTCAATTTAATGGGCCGAAATATAAAACTTTTGTATTGGTTCAAGATACACCAACGAATTTATCTTTTCTGATTGTATTTACTATGTTAGGTTGTTGTATTTATTTAAGATAGACAACTAGCTAAAGTGTTTTTTTTATTTTATTTCAATCCAATCATAGATTACATTGATGTAACACATGTTTTTGCAAGTTAAATGTGGTCACAATTGATTGTAATACATTATCACATGTTATATGAAGTATTGCACAAGGTATCATCATTAAACATCAATGAAACATTCAAAATATTCGTGTTGATAAGTATGTGTATTTAATACCTTATAAAGTTAGTCTTAATGCGCTGATGATAACTATTTTTATCATGATTAGGTACAAAACGGGTGCTTGTTACGTATATCCATGAATGACGTCTTCCAATGTAACTGTAAACAGCTTAGGTTAGAAATTATAAGTAATTATTTTATTCGATCAATTTAAAAAATGTGTAGTATTTAGGAAATGTTAAATATATCAAACATAAATTATACTGAGAAACTAGCAATTCTGTCATAAAATTGTCATACATCGTCATGTCAAATAGTCACAGAGATGACAATGCTGCGCAGGATGTGTGGTCACACGCGACCCAATCGCGTGTGTAAACAAGTGCAGAAGGGACTAATTCAAAAATGCCGAATTAGTGTTGTTTGATTACCCTTAATGGTAATGAAAGAAACTGGGAATGTGATTAAACAAGAAAAAGAATATTCACCATTAGAATTTATTATAGGCTCGAGAAGGCAGGACTACTATAGTGGTGGCTCACAGACTCTCCACAATCAGAAACGTTGACAACATTTACGTTTTCAAAGCGGGACAAATCATAGAATCTGGAAATCACATGGAACTGGTGAAAAAAAAGGGACATTATTACGACATGGTCATGATACAGGGGACATCGGAGTTAGAGGAAGAAGGCGGTAATGTGTCTAATTTTATTCTTACATATTACTTAATTAATATAGAAGATAGATATTACAGTCTAGTGTAAATATTTATGATTCTAATTCTGTATTCTGAATAATAGAAGATTAGTTTCGATCATCATTTTACGTATATGAGATTTCAAACTTTATCCACAAAAACCATAACTTTAAATATTTTATCGACGAAATATGTTACAAGTACCTAACGAAGATCATTTTATTTTCTTTACAGGGCAAAATAATATGTTAACAAGACAGATTTCAGTAGCAAGCGTCAATGACGATGAAGAAGAAGTATTTACTTATAAGAAAGAGGTGAGTTCTCAATTGATCGCTGATCTGAAAAAAAATATTAGTACAGTGAACCGCATGTCAAGTTACCCTGTAGAGATTCTTAAATTGTGTCGTAACAGCGACGTACTTGTAAGGAAGTTGGGTAGCTTGAGATGCAGTTTACTGTACATTGTAATATTTAATTTGATCTTATTAGGTCGCAGATGCAGATGATGAAGAGCCAGATGTGTCATTCTTTCGAGTGGTACGCCTTAACTCACCTGAGTGGAAGTCTGTTACTGCTGCGAGTTTGTGCTCGCTTATGAGTGGTTTCGCTATGCCGTTATTGGCTGTCATACTGGGTGATTTTATAGGGGTAAGTATTTTATTATATGTTAACTGAATGTTTATATTATTTGCTGCAAAGTATATCTGACACGTGGCGTATAGCTGGTTCACCCCGCAATAACTGGCTCGTTTACCCGCCTATCTCAATACCAAAAGCACGATTTAATGGCAATTTCTGATGAAGCCATCGCTATAATATCATTTACCATCAATTTAATAATATATTTTAAAAAAGTGTTTAGACAAATATGTCTAAACACAACCTTTTTTTATTATGAAGAAGAATTGAATTAAACTATGTCTTTGTTTTTAGGTACTTTCGGATGATGACCCAGATTTCGTACGATCTGAAGTGCGCAAGTTCGCCCTTATTTTCATCGGAATCGGAGTGTTTTCTGGAATAACGAATTTCATTACGGTAGGTATAGCTTTCTACTTTTATTCACTTTAATAAAATTAATACCGAACTAAATAATAAATTCCCAGATAATCGTGCTTACATTTTTTACTGATGCTGATTTCTATAGGTCTTCTTCTACGGCGTGGCCGGAGAATACCTAACAGAACGATTGAGACTTCAAATGTTTGAGAATCTTCTCCGACAAGGGATTGGATTTTACGATGATAAGGATAATGCCACAGGGGCTCTGTGCGCACGATTGTCAGGTGAAGCCGCTGCTGTACAAGGCGTAAGTAATGTTTAATGGAATTATTATTAATTATCATCAGTCATTTAAATTTTTCATTACTGGGATACACATGAAGGATACTGAATATAGCATCCTTCATGGATATGGAGTATAGGCCATGGCATAACCAAAGTTTTCCCAATAGACCAAACCAAAGTTTTCCCAGAGTTAGGAGTTTATCAACTAAAAGGGGCATTCCGAACACAGAGCATATATTACATTTTTGATATTCCATTAAATGATCAATCTGTGGAAGTAGTTTAATTCCTCTAACGAAGGCTGAACCATTGCGTCATCGAGCTTACTACATTCATTAATATTTATTCACAATAAGAGGACATCAGTACTAGGTTTGTTTGCAGCAGTCTACGCTAAATCCAGCATTTTGTCTTATCGACGGTGGAGCGCAGTTTAAAGTTAACGTTAAAGTAGACTGGTACAACAGATTTTTATAAACAAATGTATTTAACAATTTATTGATGTTATGTTTCCGCAGAAATAAAATAACAGTTAGGTACATTTCAGGCGACTGGTCAAAGAATCGGCACGGTGCTTCAAGCTATAGGCACTTTCGGATTTGCTCTTGTCTTGTCCCTGTATTACGAATGGAGAGTTGGATTGGTTGCATTGGCATTTGTTCCTGTAATAGTGGTCATTTTGTACAAGGAAGGCAGGATGGTTAGTGAAGAATCATCCGGCACTGCAAAAACAATGGAAGCCAGCTCGAAGGTAAATGAACTTAAGAAACGTAGCCAGAAAAAACAGACCGATAAAACAGACAAAACAGACAGATGCAGATAAAACAGACAGATGCCGTCCTATCTTTCGTTTCACTCATAAATTAAAGTGAAACGCATATTAGAAACACGCGAGAAAAAACAGGATTGAGCGCTTATATCTTTGCCTAGTTTTATAATGCCTTTAACATCAATATTTACAACATGTTACTCCAATATTATCTCATTTACAAAGACAAAGAAAACTAAAGACAATGAGCAAGCGTAGCCATTTGGTAGAACAATTCTATAACTTTCCGATATCAAAGGCTTTATAAAACGGGTTACCGGGAAACACTTTATTTCGAAAACTGATAAGAGTACATCGCCAATATTACTACGAATATTTCATGGTGCGATATCTTGATACCTACTGCGAAAAGTTTTTTGTTCGAGACATTTTTTCCAACATGTGGTTTGGCGATGTCGCTTTGCTTCGAAAAAATTATATACATTTCTGTAATCACAATTTAAAAATGGAAGAATTAAAGAAAGAAAAATATTTTCATTGTTTTGTTGGTCTTTTTTATGAGAGATGTATTTTTCAGCTCGCTGTCGAAGCAGTCGCAAACGTACGAACAGTAGCATCTTTGGGGCGAGAAGAAACATTCTGCAATGACTATGCTATCCAATTATATCCGGCTTTGCTTCTGGCTAAGCGTTCGGCTCACATGAGGGGACTTGTTTTTGGTCTTTCTCGAGGCCTTTTCAACTTTATATACGCAGCAGCCCTGTATTATGGTGGAACACTTATTGTTTACGATGGCGTTGATTACGCGTTGATTCTAAAGTAAGTTCTTCACAGTTATTAGTTATACGTTCTATATGATAGACCCTATCAGTACTATAAAATACAGCTGCTACACAAAAAAATTATTAAAACTATTATATGCAGGATTTAGCTATGGAAATTGAGACAAGGAACTCCACCGGCAAGAGCCTCGCTCTTAAATTAGATTATAAGGAAAAAAGTTTTTTTTTTAAATTACTTTTCAAGAACTTTAAAGGGGGATAATAAGCTATTTATCCATATGTATCTATGTGTTTATGAAAATATTATTATCGTTTAATCTTTCAGATCAGCTCAAGCGTTACTCATGGGAGCATCTTCAGCGGCGCAAGCGTTTGCATTTGCCCCTAACTTCCAGAAGGGTATAAAGGCGGCAGGTCGTGTTATTAAACTGTTAAATGTGAAGTCCAAAATAACTGATCCAGATAAACCAGTCGTTGCATTTGTAAGTCTTTTTGTCTGGTTTAAATTCACATTTTTTTTCTACTGTATATTGCTAATTGTAAAGTGACGAAAATAGTTCTTTTATAGCTTTTATCCTGTATTTTTGAATATTTTTTGATTATAAGCCCAGAGTTTGTTCATGAGTAGTCTTTTTTTATATAAAACTTTGCAGAAGGGTACTGGCGAAGCCAGTCTTCAACAGATCAATTTCAGATATCCAACAAGACCAATGATACAAGTTCTCAAAAATTTGAACTTGGAGATAGAAAGAGGTAAAACGGTCGCTCTGGTTGGATCTAGTGGATGTGGAAAGAGTACAGTTATACAATTGCTGGAGAGATATTACGATCCTGATAGTGGAATAGTGGTTAGTATTCGTTTAAACTAAATATCTGACAAAAACAAATTACTTATCTGAGATATATTTATTTTTACGTTTTAACATTACTTTTAGCACAATTTATTTTCATATTTCCTTTTTTCAAGGTTGCTTGGAAGAAATTGTACTAGTGATAAGACCACCAAATATACATATTTTTAGTTGGCTTTTTTAAAATTATAGAATCTCGTATCTTATATTTGATACATAAATGTGTTTTTATTTAATTATCTAGGCTCAAGACGGAGTATCTTTACCACAACTCCGTCTGGATGATGCCAGAAAACCCATAGGTTTTGTGCAGCAAGAACCTATACTATTCGATAGAACTATTGGAGAAAATATAGCATACGGAGACAATTCGAGGAATCCAAATGCGGATGAAATAGTAGCAGCTGCGAAACAGGCCAATATTCACAACTTCATCGTCTCATTACCAATGGTATGTTTTAACTTTTACCTTGACAGAAAATAATTACAAAAAGAGTATTCAAAGAGCATTAGAGATAAATGATAAAAATAGTTAAGAAATTTTTTAAAGATTTCGTGTTCATGATTTAGATTATCATGTTATATTTAAAATATTGTTTGTCAATAACAAACAATAATATAAACTGTGTTTCATTCAGGGTTACGAAACCAACATAGGATCAAAAGGCACACAATTATCTGGTGGTCAGAAGCAAAGAGTCGCTATTGCAAGAGCTCTAATAAGAAGACCACGAATGCTGCTTTTAGACGAAGCTACAAGTGCTCTTGATACTGAGAGTGAGAAGGTAATGATTTATGATATTTTTTTACCCAATTTAAATAAAAAATGGAGTTACAGAGCTAATGCCAGAAAAAGAAATTATAATGATTATTTTGCACTAATATTTCTACAATAGCATGTCTCCAAAATGACGACATACTTAGTTTATTAAACGTATTTTATTTACAGGTGGTCCAAGAAGCTCTAGATGCAGCCAAGGCAGGTCGCACGTGTGTCATGATTGCCCATCGTTTGAGCACAGTCCGAGATGCCGATATCATATGCGTTATCAATGATGGCAAAGTTGTTGAAAGTGGCAAACACGCCGAACTGCTAGATCTCAAGGGAATTTATTACAATTTAAATAGAAGAGGACATATGTAAATTTAGATAAAATGTAGATGTATGTATAAATACTACCGCCTGTGATGTTCTTAGATGGACCGAACTTTTTTAGATGTTTGTGTTCAATATGTAGTCGGGTGCAATTACAAAGTAAGAATGTATATTATTTTGTCTGTGGTTTAATCATGTGATACGTTATAGATAAAAACACACATATCTTTCAATTCTTAAAATTTTTTAATACCATGTTTTTTTTGTTTGTAAATATATACAGTTTTATTGTATCTTTTTATTTTGTACGATTTTACTTTTGTTTTCTTTTTTGATGTGATTTTATTACTAACTACTACTACTTTAAGAAGTATTAAATAGTAATTTAAATAAAGATGTATTTTTATAGAAAATATGATTTTCATTTAATCAATAAAAAACAGTAATTTTTCACCTCTTGAATTTACAAATCACGTACATAGAAATAATAAATTAATTCCTAATTCATTGATCAAGTACATAGGAACTTAGGTTTAATTTGGGCTTTCTACTATTTTGACACATCAGTGCGAGACCAAAGTACTTTCAACTAAACTATAAAATTAATATAATATTAATATTAGTCCGATTAATCGAACCAACAGGAAAAAATGTCGACGAACTTCAGCTAACCTTAAGCGATAACTGGAGAAGAAAGTGAATGATACACTCAATAGACCTGTTAGAGGAGACTTATCAGGAGATCCACTGAAACTTCAGTAAAATGAAGTAATTATCCAGTTAAAAAAAAAGACGGAATAAATATCGAAAGCATTATATTTGTGGAAATTTATATAATAAAAACATTATCTTAAGTGTTAATTATAAATGTTAAATTACAAAAATTGGTATGCTTTATGAAATTACCTACCTATAAACAATATTAAAGTATTATTGAAGTGGAAAGTTTAATACAATAACCATACTATAATTCACTTTAATACTTATATAACTAGAATATGAGATAAACTGGCAAACGAATAACATATAGCAACATTTATAATAACACGACACATTCTATTTTTAAATTACACAATTATGAATAAAAAACACACTACATGTTCCCTGTCCTGTGTAAATTGTAGTAAATCCCTTTCAGATCTAACAGTTCGGAATGTTTCCCGGTTTCGACGACCTTCCCATCTTTGAGGACGTAAATTACGTCGGCGTCTCTCACTGTGCTGAGACGATGTGCTATCATTACACATGTTCTACCAGCCTTGGCTGCATCTAGAGCTTCTTGTACCACCTAAAAATTACAAATTATGTGTTAATAGATGCATTGCTAAATTGGTTTCTACTTCATTCCAATAGGGAATATTAATCAAGTAAGGTATTATTGAAAGGATAAATATAATTACTTTTTCGCTTTCCGTATCAAGAGCACTAGTTGCTTCATCTAAAAGCAGCATTCGTGGTCTTCTGATCAGAGCTCTAGCAATCGCCACTCGCTGCTTCTGACCACCAGATAACTGGGTACCTTTCGTTCCTATATTAGTGTCATAGCCCTGAAAGAAATAACTTATTACGAAACAAACCTTCTACTCATCCTTTTACTTCCACACGGGTGTATGCCTTCTTTAGTTTATCTCATCTTTGTTGATCTTGTGAAGACGTCAAATAATTTTGGCACAAAAAGATAGAATTTGGCTTTGTGCATCGTCCTCTATTTAACATTGAAAGGTCAGCTCCATTAAGTATTAATCTACTTATTATCACCAATAATACACCAATTACCCGTAATCTTTACTGAAGCGGTGGTGGTGTAATGGTTAAGACGCCCGCCTGTGGATCGAAAGGTCTCAGGTGCGAATCCTACTCGTGCCACATGAGTTTGTATAACAATCTGACTCATGTATAATAGTTTTCATCGACCACCACTTGCTTCCAGTGAAGGGAAACATCGTGAGATAGCCTGCACAATGGTCGATTATTAACTTGTGTGTGAAACGGAGAAGGCAATGGCAAACCACTCCATTACTAATGCCAAGAAAGTTTTTGTGTGTGTTTAAATCCACGTAATGACCACGACCCTCAGCCATGAGGAATACGACTATGAAGAATCCTGAGTCAATATTCTTATTAGTGTCTATTTTAACTGAACTTACCATAGGCAACGAAACAATAAATTTGTGAATGTTCGCTTGTTTAGCCGCTTCTATAATCTCTTCAGTGGTTGGTTGCCTTGTGTTATCTCCATAAGCAATATTCTCACCGATAGTTCTATCAAATAGTATAGGCTCTTGTTGGACAAATCCTATTGGCCGTCTAGCCTCTTCAAGACGGAGTCTTCGAATAGGAACGTTATCTTGAGCCTTAAAAATTTTTACGTTTTTATTTTTACGTACACAATGATATAGAAAAAATCAATGGCATTAATAATTTACTTTTATATTTGAATATAAATGAGTTATTACCACTACGCCTCTGTCAGGATCGTAATATCTTTCTAACAACTGTATTATTGTACTTTTCCCACACCCACTTGATCCAACCAGAGCAACAGTTTTTCCCTTTTCTATCTCCAAATTCAAATTGCTCAAAACCTGTATGGTGGGTCTAGTCGGATATTTGAAGTTGACGTTTTTAAGTCGAGCATAACCAGAACCTTTCTGTGAAGTTAAAAAAATATAACAAATTAATTTAAAATATGAACAGTTCAAAGCAGGTAATTTTTGAATATAAAAAAGAACTTACGAATCCATTGAACGGTTTTACAGGATCCTTTATTTTAGACTCTTTATTCAACAGCTTAATAACACGACCAGCTGCAACTATGCCCTTTTGGAAATTTGGTGCAAATGCAAAAGCTTGGGCTGCTGAAGTTGCTCCCATTAATAATGCTTGTGCTGATCTAAATACAATAACAATTTCCACATAAAGTAAGTACATTATCAGAAAAAATAATTATATTTTTTACGTATAATAAAGCCAATATCGACGTTGATAACTTACTTCAAAATCAAAGCATAATCCACATTGTGATACACAACAAGTGTTCCACCATAGTACATGACAGCAGCATATATAACATTAAAGTGACCTCTGGAAATGCCGTAGACAAGTCCTCGCAAGTGTGTTGAACGTTTCGCCAGAATCAAAGCCGGTAAGAGTTGACTAGCATAGTCATTGCAAAATGTCTCTTCTCGCCCCAAAGATGCTACCGTGCGTACGTTTGAAACAGCCTCGACAGCTAACTGTAAGATCGACGTTATGAAGTTGCAGTTTTTACATACAATTATGTAAAGTTCTTTTAAAACAGATTATGAATAGAAGGTGAATTGAGAGTAAGTCAGGGTCAAACTCAACGGATTTACAGTAATCGGATTGAGATTGTCTTTCATAAGGGAGATATTAGAAGCACCTATATTCAATGACCGTGCATAAATAGAGTGATGAGTACAGAGGAGGGAAGTGAAATTTGTCCGGATTGTGATGAGCGGTAATCTTTAGGTGAGTTGCACCAACATATTTGACGTTGTTTTTAACCAGCGCGCCGCTGACGTATGGCAAAATGGCATACTTTGCGTTTCTTCGCGCATGTTAAGGTTATGGTCAAAGTTATCTGTGTAACCTTAGTCTCTGTCTATACCCATAGAAAATAAGTATCATATATATACCAGCCAATAAATAATTTTCCCGTTGCTGTCTAAAGGCAATTGTTTTCTCACCTTAGAACTATTTTCCATCGTTTTTGCTGTGCCAGACGATTCTGAATAAACCATCCTGCCCTCTCTGAACATAATAAACATTAATAATGGAACAAATGCTAGTGCAACTAATCCGACTCTCCATTCATAATATAGGGATAATACAAGAGAAAATCCGAAGGTCCCGGCCGCTTGAAGAACAGTACCGATTCTTTGACCAGTTGCCTGAAATATTATATTATCATCATTAGAAATTATTCAGTAGTTACCATAGTTATCAATACATGGAGCGTTATAATTATAAGCCAGTTACTTAGTAACTTTGTTATTCATGGATCATAAACATCAACTGAAACACGTTACGTATCATGAAGTAATTGTCATGTCGTTTATGTTTACGTAAACCACTTACGCCTTGTACAGCTGAAGCTTCACCAGACAGTCGAGCTGTTAGAGCACCAGTAGAATTGTTTTTATCATCATAAAAACCAACTTCTTGCTGAAGAATTTTCTCAAACATCTGGCGCCTGAGTCGTTCCGTCAAATACTCTCCTGCGATGCCATAAAAGAAGACCTAAAAATAAAATCATCATCGCACATTAGAGTTTTGTTCTAATTCTACATTAATTATATATTTTAAAGAAATAATGTTTACCGTTATGAAGTTGGTTATTCCTGCAAAAACTCCAATTCCAACAAAAATGAGTGCATATTTTCGGACTTCTCCTCGAATGAAATCCGGATTGTCGCCCGAAAGGATCTTAGTAACATAAGAATTTATTAAGTTGATATATTTATTATTGACATTAGGTGTTTATAATTGAGATATTATATAATTTATGATGCAAAGCAAAAAGTTTAAATAATTATGTGGAATAAATGAATTTAGGACTATACATTTATTTCTTTATAATATGAAAAGTTACGACAAGTATTTTTTAAATTCCTATATTCCAAGTTTGTATATTCAACCGATTACATCATGCATTTTTTGTCATAAATCGATATTGTGTGGATAAAGTTGATAACAACTTCTGATAACATACCCCAACAAAATCACCAAGTATGATAGCCAAAACGGGCATAGAAAATCCGCTCAAAAGAGAACACAGGCTCGCAACTGAAATAGACTTCCATTCTGGAGTGTTCAGGCGTATCACATTCCAGAATGAAATATGTTTTTCTTTCTCCATTTTGTCCTCAGCGTCCTGTGAATGTTAGTTACTCTTTACACTCATAATACAGTTTTAAACGAGTCCTTAAGTTTATAGGAGTGATCTGGTGACTCGTAACACAGATTCTTCGGGAACTATAGGCGTCAGATTTACCAAATTTATAGTAATTTCTCTCACATTACTCTTTATAATAAAAACTGATTGTTAATATGGAGAAACATAAATTATTTTCATTACTTATTATTTTATCATCCGTGACTGTGATCTGGTTCTTACTTATGTTTACTATTACAAATGATGTTACCTCTTCTAAAGATTCTATTGCTTCCTCTTCATCGTCACTTTCGATTTTAAATGAAGTTTGTCTAGTAAGATCAGTGCCTATAAGAAAGTTTGATGCCATTAAATAAATAAATATAGTATGTGATAGAAAAGTAAATTTCTGCAATTGTATCTTTTAAGTGTACCATTTTCTTCTTCTAGTTCTGGTGTAGTCCCTTGAATCATAACCATGTCATAATAATGCCCTTTCTTTTCCATAAGTTCTACGTGATTTCCATATTCTATAACTTCACCCGCTTTGAAAACATAAATCATGTCAACATTTCTAATTGTTGAAAGTCTGTGTGCCACAACGACAGTTGTTCTACCCTCTTGAGCCTAAAATATAATTATTGTCACAAATTAATAAACTGAAAAAAAATAAGGTGTTTTTGATTTAATTATACTCAACAAGACAGAAACTGTTATGTTTACGGTAAAAGATAATTCCATGACATAGGTACTGTATCTCATACGTCATATAGTGTGTATTGTTATCATTGAACTGATAAATTTATCAGTTGAAATGATAAATCAATAATTAAAATCGAATCACGATGACTTGCAAATTCGTATCGATCCGTATTGAGTAAATTTGGCAATATTATGCAATTAAATAAATAGTGAAAAAGTGTTTACAGCCCAAAAAAAATGTCCAAAATCAAGTGTGGATTAAAATTTTATGATGCAGCTATGTAGTATATATAGTTGATGTGACAAAAGTGTGTAAATTTTGTGATCCAAAGTATAAATGAAAATTATTTATACACAAGAGAATTCCACTTTTGTATATTTCATATAAATACTTTTCTTTTCTTGTAGGTTGCACCGTCACTTTGACGATAATTTAACATGCGCAGAAAAACGCATAGTACGCCGATTTGTCTAAACGTCGGCTGCAGGCCTACCATCAACTATAGAACGATTCTAATGCAACTCAGTTCATTTTAGGTGCCTAAGCACCTAAAATAAATCGCATTCATATTAAAAATTAACTCGATGGTACGAATTTGGGATGCAATGCGATCAGTTTAGGTCGTAAAGTGGATCGCGTTAAGAGATGATGGTAACCCCCCTGCGCGCCGATTAAAATCAACGCTCAATTTGACGGTGCAACTCACCCTAAGTTGTTTGAGTATAATTTAAAAAAACATTTTCAATGACACCAAATATGGAATGGAATCACGTACCAAATATCTTTAAAGTCAATTCAAAACAATTTTCATTACACATCTAATGCAATTACTAGTGTAACGATAATCCTATCACTACATAGTATAAGACAAAGTCGTTTGTGTCTGTCCGTATGCATACTTTAATCTTTAAGACTACGCTATGGATTTTGATACTGGTTTTTTAATAGATGCTGCTTCAAAAAGATCTATAATGTTTAATATCATGCAAAAATTAAAGACGTGTTGCGAAATATAATATTATTTTACAACAGATTACCTTGTCCAAGGCTTTTTGAACTTTAGCTTCAGAAGACGTATCTAGAGCACTAGTGGCTTCATCAAGCAGCAGTATACTTGGGTTCCGCACCAGAGCCCTGGCTATAGCTATGCGCTGCTTCTGTCCTCCTGATAACGATGCTCCACGTTCACCCACCAGAGTATCGTAGCCCTGTTTCAAATGGCAAAAGTTTTTTGTAAAACATAATGTGATTTCCGAGGAAAGTTTAGCGGTATAATTTATTATGGTTTTTCCCGAGCGAAGCCAGGAGGGGCTGTCAGTTTTATATAATTCACAATGGTGTGTCATCATGACAAGCGTTATTCTTATCGTAATCCTAGATGGATTTTTTATTATGTTTGTTGATACTTTTATTGCGTTTTGCACTAATCACGCATTTGAGTGTAAATTTGACATGATTCCAGAGTAAAATGTGATTTTCGCAAAGCAGAAACTAAGTAGATTTTTATTTTTTTTTGATTTTTCGCTCACATATGTATGTAATGTTTTACTATAATTATGTTTGTATACCCTTATGTTATATTTAAAAAATATATCTCTAGATTCAAAGTCTTTTATTCTCATCTTTGCAAGTTGTAATCAAAACTTTGACGCCACGAAACTGGGGGTGCGAAGAAAAAATCTAACAATTTCAAAAATTCGGCATTGGTTTTACAAGCTACCTTCGTGAAGTCATCAGATATTTCTATGATTGCCTATCAGATGCCAATGCTCTATGTTCTTTAGTCGCTTCGTACATCATCCACAGTATATAGTGGCTCTAGACTCAAGGTATGACTCATGTTTTACCTTAGGAAGTTTCATTATAAACTGATGTGCATTAGCCTGCCTTGCACATGCTTCTATATCAGCGTCAGTTGCACCTTCGCGACCATATCTTATATTTTCTCGTACTGTAGTATTGAACAGTACTGGCTCTTGCCCGACCAAGCCGATTTGCTCTCTCAGCCATCGAACAGATAGTTGTCGAACATCCATATCATCCACGTAAACCTGAAATATTGAAATATTATTTAGTTGTTATAAAGTAATAAACATTAAGGAAAGTAAAATTTAACGACAATGATAAATATAATATAACCATGTGTGAGGTTCATATTTTTAAAGATTCATAAGTGCTGCAAGTTTTTATACAAACATACAGGTAAACATGACGGGAAGTGCTCACCACAGCATAATGACGCCTGCAACATTAGAACTATACAAGGAGCATTTTGATTTTGTGGTCTAGTATTTTTTGCCACAGTATATAAATAATAAGTAAATTAGATTTATTTTAAATATGGAAATAAATATGTCGTATATTTTTGAATTATAACACTAGTACTCACAGTGCCTTCTAGAGCATCATAATAACGAGATAAAAGCTGAATAATGGTAGACTTTCCACATCCAGAATGACCGACCAACGCTACCGATTGGCCTCGCTTGATGCTTAAACTTACTCCTTTCAAAACCTAAAACAAATGATAATGGAATATCAGGTAATATAGTATTGGTATCTCTAAATACAGAAGCAAACAAAATGGCTGAAATAAATCAAATTAAATAAAAACTGGCTTACTTTTATATCAGGCCTTGAAGGATATCGAAATACAACATCTTTAAGTTCGATATTTCCAGCAATCGACTTCGGAACAATTCCTTTATTCAACAATGGATTGATAGTAGGCACGTTGTCAATAAGATTGAAGATTTGAGCACCAGCACCCTTGGCTACTCCAAACACCTCCATAAGAGTTGAAGAAATACCAAAATTCGCTGAGCCCATCATCACTCCGAAAAACACCTACAAAATGTTGAGCTTATTACTATTACGAGAGCGACGTTTATCGCGAATATTATTAAATAAACATTCATTTATGATCTTTTGTTTATGGTTTGTTTGTTGATTGTTAATTGATTCATCGAAATATCTGTAACAAGCTTTATCAAAATAAAAGTTGTAAGAATACCTATAAAATATTCGACTCAAAAGTTTCTATAAAACGATCGAAATTTCCACGCTCTATATCGCTAAAAAATTTTCAGAATCAGATACGAAAAGGCTATTCATTTATGTACAACTTACAGCGATCATTGTTGAAACATCATAGTTTTCTGGTTCGTCGATCATCAGTTTGTATCCAAACCAGAATGAGAGGGCATAAGCAGAGAAAATACAGAAGAATAGAGTCCCCATAGCAATGCCAGTGAAGAAACCTAAAAAAATATTATCAATGAAGTTCCCATCTGAAACGGGAATCTATATAGTCACAGAAACAAAATCTGTGAAAAAAATTAAAAATATCTTTTCATAAAAACTAAAATTTTACGTAAAACAATAGCAGCGTATGCCAACGAACATATAAATACCCTTTTTAATATTAATACTTCTCGCTTGCTCCAAAAACTGCTGATATCTCTCTATCTCTTTCTTCTGACCACTAAACGCATATACTGTTCGAATGGAGGCTATGACTTCTTCAGCAACGGAACCAGCTTTGCCTGATGCTACTGTTTCTTTCTTTGATAACCGAGATGCTATCTGTAAACAGTATTTTTATTAATGAACTGTTATATTATAATAAACTAAGGTGTTAACTTTAACACACCATACTAGTTCTCTTTGAATATAAAAATTATAAAAACAGCAAATATTCATGCAGAATGACATCTTTATTCTATAGTTTAATACAACGTTATATTTACCCAACCAGAAATCCCGACTAGAAACAGTGTAACCGGAAAGGATATCAAACACAGTAAAGCAAGTTTCCATCCCTTCACTAATGACATAATTATGGAACTGATGAAAGCCGACTGGAAATAGAGAAATGTTGCCAACTTTTCTCCTATTCCTTCTTCAAGTTTCACTATATCACTGAAAGAAAAAAATACTAATTCCAGTGTGACGAAGTTTTAAAATGCCATATTCTCTTTTTATTTTATACTAGATGTTGCCAAGGGCTTCGCTTTTGAGATAAAATTTAGCCTATAGCAATCTTGAGTAATGTACCTTTCTAATGGTGAAAGAATTTTTGAAATCGATTGAGTAGCATCGGAGATTACCCGCCTCAAAGATACAAAACTCACAAACGCTTACCTCTTTATAATATTAGTATACATTTGTACTGTTCATAAATCATATTTCGTGGGAATTAACAAGTGGGAAAAAGATTTGTTAAAGATTACGTATTTTTCACCCCTTAGACCAGGATAAAATATATTATATTTAGATATGATTGACTGGAATAGATCTCACCTGGTCATTTTTGTGGCAAAATCACCTGTTTTATGGGTGTCAAAGTATCCAAAATCTTGATTCAAAGCCGCTTTTAAATACGCTTTGCGTATCTTGTAAACCTAAAACAATTGAATAATTAACATTAATACCATCACAAATAACAACCTATAATGTGACAAATTTGAATGAAAACCAAATTTTTAGAGGTATATTATATTTTCCTATTTAAAATTTGGACCATAACTATATTATTACTGAAGTCCTGACCTTATTTTCCTCATAATTTAAGATTCACTTTAAACGTCGTTTTGGCTTTTGTTATTTATAGTGAACATTATTTTGGAGAAAGACTTCATGATCCTAAGTTGAAACAATAGTTAATACTGCAGGTTTGTATTGTAACACCAGCTTCCATCTAGACGTCATTTCATTCAGCCAGGCATTAGTCTGAGTTCAGCGAATGCGCAAACATTCCGTAGTATGTATGAGTGCTTTTATTTACCTCAAATGAAAGATGAGCAATGTAATGTAATGAATTTTTGATAACAGTGTCGAGCTGTCATTATATCATGTACTAGATGTTGACCGGGGCTTCGCTCCCGTGGGAATTATGAGGTAAAATATACCCTATAGCAATCTTGGATAATGTACCTTTCTAATGGTGAAACAAATTTTGAAATCGGTTCGGTAGTTTCGGAGACTTGCTGACAAATTAACATACTCGCAAACGCCTATCTCTTTATAATAATAGTATAGATTTAAAAATCAAACACATACCTGATTATAAGCAGATATGTTCATAAGAACCGTGGCGACGTACGTCAAAACCACAATAAATATTCCAATCACAAGATTCCAGACGGCGAAAAATTTTAAATCTTCCAGAAACTGGTCGTTAGCTGGCTTTTCTTGTAACAGTGACATGCCGTAGGTTACCATCGATTCGAAAAGGTAAGCGAAGAGGATTGTATTGAATGGCATTGAACAACCAGCAGTGAGAGCGCAAATAGCTGCTATTATCACGAAGAACTTGTCCAGACAGGTTGCGAATCGATACTGAAATAAAAAAAAATAAGTACAATAAAAACAAAAGTATTGTAATATAGACATTCAGATCAAATCAAATCACAGACACTTTTCACATCCAATTTTATATCAAATTATAGTTTCTCACAAGCAGCAAACTACTGGTATTTCAGAACGACCACTGCTGAGAAGAAATGCCGAAACAAAATTATTTAAACAGTGTTGGTCCCTATCATGCCAGAAGGGCTTACCATTATCGTTTCATAGTACATAATCGTATATCGTCATATCGTTTAATAGTAATCGTTACAAAGTACATAATGTATATAGTCAAAAATTCCTGTGTAATATAGGCGTTGCTGTCAATTCTAGAATAGGACAATTCCATCCTCATTTGGATCGTATGAAGGTTCTCTCGTCTCTTAGAAAAGAGACGGAACTAAAATGTGCTGCCACACGACTGAGTAATGGGACATTACTCAGTCCATAGACTAGGTCCATAGACTAGGTCCATAGACTGCGGTATCTGCTTACCATCAACCAACTTTCAATCTCGTTTGCCTACTACGCTTTAAAAATTTTTATACAAATCGTAAATTCATACCAATGTAAAAAAAGATATGTTTGGCACTTCTTCTTCTTGACTTTTCTCATCTTTTGTGATTTTCGAATCGCTGAAAAATAGAATCAAATTTAAAATTCAAATTTAGAACATGAAAAATAAAATAAAGAACCAAAAATTTTTTAATTTGTTGAATCTCTTCTTTATCAAGTAGTTTTGATTTTTCGTCTCTTGTGCCATCTTTCTTTGTTGAAATGTTTATACTCACTTATGTAATAAATAATAAATATATAAGGACAAATCAAATAGATTGAGCTAGCCCCAAAGTATGTTCGAGACTTGTGTTCTGGGATACGATACTATATTTTATAACAAATACATAAATAAATAAATATATCAGGACAAATCATACAGATTGAGCTAGCCCCAAAGTAAGTTCAAGACTTGTGTTATGGGATACTAACTCAACGATACTACACTCCACAATAAATACATACACATATAAACATCCATGTCCCGGGCCAATCAGAAAAAGATCATTTTCCATCATGACCCGACCGGGGATCGAATCCGGGACCTCTCGGTTCAGAGGCAAGCAACCCCACCACTGCGCCACCGAGGTCGTCAATTTAAACATATTAAAATACTTACGTACGAAATATTTAATTAACAATATAAAATATTTATTTAACGATCCAATAACCAACTAGACATACTTGCAATTTAGCGTCTTTGCGCGTTTAGATTGACTCAATTGGTGTTCATTGACCAATCATAGTAAAAAAAAAATGACCATAACATTTTAATTGTTAGCCTAATCTACTGTTACATCATGTAAGCATGAAAGATTCCGGCTATTTGTGCGATCTACATCCCATTGATAAATAGATTAAAAATTTTGATATATTCTTTCGAATTAGCCTTTCTTCCTAATTTTTTTTTGTATTAGCACTTTGATCTCAAACATAACATGTCTTTTTTGTTAATTCATGACCATGTGCTTTATTATGGTACTATTAGAATATAAATATCTAAGAAATATTAATGGTAAGCCCTTCTAGTATGATCGGGCCCAACTCTATTTAAATGTGATTCGTTCGCCATTTTCTTTTTATTAGTGGTCATCCGAAATGCCCTTAGTTTGTAAATTTTGTAGAAGTTACTAATTATGTAATATAAAATTTAATGTGATAATGTGTTTCTTCTTCTCTGTCGCTTCGCTCTTGGCAGAGCGGTCGTGGTCACATTGAGGCGTCCATATTGGTGTTAGAGACGTACACAGCTTTTTTACGATCTCCCGCCATTTCTCTCTATTTGCACACTATCTGGCGCAGTCTGACACTCAGTTTCCCACTGCGGATTTCACTTGGTCGGTCCAGCGCATAGGTGAGCGGCCGCGTGATCTGGTTTCCTACACTTTTCCTTGCACGACAAGCCGCTCTATTGCATATTGATAAAGTGTTTGTGAAGGTTTAATTTCTGAATAAATTATTCATTTGTTCGGAAATTAGACCATCATTTGATATGAAGCTACAGGTTCATAAAAAAAATCTCAATATAATGTAAATAAATATACCTACCAGGCTCAAGTTATTATTCGTGATAAAGCGACTAGGCGACCTCGGTGGCGCAGTGGTAAAATGCTTGCCTCTGAACCGGGAGGTTCCGGGTTCGATCCCCGGCTGGGTCATGACGGAAAATGATCTTTTTCTGATTGGCTCGGGTCTTGGATGTTTATATTTGTATTTGTTATGAAATAGTGTATCGTTGAGTTAGTACCCCATAACACAAGACTCGATCTTACTTTGGGGCTAGCTCAATCTGTGTGATTTGTCCTAATATATTTATTTTTTAAATGCTTTTGTTAGCTGAAATCCTAAGTTAGCTGAAATGAATTATGAGAAAAAATATGATCCTCCATATTTAGTCCAACTCGCGTTATTTTTTGTAAATCCGTTCAATTATGGTAGACTTGTTAGTGAACAGTAAAGTGTTGTATTTTCACCTATATCATAATTTCGTTTGGTCTCTTATTGTGGTCACATTCCAAAGACCAAATTACAAAAAGTACAGACATAAAAAAATTACTCCAATTAGCTTCAAAATTACACACTCACTCGTTTTCAATTAGTTGTCCTCCGTTTTGAGCGTTACTTTCATCTTTATCAGGCACTAAATCTTTAAACGTATTCACACTGGGAATATAATCTTGTATATTTTTAATTATATTCAACTTTTTAAAACTTTCTTCTATAGGTCCGTGAGGCGGTCGAAACATTTTTATGAATGAACTTAACAACACCACTGACTTTTGGAGTTGCTTTATGATTTTCATCAAAAATTTTACATCACTTTTGACGTTAATTCACTTGGTTGGCTACTTGTAAACTATGATTGTGTCCAGTTGAGATCCAATCAAAGAAGCGTGTATGTAGTTACTGAATATAAACTTCTCAATTAAGGACACAGGCGTGTCTGTAAAGTGAATGAATTTGCGTTTTGTTTATTCACTCTAGAAGCTTGCATTCGTTCATAAAGGATTCAACGCCAGAATCCAGAATCTCAGCTAGTATATCTGTTTACATTTTTTTGTGAGTCAAAGTCTTGTTTATATGTAAAAATGTAAACAGCAGTTTAAAATAAAGTCATTTTCCGCTGTTTACCTGACAAAATGTTATACGAGTATGTATATTCAAGTAGGTTAGAGAAGAGATTGTTATATATTTTTATACCATCCGAGCGAAGTCGGGACCGGCCGCTAGTTATTGAAGTGAAAACTTTTTTAGAGGCGTTGTGCACTTTTTGTGATGGGTAAAAAATGTTATACTCGCATCAGGACACGTGACCTGATCGAAAATTCGTAAGACGTTAAAAATGCAATTCAAGTTTTCACTTCTGCCGGCACTCCCGGAGTGCAACCCGTTGTTTTTTATATAATTTTATTTTCTCAGAATGCCAGTAACAGATAAAATGACTAACTAACCGTTAAATAAACAAAATAACATAACCGCTTACTCATTTTCCTTATAGTCATCAGCTCTCTGAACATTATTGAAATTTCCAATTTTTATGTTAAACTTCTTCTTCTTCTTCAAAACTAGTCCATCAGAGTTTTGAGACATTGTGCAGAATTAAAATTTTTTTTACTCAATAAATTCTCATCGTTTACGTTTCTTTTCGGGAAAAAATTCCACTAGTTGTTTCACTGGCCAGAGTAATCATCAATGATAACTGAAACAAACAGAATTGTATTATGTTTGAAGAATAATAGAAAATACGCTAAATGTACTCGTATTAAACAATTAAAACATGTATAAAAGATAACATTTATCAAATGGTAAAATACGTGAAATTTACATTATGAGCATAAAATTCATAAAAAAAATTGTTTTCATTTTGCATCATTTTATTTATTTTATTTTTTATCATGATTCCCATAACAAGATGTCGAGTTGCGATGACTGTTAATGGTAGGTAATTAAACATATTATTTGAGTTATAAAATAATTTAGCCATTTGAGAGTATAAACTCTCACAATAAATAAGACATTTTTATTCTCACTCATCCTATTTTTCGCATATATTTTTTTATCCTAATTCAATTTAGCATAACGAGTTATAGGTATAGGTATGGTATTATAGGCATATTTTTTGACATAATAATATTTTGACATACTCGTTTTTTGGCATACCTTTTCAATAGTTGTACTCATTTAATATTCCGCTACCTATTTGCGCTTTGTAACATCATAATCACAAATATAACTGTCACTAGAATTGCATTACTCACTAAAATTTATAACAACACTCATATGTGTACGTTGTGAAATTTAAAATTATATATTCTTTTTTTAGAATGTCTTAATTTCAAAAAACAGCCAGTTTTAGCAAAACCATTTAAATTCACGCACCGACCGACCGTCAGTCGGAAAATTCGACGAGAAATAAATTTAAAAATAGAAAGCTATTCTCATTCATAGTATGAAAGTTCCGGGTGTGTATAAAATGTATATACAAAGTCCTAAAATATATTAACCTTGAGCGATTAATGTATTTGACGAGGTACGGGAATGAATCACAACGCAAGCGCATGCCGAATTTACGGGCTTTTGTTTATCTGTTACTATCCCGGTCAGAATATTATCAAACTTTGGCACGAAGCGTGACCACGACAATTAGAAATTGTAGTAGTATCAAAACGATCGTTGTATTTTTTTATAGTCTACCTCGAGTTGACCTTTTCATGTAGGGTCAGCACAGTATATTAACTCCTTCCACTTAACCATTTCATTTGATCTTTTGCTTACACGGAGTCCTCTCCTATTCGTACATTCTTTTACACCACCCAACTTTTTTTTGTTTTTCTCTATTCTTCTTCCGGTGAAGGAAAACATCGTGAGGAAACCTGCACACTGGTTGATTCTTATTAACTTGTGTGTGAAATGGAGAAGGCAATGGCAAACCACTCCATTAATAATGCCAAGAAAGTTGTTGTGTGTGTTTTCTTCCACGTAATAACCACGACCCTCAGCCATGAGGAATACGACTATGATGATGATAAAACTATAATTTAACATTTTCGTGGTCTGCACGGACAATTTCCACACTTGATTTAAATTAGTTTATCTCGTTCGCTTCTCTCAAACTTTGTACTTCGAAAGTTCACGTGAATTGACACTCTCCGTCCGAGTTTTCTCTCCAAGCTCAGAATTAACTTTTGCTTTGTGCGCTTTGTAACTTATAGGTACATCACTGGAGCTAAATTAACCACGTATAAGTTATTAGCCGATGCCCGCGACTTCGTTCGCGTGGAAATGCACTCCAGTCAATTATATATACGAAGCATGTTTGTATTGCTTGTTAATAAAAATTTTAAAGATTATATTATATAAGTATTTAGTTTCACCTGTCCCGTTGTCTGTAATCAAATCTTGCAAATTAGATTTCTCCTACTACCAGTTGACCTACAGAGTTGAAATTTCGAAGTTTCAACTGGGCTGTTTCAAATTTATATGATAAACAAGACCTAATGGGTGCAGCCCGGATCGGCTTCAAACGAGGAAACTCCTCAACCGTTTCCAGCACAGACTTGGGTTTTTTGTCAGGCGTTAAATGCCATAAGATCTCTCTGACGATAATAAAAGCTTGTGGCAAAAATTTTATTTTTATAAGAAACTTGTTTTAATTTGCAACGTATAAACTCTAAATCATATTTGGCATAGAGATTGAGTAGACTTTATTATTAATCAGGATGTTAACATAGGTATTTTTCTTATTGGCCCGTGTCTTAGATGTTTATCTACAAATATGTATTTGTTATTAAATATAGTATCGTTGAGTTAGTATCCCATAACACAAGTCTCGAACTTACTTTGGGGCTGGCTCAATCTGTGTGATTTCTCCTAATATATTTATTTATAAATATAAATAAATATCTACTATTAAAATATAAAACGGATAAATAATGGAAGTAAATATTCAATTCAGTTAATTAAATTTTGAATGAAAAATATGAAGAAGTTATTTCTAATTAACAAACTTTCACACATACAAATGTCAAAATGAAATCATAAGCCGAGTCGAGTAAGTAGTCACAAAGACTGGAGTGCTTGCACTAATTAACGTCTAGAAGGAGCATTAGAATGCAATTTGAAAGCAATTACCGCGATTTGCTGCACAGAGGTCATAGTTTATGAATTTCAACTTAATATGGATACGGAAATAAACTTCTTCTATTTCAAATTAAAAGGATTCAGTTTCATTTTTGAAATCTCTTTAAAATTTTAAACATACGCATGCAATTATCCAAGATCCAGGTCAATCTGAAAACTGGGCTGCAGAAACATGAAACTATGGATAGATAAACTAGAGCATAAACAAACACTATTAAATTAACCAAAACTGTGAATTCATTAGAATAATATAGAGATAGCAATCACGCAATTATTTCACAATCTCCTAGCTAATATTATAAATGTTAAAGTATATAAGTTTGTTTATTTGCTTGCTATCTCTTCACGCTTTATCTACTGAAGCTATAATGTTGAAATTTTGCAGAAGTATAGTTTGAAACACGGAGAAGGACTTACGGTACCTTTTATCCCGGAAAAATAACTTCTCCCGTAGGAAATCCACGCGGACAGCCCCGAGCATAAGCTAGTGATAATATAAAAGGATTCTTATTATATAGAAGCTCAAAACATAACTCGCCCTACTTTAGTCTGTTCGGTAAAAACTCCCATTAGTCCATTACGATAAGATAAGGTATCTTATCTATCGCATCTCATTAACTGCACTTAGAAAATACAAGGCATTGCAGATTGACGGTGATTTAAGTAACAAGAAGCGGCTCGGAGCGGTGAGGTGGTGGTTTAATGGTTAAGATTCTGTGCGAAAAGCCAGTGGATCGAAACGTCCCAGGTTCGAATCTCACTCGTACTACACGAATTTGTATGCCAATCTAACACATGTATAGTAGTTTTCATCGACCACCACTTGCTTCCGGTGACGGAAAACATCGTGAGGAAACCTGCACACTTGTTTTTTATTAACTTGTATGTGAAATGGCGAAGGCAATTAGCAAACCAATATATTAATAGTGCCAAGAAAGTTGTTGTGTGTGTCTTTCCACATAATGACCAGCCCCAGCCATGAGGAATATGACTATGAAGAGAGGGAGAGACGAGTAATAATAGAATTAAATACATAGCTACTAAAGTTAAAGGGTCGTCTAACATTTTGCCAAATTTGGCTGTATACCGAAGTATATTGCTGATTTTTCATTGCGGTAAATAAAAGCACTCGTACTAACTACGCAGTATTCACGTATTCGCGTCAGCATATGTCTGAGTTCGGGGAAAATGTGGAGCTGGCATAAGGCTGACTGAAATAGATCGCTTTAGCGATAAGTCCACCTTTGTACCTTATACTTGTATTGTGCAATATTATTTTTCTATATTTCTTTGGTGCAATAAAGAGTACCTATTGTATTGTATAACTGTGATATTATAAATGCGAAAATAAGTGTGTTATTATATCTTCACGCTTTATTCGTAACCACTCAACTAATCTTCTTCAAACTTGTTGTTATTAGTACCGAGAATGAAATATGCTACTTTTCTTTCCGGGAAAAACTACATTTCCCGTGATAACTAGAAGCGGGCGAAGCCGCGGCTCATAGCTAATCCCAACTAATATTATAAATACGAAAGTAAGTTTGTTTATTACCTCTTCACGCGTTAGCTACTCAATCAACCATTTTGGAATTTTGCATATATATAATTAATATGGAGAAGGACACCCACCTTACAACCCGGAAAAAACTATTGTTCAAGTGGGATTTGCGAAAAACCTCTATTCTATTATAGGTGGCGCCAAATATAAAAACACTAGTAACACACAACACTGGTATGTATTTTAAATGCGCTATGAATAATTAATTTAACTATCCTAATTCCATATTAATACGGAGAAAAAAGTGCTCCCGAGGGAAATTTTATGGGCGAAGCCGCGGGTACATAGGTAGTCCAAAATAAATGTACTTTATTACCGTATCAACTAAATCAATATGAATCATTATAAAATAGAGAAAATTACACTAATCTATATACTTAACGTTTAATAACGGCTCGAATACAAAACGCTGTGGTTTTAATCCTTGCCTACGATTTTGAAATTTAAATGAAGGGACCGCAATTTTAATATTTCACATCCAAACGTGTGGGCAAGTGAATTAATTATGTAAATTAGTTCGTGGCTCTGAAAATTATCAGCTATTACATGGGCAATGATGCGTTGTTTATTTTTAGTATTGTTTCAGCTAGATTTGATAATGACACTAGATTTTCTTCATATTTTTCATTATTATATTTGAAAGATAAGGGTACAAAGACGCAAGACAAAATAGGCTATCGTACGCATATAGAGGCTTATGCTCAGCTCAACAGTGGGCAGAAAACTAAAATAATATAATGAAATTTCAATGAACATATTGCAATAGACATAAACTGAGTCGAAAGCATTTCTATTTAAGTTTGTGTTCCTTAAACGCGCTAAGTATTCCTCAAAGCTAAATTATATTATTTAACTAACTTTTGCCCACAACTTTGTATGTGAGTAAAAATCCGTTTCGCGCGGGAATTCCAGGAAATCCCTTCTTGGTGTTCCCCTACACTGTCCTAGGAACCTACACACCAAACAGCTTTCTACGCCCAGTAGTTTCGGCTGTGCGTTGTCAGTCAGTCAGTCAGTCACTCAGTAACGAAAGAGTTTTATGAATATATATAGATTATTTAATATTCCTTCAATGCTGCTTCGATTTGCATTTGTATTACTGACAAGAGCTGATACTGACAGTTACCTACAAGCGGCTTTTAGTTTCGACGGGAAATAAATCTACTAGATATCCTTTTTCTAGAATTGTATGCACCTCAGAAGATAATCGGTCCTAATAGGTCAAGCGCTACTTGAGCTTACGTAGAGAGGGTTTCGTACACTGATCATAATCACCACATGTTTTTTTTATATTCATGCATATTCTGTTTTACCATCACAAAGCTAGTAGTTAGCTATAACTTTGAAATTCCATGTAATTCCATGATTTAACGACACACAAGTAACAAAAATAAATATTATTTTAGTATATCTGTGCATCTATCCGCCTGTGTGAAACAGTTTTAGTGCACGGACTAAAACTGTTTAAATGAATTTCTTTTCAAGCCCCATTACTATGCATGTTGTTTAATATTTTATGGCTACTTTATCCATCCACAAAGAAGACCACTGTCCCAGCAGTGGGGACGTTTAAATGGCTGTCTATGAAGATTATGATAATAATTTTAAAGTATCAGACATAAAATAGGAGTACGACTTCCATTTAATCTAAACCTTAACTTCCTACTGAATTTAGACTCAATTCGAGACTTGAGACGTTCTCTGAAAGCTAGCCTTAGGCTATGGGTAGACCTGGACGGTCCGTGTCCTTTTCAATCCAGCAATAGTTTAGTGGTACTGAAATATAGTTTTTATTCTATCTTTATTATCATCTCTTTATATGTATAATATTTTATTAGTATAATATTTATTTATACGTTTTTTTAAGTTTTGTAAACTTTTAACCTCATCATCAGCGATTGCAATGTTCCCACTGTTTGCACTGTCCTTCTTTATGGTTGGACCAGCGTCTCGCCCCGGCTTCGCTCAGGTAAAACCATAATAAAAAGTAGCCTATGTCACCCCTGAAGGTTTCGCCTATCTCAGTGCTAAATTTCATCAAAATCGGCCTAGTAGTTTTTGAATTTATTGAATACAAACAAAAATACAATTTTTTTCTCTTTATAATATTGGTATGGATAAGGAGTATAACCAACCATGACGCAATGTGGATTGGTGGGTTTCTACTACTGCATGAGACGGTGACGGTGTAATGGTGAAAACGCCCGTCTGTGGATCGAAAGGATCCCAGGTTGGAATCCTACTCGTGCCACATGAGTTTGTATACCAATCTGACCCATGTATAGTAGTTTTCATCACCCACCACTAGCTTCCGGTGAAGGAAAACATCGTGAGGAAACCTGCACACTGGTTGATTATTATTAACTTGTGTGTGAAATGGAGAAGGCAATGGCAAACCGCTCCATTAATAGTGCCAAGAAAGTTGTTGTGTGCGTTTCATTCCACGTAACAAACACAAACATCAGCCATGAGGAATACGACTATGAAGAAGAGAACAACTGCATCTCTAACTCCGAATGCGGTTGCTATCTATAAGCTGAATCGAAATCGCATTCCTGGAAATTCATAAAATCAGAACTGAATCGTCAAAATGTAAAGGTTAATTTTTTACGCGGTCCCCGGGCTTCAGGCGTTCACAGCCGTAAATGTAACTGGGAACTCGCGGAGGTGAGAGAGTTATTAGTAAACTAGCGGTTGTCCGCGGCTTCATCCGCGTAAATTTCCCACGTGAACAGTAATTTTACCGGGTTAAAAGGGTACCTTTGTATATGTATATCTTCATCATCTGTCTTCATACTTAAAATGTATGCAAAATTTCAAGAAGATTGGTTGAGTAAATAGAGCGTGAAGAGTTAACAAACAAACTTACTTTCGCATTTATAACATCAGTTAAATATATAAATAAATATATTAGGACAAATCACACAGATTGAGCTAACCCCAAAGTTCGAGACTTGTGTTATGGGATACTTACTCAACGATACTATATTGTATAACAGATACACATATAGATAAACATCATGACCCGACCGGGGATCGAACCCGGGACCTCTCGGTTCAGGGGCAAGCACTTTACCATCACGCCACTGAGGTTGATGAGGGCATCAATTAGGATGGTGACTACAATAATAACTAGTATGCTTCAACAGAAATAAAGTATTACTTAATAATGCCAACAAAAAACTCCATATAGAAGGCTATAAAGCCATATGTTATTATATCTCCGAAGTCATCTTTTATTTATCACTAGCTTGCCCGCGGCTTCGCCCGCGTGAAATTTATAGCAAAATCTCAGTAATTTTTTTATCGCATACTCTGTAAGGTAACTGCGTACTGGTAAACAATGTAAATATATGATTCAAATTCGCATTTTTTCTCATCTTTAGTTCAATTTTCTGTTTCAAGAACAAAAACGTATAAACAAAACGCAATATATTGCGCTAACAAAACGCAGCGTGGAGCAACGCACAGTGATAATGGCAACACTTAGTTCCTGTCGCGTCGTGTGACGGTGTTGCACTTTGTAACACAATATTTTGCACTAACAATGTAGCCCGCACATGTTGGTAACATATAATATAAATTAAAAAAAATATCATTAACACTAAATTACAATTCTGAAATAAATGATTGAGCACTTGAAAAATACTCCTTTGGTCCATTTTTAGAGCTCCATACCATAGTTCCATTCAAACAGTTCAAACAGCACAAATTTTATATTTGGCCGTAATCATATACAGGAAACCATATCAAAATTTAATTGCAAAAATTGTGTTAAAAATGTATTTTGCAATTAAAGTTTTAATTTTTTTTTTAATTTTGTCAAAATTTAATAATATTGCAAAATGACTTATCATTATCTACTGGACCGATTGTTATGAAATTTGGTACACATAGGGTACTTTTTATCCCGAAATTCCCACGGGAGCGAAACCCCGGGGCCAGCTGGTATTATATAATGTAAACTTGCTACAAGCAAGCACTGTACAAACTTAGCTGAAACTAAAACCAGGGTTCCGTATATAGTACAAATGTTAAGAAATAAATAGTTTACTCGACTATTATGAAGGGAATTCTATTGTATAATCAGTATAATGCAGTATAGCGTTGGTGGTCCACTGAAGTCCTGTAATTAAAAAGTCCCAGGTTCGAATTCGAAAAGTAAAAAAGTAAATAGTAAAAAAATGTGTTTATTTCCTCCAAAACATGATACAATAAAAAACAGATGGATTACAGAGAATGTTACAAAGTCTATAAGTATCAAATAATAAATAATACTCGTGCCATATGAGATTGTATACTAAACTGACTCAAATGAGTGAATGTAACTTTTTCAAATTATTTTTGAAAAAGGTACGTTACGGAAGAATACTCGATTAAATTCTCTTTCAAATAAAAGAAGCTAGATCAAAATCGGTTGCCATTACGATGCCACGGACAGACATATAAATAAACAGACACGTTTAAATCCTCCCCTCTGTAGTTGGGGGTTAAAAACATAATTAATTAAGCTAAAAACGTTACAATAAATTCAGTATTGTTTTCCAAGTATTGTACTCTAAACTCCGAAAAATAATTGAACTAGAAAATTAAATGAGAAATCTATTCATCAATTCACTAGTTATAAAATTAATTGGAATCCTTGATTAAAATCTAAAGTCTGTTACACCTTTGTAACATCAATTTCAAAAGCTCATTGTCTATCCGTACTTACAGTTAGATCTCCTCAACAATTAACGCCAGTCGTCTAAAGTTTTAATTACTGTTCTAAAAACGCCGATTGAAAACAAGTCTTCGGAAAGTGTTGATTTTTTTTCCCTCGGCAAAATTACCACGGTTTCTTGATAACAGCTTTTTGGCAAACTCTTTTTATAATTGTAAAAGTTTTTAAGGAAGCGAGTGATCAAATAATTTTGTTTCTTTTTTACGCAATCTTTAAAAAATTTTCAGGGTTTTTTGTGAAGTGAAGAAATCTTCTTGGGTATACTGAGCAATTTTTAAGTATTTAACGCTTATCTATATATTTTTTAACAGCCTGTGGTGACCCACTGCTGGGCAAAGGCCTCCCCTCTACTTGGCCATCCATCTCTGTCCATTGCGTAACTCCTCCAGTTTTTATTCATCCCATCTGAATCGTCCGAACATCGACCGTATAATATAAGACTTGTACGAAAACTGCTAGAGCAGGCTATTTAGTATTTACAGAAAAATTCTAATTTTCGACCCAATTATAAGATAAATCTCTTTCTCATTAAGTAAAGGGTGTATTTCATTAATCTGTGGCCCTGGGTCTGTCGCAGGTGATTATGACGCGGTTATTCGCAGTAAACAAAAGGCAGTTTTCATTACTCCTGCGTGTCTAATCCATAATCTATGTTCAATTTCATTTTGGACTGATTTAGTCCAATAGTTTTCTAGTTTCATGACAAATATACAAAAATACAAATATTTCCTGTTTTCTATATTACTATCTAAATCAAACCATTTTTTAAGAAATTAGGCCTTCATAGGCAAGTTTTCACGTCATATTCTAAATTAAACAATATTTTACCAAAGCTACAAACACAGTACAATGAATGAATGAATGAGAAAAAGTGCCGAAAGAAACTCATATAGAAGAATCAAGAGTAAACCTATCATGCCAGAAGAGCTTACCGTATTTTTAAATATAGATTCATATAGGTATATTTTTTTCTCAGTAATAAAACTATAAAAATATACTTATATAGACGGATATAGTATTACGATAAGCATGACATTATTAACATTCACAAATGTATATTTTCTTTCAGAATAACATCATCAAGGTAACAATATAATAATAACAATAAAAGATAAAGATAAATTTTATCGGATAAAATATTCTATTCATTAATCCTTATAATATACTCGAATTTTAGTGGCGTGTATTAATATTTTATCAATTTATCGTATCCTATTGTAATCAAATAGTACGCGAGATCTTTTTTATTATAAATGTTTATTTATTTTCAAAAAAACTATGACAAAATAAGTTTCGTGAAAAAACATTTCATTCATGACATAGTATATTAATTTTTCTGTTGATTAGAGTGCGTTTAACCTCAATCTACAGTGATGGAAATAAATAAGATTAGGTAATAAACGCAAGCTCAAAACGTGTGTTATAATGTGTATTATAAATATACTTTTCTATTAAACATAGTCGCTACAATTTACAAATTTACAATTTATTTTTATAAAACGGTAATTATCAAAATTAATGTTGTTAATTGTGACAATATTTGTAAAATAGAAACCTATAATCCTATGTAAATCATCTTTATCCTATGAGTCATTCTATGGTATATGGACAGATTCGAGTCAAGAATAGCAAACTTTGTAACGCCAATTTGAGACCTATTTTTTACCAACGATTTTATTGATATAATTGAGATCCAGAAATAACCAGAAACTAGACCATACCTCACTAAGTATGCGCACGTTGTGGCGAAAAAAAATATTGTAAACACTATTACAATTACGTGCGCGACTTGGTGGACGTCGCTTCAATAAGATTTCGCTCCCGTGTGCCATACTGAAAATCTTCACCGCAACGTGCTTCGCTACGGCGTTATTCTACATCACTGACGTACGTTTACGTTTTGTCTCTTGTCAATGTCGAATATTGTAAAGTTTGATAGTGAAATTACGTACTTCAGCGTATAGAATGCTTAACCTTTTTTTATTAATAACACGGATAGTTAATATACCTTTCATTAGGAGGCTCTTTAGACGTTGATTAAGGATTTTTCCTAAACATTGTAAGTATCATGCTATCCTACAGGAAAGGTTTTAAAGTTTTTTTAACCAGCAAACTGAAATCGCTAACAAAACGGTCTACAAACTTTATGTGGTTCGCCGTTTTTCTTTCCGAACGATGCCATTGGTCTCTATAGTCTATTTTTATTAAGTAACTGTCCTGAAAAGTTTGTTGGCTTCTCGATAATTTCCTTTAGGAACAAAAAATAATAGACATGGTATGGAAGTATGTATACTATAAAAATTGGTATTGTTTGCTGATGAAATATCCATACAATGTTAGACGTAAGTATACATGAAAGATTAATCTGTTCAAAATCGTATGATTTTGCAATGGATTGATTAGAAAAAACACACTAATGAGATGAAACAATGGCCATGTTATTACCTACCATCCGTCACCGTTAGTCTTAAAAGGACCATTGATATGGAAAGTTTAGATAAAGAAACCGAACAATGTTTATAGTCGTAGTAAATAAAACAATGTGTAGTGCCAATTAAAATGTAAATATTATATGAGAACCCACAGAACACAGAACGTAATTTTAATTAAATGACATGCTACGTGTAGGAACCCAAAAATACAACTGTACTAAAACATCAGCGGCAATTATTTTGACAGAGTCAAATATTTAAAATTAGAATAACATTTTTCAAATTATTTGTCTAACACAATCTTAGTGGCCAGTGCAGTAGATTAGCTACATTATAATTCCTGGACAGAAACTGAAACAGCTCTCGGATGAGAGAAAAGCGGCGCGTCCTCTCTTCGCTCTGGTTTTATTTGTAGCGGATACATAATAAATTATACACCAAAATCTTCCTCAGGAATCATACTATCTATTAGTTAAAACCGCATGAAAACCGTGCTTTAGTTTTAGAGTTTATTGCGAAGATACGCTGCAGAGGACTTTGCTTTATAAGTACGGATAAGAATATAACACGTATTTCTGATTTTGGCGTTTATTTGTAGCGGATACAAAAAGCATTTGTCACATGTGACGTGAGCACCAAACGACAAAGCGCACATTTCACCAAAAGTTAACTGTGAGGTAAAACACCCGGGGAGAGTGTCAATTTACGTGAACTTCCAAAGTGCGAAGTTTTGGAGGAGCGGACGACGAGATAAACTCATTTTAACGTGTTAAGTACGTCGTGTCGTGTTAGGTGTAGCATAGATGTATGTTGATTTTATTGTTCGAAACAAATTCCGGTGGAAGCTGTGTTCATTCGAACAAATTTAGCGTTGAGGAAGTTGATTCTTTGAATTAACACAAAAGGTACTTTTTATCCCGAAGGTACGCGATTCCTGTAGGATTTGATCCATAAGTATGATGACAATGGTCAATGGCACAGGTGCAGAGTTAGTCAGTAATAAATCTAATTACACATAGCTTTGGTGTTCCGAAATGCTAGTAGTTTGTAGCTTTGGTAAATATCATTTCATTTAGAATATGACGTGAAAAAGTACTTGTGAAGGCCTAATTTCTGAATAAATGATCTGATTTTGATTTTGTACGTTGTACTGGATTGCAGCTTTAATCGACTGAGGCAGTAAATGAAATATATTTTGAGTGGACCACTAGGGACCAGCTTCGACCAGACATAATAATAAGCTCAATACATTTAGCGATAAGTCCGCCTTGGTGTTTTTTTCAAATTTTGTATGTTGATATTTATTTCTCGTATATTTCAGTTTTGGTGCAACAAAGAGTATTGTATTGTATAATCTAATTGTAATCCGCTAAAAGACTGATCGCTGATATTATGTATTATGAAATGTTTAGGATGGAACCCTAAAATTCTCTCTCGATCTACGCGTGGATCAAATGGTAAAACTCTTCCTTACCCTCGCATGTTCTCTATCATTCCTCCGCATAGTAAAGGGTAGCGTAGCAAAAATCTATAAAATTTCGAAGATTCAGCTGTTTTTTACAGCCAGCGGCTGTTTGACATCTGTCTAATAATTACGCATCGGTTTCCAAGACTGCGTTCCTTAGTCGTGTCGTATGACATCCAAGAAAGGATGTGGTCCTATTTCAGGGCGGAACCGTGAACCTCAAGGTGAACCATGTGCCACGCGGTATTTACTTTATATACAGTAAAAATTTAGTACTAGTAGTCTCATTTTTACTTAAACTAATTGTAGAGTGGTTCTTAGAGCGTTTCGACTGCTGCGCCCGCGCTTTCATTATGATCTGTCAATTTTCTTGTGGAATGAATCATTTCCAAAATTTTATGTAATAAAATTGACAGTACATATTAATTATTTTAAAGTCAAATAGTAAAACTGATTCTTGTTTTTGATAAACTTTGAAAAACTGTAACAACAACGCGGCCGCAGTCGTAGCCCGCTTCGAACCACAATATACACTTTGACATTATTTAGTAAATCTAATTGCAATAAATGAGTACAGACTTAAACATCGAAATTTTGTATGCCCTTCATATTTTACAATTGAATTGTGCCAACCTTGTTTCTCTATTTTCAACTGTAAATATAACATTTATTTATATTCAAAGCCCTTTGTCTTCGCATTGGGCAGGCCCGGGAGGCCCTCTCACACAATCTTCTCTCTAATTGTATTTAGTCAATTAGCATAGGAAATTTCATTTACTGCCTCAGGCGGTTAAAGCTGCAATCCAGTAAAACGTACAAAATCAAAATCAAATCATTTATTCAGTAATTAGGCCTTCACGAGTATTTTTCAGGTCATATTCTAAATGAAATGATATTTACCAAAGCTACAAACTACTAGCATTTCGGAACACCAAATCTATTTAGATTAGATTTATTACTGACTAACTCTGCACCTGTGCCATTGACCATCATACTTATGGATCAAACTACAGGAATCGCGTACCTTCGGGATAAAAAGTACCTTTTGTGTTAATTCAAAGAATCAACTTCCTCAACGCCAAATTTCATAAAAAATATGTTTGAGCCGTTTGAGCGTAAAAACTATAGATATCAGAATATAGTAAAACATAATTCACAAACTTTTGCCTTTATAATATTAGTGGGACATTAAATTCGTGTGATTCGTGTAATTTTTATTGAGACTCAATAAAAATTAAATTAGTACATACTCTCACTCTTATCTAATCTATCTATAAAACTGTCAACTGAAACTTGATACACTTTCCGGCTAATTCTTCTTCGTTTTAGAATTTCACATAGATTAGATTATAATTTTTTTTTATATTAAAATAACTTACTTGTTTTATGTATTCAAACTGTTTAATGTACTCCGAAGATCAGATAACAGGCGTTATAAATAGCTGAGAATAGCGTAACGTTGATCAGTTATGGAACTACATCTTTATACTTGGTGCTAGCGTTGATATTGTTCTTTCTATATTGAGGTTTCAGGTAATTATTCTGGATATTTTTGGGGTTGTTTATTTAAATGCAAAGGTTTTGTTTTTGTTATGTTTCCCGTTTTAAGAGAATAAGATTTATTATTATTATTATCATTATTATGGACGAAAATATTAATTGTTCAAATATGATACGAACTTAGAAATCCTCATGTGAAAATGAGACATTTGCATTAATCTCATACACTTTTATGTCCATTCTGTTTCGTTATAATATGATTGTATATTCTGAATATAAATACAACAAACAATTGGTAAATAGAAAAGTTATTTGTTATTGACAGCGGCAGTAGTAATTTGGAAAAAAAAATTGCGTTGGGATTCTCTTGAATTCATTTTTATTTATTCTGACGACCTCGGTGGCGCAGTGGTAAAGTTCTTGCCACTGAACCGAGAGGTCCTGGGTTCGAACCCCGGTCGGGTCATGATGGAAAATGAAAAACTAAAAATTTACAGAACATAATTTATACTTAAATCTAGGGAATACTAATGAATGAGAATTATATTCGAATATAATTAAACGGGGATAGACAATCTAATTAGCCGACTCAATGGCCATCGACAAAGATAGCCGAGACTGCATCATCAGTTATTCATAAGGCAAACCAGCCTGTTACACTAGCTCTAGAGCATAGAATATTGATCCTTTGAGAGTCTCCGCTAATAGAGACGAGTCTGAAATAAATTTATCGTGTTTTTTTCGACGATTACAATTGTGAACATACACGTGCATTGAACATAACATGATCGGCTTTATGATCATACTCCGCTTCGTTTCGCGCTGAAATCCGGCCGCAGTAATGGAATTACACCTATATTTGCATACTTATATCGTACCCAACCCACTATTTTAGCATCAGTTAGCTTTTACAAACATTTGTCATTCATGTATCATTCAAGAATTCATATTTGACATAATGTCATTATATGTAGAAAAATATCAAATCTATATCCATCCATAGAAGACTATATATGTAACTATAAATTATATTTGTTTGTTCTTCCTTCACGTCAAAACAAAACATGGGATATAAGCTTATTTTGCCGCGGGACAACAAATACAACATTAGTATAAATACAGAGTGATTTTTTTTACATTGGTATTATTTTCTACAAGCTCAGTCGATGGTACTGAACAACTTTTCGTATGCAAGCAACCTTGAAATCGCGAAAAAAATCGATACATTTTCCACAAGTTAAGTATTTAATATCAAATCACACAGATTGAGCTAGCCCCAAAGTAAGTTCGAGACTTGTGTGTTATTGGATACTAACTCAACAATACTATATTTTATAACAAATATATATATAGATAAACATCCAAGACCCGGGCCAATCAGAAAAAGATCATTTTCCATCATGACCCGACCGGGGATCGAACCCGGGACCTCTCGGTTCAGTGGCAAGAACCTTACCGCTGCGCCACCGAGGTCTTCCAACTATGAGACCAAAACTAAACAGTCTTTAGTTCGTTTGTTCATTAACACTAAAACTAACTAGAAATTAGTTAAAGTTCGTTGTTACTTCCCTTTGAATCTATTGATAATTGTTATTTGATATGCCGGCGTGGTTTGCCTATAATTCATTTATATCTGAAATCGAGTTGGTCCTATTTGCAGTAAACTTGGGCGCTGATTGCGTGGGCTTGGAAATTATTTATATTATTTAATTATTAAACTAGCTATTTAACCGTGACTTCATCAGCGTAACAGCGTAGCATTGGAAACCACTGCTTGTATACATATTCCTATTCTTTTAGATAATTTTACTAAATATATATTTCACTCACTTTTATTTGTGATAGATTAAGATGGTATAGCGCGGGGTTGCATTTCATTTTTCACTATTGAGTCGATCCGAAATGAGTCGCAGCGAACCAATCACATTGCGGTGTAATTGTCATTGCGTCATAATAACACACTGTGATTGGTTAGCTGCGTCTCACTGCAAATCGACTCGATTGTGACCTGTAATAAGCAGTTTCTTTTAGTTTAATTAAATTTGTGTCTTTTATCTCATCGTACGATCCATTTGTAACAGTGCGTTACTACAATTCAATACAAAAAAAAACGTCAAATCGTAACTTCATTATTAAATTAGAGCCTTATCTATGAAGCAACAAGACACTTGAATATTTAATAACCAACACAAGGAGCCGAGTGGGGTCCTTTTTCAGTGTCATATGAAAAATAACTAAATTTGCACGCAATTTTTCCTTGTTTCTATATTTTTCTTGCTAAGGGAACGTAGGAGATAAAGCTTTTTGTGTATCAAAGATTAATGACTTGATTTATCAATCACATCGTACTTTGTACTTAAATAAATAAGGGACTGATTTACAATTTGTCTAATAAAATATCATCAGACTATCACGTACTAAGAATAGAACCCTAATTCGCTGGCGAATAACATGTACAAATTAACAAATGCATTTACTTTGATAATATTTATTGTTAACGGTGAACATTAAGAATAATGTATTACTATTTTTAATACATGCTAAAGTAAGTTTGTTTATTTGTGTTGTTCGTTCGTTCGTTCAATTATTGAACGACACACTTAACAATCGAAATGCTCTTTATAATGCCCCCATGCGGAGAATGTCGTCTAGTGAGAACATCTGAATATGAACATTTGGTAGAATATGGTTTATAAAATCTCTGTTCAATTGTTGTGTCATTAGGAGAATTATTCATTTCAATTGTATTTTTGGGAACCCTATAGTTAGATCACTTTGTTGTAATTTTGGCAGAAAAGATTAAATAATAAAAAAACAGAAAAATTTACCTTTTTGGTACCAACAGAGAAAAAAAAAATACTGATATTTCTTTTATCTACGCTGATGAATGATCGAGATGAATGATGAGAAAAAAACCATTCTGTATATTTTTTGAAAAACAAAATTTTTAAAAACAAAAAACGAAAAAAATTAAATTAAATTAAAACAAAATGTACCAATATTAGTATTGTTATGTTTGCTAAGTAAATAACATCTATTTGGCTTATTCTGACGTATAACCAAACAACTTAGATATTCATTGAAACTCAATAACGTACGGTCTCGTACAAACAAAGATGCAACGTGCAGTTGCAACTCAAAGAGAGCAGCGGAAGGGCGCGATATTGAAGGGACGGAGATAAAGGTCGGAACACACTGCACACAGAAAAAAATCTACCTCTGCTGCCATGAACATACTTAATTTTGATGATATGAATAACATTATAATTTTATTAACGACTCTATCGCAATGGGTTACACTGTGATGATAGGGCTAGTTATTAATAAATAAATAAAATAAAATGATTATGACATTGCGCCAACTCAGACGGGTATGGCCGCTAATTAATGTACATATATGAATATATGTGACCTTTTTAAGGACGCGACGAAAACCTAGCAGTGTATCTCAATATCCCACGATTCGGATTCTTCGATGTACGCCACAACGGTGGTGCCTTGACGTGCCTAAGAACTAGTACAGAGCAACAACGCTATGCGTCATGCAACGTGATCCAACAGAGCAGTGAGACCATCTTATATGTCTGAAGACTTCAACATTCTTTGAGAATGATATCCAACATTCTCTACTTTTATCAACCTTACCTATGCTCCCCGGTATTCCTGGCTAAAATAAGAATTAAAGACAACTCGCTATGTGAATGCGGCCTAGACGGGGGTACACCAGATCACATCTTTTTTGAATGCTCAAAATTTTCTCCATCACTATACGACTTCCTTCCCCCTTATGTCCCGAGACCTGTAAATATGCAATTTCTATTAACATTAGTTTTCTCCCCATTTATAATTATATTGGTAAAATTTATTCAAAATAATAATATCTACTTATAATTTTTATTTACTTTATCCATATGTATGTATGTATAATATATTTATATACTTTTATATTTTAGGTTACACACTGATCCGTGTTTCATATTATATTCCGTGTCAATCTCAACCTTGACGTTGGCAAAATCATCGTTTTGGCGAACGATGGAGCCATGAAATTAAAAAAAAAAAACCTTACGTATCAGTTGTAATGGATTTTTTATTATTTGCTACGTTGTTTTCGTATGTCAGTGCCTTTACACATTATATACATGTAAATCAGGATCAGAATGAAATGAAGCTTAGCATTCATACGATACAACGGTGGCGCCCGCGCATTTACAGAGGATTGAGCGTAAATATTTAACGATACAAGAGTAAATTTCAAACTATTCAAGTTTTTTTTGTTTGCACACAGAAGCGTCCTTCGGAGCTCTGTACATTTTAAAATTGAATGGACCGTTAGTTTCGCATTAATTTATGTGAAAAGTGTTACTTTTCCGTATTTTTTTATATCATATATATATTTTTTTTACAAACGTTCATTTAACTTGTAATATATGTAGCTATGTCCCTATGTCTCGGGTGGAATCTGGCAACTTAATTTCGAGGCAGACCACTGGTGGGTTGAAAGCGAATAATTAGTAGAATACGAACAAAAACAAAAAATATTTTAAAAGTTTCGTTTCAATTTTCGTTTATTTTACAAATTTAATGCTTCCTTTTCTCTGATACAAGCTAGAGTTCGGTCCCAAGGTATTAATTGTAACTTAGTACCTGTATTAGTAGTAACTATATTAGTTGAGTCGTAGTCGTATTAACTTTAGGAGCGCTGCTAAAATCTAAACTAACCTACTAAAATGATCTTAAAAGCGTAATTATGAAGCACAAAGTCGTAAAACAAATACATTAGGTACAGTACACAGCCCGCATGGATTTCACAAGAGGTATACGTTTCTTTGGAACTCCTAATGAAGTAAACATAGGTATTAAATTGTCGTATTATTTGCATGACGGCGCTAGGTTTAGGCAAGGATATTTCATTTGACGAACATAGAGGCTCTGAATAGAAATAAATTTGTTTATTGTTGTGTAATCACATATTTAATCCTTTTCTAATATCTCCGCATGTTCGCGGTTACATTCGGGGCCGTGATGCCGTAAAGCCTGGAGTTAGCATAAAAAATAATAGGAAAATTTGAAGATTCGACTGTTATTTTACAACTGTTATTTACCCGATTTTATGTCATGTAAATATACTATAAACAAAAAACGTAACGCTTCACAAAGATGCCTTTAAAATTCAGTTGACTCCAGTAAACTGACACCATTAAAGCACAAGTATAACACTTGTGGTCGCATAGCGGCAGTTTAGGAGATTATGTGAAGGTAACACGACCACGTGCTGTTATTGGTCGTAAAATGGCCGGAGATCCTGTGTTCTATAATGGTCCGTTAGAAGCGAAAAAGTTACGTTTTTAAATTACATTTACTGCTTAATTTCTTAAAGGACTAACGTTTAAGAAACGTTATAAACACACAAGATTAATTTATTCATAATATTTTCGTTTCTTCGTTAAAAGATGAATTAAAATCTAAATTGATCAAAATAGTTTTTTAATGGATATTCCATTTACCATTTTGCGGCAATCTTTACGTTCGTTACATCCATACCAACATTATAAATTCGAAAGTCTGCCTGTCTGTTCCGCTTTCACGGCCAAACAGCTGAACCGATTTCAATGAAATTTGTAAAGCATGTAGTTAAAGACCCCTGTTCAAAAAAGGATACTTTTTTTTAAATCAACCTCTAAATGACAACCTCTATAATTAGGGGTGTAAGTTTGTACGAAATATCATTACTGTTCAGCTTTCGTAGAGGAATTCATACGAGCTAGTAGCAGATAAACACCAGAAATGCCATCTGCGCTGGTGCGACTAATACGCCTTGCAGTTACGAAAGAATTATTCCTGTCCTGTCGCCTGGCCTGGGAGAGGGGGCAAACCCAAAAAGTGCTGGCTTGATGTTGTTCAGTAGGATATGCATGCTAATGGTCTGACTACAATAGATGCTGAAGAACATGCGAAGTGGAGAATAAAGAGTATGAAAGCAAACAGTGTGCTGCATCGCTATAAAGCTGACTAGTGGCCCGTCCCGGCTTCACTCAGGTTAAACCATAGTAAATTATATACATAAACCTTCCTTAGGAATCACACTATCTATTTTAAAAATCCGCATAAAATCCGTTGCGTAGTATAAAAAATCTAAGCATACATAGGGACAAACAGCGGGAAACCACGCGAAGAAACCATGAAACCGCTCAGACGATATAGGCTAATTTATCACCACGTACAAAAATAAATAAAATTGGGAAAGCGAACACAGAAGGAGCATTAAAATATCACTCACGTAAGAGAAACTCTACATACAAAAGCCTCTTTCGTTTATATGTTTGTTTAGTTTACAAATCCCAATAAAACAAACCACAGTCCAAAAACGACAATAAATTCAACAAAAAGGTCTAATGTATCGCTAACAGCGGCAACTAGTAGCAATTTAGTTGAACTTAAATTAATTATAGCACCCGATGCGACCTGACTAATGGCCGCGGGTTGTTTATGGCCATCATTATGGAATTATTGAACTGGGGTCATATTATATAATAGCCTTTATAAATAACCATGCTTTTGCTATCGGCAACGCCCGTGACGTAACGCAACGTAACGGACGCAACAAAATAATAATAAATTAATATTTATTAGGTATACAGAAAAGTTTATCTTTCTTTTCCGACTTGTTTATATTTATAGCCATATTTATTCAATTACAAATTTAGGGTTGGTTTATGATTGTTTTCCATTTATCAAATTTGGTATCGTTCAATTTTAAAAAACTCAGCTTATTACTGTGTATGGGTATAGGCTTGTATAGCCTTACAGCAATTATGTTCGTAAATTTCACGGAAAGAATTGTCTAATGCCGGCTTCACACTGTCGTCGAACAGTTTGCCAAACTTTGGCGAATTCGGTATACGTTGCTGGTAAACAAAAGCACTCATACTAACTACGCAATGTTAACACATTCGCGTCGTCAGGTGTCCGAGTTTGGCGACAGTGTGGAGCTGGCATAATGTTCAAATCCGTTGCATAGTTTAAAAGATTTAAGCGTAAATTAGGACGGTAGACACGGGACAGACGCGGGAGGCTACTTTGTTTTATTATTATATATTGTTTTGGACCCATAAGCCTCAAATAGCCAGACCCTCGTGGACCCGGGCCTAAAAAAAAATCCAGACGTGTCTGACATTTCCATTAGCCCCAAAATGGGTTAAAGTTGAAATTAGCCACAAAATCGTTTTAATTAATAAATTATTTTTTACATAACATTAAAATTAGACCATAAAATTTTATATGTAGTTATTATTGTATTTTAGTATGTGGTAGTACTTATTTGTGTTTAAGATATTTTTTGCGCCGCACAACTTTTCTCTGTTTCTCCTAATGGTTAGCTGGGAGAGAATGCTTATAGCATTAAGTTCGCCATTAGTTTATAAGTATGTTTTACTTGGAACAATAAAGTCTTATAAATAAATAAAAAAAATATATCACACAAAATGACGACCTCGTTGGCGCAGTGGTAAGGTTCTTGCCAACTGAACCGAGAGGTCCTGGGTTCGATCCCCGGTCGGGTCATGATGGAAAATGATCCTTTTCTGATTGACCCGAGTGGGGCTAGCTCAATCTGTATGATTTGTCCTGATATATTTATTTATTTATTTATTATTATTATAATAATTTCCTTCGTTAGCCAATCTAGGTTTATGTAAGTAAGCATATTGTACTGTCTTGAGTACTGACTTGAAACTTTTGTTTTTCTATAGAATAATCGATGATGGGCCAAATGTATATTGCAAAATTTAAAGCAAAACTTTTTAACCAATTTGACCCAAACAAACTAACATAATAACAGAGCAAACGCATAGAAACTTGTACAAAATTTAACATGCTATTGTAACATGCGATACATTTCAATTTTCCATGAAAGTGTTCTGACATTTTTACATATAGTTAAATAGCTAAAATTAAATTAAATTTATTCTGCTTTCTCTGTAATTACTAATAGTAATATAATAATAATAGTAATCAAATTTTAACACGGTGACTTCTGTCAACGCGACGCATACATTTTCCCAATAATGAAAACTTGCAGCGTATATTTTCAGAAGTCTAAGATTCTGAATTCGTCTAAAACTTGATCACAGAAAAACTATGAAAACTATATAACAAAAGTTTGAGTTTGTTAAACTAAAAAAAAAAACAATAGAAAGATATAGCCACATTATCAAATATGAAAAAATATTTAATTGCAGTCTGAAAAACATTTTAGCTCCTAAATTCACACTTGTCAAAAATCAAAATCAAATAATTTATTCAGAAATTAGGCCTTCACATGCACTTTTTCACGTCATATTCTAAATTAAATTATGTTACGACCACTGCTGAGAAGAAATGGCGAAAGAAACTCATTCAAACAGTGTTGGTCCTTATTATGTATAAATATAAATTTATGTATAATTTTTTATCAGTAATATAACAATGTAAGTACATGGTCAAAAGGTATACTGAAACATATTATGATTGTGATCAAAAGCTGATGAAAGGAAAATATATATATATATTGTCTATAGCACAATCTTGCGGAACGGTAACCCGACGTCTGCACCAAAGTAAGTTCTATATATACCCCCGTCTGTCTGTCCAATTGTCACTTTAGTCCTTTCCGCAGTATTGGGGTCATGTGACGTACCTCTGCCGATATCAGACGTGTCTGAAGACATTCCAACACTGTCTCCCCATTTTTATGTAGTGACAATGTTTTTGTAATGTTTACGTAGAAAACCTATTCGACGTTTTATATTATGGTAAAACATGGTCCTCTACCGTGTCTCTATTCGCGATAAACTCAAAACTACAGCACAAATTTCACCAATTGTGTAATTCCTTATTGTATAATTTATTATGTTTTCACCCGAGTGAAGACGGGACGGACCGCTAGTAATTTTTACATGCTGCTATTTAATGGCTAAATAAGTTAACAACATTTCTATTATCGTATTGACACAATATCGACACCATATTGTTATTTAATATACAGAAATGAATATCATATTTTTATTCTGCTATTGCGTACAAAGACACTCTGATCTTAGATAGTTGTAGAAATTCATCTTTATGTTCATCATTACAAGCTTCTGCCTGCGCCTTGCAATATATTTTCACATGAAGGTCCAGCGAATTTGCTCCATTGCGTCGACTCAGCGTGTTGCCATTTCGTTGTTTTAGATATGTTTTGATATTCTGACAATTTCTGTGTTGTTCTACGTTAATCCGTTGACGGACGTCAACGTAACGGAGGACGAGGTAGAACAGTAATAATAACAGTAAATTCTAATTTTGTATAACATCACCAGCCCCATAACTATAGTAACTTTAAAAAAGAACCTTTATTTTTCCTTCTTTCATTATTTCCTCAAACGTGAATGCACACAATTAAAACTACGAACAGAGAATACGACGGAGTAGATGTTTAATTAATTTTAATTAATCCAATTACTCCCAAGGAGAATGCAATGTTTTCTTCAAAGTTTACAAATTTGTTTTCTTATAAATAACCTTTTATTGTTTTTGGGATCGGAACGTTAAATTTATAGCCCTTTTTGTTTGTATTCCGTTTATTGGACGGAATCTAGTTTTATCTCCTTAAATTTTCTTGCAAACTTTAATTTGAGTGTCTGCCAATGTGAAACTTCGGCCTTTGTTACACTCACGATTTGATTCAATTGAATAAGTTTAATAGGCAGAGACTAGGTATGTTTGCTAAATAAATAACAGCATTGCTATAAACTTTATGATATAAATGATATTTATGATTTTGTATTAAAGGGCACATATAATATAATGTGTAGAGTAACCTGCCTCTCTATTACATAAAGAAAACTATAGGATTACTTACATATTATATCTTGGATATCACAGTTTACAAGTCAACTTGAAGAGAAATATCATTGAATGAAAAATTAGATTTTTTTACATCCAAGTTGTGCCACCATCTTTATTTTCCATATCTTATAACCTTGGAACCTTGGACCATAAGAAACATCTTTTTTCAATCAAGTCATGGAAATCATATGTGTGTGGTCTGAGGGCCCACTTTTCAAGAAGTGGGCCCTCAGACCACGCGCAATGAACATATTTTTACATAGGGATTTTAAAAACATTGGTAAACAATTGTGAAAGTATGAATAAGATTATTTGAATGCCAAATAAGCTAGTTATGATGTTTTAAGTCGGGCCCTCTATTCACATAATATTCACTGGCCCAGCATAGAGTTAAAGCGAAGGGAACTAGAGGGCCCACTATCAAACTTTCTTTCTTATCAAATATGTTATTGCTAACACTGGTGTCACATTGTATTCAAGTCGCTTAAAGAAAAAAACAGTAAATAGGAATCAAGCAACACTTCGTATGATAACTTAAATATTTTCGTTTAAAAATAAACACTTGAATATTATAATATAATAAGTGATAAATAAACGTATCGAAATAATGTTTTGATAAATCGACTTGTGCTGGGAAAACCACGTTATCTCTCTGGATACCTTTCGATTCGCTCCAATAAATAATGTACAACGGTCCCGTATTTATGGCAATACTTAGGGTTGGCACTAGCTCCATTTGTTACATGTCCAGTCGGAGAAGATAGTTTGGATAACATCAAGGAATTTCTTACAAAATCCTCGCTGGTTTTCGCAAACGAATTTCAGATAAAACCAGAGACTTAATATATCTGTGGATAAAACTAAAGTAGGTACTTAAACAATGGATGGAGATAATCTTACTAATATTATAAAAGCAAAAGTTTGTGAGGATGCGTGTGTGTTTATATGTTTGTTACTCTTTTACGCAGAATCTACTGGACGGATTGTTATCAATTTTAATAATCGTATAGAATATAACCTGGTATAATACGTGGGGTACTTTTTATCCCGATATTCACACGAGAGCTATGCCCCGGGGCGCAGCTAGTGTTATATAAAATTTACTTGATTTAATTTGTCAAAATAAGGTCTCAACAATAAATTTATTTCTATTAAAAGTGTTTGAAGAACTAAAGCAATGGAAACAGTTAAATATATTCTTTTCGTTTTAATTTTCTTTTAAAGATATGAAATCGTACTTCTTTTTTCCAAATAAATGATTACCGAAACTTATAAACAGCATAAATATTCGTCACGTCAAAGTTATATTTCTGTGGCAACCCTATTGCTGGAGTCAGAGCTGCGAGCATTTCAATGTACCGCTTCGGCGACCTCTAAATCAAAACAAATTGAGATATACGAGTGTGTCACGCGATGCTAACTAACTTAGTGCTTCGTACTGATGATAATTCGGTAACTAGGAAAACTACGTTCGTAAAATGATTGTTAATTAAAGACAAGTCTTTTCTCTTCTCACTTTCACTCAGGGTTGTAACTTAACGCTGCGAAACGCGGTATCTGCGTTCGCGGTGTGCAGTTTTTTTTCTTTCTCTGACATCTTTACTTATTTAAGTTGCATTCAAAGCTGTGATGCCGCGAAGCCCAGGGCGAAAATAGGCCTTAAAATTTTGAAGTGACATTTTGTTTTTATAATCGAGCGCCTGTCTGACGCCAACCCTCGCTGAGAATGTAATTAATGCCTATCATCTCCAAGGCTATGTGTCTATTCGTCGCCAGGGCATCAACACGGATAGATTCTATTCTAGAGTGTAAACACACGGTTATTAAAATATTAACACCAAAACACGATAAATCAATTTCACAATTTACCATACTATTATGTAGCAAGCCGATAGTTCCTCAAAAATAATTCGGATTTGAAATACGTCGCCTCAGGGAAATCTGCCGTAGATCTCGGCCTCCATAATGCGCCTTCAATGTCCTTCCCGGGAGGAATAGTCTGCGAAAAACTGACATTATACGCCTTTTTATGTGCGAGATACTGGATTATGGGATGAAAATTCATTTTAAAGATAGTAGAAAGGATTTTAGTCGTTGTTAAGTTTTTAGGTAAAAATTAAAATGCGATTTTTTATTTGAAAATAAAGAGTTTTTGATTTGATTGTATTTGTAGTCGATAAAACCCGCATGATGAGTCATGACACATATACCTCCATGGGTGAATTTCACGCGCGTTTTGAACTCCGCTTCGGGCTCTCATTTTCAGTGTTTATTAAATTGTACCGTACACAGTAATCAATTTAATTATCCTATTCTACAAATAAGTAAAGTATTGGTACAATGTTAATTTTATAAATGTTAATCTAAAAAAAATCTTAAAAAAAAATGGCGGACACTAATGAAACGCAACACGCCGCGTTCAAACGCTCGAGAAATTCACCCCCATAAGAAAGCTCTGTGCTCCAACAGTGGGGGACGTTTAAATGGCTATTGATTCTGATGATGAAAATTTAAAAAGTATTAAAATTACAAAATTTACCTTAATTAGACCTAGTTAAGCAAATCAGATCAAACCCATACTTTGGAGTACCTACCTCTATTTTAAGACTTTTGATAATATTTGCAGTTTTGTAGTTGGTACGGCAAAAGTGTACAACAATACGAGTTGTTTAATAGTAATTTGATAGTTAGTATTCTAGGATGTTTAGGGGAAAATTGTTAGTTTTCAAATACCTTTTGTTTATAAGTAGTAAAAAGTATCATATAATTATATAATATATAACTAATATTATAAATGCGAAAGAATGTGAGGATGTATATTTTGTTATTATTCTTTCACGCAAAATGTACTGGACGGTTTGTTATGAAATTTGGTGCAATTGTAGAATATAACCTGGAATAACACAAAGGATACATTTTATCCGGAAATTACGGGCACAGCTAGTAATATATAATACCTAATTGAGTTGTTGGAATGTTTTATAAATAAACAAATATTTTTGTTTACAACTTACAATATTATTACAGTGTAACCAAATTGGTTTGGAAACCTCATAATTAATAACAAATTAACATTATCGATATGTCGTAATATATAAAATTATATCATTCCGTACGTTTGCAATATTTTATTTTAAAAACACAAACTAATGTTGCCAGTACTGAAATATTTACGACATGAAAGACGTAAAGACATCGAATTCAAGTTATTCCTTGCCTTAGGATCGCGGAACAAATTTCCCGCGGGTCGCGTATTTTACATCGCCCACAAAATTATTATTTTGAAGAACATCGTATGGGGAATCATATCGTCTACGGTTTATATCGATGATATTATTCAAGGGTCAACATTTCCTATTAATATTTTACTACATTTTGTACTGTAAAGAATTTATCTTTCAGTTTTTCGTGAAGGTAATTAGATAAATTCTTTTAGAATTAAGTCCGCTTTTTGTACCATCTTAGTAAATAAAGTTAGATTTTTTTATACGAGCAGTATAGTGAGTAAATAAATAAGCGAGTTGCCTGATGGTAAGCAAATACCGCAACCTATAGACACCACACCAATGCACACTGGTTCGAAAATCGTATATGGTGGACTTAGGGATCAAAGTGCAGCTATCACGCTGATTTTTTTTTTACATACTCCTTTTAACAGCTTTGACTTTTGTTAATAAGGTTTTTGCTAAAAAGTGCATTTTCATATTTAAAAAAAATACTGTTTATTTTTTTGTATGGAGAAAAAGTAATAATCATAAAAATCTTTGAAATGGTAATACTGTTAGGCAGGGCGGCTAGTAGGCGTTATAGTCCGCACAATTCTCAACATTTTATACCTTGAAGTCATATTCATATGTCTGCCGCTTTGGCGTCCACAGCGCTTGGAAATTTTCCTTATTAAATATATAGGCATCATAAACTAAATTACCGTACCCATACTACGTGACCCGTTCAGAGGCGGATGGGTCAGTCTTTTAAAATACCGCACTTGATCATAGGAGGGGGGGGGGGGGGGGATTTCATCATCACGTACACAATATCGCAGAGAGAATCAGAGGATCACAGAAAAGGAGGAGGGGCGGGGATAACAAAATGGATCCTTTTATACGTAGTATGGGTACGTTCCCTTATCTTATTAATATAATATATATATTAAATATAAATATTCTAGATCGAGTATAATAAAAATAGTCTAGACAGGAAACATTGTTTTATATTTTGTAGATCAAGTATATTAGTTAAACTGTCTAGATTTCAAACAAAAATGGACAAAACAAAAATGTTTGCATGTTTTAATAATATATCGTCACAGAAAAATTATTAAAAATGCAACAGAGAACTTCGGCCACTTTTAATATTCTTATACGTCTATTATTTAGTACCATACATTAAAAGTGACTGAATGCCAGACAGATTACCAGAGCCCTCCCCTCCACTGAAAATTATACTACTTAGATTCCATAGCGCTCTTCCATCCCCTCCACTAAAAAAATACTCGACTCTCATTGGTCGAGCCCGTAATCTCGTCCAAAGTGTGATGCATGAACAGGTAGAAATTATATAAAAGAGGCGCGTACGATAAAAAAATCACTACCAATTGAACTGTTGAAGAAGATACATCTCCATAAAATCAGTGACGCTCTATTATCATCTACATACCATGACTCGATTTGGAACCAACTTGGACTTCTACATATTTCTACGAGAAGGCGACCTCAAGGATTATAAAAGGCTCCATCAAGCGATTTTGGCTGGTATTCCACTCAGTGTTTGTGACCAAGATTCTGAAGAAATATTAAAGTTTTCAAGATCCATCACTGTCAACTTGAATCGCAGATGGACCGCGGCAAACAGAACTCAGAAAACATTTATGAATAAACATATGGGCTGGTTAGAGGAAAGAATCAAGTGGCCTGTGTGCAATAACCTGAATCTCGCGAAGATTTTTGAAGATACCATAGAGGAAGAAAATCAGCTACCAGAGCCTACAGATTACGTCACTCCATCCACATCTTCTGTTACAAAGGATATGAGCACTTCTACAGAAAGTCCGGTCAGAAAACCATTTTCTGACCTGGGAAACAAGCAAAAAAAAAGACGGTCAGGTACATTAACTGACTATACAGCAGATGAGTTGTCTTTTGCTCTCGTCTCTAACCTGAAATCGGAAGGAAAAATCGACCTTGCCCAAGTGATTGGGCACCTTATGAAAAACCCAGAACGAGCACACGAAGTTCAAACATATTTGTTTCACAAGGAGAAGAAGGAAACTCTCGAGGAAGATCAAGCTTTGGCCCTTGCTACTTCACTGGATTTGTCAAAATGGAGATATTTGACGCTAAGGGCTTTCTTGACAAACTACGAAGGTTCTGCACAGCTTCCTTCGTACTACAAACTGTTGAAAGCTAAGAAGAAATGCTATCCGGATACGTCTGATATTGAAGTAACTGAAGATGGAGCAAAGGTGAAATTGCAGTCATTACTGAATTTGACTGTACAGAGGATCCTGCAAGTTGTTGGCGAACCTCTAAATCTCCCAGATGGACATCTAAAAATGACCAGCAAATGGGGATTCGACGGATCTTCAGCACAAAGTAATTACAGACAGAAAAGCGGGCAACCTGACTTCGATGATTCATCAGTATTCATGACGAGTCTTGTGCCATTAAAGCTTGAGTCTGACAATGTGCTGATCTGGGAAAATCCAAAACCTTCTTCCACGTTTTACTGTAGACCAGTGAAGTTTCAGTTCGCAAAGGAAACCAGCGAATTCATCAAACAAGAAGAAGCTGCGATGAAAGAAGAAATCCGAAACCTGACTGTGTCAAGATGCGGGGAAGTCGAGATCAGTCATGATCTGCACATGACGATGATTGATGGCAAGATAGCTACAATCATCACCGATACTCCATCTGCAGCGACTTGCAATATATGTCTGGCAAAACCCAGTGAAATGAATAACTTACCAGAAGTATTCTCAAGACCAGTTCGGGATGAGGTGTACCAGTACGGACTCTCTACACTTCACATGTGGATCAGAAGCATGGAGTGTCTATTGCACATATCGTACAATATGGACTTCGAGATGTGGTGTGCACGAGGTGAAAATAAAAACCTCAAGAAAGCAAGGAAGGATTTCACGCAACAACAATTCAAAGAGCAGATGGGACTCTTGATAGATATTGTTAAACAGGGCTTCGGAACTACGAACGATGGCAACACTGCAAGAAAATTTTTCAGAGAATACCAGAAGAGTGCACAGATTACGAAGATTGATGAGAATCTCATTAGGCATTTCGCTGTGATCTTGCAGGTCATATCCTCTGGGAATGCCATCAACATCGAGAAATTCCGGGAATATTGCAGAGAGACAGCTGAACTTTTTGTACACCTCTATCCATGGTACAATATGCCAGCAAGTGTGCACAAGCTGCTCATACATGGGGCTGATATTTGCCGACATTTCTCTTGTCTGCCTATTGGAATAATGTCGGAAGAAGCATCCGAAGCAAGAAATAAGGAATTTAGAAATACAAGGGAGCAACACACTCGGAAAATGGGAAGGATTCAGAATAATGAAGACATTCTTCATAACTTTTTAATAACTTCGGATCCATATATATCACACATCAGGCCAAAGTATGCAAAATTCAATAAATTAAAATTATTTTCAGAAGCTATTGACTTATTAGAATCAGCGGTAGAGGAAGAAGCAGAAATGGAGATCGACGAAGTTTCAGTGGATAAGACAAATCCTTTGGAATAATCATCTCTTTAGTGTGCACAATATCACAGCTCTTTTCAGAGCTTTACAACAGCTCTCTCCAGAGCTCTACAAAAGCTCTTTTCAGAGCTCTACAAAAGCTCTTTTCAGAGCTCTACAAAAGCTCTTTTCAGGGCTACCATATATATCTTCATATTTCTTAGCTTTACAACAGCTCTTTTCAGAGCTCTACAAAAGCTCTTTTCAGGGCTACCATCTATATCTTCATATTTCTTGGGCAACATAGTCAATATCTAATGTATAAAATTCTCGCACGGTATAAATTTTGTGTGCTTGTCGCAAAGGTCTTGCTTTAAAAAGATAATCGTTTCATCATTAATAGTATGAAATTTCATCTCAATCAAAAATTTCATCGTAATCCTGACCTCCCCCCCAGCCTTCGTATGATCAAGTACGGGTATTTTAAAAGACTCCCCATCCGCCTCTGAACGGGTCACGTAGTATGGGTACGGTAATTTAGTTTATGATGCCTATATATTTAATAAGGAAAATTTCCAAGCGCTGTGGACGCCAAAGCGGCAGACATATGAATATGACTTCAAGGTATAAAATGTTGAGAATTGTGCGGACTATAACGCCTACTAGCCGCCCTGCCTAACAGTATTACCATTTCAAAGATTTTTATGATTATTACTTTTTCTCCATACAAAAAAATAAACAGTATTTTTTTTAAATATGAAAATGCACTTTTTAGCAAAAACCTTATTAACAAAAGTCAAAGCTATTGTTAAAAGGAGTATGTAAAAAAAAAATCAGCGTGATAGCTGCACTTTGATCCCTAAGTCCACCATATACGATTTTCGAACCAGTGTGCAATGGTCTGAACTAAGGAATGCAGACGACCGTGCAAAATGGGTAATATATGTAAAAGTAGTAAATCGAACGATAGGAAGCAGGGTATAGAGAGACAGGTAGAGAGAGAGATAGCACAAAATGCGACCGGGAATGCGAGAACAAGATTGGGTCAAAATCATATATGCTTAGAAGTCAGATGATCTTAATATATTGTCACGGATCCCTTGTGTTGAACATCCTGTTTCTGCTTCTGCCAAAGAGTTCCCTTTCGACTAGAATTATTATTATTTTCCAAAATGAATCCTTTTTTGGAGCAATGCAAGCAACGATCAAGTACCCAAAAGATTATAAAAGCTAATAACTTTTTTATGCATATACATCTCCCAACAAAAACAAATGAATGTAATTTTACTATTATTTCATCACCTATAGACTCAACACAAAACACAATCTGCTTGCCCAATGGGGCAATCTACTGTCACAATAATAACCTGGAACTACCCCCGTGTGAATTGCATGCGATGTTGCAGCTGCTAGCTGGGCTGGTAGAGGAGGCAAATGTATAGAGGTATAGCTTTATACTATGTTTCCTGTATGATGTGATTACTTAAAAAAAAAGAAAAGATTTGTAGTGAAAATGGCAGAGACGCTTTAATGACAGATGGAATAGGCGGCAACACGTAAAGGCCCTTATATGACAATTGTGTTGCAAGTTGTAAAATAGATAATGATTGCGTTCACTATTCAATATTTACTGATTCATTGATTTAATGAATTATTAATGAACAATTCAGCTTTTATTCCATGTCCAAAATAATTGTATTCGATGTTGCCGGTTGCAGGTAGATAAGGAAATTTGGACAACAAACTTTGATCGTCGGGGATAAACCGATATAGTTTTTAATATCAACAAAATTACCTTCAAGTGATGTCATATGTCGTTAATAAATAGACTGCATTAATAAGAATATTTGTTTAAAGTTTAAGTAGTTTCTATTCAAATAATCGTTGAGAAATTTACACCCAGTTCTTGATTTTCATGGCATTTTTATGGAAATTAAAAATTTAATATTTTTTCCGAGAATATGACACTGGAAAATTACACAGTTACAAAATATTCCTAAATTCTAAGAATATAAACAAACAAAAATCATCAAGAGTATTCTAGAGTTTGGCCGTTTGAGTCTTAAATCTCTTGTGGCTAGATGACAGTCGTCAAGCTAAGTCCATGTTTTAAGCTGGCTTTAAATATACATCTCGACTATATGTGTTCTAACAATGGTAGTCTCTGGAATCGTCTACTCTCTGTAGCAGATCAATTCTAACTGCATATTGGAAGTTTTGTTAGCACTAGATGAGTTTTGGACGTAAATTTATATTGAGAGGTATTGAATTGTATAAAAAGTTATAACAAAATTCAATGCACTGTTCAAAATGGAAACTAATTGAAAAATGGACAATATAGAAAACGAATAAAAACTGCGAAAGTCTGTATATTCCGCTTTCACTACTAAACCGCTGGACCGATTTTGACGAAATCGATACTTTTTTTAAATATGAAAATCATGCAATATTAATGATAGGGTTTGCATGCCTTCCTCCTTATACGTATGATGATAAATCAACTACACTTCAGGTTTACTCACGATGTTTTCCTCAAAACTTCGATGAAAACCACTACGCATGGATCAGATTGGTACACAAACAATCTGGCACCTTTCGGTTTACAGGTAATGTAAAACCACTCCATTCATATTGCCAAGAAAATCGATATGTGTGTTTCATTCCGCATAATGACAACGACTCTCAGACACGAGGAATACGACTGTGAAGATTCTTCAATGCAACATTGCGCATTCAATGCTAAAAGTGGGAGCGTAAATCCAAAAATTTTTGGAATCAACATCAATTATCTAGCTGAATATTTATTTACAGAGAGTGTGGTATCGATCTGGTATCTGCCGCAGGTGCTCTCAATCCGATGACCAGGAGGATTGGATTGGATGTACTGTCCCTGTGCCCGCGTAAATATTCCAGCGGTACAGTCGGAGAAAAAAAATCAACACCATTATGACACAAAGCGTACACTAAGCGTAAAATGTTGTGACAATAAAAAAAAAATCTAAAAATATTGTTTGCGAATTAGATAGGTACATTAACAATGACATAATTTTGTTGATTCATCTATTTTTTAGTCCCGGTATGATATGATGTCATGGCAGTATATATAAAGTGATCTGGTGGTCCAAAGATTAAAATATTTATTTAAGGTTGATATATTAAATATTTGTGCCAGTAGACCTTATTCTCCCATTTATTAAGAGCAAAATGTAAATTACATTTTTATAATTTGTGCAATGTATGTACAAATTAGAAAGTATTAAATTCAAAATTCAAATTCAAATTCAAAATTCAAATCATTTATTCAGAAATTAGACCTTCACAGGCACTTTTTCTCGTCAATCTTTAAATTTATAGTTATTTCTCACAAGCTAGAAACTACTGGCATTTCGGAACGACCACTGCTGAGAAGAAATGCCGAAAGAAACTCATTTGAACAGTGTTGGTCCCTATCATGCCAGATCGGCTTACCATTATTGTTTCTTACAAAAAATTTTTTTTTTTCTTTTCTTTCTAATAATATATAAAAGTACATAATGTACATAGTCAAAAGGTATATCAAAACAGGTTATGATTGTGATCCGAGTGCTGATTATAATATATATATATATGTATATATATATATATATATATATATATATATATATATATATATATGTATATATATATATATATATATATATATATATATATATATATATATATATATATATATCGATGTGAAACACAATTAACTTACATGAAAATATATGAGAAACGAGATGACCAGTTCCCTCTGGCAGCACCCGTTCACGAGTTGACGCATGGGACAGCCATCGCGTAGCTCAACCATAATAGAGGGAACCTCACGACCCGGCCCACGACGCCACCACCAGATTGACCATTTGAGTGAGCATGACACACTCGATTCCCATGACTTCATAATTACAATTCTTATTCGTCGAAATAGAAGTATAATTCAGACACTTGAAGATCACAAATCACGTACATGTTTTACAAATAAAATTTAAATGCCATACGAATTATTATAACAAAATTCAAAATTGTGAATAAAATAATAAAAAACAGTAAAATAAAAATTAGGAGATCATGTGTGGAGTGGCAAAGTTGTCGGGAGGATCCAAGCGTTTTTATCAGTCAAATAGGCGTTAATTGTGTAATACGCTTTATCCATTAAATTTTTCTTAACATAAATTTTAAAATTTTTCATTGGCAGATTAATAGCCTCTGCAGGGAGTTTATTGAATAATTTTACACTTTGACCCACGAAAGACCGCCGAACCTTTTTAAGCCTGAATCTATTCATACAAAGTTTGTGCTTATTTCTAGCGTTTACACTATTTACTTCGTTTAATTTTTTATATAAATGTAAATTTGATTTGACAAAAATAAGCACATCAAAGATATACTGACATACCACAGTGAGGATGTTAATTGATTTGAAGAGTTCTTGAAGAGAATCTCGAGGTTTTAACCCATAAATAAAACGGATAGCTCTTTTCTGTAATACAAAAATTTTTCCTATGTCAGCTGCATTACCCCAAACTAATAGTCCGTAGGACATAATGCTATGAAAGTAGCTGAAATACACAAGTCTAGCTGTATCTATGTTCGTACACTGTCTGATCCTTCTCACTGCAAAAGCTGCCGTACTAAGTTTTTTGGCCGTGATTTCAATATGTTTATCCCACTTTAATTTGTCGTCCACAGTAATGCCCAGGAATTTAGTACTATGTACCCATTCCAGAGCTTTACCATTTACTGTTAAAGGTATAACATTGTGCGAGTTATTTAAGAGAGAAAATTTAATACATTTTGTCTTCTCTGTATTTAGAGCTAAGTTGTTGGTTGTAAACCAGTTAAGCACTACCGACATGCTATTACTTATAAAGTTATAGTTTTCACTTTTTCTATCGACTTTAAATAATAAGGATGTATCGTCTGCAAATAGAACTACTTCGCATAAATGTTGGGCAAGGCATGGGAGGTCGTTAATATAAATCAAAAATAAAAAGGGACCGATAATGGAGCCTTGAGGTACGCCTATGTGAACAGGTGCACTATCGGAAATTGTTTTGTTAATTTCTACTCTCTGTGTTCTATTATCTAGGTAAGACGAAAGAACACTAAGAGCCGCGCCAGTGACACCATAATGTTGAAGTTTATTTTTGAGTATATTATGATCTACACAGTCAAAAGCTTTCGATAAGTCACAGAAAATACCTACGACATCTTGCTTGGATTCCCAAGCTTCATTAATTATTTCGACTAAAGTGGCTGCTGCATCAGTAGTTGAACGACCTTTGGTGAAACCGTATTGACGATTATGTAAAATTTTATTTATATTAAAATACGACACAAGTTGACTGAAAATAATTTTTTCAAATATTTTACTTAGAGTGGGTAATATAGAAATAGGTCTATAGTTTGTGGGATCATGTTTAACGCCTTGTTTAAATAGAGGAATTACTTTACTTATTTTCATTAAGTCTGGGAACACGCCTTCAGATATACATTTATTGAATATTATGGTTAGGTGAGGAGCAATCAGGTCAATAATGCTGCTCAATACTGAGACGGAAAACCCCCACAGGTCCTCAGTGTTTTTAACATTTAGGGCTTTAAAAGCAGATATAATTTCATCTGGTGTAATATGTCTGAATGTAAAAGTGGACTTAGGGTCCGGAGCATTTCTTTTTAATAGATCATCTGCCGCATAGGAGCAAGAGAAAAGGGATCCTGTGATATTCTTAGAAATGTTGGAAAAGAAATTATTAAATTCGTTGGAAACTTCGTCATCTGCACTTATGGTTTTACCGTCAAGTTTTAATACAAAATTTACGTCGCGCGTGTTAATTTTACCAGTCTCCTTATTTATGATGGACCAGGCGGTCTTTATCTTATCACTCGAATTTTTTATTTTATTAGTTAAATACAAAGATTTCGCGACAGAACATACTTTTTTAAAAGTTTTAGAATAGCGTTTAACATATGTTATGAATTCCGCATTAAGATTGTACTGTTTTTGGCCATAAAGTTCATAAAGTCTGTTTCTACTAATATAGATACCGTTTGAGGCCCAATCACAAAAGTTAAGTTTATCTTTCTTGATGAAAGTTTTGATAGGAAAAGATTTTTTGAATTCTTTTTCTACTATATTGAACACCTCATTGTATTGGTCATTCGGGTTTTTTGTGAGGTCTACATCTGGCAATTTGTTATAAACGGATTCGCGAAAACGTATTTTACGTTGCTTAGTTAGAGGCCTACAAGTTACAGGAGCGGTGCTTAGGTCAGACTCTCCGTCACGTATAAGTGATACCTGTTGACCCAGGTGGTCAGACCCCAGACAGGCGAACAGTTTTTGATTATAAACAGCGCAATCGCAGAAAACGTTATCTATACATCTGGCTGAGGTCGAGGTTATTCTAGTGGGTTCAAAGAATGTGTGCTTTAAGTTAAATGAGTCTAGTAGATTTTTAAATCCATTGGTTTCCGAACATGAAACTAAAATGTCTATATTAAAATCACCGCATAAAATTATATGCTTATTGTTAGATGTAACTCGCCTGAGTGCTTCCTCCAAAACGTCTAAAAGAGTTTCGCAACAAGCTGATGGAGGTCTATAAGCAGAAATAATAATATATTTATCCAACTCCACACAAGAAAGTTCTATAGTACATTCAACTGATAGACTTACTATGTCTTTCCTTTCTTTATACTTATAACTCTTATTTAATAGTATTAATGATCCTCCGTGTTCGGCATTTTGTCTTACAAATGCACTTGCTAATATATACTTATCGGGAAAATTTAATTTAATTTCATTTCTAAAAAAGTGTTCAGTTACACAGAAAATATCAATACTATTATTTTCTAAATATAAACAAACTTCATTGAATTTGCTGGTGAAGCCCTGGATATTTTGATGTATAAGATTTAAATAGGAGGGCTTCACCGCTGTCTTATTATCTAGTTTAAAACTAAATTATTAGTACTTGTACTAATATTTGGTAATTTCGTTATATCGGCTATAACGGGTCTATAAATATTAAATGCTAAGAGTTTAGCAATGGTCAGCTTAAATCTATAAGATAGGTACACAGTACCATTGTTATATATGCAATTATTTATATATTTATTCAGGTCCAAAATGTATAATTTTTTAAATTTCCAAGTCAAGTTGTATATACATGTATTTATGGAGTGTATATACTTATTATTAGAGATATTTTTAGTAAAAGGAAATAGACTAAATATTATCTGACCAACACCCGAGTTCTCTATTTCAGATAAAATATCAATGCAATTTGTAATGTCTAAACGGGAGACATTTGAGGCATTACCTATAGTTAATATTAATGTGGTATTACTGTCTATTTTTTCACATTTTATTCTAGACATAATTTGAGAAATATGAGCTCCTGGCATACATATATTGCTAACACTTTGTGTAGTGTAATTTGACACCAACGGACCTAAGTTAATGCCCAATTCATCTGAGTAAATAATCGTTCTTGGGGTCTTACAGTCAATAGGATCTGACCTAACCGAAGAACTAGAATTAGTAATGATGGTCGAGTCTATCTGAGAAGCTTCCAGGGACGCCTGTATAGGGGGCGAAGTCTCTGGAAGCAACTCAGACTCTGTCATGATTGAGGCTGCTGCACTAGCAGTATTGTCAGTTAAGGACGCTTCCACAGCCTGCTTTTCAGTGGCCCAACTACATTTACACAAATTTTTTTCTTCTATTAACTTGTGTACAGCCTGATTATATTCCTTGATGGTATTCTTTGAAAGCTCATATCTGCTAGATATTGACTGTAACTCGGATTGCAAAGAACATATTTTATCTTGTAATTCTTTTATAACTTTCTTATTACATTTGATAATATCTTGACAAGACATTAATTGTACTTTTAAGTCTAGTTTTTGCTGCCTAATAGGTATATCTTTAACAATGTTTTTTTGTTTTTTAACAATGTTTTCAGATTTCTTAATAAATTTACTTAACTTAACATACTTTTTAATTTTGTTGGAGCCTGAAAGAGAAGCACGTTTGTTGCTAGATGTGGGTGTGGCAGTAAGATCTATTGTGGGGACAATACTATTATCAGCTAAGAGATCTAAATTGGAATCTACAGTTTGATTATTCCCGGACTGAACACGATCGCTTCCCATCTCCTCGTACAAAGCTGAGGTGTTGACGAAAGCGGCCAGCTGTTTCTCGGCCTGGAGTGACTTAATATCTTCTTTCGCTTCAGCCAGTTGTTTTTCTAGGAACGAAGTTCGCTCCAGGTTGACTTCATATGTCTCCCGACAATGGTTTGAAGAAGCAATGATATTCTGAAGGTGTGTGCGCTCTGCATAGACCTCTTCAATGCGACTTTCCATTGCTGAAACTTGGTTCTTCAGCACCGAGTTCCTCTGGAGCAGGTGTTGGAACTGATCAGCTGATTCATCGTTCTCCTGCCTAAGCATAATACATTCTGCCTGACATTTTTTTAATTCGAGGAGTGTGGCTTGGAGCTTAGCGTCGAGTTCAGTTGCTTTGCGGGTCTGTGCCATTTTAGCTGAAATCGAATTGAATATTTTAGTTTAATCAGATAACTACGTTTTTGAAGGCTGGGTTAAAACAAAGATTTTTTTTTTTATGATAAGTAGAATAAGTTAAGGCTATTTCAGTGATATAAACAATGAAAGATGAAGTGGTTATGTTTACATTCAAAGATGAGTGGTCAGATTCTGTCAATAACTACTAATTAAAGTAATTATATGAATACCTACTAATAAACTTTTTGTGATTTAAATTAACTACTGTATTAGGATAGATAGATAGATTATATTTGGATATATTTTGTTTAGATATATTTGGCCTCAGAATCCAGTCAGCAAGTTCACTTGCAAATCAACAAGTGAAGCGTGACTAATACTAAAGCTAGTGTTTGTTTTTTTTTTTTTATCAATATAACTGTTGCAATTTATGAATATTTATTAGAAGAATATGCAAGTAGCATTAAGAGCAGATCATCAACTCCACTTCCAGATAGACAAGCGAAGAGAGAAATCAGATAATGCCAATTTACGTCAGGATGTTGTTAAAAACAATCTTGGTGATTTGATTTACGGATTTATTACAATTTTTTACAATTTATTACAATACGGATTTATTACAATTTTCCATTACACAATCGTTACATGTCTGTCTGTTCGCGGTAAACACTAAAGCCCCTATTTTCATGCGATTTTCACCAATAAATAGAGTGATTCCTGGTTTAGGTGTATAATTTACTATGTTTTTACCCGAGCGAATCCGGGACGGGTCGCTCGTATAGTCTGAATCGAAAATGGTGCCACCAAGATCCGTTTAATCAAATGCGACCACATTGTATAAAGAGAAAACTCATTATAGTTTTTACAATGCTTGAAAGTATTAACTTTGTACTAAATGTTTTTTCTTTAGATTTTTTTAATTAACATATTGGACGGTTAAGAGGTACAGGCCATTTTGAGTTGGTGGGTAATTGGGTAGATGATAAGGTCAGAAAATTGTAAAAAATATATATTCTCTAAATAAAATAGATATATTAAAGATCATTGTGATAATTCACAGACTGTAACAATGGCGCCAGATCATTATACAATTTTGAAGTTGGTTGGAAAATCAATTTAAACAAATAATAAAAAAAAACTCAGTTATCATAAATAACTACAACTTTTATCTTCTTCTTTCTTCTTCTTTATAAAGGAAGTCTTCATCATAATCGCAATAATTAAGGTAGCTAAGATACTACTCTATCGTGACGTCACGTTAGAGTATAGTTAAGTATGAAGCATTTCGACGAGTTTGGACTGTGTGATTTTATTTTTGTCATGTCGTCATAAAATTACTGTGATTATGAGTAATTATTATTTTATCACAGAATTTTTTCACTGAAGTTTCTAATAATGCAAGGGCCTTCGAACAGTTACCAAAATAAAAATTAGTCATCTACCTCTTCTATACCAAAAGTTATAAATAAATAAATAAATAGAAATAGCACATAAAAACTCAACATTTGGAAGCCTTTGTTTCGACTGTACAAATTGGTAGTTATGAATTTCAGTTGGAATTTCCAGCAATATAACGCAGCTTCGGTGAAAAAGGATAACAAACATATTCGTGGGACTGTACTATGAAAAAATGGCAGTCATTGGGAGCGCGTGGGAAATAACGCTGGGGAACTTTCTCGTATGCATTCAATGCAACGACGTCAATTATACTTACATACTGAACTAAACGTTATCGGTATTTGATGAATGAAAATTCTTTATTCAGGTGACCTAGCCTCTTTACTATGTTAGTACACATCTCCTATAATAGTAAAAAAATAATACTTTAAAATCAATTATTGTACAGACATTCTTGCACGTTTCCATATAGCATACAATAGAAACGAAATATTCTTTATTTATTTGTATTTTTTTTTTTCATATGTATCAGTGCTGAGCAAAGGCATTTTGTTTTTCATGTTTCACACATTAAAGACAAAATTAGTGACGAAACTTTCACAAATTTGTTGCCAAACACACTTCAAATTTCGTTTTATGTCATGTCATGAAATGTATGTTGCTAATAAAATAATATTTTTAGAGTGCAACATGTATAAAAATTATCCGTTTATGCCTAACTTCTCAATATTCTTTTTTCTTTCCTCGGGAACATGGTATAAGGAGGAAGATATTTCAATTCCAGACTGGCAATCAAAATTTTCAACTATTTCTCTCTTCCTTAAAGGTTTCTTCCTCAACCTTTAAGCGTCGGAGCTCAAGATCCGCTTTCTTACATTTTCAACTCCATTTTGCAAGGTTATCGGCATCCCTAGTTGTCAGACCATTGGCACGCATATCATCCAGTCTAGGATATTGTGACATTACATGTCAGTTGACAAAAGTAAGTAATCACGTTATGGCTGAGTTTTAACGCAACCTACGATTTTCCACGTCGCTTTAAATGATTGTCCTCTTTGTTGTGCTTATGTTTTAAACAATTCCAACATTTTTGTATTAATGTTATTTCGAAATTATTGTATATACTCTGGCAACTTTTTGTTTTGTTACTGGATCTTGTACTTTTCAATTTATTATTGCTTACATGTACGTATCAGTAAGGTGAGTAGGTACACGTTTTAGTATATCGCGAAATTAGGACCATCTTATTATGAGAATTTATTCAGATAAGAATAAAAGTATTTAAGTACAACTAAAAGTGTACTAGGAGACAATAATAAGTTAAAATTAAAACTAAATTTTAAATACTAAATTAATTTAAATTAAAAAATTGGAAAAAAGAGGAAAGTAAACACTTATAAAATTTCGCCTGTGATTTCACATCCGCCTGTCTGACGGTTACGCTCCTTGGAAATACTATTGTTGCCTATAAGGTACCTAGGTAATGTGTACCTTTGTCACTTCATACGATATCTAGTCTAGTCTAGAGTAGCCCAATTCTAGGGCGGAACCACACGCCACAACTAATTTTGTACTGCATAAATGTTTTATAATATACTAGTATGTACTCAAAATGTCTACTAAAAATCGTTGATAATCTTGAAATTAAAACAATTAAGTTTTTTCAAATACCTTTTATTATTTACATTTCCAATTACGACTAGAGAAAGAAATTGAACAAATCTTTGGAATTACACTGGAAAAAAACAAGTATTTCAATTTAATTAACATGTAAAATGTAATTTATTTCCATAATGATTTTTCCTGTAAAAAAAATTAACGATGTTTTCTCCAGAGAACAATAGCTTCGCCGGGTAAATATCAAACAAATAATGGAGACATAATTAAAATTTCCATGTTTTCTTGTGATTGTTGATGTTTTGGGGTTCCACGTTTCCTGTTAACAATGTTATTATCTAGACCTGAGACATCTTGGATAACGTATTCTATATTTTTTCATTACAAACATCAGGTCATGATTTTACGTATATGACTTTAATTTATACTTTACAAATAACGATACTGTAAATATAAAAAAAAATACAAATAGCTATTTATTTGGCTTATAATGTTTTAGAAACGAAACGGAAATTATGAATGACGTACGTTTTCTGTAAACTATAAATTAGAGTCAATAAGTAGGTAGTCGACGATCAAAATAATATTATATAAAAATTTACAAAATAACCACTAAAAATATATGAAAATTTACAAAATAAATATACCTGAACATAAAAATATTTGTGTAACTCCATATAAGGTGTGTTTAAATTTACAATTATTTTCATATTATTATATGTAAACTTATTAATATTTACAACTGATCACACCTATGGAAACAACCAGTATGAGTTATTTAAAAGTAAGTTTTACAAGAATATCAACCAACTTATTTTCTCAACTAATCCTTTGTCGTAACAGACATAATAATTGGGCAATAGAGATGAGTATTGGCGTTGACTTCATGAAGTGACCTGCAAAATAAGTTATGTACTAAGTAGGTATATATATTATATAGTAGCTATACAGTTAACACTTTTCGGTAAATTTTACTATTTTGTTTTCATATAGTTTTTGACGTCTTTAAATTGAATTAATTGGTCTGTACTATATGAGTAAGAGATTTTTTTTTTGTTTATAAAATCTCTAGTCTTTGCCTACCATAAAATCCTTAGACTTTACGTACCATAAAGGCGTGACAAAATTGTATTTTTTTTTGGAAATAACATTTTATAATGTTTTTTTTTAATAGCTATAACATGTCCCAATGCTGGGCAATAGCCTCTCTCTCTCTTTCCACGCGTCCCTTTCATTGGTCTTACCATCCAATGTCTGTCGAATGCCCTAAGCTCATCAATGTATTCGTATTCTGTATCCGTAAATGTAATTTGTAAATAAAATTTATTTATTCTCTAAATTATCGACTTTTGGATAACGTGTTTGAAGCAACGTGTAAGCATATGGTCTTCTAAAAACCCGCACACTATAATATAAATAATCAGTATGTATTTGATCTCAATTTATTACATAAACAAATATAGTAGAACAAAACGCTTATTTACTCGTAAATTTAAAAAAAGTTATAAATCCATACCTGTATCTTTTTCTAATTGTGTATATCTTGAACTTGGTTCTTCTGTTGTAGTCGGTAGTGGATCTGAGAAAATAAATTAATAACCAAATCAATGCAAAAAACCAGTTATTTTACAAAAAAAGTTTTTTTTTTTTTACGAAAATCTATTTTTGAAGCAAACTTTATTGTCAGTGAATATAAAAACGTGTCATGTACAGGCATGATTTTTATACTGTTAATCTCATTAAGTTATCATATGTTTTATTTACAAATTTATGTTCACAATTCGCCTTGTTACAAGAATTTTTATTTCAGATTCAATGTTAACAAATTTTATTTAAAAAAAAATTATTTTCAAATGGAACATTTGGACGTTAATGCGTGAGGCATCAAGAAAATTTACATCCAAACTAATCGACTCGATGAAATACCTCTGGGCAATGAAAATGGTTTCGGTCGGAATATGAAAATCGACCACATTACGTTCCGATCCCTGGAGAAATTTGCCATCTTGGCATAAATTAACCATGGGAATATTTAGTATATCAATGAATAAATTTATTTCGCTGTTAGCCTTTTGCTAGGAACTCGTAAAACCCGAATAAATTTTACCGTTGTTTATTTTGAAAGGTATGAAATCTATTAAAACATTATCAATTTCTTGAGCACATAGAATCGCGGTAGTCAGTTCCTAGTACCCGGAAAATAAATATCTTCATATTCGTATTCCTCATGGCTGAAGCACAACACAAACAACAACTTTCTTCGCATTAGTAATGGAGTGGTTTGCCATTGCCTTCTACATTTCATGCACAAGTTGATGATCAACCAGTGCGTCGGTTTCCTCATGATGTTTTCTTTCACCGGAAGCAAGTGGTGGTCGATGAAAACTACTATACATGACTCAGATTGGTATACAAACTCATTTGACACGAGTAGGATTCGAACCTGTGGATCCATAGGCCCATACCTTTCGATCCATAGGCGGGCGTCATAACCATTTCCTTATTTTTTATTTTTGAAGTGGTGGTGGCGTTATCGCTTCAAATATAAACTATAAGAGTATATTTATTAACGTATTATTTTTTGTTCGAACCTTTTATTTAACTTGCAATGTAACTTTGTCACTGTCCCTATGTCCCTATGTCTATCCTGTCCATATGTCTGGTGGAATCTTGCAACTCAATTTAGAAACAGATATCTTCAACCAATTGAGCTAAAATTTTCTACACACGTTTAATTTGGATGACAATATATTATTACGATAAGCTTGACACTGATGGTGCACTCAGGATCTCTCTGACAACAATAAAAAAATATTTTTTGTAAAAAAAAAAATCTATTAGAGTGACAGCTAATATTCAAATTCAAATTTCTTTATTTTCTTAAATTCAGGATTATTTAGTAAGCAGCTGTATTTCGCATTTTTTTTTATCGAATATTTCAGTTTCTTAACTTTAACTTGATTTTTAACACTACACAAAACAGAATACTATAAAGGAGAAAAAAATGTCTAATGGGTTTTGCACCATAGCAGCGCAAAAGCAGATGCTTTTTCAATTGAATTTTAATTTTTTGATGTCCCCATCAAGGGTAAACTCAAAAAATCAAAATTCTTCTCATAGTAACCTGGTATTCCAGCTATTACCATGCTCCTAAAGACTACTTCGAGTTTCGCAACTCCCGTAAGAGATAAAGACGTGCTAACATATCTGTATTTCACAATGAAGTACCTACCTCTATAAAATATCTCCCTCTTCCTACTGAAGTAGTTGGCCAGCGGGACTTGCATGTCACACAGGATCTCCACAGTGGGAGGCAGGGCGTTGATCTTTACAAACGTGCTGGTCACCGCTGTGTAGCGGTCGTTGATCAGGGTGGTGGATGCTTTGGCGCTCAGCAACCTGGGAGATAAGTATCACGTTTAATTTTAGTGTTTTTACACTTGCGCTTTGAACACATATGTACATACATGTACGGGAAATGTTAGATTAGATGATACATTAGATGTCGGTAGATAGTCGTAAAAGTAATGTCAGATGATTTATTTTCAGCCTGGAAACCAAAATAGGACAAAACCAGTATCATACGTTAGAAGTGTAATCGAGTGACAACCCAATTTTAAACACATAAAAAAAAAACGGATTGCACTCCGGGAGTGCCAGCAGAAGTGAAAACTTGAATATTAACGTTGTGCATTTTTTATGTCTTACGAATTTTCGATCAGGTCACGTGTCTCGACGCGAGTTTAACATTTTTTACCCATCACAAAAAGTGCACAACGCCGCTAAAGAAGTTTTCACTTCAAAAATCCACGCAGTGTATTTGTAAAATGGACTTGCTTGTGACCTATCAAACCTTTGTGCTCAACCAAAGCTCATACAAATTTACGCCGCGTATATTGCATGTGCTTTTTGCGAGCTTTATAAAGCGCCATTCCCGTGAGATCGAACGCAATTTAATCTGCGATACACAGAGGACTAAAGTCTTTTTCGAAATGGTCCGCGTTTTATCTCAACGTAAATTGTCTCTTACTCATATCAGAGTATTTTTTCCTTACATTGCGTGGTTCTGGACATCAGGGCTACAACGTCACGAACCAGACGACAGCGTAAAAATATCATAAAATTTTCAAGATTTCGATTTGATTTGACATTCTGGCATCTGCTTGATCTCAATGTGTCTTGAGAATTCTATTGGTTGAATATCATACATATATACAAACAATAATTTATCCCTTAATCGTCGCATCGAACGCTATCCACGAGGGGATACTCCATATACTAGTCCTACTCCAGACTTAGACTGTTAATTATCCGATAATCAAAGCGTGTAATCACACACCTTGATTGAGCAATCTGAGCGTGGCGCAACGGGTATCGGAAAGATGCTACATGCTCGGTGTCCCTCTGAAAGGTCGAGTGCGTAGGTAAAACCTAAATCAGAAGATGCACTTTATTTGATCACTAAAGTTTGTAATAATAAAAAAAAATACATTTTATTGTCTTTTGGAGCACCAAAATTAAAATGTATGTATATTTTTTCTTTTTTTGGATAGGGCAACATTTAGCTGTCTTGGTCAGTGCAATAAACGACCGAGTTTCTCCGTAGCTCTTGGTTTTTTATTTAACCAGTCTAATCTATATAGTCCGCTATACAATACTTTTAAACAACGTCTATGAATTTAAGTCTTAAAGGCTTAATTTAAGTCTAATACTACGAAAATGTGTTTGTAAATTATTGGATTGAAAATTTTAAATCCAATGCCCTGGATTTTATAACATATGCGAAATGCCAGATAGTAAACATATATGGATATACGCAATCCAAAGACTCCGGTATACTGATAAGAGTCGAACTGGGCATTTTGAAAATATCCAGCCGTATTCCCAATTGCGATGCAACACGAACACTTTTCCATAAAACACGTAATGAAGAATTTACGGGTAGTGCATCAAATTTAGTAACGTCACTAACGTTTTTATGGTCAAATAACAGTATTAATAATCTAGCTGTGTCATAACAGAATCACAAGCGCTCGGCAAAAAGTAAATTCAGAAGTAAGAAAATGTATAATGTTCTTAAAATCATTTTATCTCTTAAATTAATTTGTGGTCTAACTAGCTGCGCGCCGGGGCCTCGCTCCCGTGGAAATTTCGGGATAAACATTATTATTTACTTATGATTATACCTGATACAGGTAAATGATTCTTACATTTATGTAAAACTAAAAAACTATAGCTTATTTTATGTCGAGTTTTAACGATCCTATCATAATTTATATCGTTACTCAATTAACATATAAATTCCAGCTATATTGGATATCAGAATATTGAGTCATTACTTAAAACATTATAATAACTAGCAAATATTTAATCGTCAAAGATAAATGTGACACGATTGACCTTCCTTCAAACTGAGCCTTCACATGGTAGCTAAATAAATTTCCCTTATATTATTTTATTCACATTTTGAGTGTGAAGGTGTACACTACTTAAATTGTATGGTGAAGTCAGCATTCACCACGAAATTCCAGTAGAGGAATACACATCGAGTTGATACATTTTTCCATCTTGCATCATGTGTTCTTAGTACTAATTTCGACTGCAACGCCCGGAAGAACGTACTTTAAATTTTAATATTCGGCTGTGATTTTATTGAACGCAAAGTGCCTGTCTGCCAACCACTTTTTAGAAAATATTGTTATCAATTTGTAGAGCTAAGAGTCAAGACTCTTCTTATCCCCCATCCACGTTATGGTAAGATGAATCCCTTAGCCACCTTATACGACATCCACGGAAGATAAGTGAGAGTATACTGGGTGTAAAACACATACCACACACACAATGTTGGTAACATTAAAATACTTAAAAGAAGACCAATTAAACATAGAAGAGTTTAAACAAATCTATCGATCGTCGATACATGATGAATTCCTCAGTGAATCACAATTGCATTAATCTTAATAGCGAGATGGAGCACTACAAACTTCTGAATTCCGGTTGTGAATAATATCACTAGCTTTGGCGTTCCAGAAATGTGGAATACAGGGGAGCTCACTGTGTCTTCAATTTATATTTTGTGATCTTATCGGTGATTCGTGATGTAATAGCTGCTGCTATTATAACAACTTCTGTTTATATAGCTGAGGAAAATAAGATGTTTGTAACATCACTGCACCTTCTTTTCTATAATATCAATATGTCATAACGTATCATAAAAGTACTTTTTGACTTCTCTCTCGTAATCTCAATCAAGACAGATACTTAGCAATAATTTGAACTTATACAAATTAAGATCAGATTTTGTCACACTTCTCTTATATGATCATTATTAGCAGCCGTATTATGATAGTTTGCAAGTTTCCGTACAATGATTGTAAGAAGTAAGACTTCCAAGCGACCAGCGACGTAATTCAGCCCTGTATATTTCCACGCACCTTACAGTTTCGGACTAAATAATTCGGCTGCCTCGTGAAAGTTCGGCTAACGACCCGGACATACCCGAACACTGATGCACGAACATTGGAATTTAGATTAAGTTTGTCGCATTGGTAGTGCATACAGAATCCAGTGTATTTGGTTAACGGAGACTCTTGATAATAACGTTACATGCCAATTTGAATTTGGCTATTCGACTGGCTAAAAAATAAATTACTTATATATGTATTTAAAAAATAAAACACGTTAATTAAATATCAGTGTAATTGATCAGTTTTACTAATTACGAGATTTACTATTGTTATTAGATTTACTATTTTATGGTCTCTTAAACTATATCTGGGGGCACAGCAGTGCCCCCGCAAGTCGAGCAAAAAAAAAGGCCCGGCCGTAGCATCCTTTTCTCGAAGCAATTCAGGCTAATTTCGAACCCCTATAACTTCGTTGTGGATAAAACAGGACTAGAAATGTTTTTTGACTGCAAAATCCGTGACGTCACAATACGGTACTGTCATACAAGGCCCGTATATATTTTTGTTTGTGACAATTAGAAAAAATTATCTAATTTGACTAGTTGGAGAATGGCCATTTTGCTGTTTTGTTTGTTTAATTATCTTCTTTTCAACGAAAGTCCTGGTTCCAAATCTTAAAATATTCCCAGCGTTGCAAAAATATATTATAATTATTGATACGATTTTCATATAAACTTTCAACCGCCATTGTTGTAAATAAGGGGTTGCTTTTTGGAAAAAAAGTAGTGTGTAGCACTAGCGCTTTATGTTACAGTTGTAGCAAAGACGTAGCATTTCGTAGCACGTCACCACTCCGATGTAGCTTACATTTAATTTACTACCTTTATCCCCCGAATTTGAAACGAACACGATTTTCATACAAAATTTCACCCCCAATTATAGTCATTAGGATGTTGATGTTTGGAAAAAAAAAGGTATCCTTGTTGTGTCTTTAACTACATGCCAAACCAAATTTCATCAAAATCGTATCAACGGTTTTGCCATGAAAGCAGACAGACTTTCTTATTTACAATATCAGTATGGATGTGACTTAGACTTATTTATCTGTGACTAGATATTGCCCGGGGCTTCGCTCCCGTGGGAATTTTGAGATAAAATATAGCCCATAGCAATCTTGGATAATGTACCTTTCTAATAATGAAAGAATTTTTGAAATCGGTTCGGTAGTTTCGGAGATTACTATACAAACTCACAAAGTCACAAACGCTTTCCTCTTTATAATAATAGTTTCGATTAAAATATCTCGTGTCTAGTTCACCGTCCACAAAAGGTTAAAAATAACACTTGTGATCAAATACAGCTTGTCACATCGGTATTCTGATATGTGTTGTGTTTGGTTCCCTTGTGATTTGACAGCGGTTCGGGCAGCTGTGACGAAATCAATAATAAACATTTGTAAAGTGAATTTGTGATGGAAATCGTATGAAGTTGTGTTTATTTTTGGTTTTTTAACCCCGACGTTAAGAGGGGAGTTATAAGTTTGACGTGTCTGTATATCTGTCCGTGGCACCGTAGCAGCCAAATGACTGAACCGATTTGGATGTAGTCTTTTTTGTATGTTTGCCAATTCTGTGTTCAGCCGTATGGAGACCAGAGAATGAATTTATTAAATTTTTGAGTCTAAATATATCTTATATTGAGAAGAAATAGTACATTATTTAGGGTGTATATTGAGACCCAAGACGTTAGTCGAGGGTCGCAGACACACGAGTTTTGAATCGTACTTTCTTTCAAATGATAAATAATAAATGCTTTATACGACCCCTACCTAAGATTTTCAAATAAAAATTGTAATACAATTTCTAATGATGCTTATTTACAAGATAGTCCGTCAAATATTCACATTAACACTTTTTCGTATTTCTTTTAATAGAACCAAATTTCTGGCATTCTTCATTAAAAATGTGTTAGCAAGTATTAGTATGGAAGTATGTATATATGATACTTTTTATTTTTTTATTTCACTCGGCATGATCTATGGCAAATAGTATGTACCTTAATTGTTGTATGCACTTTGTTTGTTTCAAAAATACAAAAGATCTGTTAATGACCTCTGGTTTTTAAATATAATTCTATTCTTTAAAATGGGAATGGTCTAGTAGCGATTCGTGCGTCCAAATTTTTTGTAAACAACCTCATAGTGATAAAAATGCCAAAACTTTTGTATTTCAAATACACTAGTTGTTGGCCGCGAACACAATATTTTTTTACAAAATGGTGAATATTTCAAAAACGACTTAACCGATTTTGATACCCCACGAACTTAAAAATTCTATTGACAGATCCTACATACCTTTTCAATTTCGTCAAAATTAGACCAACGGTTCGAAAGTTATCGCGTTACGAACAAACAATTGTTTATTTGTTTGTAACGCGATAACTGTTCTCTACATACATACAAAAAATGTATTTTTGCTCCAAGTCGATTTGTAGACGTAAAAAAGTAAATATATAAATTTATTATTTACTAATACCGCCTAAAAGTCCAAAATCAATACGAGTTAGAAATAATCTGAAAGATTGTTTTTAACAAGCAGCTGTCATGTGTCAATATTTGTTCCCATGCTGTGCTATAATTATGTGACTTACTAAACAAGTAAAATTAGAACGTATGCTCAAGATTATGTATTCAAATGACAACTTCAAAATTATATAATGATGAGTTATTAGCAATAGACAGGTTGATTTGATGCGTAACAAGCAAGGAGTTGAAAAGTATTATACGAATATTATCGTGAAAATTACCATTGCCTATCACTATTTATAGTACCTATAAAACAAAGTCGCTTTCCACTGTCTTTCTGTCTTTATGTATGCTTGGATCTTTAAAACTACACAACAGATTTTGACGCGGTTTTTGCCAATATATAGTGTGATTTCTGAAGAAGATTTACGTATATAATATTAAAATATAATCTTCGCTTATATATTATCTTATATATAATGGCTTCGCACGAGTATACCATAGCCGAGATGAGCGGCTAGTGAATTAATAAAATACAGTTCTTCAAGTACATACCTATTACCAGCCAGTATCACAAGTTCGGGCTTCGGGAAAACACCCTCAACGGAACAGATGATATTAAGGAATCCATCGTTCACTCTGTCTTGTATCATGTCGAACCTCTTCTCGGGTACTGAAACAAAAATATTTTAAAACATTAGGTTTATATATCACTAGTTTTTGCCTACAACTTCACATGTGAGTCAAAGTACGTTTCCGTGGGAATTTCAGGATATCCCTTCTTAGTGGGGAGCACTGTACCCTAGTACAGTAACCTACACACCAAATTTCAGCTTTCTACGACTAGTAGTTTCGGCTCTACGTTGTTTGTCAGTCAGTCACTCAGTAACGGAAGAGTTTTATATATATTGATTGACTGATATTTATCTATTGCTAGCGGCCCGTCTCGGCTAAACCTACATTAAATTATACACCTTCCTCTACCTTCCTCATCACACTACTATCTATTTAATAAACCCGCATCAAAACCCTTTGCGTAGTTTTAAAGATCTATTCATACATACGGTCAGACAGAGAGCGGGAAACTTTGTTTTATAATATATAGTTATTCTTAGTACACGCCAAAGCATCTTTTTTCCATTTTTCTTTCGCGGAAGAATATTTTATAGAAATAAGTATTACCTTTGTACTTAGTTCCCTATTTCTAAGTTTTATTTACTCTGTTGTCTTGTGCACATTAATAAATAAAGTCGATTATGAAAAAGACATTGGAATTTAATTTTCTACAAAAATAAACCTATTTAATTTTCCTTTTCGACATTCCTTCATTATAATAGCCTTATGAAGGTCATTGCTATAGATATGGGATATGCTATAAAGGGCCGCTTCATAAAATTAGCTTCAGCTTTAGTTACATACTAGATTTTTCCCGCGGCTTCGCCCGCATCAATTTCCAACGGGGATAGTATATTTTCAGAGATTAAAGATTTATCATTTCTTGCAATATTTCACTTACGATTACATTAGAATACAAGCTTGAAGAGCTTAATTAAATAATGTATTCACTACCACAGAATATAGCTATAGGCAGCCCTCATAATATCATGTTTTTTCAAAAGTTTTGTTAAAGAAATATACATTTTTATCTAAAAAAAAGAATATATCTTGGTTATCTTAATAAGTGAATGAATTGAATGGAATATTAAAGCGTGTAAACATTTAAATCAAAATGACACTTGGACTTTACGTACGTACGTACGTAAAGTAACGCGTTTTAATCAACCAACGAGCATTCTCGTAGAACCGTTCAAGTAGTAACAATATGCTTTGTGAGCTGAGTCGAAACGGAAATTACGTGGAGCAACTTTGCCTACACGTTGGTGGCGCGACTATTGCAGCTGTCTGCATCAGGGATATTTTATAATTTATATATATAAAAGAACAAGAGTTTTAATTTTTTTTTTATCTTTTTTTATTACTAATCAACGCCCAGCCTAAAACCATAGAAGCTATAAACTCGAAATTTGGGCAGTATCTTTAGGGTATTACGTAGTGATGAGATAAGAAAGGAATTTTCAAAATTCTACCCCTAAAGGGGTAAAAATTGGGAGTAAAGTTTGCATGAAAAATAACGAAAATCTTTACTGATCTACTTGAAACTTGGCATAAATGGTATGCAACAAAATTATGAATCCCGTGTTTCAGGATTTCTTAATATTCTACCTTTAGGGTAGCTAAATGAGGGTGAAAATTAGGAGGGATTATTCGTTATTCAATAATCCTATTTAACATTTCATCAACTAGTGATATGAGTAGACAGCTCAGCGGTAAACACCATTGAATTCACGTTGTTACTGTTGATGGTTCGAATCCTGAACTTCAATTATTTTGAATTAAATTTGATTAACTATATGTTGATTTCTGTGAAAGTTTTGTTATGGTTTTACCCGAGCGAAGCTGGGACGGGCTGCTGATACAACATAATTCGACACTTTCTACAATAGATCCACACCATATCTTCCTGTGGAGTGAGTTATACATAGCCTAGAAATTACATCTCTGAAATAACAAAAATTAGATTTTTGGAAAATTATGTCTTTCTCACAAATCAAGTCATTTTAAAGTAGACATAGATCTTCAATATAATTTAACCTATTTCAAATAAATGAAAATAACACAATCTGAGTAAAATCATCGTTAAAGCCATTTTCCTGGTTTAATTTTTACGATTAATACCGTTAATAAATAACATTAAAAAAATCTCTGTCTTTTTCATCTCCGCATTTGCATAAATTTTAGGCTATGATTTTTCAACAAGCCTCTGTTCATTTTTTGAAAAAAAAAGAAAAAATGTTACGGAATTTTCTGGGGTTAACCCATGTACCTATATATATATATATAACTATACGAGTGACTGACTGACAGACAAAAAACGCACAGCCGAAACTACTGGGCGCTGAAATTTGGTGTGTAGGTTCCTAGGACAGTGTAGGGGATCACTAAGAAGGGATTTCCTGAAATACCCAAACGGATTTTTACTCACATACGAATTTGTAGGCAAAACTAGTATATTATAAAAGTTTACACCTGCTTAAACTGGTATAAACCACAAACTTTTTTGTCTAGGTATAAACCATTTCTGAATTAACCATTTAAATTACCGATGTTAATGTCGAGTTTGATGTACTGCAATTAATGCACTTGTATATTATGCTATCAATTATATGTCATTGACCTCACAGGAAGCATGGCGCATTTCACAAACAAAAATTAATATTTAATTCGCTGTCGACGGCGGCGTGAGTTGTGGCTTTATTATTCGTCATACAACGAAAGGATAATGAAAATATTTTAAATATTAATTATAATAAATCACGAATTTTAAAGTGTCAATTGGAATTTTAAATAACACATGCTGAAAAAATCGTACCTATATTAAGGAAAATTTTTACATGTAAGAAAAATAGTTGAAATAATAAAAAAAAACTATAAAACACTTACAAACTACAAAAATCAAACGCGTGCACTTTTCTTCGAATAAAGTTAAAATACTCAGGTATAAAATTTCATGGTATCTGAAATAAAATACGCTCTCTTTTGTTCAAATATAAAAATAGTTTTCTACACATACCACAAAAGTACATAGCTTATTCAAAGCGTTTTCAACAACACTTTTCATACAAGCAAAGTTGAAACAGAAGTTACTAACAAACTATACCGCAAGACTGGAACAATATAATATCTCACAGCATAATAATAGCGCTACGCAGCCAGTAAAACAAAGGAAAGGATAGCAGGCTAATGGAATACAAATGGCTATTTCTGTTATAATACGATAAAATCCATCAATATTTCAAGCGATCGCGCCGCGGATCGGGATTTACTGGAAGGATGCTGTGAAGTTTACGTTAACTACGAAATTTTTTTCTGAAAAGAAGAATGTTTCTACAAAGAAATCTGACCAAATGGCCAGTTTCGTTAAAAAAATCCGTTTATATATTTTTTTGACGAATGTGCATAGAGAACTCTTTTTTAAATCTCAAAAACTCTCTCCCTCTCTCCCTTTTTCTCTCTCATTATAAGCGTTTTCGTGTTTTTTTTCTTCTCAACTTCAAACATTCTCTGGAGTCCTTAGTTGTTACACTATTTGTACGCATATCCTCCGAGAGAATTACTATTATCTCTCTCTGTCTTTCAGCGTTTTTTCGGTTGCTTCCACAACCGTTAGGCATAGGCCACCACAGACATAGCTGCGATTAAAACTGTTACATATAAAAAATAATAATAAAAAAACGTTAAGTCCACCAGTTTTGTAAGTACATATTTTTTGTAGTTTTGTGCAATATTTTTTTTAAATAAACATAAAAGAATGTTCCAGTAACTTTATATCGTTGTGAATTTAGCTCAGTATCCATTACCGCTTGCGTGCCTGCGCCCCGTTCCATGGCTCAACGTGAATGTGGGATTGTATGACATCTATATCGAACTGGGTTTTAGAGTTTAACAACTAGCCTTTGGAAAACAATTCAATGCTGTATCGTTGATAGATTATTATAGTTCAGAATTTCAAAAAATATCATCAGAGCTGTGTTTTTAGTGATAGTTAGAAGACTTTGTATACCAATCTAACTTATGTATAGGTATAATAATTTTCATCGGCCAACACTTGGTTCCGGCGAAAACGTCGTGAGGAAACCTGCACACTGGTTGATTATTAACTTGTGTGTGAAATGGAGAAGGCAATAGCAAACCACTCCATTAATAGTGCCAAGAAAGTTGTTGTGTGTGTTTCATTACACGTAATGATCACGACCATCAGCCATGAGGAATACGACTATGAAGAAGAGATATTTGTATGCCAAAAGCAATAGTCCACGCATTGCAAGTTATGTAAAATCATGAGATAATAATAAAAAAATAATATATAGCTCACCAAATATCGTCACTGGCCTCGTGCGCTGGTCTTCCGCCAAGAATGTGGAGACCACACAGGTGTAATTGCCAGTCAGGTCCAATCCAGGGTTATTTATTCGCAACGCTCTGTGCTGGGTATATGGGTTGTGTGACACCCTGTATGTTAGGTCTAACTGTAACAAAACAGTACCGATACATGTCGAGGGCAACTATATGAAACATATTCGCCGATGGAAAATGGTAAGGAAGATGATCGCAATAGTTATAATAAGAACCATACATTTTCGAACGTTACCGCTAATAGTATAGTTTTACCATTAGGGATAAGAAAAAGTGTTAACCTACGCTCACGCAGTCTAAAAATGGACGCTAAAAACACAGACCTCTTTCACGGAATACCATCCAACGCAAAAAAATTTTGTTTATGCATGCCTTTCTAGAAAATTCGTCGAATTTCAATTTCGTTCAAAAATAACAAAAATATGTAACACAATAACAAAATTTTAAGCTACGTTATTCATCAATGTCAGGCAAAATATTATGTGGTTAAATTCAAATAATGGCCGATTGGATTTCAGGATGGTTTTTATAACAAACCATTTTTTTCCGAATTTTTTTCTTAGATATAGATTATTTGCTTATATGTAAAAATATAACCTAGCTTTGATCTGAGCATATTCCTGGTTTCTTTCTTACCCGCAAAGTGTCAGAGCCATCGGAGCCCCTTTCCTACTTTTTCTTCTCAATTTCTCAGTCATATACCCTGGAATCTTTGGCAGATCATCGTGCCATCTAACGGGGTGTCTCATACTTCGCTTGTCCAGGTGCGGTCTCCACTCGAGAACACGTCTACTAAAGTGGTTATCCGTTTTTCTATTATAATTGTTTTTTTTTCTTTTTTGTTAATCTATATCTTCGAGGAGCGAAACGTCAAAATAAAAATGACAGCGGGTTTACATGCGAAACAAAAATGACATCAATCAATCGCAAAATTACTTTTTTAAAATAACAAAGAATATTCACCTTATTTCTGAGCATTCCTAAGGCTTGAGGCTTCTGCGGTGGAATCCACTGGTACACAGGATGAGACTTGTCGTTGAAGAACCATTTTACCACGAGCCCAGTGACATTATCCGTCTCGAAGTCGCAGTCCAGAGTGACATGGTCCAGTGTTCCATATTGTATCACTTCGGGGACCCGCATGTTAGTTATCCTGATTGAAACCACGCCTGTAACAAAGGGATTTGTGAATTTTTGAACCAGATACTGCACAATTAACTGGTGACCTACTTTTTTTAAAATTTTAGTACATATGCATAGCAAGAATTAAAACCTAGACAGCGTTATGGATATAAACGTGTCGATCAAATATCTACATTAAAAAATCTATAAAATACATAGTACCAATTACAAGCTACACAGAATTTTTGATTGAAATTGGTAGATTTATTCATTTATTAAAATGTGTAAATTACATAACACTGTAACTATAGTAGATATACACATTTCTTCCGGTAGACCCGCGAAAAAAACCTAGTGATAACAGCAAATTAAGACATTTAGTTTCAATGTTCATTTTGTTTTCAAAAATAACTTCTACTACAACATGTAGGTCCTTCGTGAGCCCATATCCATCAGTGTCTTAAGAGAAACGTTGTAGCTAATTTATTTCGTGAAGAGTTGAAGCGTCCATCAATGCCACAATCGATAACCTAAATTCCCGAGCGAAATTAAGGGACGAAAGGCATGGCAATTGACAGAAAAATAAAACGCTATCGGTATGCATAATACCGGTTAATATTTCCGACCCATCATTATCGTTGGCATCCCAGATGAGGGACGCCGAAAAAAAAAATTAAAAACATTCTACGAATCGACGAATCAATAATGTTGGGACCAGGCATTAGGCTTTGGGGACTGCTTGTCGTTGGCTCGCTCCGTTATTTTATAAATGTCGGAATTGTTATTATGTAGCAGACATAGACGCATGAAAGCTTATCAAAAAGGTGACATACTTAAAACCACCTCGTGAAGCGGTCGTGGTTCAGTGGTTAATATCATCCGCTTGAGATCAAAAGGATCGAATCCTACTCGTGCCACATGAGTGCCCATACCAATGACTCTTGTATAGTAGTTTACATTGACCACCACTTGTTACCGGTGAAGGAAAAAGTCGTGTGAATACCTGCCTGGTTGGCAGTTTAACTTCACTGGTGTGTATGGGGCTAATAGAAAACTTCAAAAGAAAGACCCATCCCGAAACTTATTAATTGGTAGTAGACTTTTTACAAGGTACGTAAAAATAGATCTATTAACATATGTACATATTGTAAATACATATGTACATATATACTATTGATTTGGAAAGTATACACAGACATAAACTTATCTTAAATATGTTTGTACCTACTCTTTGCGTTTCTATCTTGACCTAGACAAAACCCCACGATAATAAATTAAAGATTAAACATAAAAGAATCATTAAAAAATGTGACCACAACGCCCTCTATGATAAATGAAAATAAAAACATTTGCCTATATTGCCCGTTTTTCTTCAATGTAAACTCTAAATGTCCACTCTGTGAACTCTTGACTCTATGTTCTATATCGGTTTCGGGGTCCAACGGAAATGATAAGCCTGAAATACGAGTACGACCCATGACTTTCAGGAAACGAGGTTTGTTCGCTTTGATTCGCAACGTTTCAGGTGTATTCGGATAAACTTAATGGTCAATCGTTAACGTTTACTGACTGTTTTTAAATTAAAAAAAAAACAGATTCGAAAATTGCTTCCATTCTCATTTGGGATTGGACGTTGTTTGTTTAGCTACAAGAACTTTTACGAATGATGATCAGTCGATGTTCGGCTAAGTGCTGGGTAACTCGTCAATGACTGAAAATAATTCTTAAGCTTTGCCCTGTCGTATTGAATAATCCACATCAAAGATTAAGTAATTTAAAAGTATTGTACTATTTTGATAGATTATAATATAATTTATTGAATTAGGGTGGTGCACTGGTCAACTAAGACGATCATTTTAACCTGCGCAGAACAACGCCAAGTACGCAATTTTATCTTAACAGCAGCGGGCGATAGCGCGCAGGTTAAAGTTAACGTCAAAGTTAACTGGAGTAACTGAGGCTTAGAAGCTTAAACCCAATAATGAAACTCAAAAAGCTATATTCATTTATATTAGAATACTAGCTGCGTACCGAAGTTTCGCACCCGTGGGAATCGTCGGGATAAAAAGTACTCATATCCCAGATTATATCCTGTGTGGCAAATTTCATAACAATCCAGAAACAAACATATATATATATTTCTCACAAACGCCTTTATAATATCAGTAGGAAAGATGTTTTAAACAAAAAATATCCTCTATCAACGTCAAATTATCGACTACAAAATGCCAGTCCAAAGAAAAAATATCTGATAAGCAATTTGAAAATCTATTTAGATAATATTTGGTACCCGAAAAATATAATGATGGGAGCTCAATCCCCTTTATTAATACCTATCAATCTTTGGGAGACGTTTCGATACAATGGGTTAATATTTCCAGATTTTTTCCTTAGGGTCATAGGAAAAAGTAGATAAATTTGGTTTATTTCCATGTACCTATTTAAGTTTGTCTATTTATAATAAAGCAGAAATGTTCAACTATGCAAAATATCTAAATTTAAAATAATGTATTTTCTAAAATGTCTCATACAATAAAAATAAACTATGGCCGCTCAGCTGTGTTTTAAAATAAATACGGTGCTCAACAAAACGTTTCAATTTATCAATTTTACCAGTAAAATGCTTCGTCTATATGTAAGATAGTTTTGTGTGACGATATTATATCTACCTATAACGAAATTTTTGGAACATTAGCACAAGACCTCGAAAATGACCGAAAACCAAATATCTTTATCTTCTAAAAACTGTAAATGGGCTAGGTCTGTACTTAAGAGATATTAAAGAAAAAATATTATGGGGGTCATTATGGGACTAATAGAAGCCAAAACATTTTTTTTTGCCTGTCTGTCTGTGTATTTGTTCGCGCATCACGCAATAACTACTCTATGGAACTTGATGCGATTTTTACAGATGCATAGCGAAATGCCTTACGTAAAAATCTAATAAAGATTTCATAGCGATACATTGCTAAGATCTATATATGTCGATAATAATAACTTATGAACAGACGCACGAAATGATACAGGTTAAATCTCATGCCATATCTCCTTGCACATGTTATCCTAAGTTGCCGACGTAATCCCAGAGATCCCGGGCGCATTAGTCGATCAGTCGGAAACGTCATATTATCGGAGGATTCCAGGGAATATTGTTTCGCGGTTCTATCAATTCCCGGATAGGCCTAAATATTCGGCGGGAGATAATGAGAAAAATTCCTGCTTTTAACATTTTAAAATGAGCTCTCGATTAAGTTCCTATTATTTTTCGACGAATGTTCGACTGACGAGTATTCTTTTTTATTTTTATATAAGGCAGAATATTCATTAGTTAGAATATATTTGAGCAAAGAATAGAATAGTAACCCACAAGGCAATCGATACTTGAGTACCTATATACTGATTTTTGGATTGCATATTGAGAATATAATACAACAAATGATTTTATATAGTAACACGGATTTTTGTATTTAATTTAAACTACATGTATGTACCTGCAAATCGCCAGAACATCCTTAAAAACTGCAATAACACACTATTATTGTAATTACAGACCGAAACGAATTCCTAGTTAGTTTGTTATACAACAGCATAACTAGCCCATCTAAAGGAAACGAGTTGCTGCATTGTATGTGTAGATGTTATCCATTCAGCCGATAATCTTCCAAACAAACAAATAAAATAAAATATTGTATTGCACTGAACCCTCAACGAAGTACATATTGCCAATCACCTCAAAAAAAAACTCTTTAACATATTCCGTGTACAACGTTTAGTTCACTCAACTATCGATCATCTCAAGAATGTAATAAATGAAATGAAGGCCGATAGAGTTGTGCTTGTGTCGATCAACATCGTGATCATTGCCAGATGTCCACTGCTAGACATAAATAAAATCAAAATCAATCAAATCATTTATTCAGAAATTAGGCCTTCACAGGCACTTTTTCACGTCATACTCTAAATTAAATGATGTTTAACAAAGCTACAAAATACTAGCATTTCGGAACGAACACTGCTGAGAAGAAATGCCGAAAGAAACTCTTTCAAACAGTGTTGGTCCCTATTATGCTAGCAGAAGGGCTTACCATTTTTTAAATATAAATTTATGTATAATTTTTTATCAGTAATATAACATGTAAGTACACAATAAAGTACATGGTCAAAAGGTATACTGAAACATATTATGATTGTGATCAAGTGCTGATGAAAGGAATACATATTTTGTTATAAAAAAAAAGAAAAAAAAACTTTTAATAAAAGATCGAGCTGACCAATTCCCCCCGGCAGCACCCGTTCACGAGTTGACGCGTGAGTCAGCCATCGCGAAGCTCAACCACAATAGAGGGAACCTCTCGACCCGATCCATGATATATACATTTAACGAATAGGCAGATAGATACATTTAATTACATTATACATCCTAATATGATAAATGCGAAAGTAAGTTTGTTTGTTACCTCTTCAAGCTCTATCTACTCAACCCAAATAACCTACAAAATCTTCTTGAAATTTTGCATACATGTAGTTTGAAGTACGGAAAAGGACATAAGGTACATTTCAACTTTCATATTTCACAGTAAATAGTGTTGTTTTTATTAGTAAAAACAAAAAGATAACATTTAATAATGTGTGCCGCAGCGAAAACAAATGGTCGAGGTTTTATTCGCAGAACATACCGCTTATTTTCAATATTTACAATATATTTACATGGGGGAAAAATAATATAATTCTAATATTAAAGACTCAGTCCGATCTCATCTCATCTCTCTAATCTACCGATCGCGCTAGGTGCAAAGGTCGTCGGACGATTTTCATGGAATGAGTATCGCTTATTTCAAGTCTATTACACAATCAGCATCAAATGTAAATATAATTGATTTATGACATTATTGCGTACGTTTTGTACATTTAGCTTTTTTTAAATATATTTTTTTGTTTGACAATTTTCAATAATTTTATTGGAAATACAACTTTTTATTCTATTTTATTTATTCAATCAAATTTTGACAATGATGTAAATTCGTCCTCCTAATTTTTAATATATGTATAAGACTTATATTTGTTAATTGACGTCCTTGGAGAAAAGGCTGCGGTGAAGTTTGTTCACCTGCGCTTAATTTTTTGACGTCAATAAGTGATGTATATCATCCTAAATGGAATAAAGAATTTTGAATTTCAATTTGAACGAAAACAAACATGTTCCTACATGCTTTTCTTTACCGTACATACAAGTTAAATATCATGAAATCATGACGTCGTATGATAATGGAAAAACTCTAGACATTGCATCGCAGACGACGGTATTGCACGGTGCAATGCGCCCGCGCACCACGCTCCGCCGCACACCCCAGGTTTGCACCATATGCTGGTGAATCACTGATAAGAGTACTTAGGAATTTGAAATGGTTTTAAAAAGGTATTTTTTATTATAAATTCTCAAGAAGCTACCATAATACACGCAAGTATAGACAATTATTTAAGACAAGCCGAATCCCGAAAGAGGGTTAACGTCAATCAGGCAGCCGATTGTAAAAACATAGCCAAATTTTTCAACTTTAATATTAATAATAATAATAATTAATAATAGAAATAGAAAAGATTGAAATAGAAATAATAGAAAAATTACGCGCGCGCGGTAACAGACGGACGTGTTTATGTTGTCTCAGTGCAATATTTATTCTTAAAAATATTTGTCAAGTGCACCTGTTACGTTGAATCCAATGAAATGGGGACGAAATGCAGCGGTTGTGACGCCGTGTTATACGACATATCGTATATGGAGTGCTCGAAGGAAAAATGCCGAAAATTATTTCATCTTAAATGCTTAGCGATGTCAGTTGCAACATTTGAATCGCTAACGGAGGAATACAAGAAACAGTGGATGTGTCCGGAATGTGTGAGTCTAAACCCGAGGAAAGACAATACTAATACTCCAGTTCGAAACACCATCATGAACCAGACCTTCACTCCCGGCTGTAATGTCAACACCGCGCGGGGAAACCGTCTTCAAGCCGATATTTCTCTCATGGAAACCGACAACAAGATATCAGATGAATTGCGGGAATTTCGTGCAGAAATAATGACTCGATTCGACAATCAGGAAGCAGCTTACAAGCAGCTATTGGATGAGTTAGTTAAAAATCAGTCAGAATTGCAGGAGTTACGTAGGAGTTTTGCGATTGCGTTTCAAGAAGCTAAGAAAGTAACAGTGTTGGAAGATGAAATAAAAGTTCTAAAAAGTAGAAATGAATACCTGGAATCGTGCTTTAGTAGTATGAATAGCAACAAAGGGAAGATTGGAATATCGAATAAAAAATCAGAACCATTATCTTTTGCTTCGGTGACAAAAACAAAAGTGCAGGAGGTAGTCGCACCATCGTGTGGGGCCATGAAACAAGCAACCGTACCGGCGATGGCGAAGCCCCTCCAACAAGAAAATGAAGTTATACGTTTGGACTGCACGTTGAAGGATGTAGAAGTCGCCGAAAACAAGAAAGAGGAAAATAGCTGGACGGAAGTAAGAAGAAAAAATCGTTTTTCTAATAGCGAAATTAAAAGAGGAGGGAGTGTGATCTCAACAGATATAGAAGGAACAGAACGGAAAAAGTATTTACATGTGTGGCGATTAAAAAAGGAAACAGCGACAGAAAATTTAGAAGCATATGTTAAAAAAATATGTGGTAAAGAATGCCCACTAAAAGTCGAGAAAATAAATCATAAGACTGAAAGAGATTATGCTTCATTTAGAATAGGAGTGCCTGAAAGCCACTATGATAAATTGTGTCAATCGGACGTATGGCCTGTCAACGTCGAATTCTGCGAATGGATTTGGTTTCGCAAAACGCAGGATGCGAAAAAAATCTCCCCATAAATTGATAGAAGTCTATTACCAAAATGTCTGCGGACTCAGGACAAAGTTAGAGGAGTTTAGTGCAGCGGTAGCATCTTCAAGTGCAGATTTAATAGCAATTACTGAAACAAGCTGTAACCATTCTATCAGAGATGCTGAACTAATTCCTCCGGGTTATAAAATCATCCGCTGTGATCGAACGGACGGGCGTAAGCAGGGCGGAGCGTTTTTAGTGGCCACACCGCATATCGACTTGCGTAGTGTACCGATACCGGATGACGTCAAAATAGATAATCAGGTTTTCGAACTGGTTTGTGCCAAGGTGTTTATAGGTGATAAGTTTTTATTGTTGTGTTGTGTTATTTACATTCCGCCGGGTAGTAATGACACCGATTATTTAATATTATTTAATATAATAGAAAAACTTTATGATAAATATAATAGGCGATTATTAGTCATAGGTGACTTTAACTTGTACTCTGCTTCTGTGAATACTAATAATTACTTTGAGTATTTTCTAACATATTGTGAATTCACCCAGATAAACAAAATAGATAATAGCATGAATCGTCGGTTAGATTTAGTGTTAACTCCAGCGGGAGAAGAGTTGGTGGGCGTGCGTGCTGCTCCCGAGCCGTTTGTTCGCATTGACCGGCTACATCCCCCGCTTGAGATATCAGTGACTTTGTCGGCTTGCGCGACGGCGGCGGCGGACCAGCGACTGCACTGGGACCGCGATAGGAATGATGCCAATGTGAGTGCAGAAAACCCTCAGTGGAATTTCGCCAAGGCTGATTATCCCCTGCTGTACGGTAAGTTAACATGCATAGACTGGTCACCTCTCTGGGATTTGGATAGCGTGGAAGCGAGTGTGTCGTACTTTTATAATATTTTGAATATGGTTTTTAGTGAATGCGTCCCATTAAAAAAAAGACACCATTATTTTTCAAGGTTAAATTACCCTGAATGGTACGATAGTGAAATTATACGAGAAATAAAATTAAAATCTAAGTATCACAGGCGTTATAAGCTAACTAAATCGCGGGAGGATTACGACTCTTTTGCTAAGTGTAGGGCGCGTCTAAAAACAATGATAAGGAAAGCTCATAAAGACCATCAGGACCGCGTCCAAAACCACCTAATAGAAGATCCAAAGTCTTTTTGGAAATATTTAAAATCATTAAATAAAAATTCAAGTGGGTCCAAAATTTACAAAGACGGGGTAGAAGTAGAGGGACATCAGTGTGCTGCGGAATTCGCTGAGTTTTTCCAATCGGTGTACAGTGCTGCTAGGCCGAAGCTTGACGTGGACGCAGCAATAATGGAAGCGGGTGCTAGAAATGGAGCTGCGCGGGTGCATATCGACCAGCTTCAACTGAGCGATGTGCTCCTGGCCCTCACAAAGCTGAAGCCAAAGCGTTCTGCTGGCCCTGATGGTATTCCAGCTTTTGTCTTTCGCGATTGTCGCATGGTATTGGCTGAACCATTGCTACACATTTACAACCTGTGCTTGGCGGAAGAGGCATTTCCAGATATATGGAAGACAACTCGAGTGGTTCCAGTACCAAAAGGTGGTGCTGCTCATAGCGTGGATGGGTTCAGACCAGTAGCAGTGCTTTCAACACCAGCTAAAGCATTTGATAGCGCATTGCAAACAGCCATATATGATCAGGTAAAGGCGCAGCTGACGGACGCACAGCATGGTTTCCGGCCGGGTCGCAGTACTACCAGTAACTTGCTTTGCTACATGAGGCAACTTACGCTGGTAGTAGATGGTGGGGGGCAGGTGGACGTGGCTTACTTTGATTTTCGGAAGGCGTTCGACACGGTTGATAACGACGTTCTCCTAAAGAAGCTGGCTGGTGTCGGCTGTACTCCACATCTGCTGAAATTTCTAGCCAGTTATTTGAGCGACAGGCAGCAATATGTGGAGTGCGCTGGATTCAGGTCGGACTCGTATTATGTCAGATCAGGAGTAAGCCAAGGCAGCAATCTTGGGCCCTTGGAATTTATCATAATGGTCAACGACCTGCCGGAAGTGCTGGGGGACTCGTCTTGCCTGCTCTTCGCAGACGATCTGAAAATGTATCGATCCATCACGGATGTTAACGATTGTGAGCGTTTCCAGGATGATATAGATAATGTGCTTTCATGGAGCGAAGCCAACAAGCTGAACTTTAATTTATCCAAATGCGTTACCATCACTTTTACTCGAGTTCGTCAACCAATTTATCACGACTATAAAATTGGTGACATGAGTTTAAAGAGGGTCACAGAAGTAAAAGATTTGGGAGTTAAATTCACGGCAGATTTACAGTTTCGGGATCACATTGTTAGCGTCTGTAAGAAAGCTTACAGAAATCTTGGATTTATACTTCGTAGGTCCTACGGGTTCAATAACATAAAAGCAATCATCGCTTTGTATAATGCGTTGGTCAGGAGTAACCTCGAATGCAATGCAGTTATATGGGCACCGCATGAAGCAAAATATAGCCTAATGCTGGAGCGCATTCAAAATAAATTTGTTAGATACCTATATTTCAAGAAATATGCGGTGTATCCCTTCTATCCGCTAATGTACCCTACATTATTTATACTGGGTATGGTAGGATATAACGAGTTGCGAGTTCGTAGAGAGTTGCACCTGGTATCCTATATTTTTAAGCTGCTGAGAGGTAGGCTAACAAATAGCCAGGTCTTAGAGTGCGTTTGCTTTTTTGTCCCAAACAGGTACGTGTGGCGTCGCCGTCGCCCGCGTCTGCTGGCCGTGCCGCGCGGGCGCACTAACTTGTTCAACAAGGGGCCGCTTGCACAAGCACTGCTCACACTTAACCAAGTAGCTGACCGAATAGATTTATTTTCCTGTTCACTGGGTGAATTCACTAGAATTGCACTTTTTGTTATTAGTTATACTTAGGACTCAAATGATTTTTAAGTACCTATTTAATTAATGTAATTAAGTTAGTTACGCTATTATAGGCTAATGCTGTAAAAATAGCTGTAAGGGTGGTGAATAAATAAATAAAATAAAAAAATAGTTGATCTTTCATTTATTTTAGAAGTAAGATGCAGCCAAATAACGACATTGTGAGGCGAGGTCAACCGAGGTCATACCGCAATTTGATTTGTCATTCGTATTCCATTGCGGCGAAAATATTCGATAGTGAAACGTCGAACGGAAGGTCACGTAAAGTTCACGAAAATATCAAATCATTTAACCTAATTAAGTCCTCTTCACACGGGTTTCAAATAGCATGCTGGCAACAGGATGTTATTCCTAATAACTACAGGAACTAGGGAATTTGAACATATACCATATGGTCGATGGTCGATGGTCGATTACTGGGGTGCGCATTGAAGCGGGACTAGCATAGCAGGTGAGACCTAGTTTTGATAAGGATTGGAATTCCATAACGAAATCAACATATTACGCCTTTTTTTTCTGTATATTTTCTGTGCCATAATTGCTTTTGAATTTAAAGAATGAATATTATTTTAATTGTATAGATAATTAAAGTTTACTTAAAAGTAAAAATTGAACGTCGACTTCAACCTGCGCGCCACCGACGTTTAGACAAAATGGCATACTTTGCGTTCTTCTGCGCAGGCTATAAGTTAACATCAAAGTTGACTGGTGCAACCCACTCTATGTATATACATAAAAAGTGCATATACGTCAAAACTTTGTCATAAGGTAAACAAAAGCCAAGGCGCCAAGCTATTATCAACGGTACACCAGCTAAGTAACTGGAACGACTCATCGTCACACCTGGCATCGTCTTGCTATCTCCCTCACTCGCCAGGTGCTTACAAGAAAAAGATACACACGTGCTTCGTGTCATCTCTTTTCTTTATTAAAATACAAAAAGAGCGAAGCGGCACGCGCCCGGAAGTGACTTACCGAAATTAAATTAATTAAGGTTTTTATCGAAAATTCGAGGGCATTATCGAAAAAATTTAAATTATTTTTCGTCATTCCGTGTACAAAGAGTGGGTTTATTTACCATCTTGTCATCGGGAAATGAGGGTGATTATGTAAATCTATGCTTAAAAAATATTCAGGGCTAAAAAAAAAAAATAACATAACATTTTAGTATCATCGTCGTAGCAACAGTCTTGTGTTGTCGATTGTCACAAAAGACATGTAAATATTGTTTTATATATATTTACCTAAAAAAAAAATACTATCATTTTTTCTAATAGATAGAAATATGAATCGGAATCGGATCTATACATCTCAATTCCGTTTATATTAAACATGCTACAAATAAGATATGACGTGTACTAAAATTTTTGTAAAATCAAATGAGTCCCTATTTCCGACAATAGCATCTATAAATACTAGGAAAAATACCCAAAGACGGGGCTACAGACTTTGTGCACCTACTTGTAGAGTAGCAATGAAAAGAAATAGTTTTATCTGTATGGCAAATAAATTGCCGCGGGATTTTAAAAATTAAAATTTGAAAACCTTCAAGAAATTGACATCTCTCCTAGTACGAAAATGTTACTACACCATTTATGATTTTATAAATGACAAATGTTTAAAATAAATTTGACTGATGCACGTTAAATGATAAATAACAATATTTGTAAGTCTTTAATGACAGAGCATAGTGATACTACCTATTAATTTATTTCAACTGTATTTTTAATGTACCTACCTATGTCTCACAAATAAATATTATTCTTATTCTTACTAATATTTTAACCTACCTCGGTTAACATGGTGAACATAAGTTTAGATTATCGATTACGAATTTATATATTAACTTCAGAGTATTCCTAATAAATGTATGACCAGAGATACTGACCCAAGAACCTAAAAAAAAAACTACAATATGCTTCTTAGCACGCGAGCAAGCACACACGCTCGGCTGAGCGCGAGCCAAGACAAGAAAGGGGCACAAAAGGTGCCACACATAAAAAAGCAGGAATCTCGCTCTCTTGCGCACAGCACATGCCATTTTTTGTGGCACGCGCCCGAGACGTGTGTTTACGGTGCTTTAACATGTAGTAATGTGGAGATGGGACATTCAATTAATATTTTTATCATTATGAACAAATTTGTTCTAAAATATGTTTGTGTAGTGTGTGTTATATTACAAAATACTTACATTGATACATACGAAGTGGTAAGATACGATAACATGAATAGATCCTACATACAATGACACTTCTAAAAAGGCTGCTTTTAAGGATGTTTTTGTATGCACTCTACAAGACGCGATTTGTTTTTAGAAGTGCTTGTGTACCTTTGCTTAAAAGATGTCCCTAAGGTACCGTAGTTTACTAGTTCGTAACTATATTATTAAATTTGGTAACAGCCTGATGCTAGAAAGGTCATCGTATGTTTATGGCTATGTTATGTAAGCCGTGTATCAAAAGTTTTATTTACACCAAAATTTATAGTTTAACTAATCAATTAATAATAATATCTAGCAAATAGTTTAGCTATTTTATTTAGATAAACAAACATTCCACAAACAACACCTCTGTCAAAAAAATAGTATCGAAAATGCCAAGTTTCGTTGTAATGCACACAACATTACACAGAGCCAAATCACAAATAGTGCACATCTAGTGAAAGAGTTTTTCTCACACTACGAGGGTCTCTCTTAGCTAAACAAACATTTCAATACCTGTAAAAAAAATGTATTGAAATTGTCAAGTTTCGTTGTAATGCACACAACATTTCACAGAGCCAAGTCACATATTAGTGCACATCTAGTGAAAGACTTTTTCTCACATTACGAGGGTCTCCCCTGGGATCTGACGCCGCTAGACATTAGAAGTTCCTTAATTAACTCTAATGATAAACTTCAGTTTTTCCGCTAGTCTGTTGACCATAATGGTCAACATTTAGCCAACTTTTTACACACAATTACTAAGTAACGTGTCGTGGCTCAAAGATAGATGACAAGGTCAGAAATATCTCTCTAGATAATATATCTATATTATATATCAATATCTAAGATTATTGTGATAGTTCACAAACTATAACAATTCAGTTGAAAAAAATATATATATACCAAGATTTAAAGTTGGAAATACTTTTTTTTAATATAAAAATAATTTCAACTATAGTAAAAAACTTTTATTAAGAAATCATCGCCATAAACAAAACATTTAATGGAAATAATTTCAACCATCGTAAAGAACAATATTTAAGGTAACTGCCGAACAAATATAGTTTTCTACTCTAACGTGACGTCACGTTTTAGTGTCATTTAGTATGGAGCGTTTGGCCGAATGCAAAGATGTGTGATTTAGAAAGCATTGTCGTTATCACTGTGGTTATCTTCGTTGGTATTTCTAATAATATCGATCAGTCATCAATATTATTTGTCATCTAACCTATTGTCGTAATGCATAAAGAAAAAAATTACTCCAAAAAAAATCTAGACAGCTGACCACAACCTTAAGACTTGGCAGATTTACAAATATTAAATCGAGATACAAATTTATAAGCATCGTTAACATATTAATATGGAAATGTAGTCGCTTTGAATCTTCTTTGAAATATCAACTGAAATTCCTATGGTTGGCTATGAAGTTTTTTTTTGTAATGTTGTAATATATTATTTATTTATGTCCACTAAGTACGTAATGCAATAATAAGATACTACAAATTTTACATTATTAATCTAAAAAAAATCTAAAAAATAATGAGATGAAAAAATTCTGGACTCAAACGGAAAATGAATCGACGCCCTATATCCGACATAGCATTTCTTAAAGCTCAGTGGTTATTGAAATTCAATTACAGCTCGAATCCTGATTTTTTTGAACTCATTATTTAAAAAGCTTATGACGACATTCGAACAAAATTCTCAAATGTATAACCACATCCAACATTCACACATCGGCCCCGCGTATTAAAAACAAAGACATACCGAAGTTTTTTTTATTCCAGTATGTATTACAGAAGTGATATTGGAGCCACGTGGAATTCAAATCAGGAGACAACTTTTGGCAAGTTTGGCGCGTCTTCGTTTGGCGTGATGCTGTAGGGTGGATATATATTTGAATTGAAATATCCGTTTTGAATGATATTTCTTTTACTTTTTATATGAAAGATGTAAATTACGTTACTAGTAAATAAAAAATGAAAACTTGTAGATGGGATTTTTATAATTCTGTAGAAAACAATATCCAAGCTAATAAATAAAAACTATTTCACACCCTTTTTTACCTCTTCAAGCATTGTCACTGTTATTTTTTAAGAAATATTTTTTATAATCAAAATCGTATCACTTATACAGAAATTAGGCCTTCACAGGCACTTTTTCACGTCATATTCTAAATTTCGATAATAATTTCCTATTAACTATTATTCCTATTAATTCCTAATTAACTATTGCGTTTATTAAGAAATATAAATGCCAGAAATTACTTTAATAAGTAGTCAAAATCAATACCTAATTTTAATCATGTAAAAAAACATAATTACGCTAACAAAAACAAATATAATTACGCTAACAAAAACAAAATAAAAACCATCTCACAGTAACCACTAACTCGAGGACTTCCCGAGCTCAATTCGAACAAAAATACATAAAAAAGTCCATCCACTCCGAACCTTAGGAAACTTCTAAAGTCTTAACATTATTTGACACGACGAGATGTCAATAGCTGTTAGGTTTTTAGGTTCTCCGGGCGTTAATTTTTAAAGACGCCGCGAACTTTCTTATTCATGGTCACCCTAATGTATGGCAAAGTTTTAACTCAGCGACTTTAAAAATTCAGAAGGAAAAGTGACACTGGAGTGTGGTGGCTTATTAACATTAACCAAGGCACTTTCCTTCGTGACTTCAAATTATTCCTTGGAAGTTGTGAGCTTCTTTGCGGGTTATGGTAATGCTGGAACTCACACGGTAAGAAGGTCAATAAAGGAATGAAGATTGCTCGCGTTTTGAGTATTTGTGTTGGTATAAAGTGCCAAAAAACGAAAAACTTCGGCTTTTGTATATTTGCCGTGCTATAAAACTTTAATAACTAAATGAATAATTATATATGAAACGACAGGTATTAAATGCCCACATACCTTTTTTTATTTTTCACTTTGTAACAAGGTCCGAAACGTCTTGGAAATAAAAAACATATATGCGCGTTTAATACCGTTGTCGTTTAATATATAATTATGCGACGTGAAAGTTTGAAAGTAGTTAAATGAACGATGTTCTAATTTTAATTTTATTTGTGGACGACATTACAATATCGTGTCAACTCCAAAGTAATAAGATTTCGACCGAATTGATTTTTGAATAAAAATATCTTCAACAAGGAAATTGTATTTACAATGTATACAAAAAAAATGTAATAATATTTTTGAATTGTGAAATAAAATGCATAATTTTTACCGGACATCGTAACTGTGCGTACTGAACCGTATTGGACACAGTACTCGGAACTACTCATGCAGTCAAAATGACTTTTAAATGTAAATTGCTAAGTATATTATTTTTGTTAAATAAAATCAACTAAAATATGATCTTTATTGTACATAATTTAACGGCCAACAAACGGACAGACCTTTTTTGCTATTCAACTAGCGATATCTCTCTCTCTCATCTGAGCGTTATCCCGGTTTCTTCCTCAGCCATTGTGCGCCGGAGCCCAGGGTCCAACTACATATTAGCTATCAACTAGCTATATATTCATACAAAATATCCCTTAAAATATGTTTTTTGTTCGTATTCGTTTTGAATTAATAACTTTGTCACAATAAGTCTAATTCAAGAGAAACATCGTTCAAATTAAGGAAGGCGTAAAAAAATACTTAAAACTTTTCTCTTCTAAATGGGAAATAAAATGCTATGCAAACTGTGCTGAATTATTTCCTAGGTAATAAAAAATATATTCTTAATGTCTTTCTCTTCTTCCTGACCTGTAAATGCAGTAATACTTTATGCAGCGGCCGTAACTTTCAACCTATAAAAATGCACTTTGAAACATGAGTTTAAATAATTCAAAGAGGTAATTCCTCCCCAAAATTACTATTTAATGAGAGAAAGAATTGAATCGGAGTGTTGTTAGAATATAAATTGGCTTCTAATGTATAAATTAAAGAAAGGAATATGGTTGACGACCTCGGTAGCGCAAGTGGTAAAGCGCTTACCTCTGAACCGAGAGATCCCGGGTTCGATTCCCGGTCGGGTCATGATGGAAAATAATCTTTTTCTGATTGCCCCGGGTTTTGGATGTTTATCTATATTTGTATTTGTACTAAAATATGGCATCGTTGAGTTAGTATCCCATAACACAAGTCTCTAACTTACTTTGGGGCTTGCTTAATCTGTGTGATTTGTTCTAATATATTTATTTATTATTTCTGAACTTGGAATAATCAGACCCTAATTAATTTATGTCGATGTTTTAAATTTTCGCTAAACATTAAATGATAATTATATAACAATATTATCGTAATAAATATGAAGGATAATGTGTATTAATTATCTGAAAAGTATGAATGCCACAGACAATGCAAAAATATACCCATGGGCTTCGGTAGTCAAAAACATTTATTCAGAAATTAGACCTTCAGAGGCACTTCATATTCTAAATTAAATTATATTTACCAAAGCTACAAACTACTAGCATTTCGGAACAACTAATGCTGAGAAGAAATGTCATTCGCTTACCATAGCAACCCGTATGCTTATTTGCCCACTGCTATAAAAAGTAGAGAAGAAACAGTAGGAACGAAATAACGGATAATCGGTTAGTCATTACCTATATAGTGGTTTTCATAGACCACCACTTGCGTCCGATGAAGGAAAACATCGTGAGGAAACCTGCACATTGGTTGACAGTTTAGTTCACCACTATGTACGCGACTACTTGCCACTAGATGGCGGTAAGTAGTCGTAAAAGTCATGCCTTTAGGTGTCTTGTCTAAAATCTGACACGAGTGTTAGCAATAACACACTCGATATGATGATTATCGGTTAGTCGAGAGAAAGGAAAAGATATATCAAAACAACTTCATACACTAGGGAGTTTTTGGGAAAGACCCTACTTTATAGTAAATTTTGTATTTCTCTCTTTTTCAACCGAAATTGGGTCGAGACCATATCTCACATGTGGAGTACAGTAACACAAAGATTCTCCGCACCACGTCTATAAGATGATTCAGAGCGTAACGAGAACAAAGACTTAATTATTATTTAACTTCACTGTGCATTAACGCACCGCTCGGTCTGTATCCCTGAAGATTGTCTCCTTTAATTCATAGTTTATTATGTTACCCCGAAGTGCGGTTAGAACTAGATTTAGCCGGCTAGACCTGCATACACATAGGTTCATCCTACTTATTTTATTCGCTACCTTTCTGGCTAGATCTAGATGTAGCCCGCATTTTCGGATAGACCTCTTGGTCTGTCCGGTAAATGTGATGACTAGACGGTGGATCACTTAGGAGAATCTTGCTTATCTTTAGCTAGACTTCGATTAAGCCCGTTAGAGTCTCAGATGTGTACATATAGGTGTATACTACTTATTTTAGGTTTGACTCGTGTTTAGCCGTTATCATTCCGGTTAAACCGAAGTGCAATTGGTCGCAGATGATGCGATCATCTGCTTATCATCGGATAGACCTAGGTATAGCCGGTCGCAAATGCTTACCCAGTTATGGCCTATCTCCGGATAAACCTGGGAGCAGTCGCTCTCAGATGGTTACAACTAGAAGCCTACACATTGGCTAGAATTAGGTTTAGCCGCGTTATCATTCCGGCTGGACCTAGATACATCCGGTCTCTAATGGGTGTATATCTAGGACCAGCCTGCTTATCTTCGGCTAAACCTAAATTTAGCGCCCAGAAAAAAAATATTGCATTTCAGAAAAAACAGGATCAGTAATATTTGTTTATTGCCTTTTTGTAGTTGAATCCCCGACCAATCTTAGCAGAACCGCGCGCAAACTTCCATACTTCTGGAGATACTTTATTACCATTATTTATTCAGTAGTTAGTAATAAGAAGCGCCTCGTTGGGAACTTCGTGAGTTGTTGCTTTAGTTTTGTTCTTTTATTTAAGTTTTTGTCTTAGTTGTAATAGCTACTTCTATTGGTAAGTAAATCTCTACTTTAGTACAGTTACAGTCGTAAATAGATCAAGGGTATACAATTTTCAACTTACATTGCATCAAAATGGTCAGTTTTAAAATCCACCACATATCCACAAAACGACACTTCACTGCACAGTCACTATACAACGTGTGTGGGGTTCGAACCCGGGCAAGGAACTAACCGGCGAGCAACTGGCGTCCGGGCCACTAGACCATATCGGAAGCAAGTCGGTATTGTGATGTTATTGTGGTAATTTATTCTAATACTTCATTGTTAACGATACACACGGAACGTTCGTTAGTAGTGATAGTATTTTCAAAAACTATATTTATAAAATGTGATGTTTGTTCATGATAAGGTTATCATAATCCAGAGTAGATTTGATGATTGAGACATATATATCTTATTTCATATCAACTTTCCTAGCGACCTGTGATATCATTTAAAATCGATTTACTTAAATTCAATAAACAGTAGACTGAATGGACAGTTGGTTTGTCTTGCACAACATTGTAATGACGATCTTCTAGCAAAACTGTTTGATTGTATTAATAACAACACAATAGGTATTTACTTCAGATGATAAGAAGTACACTAGTCATTTATTATCTGAAGTACAAGTAAGTTTCGTATATCTAGATTTTATATGCTAGGAGCGTACTATATAGCCTAGCCACACATGCTAATTTTCCACCTACCCTATCTCTTATATAAACTTATAATCTTACTATAAATAAATATACTAACTTTCGGGAAGATCTTGTGTATAGAGCGACAACAAAAAAACTTAATTTCGCATTATTTGTATTATTATTTAGGATTTATAAATAAAGTAGTAAGTTATGTTTAATTAGTATTAATTTAGTTATATTAGTTTTATTTTCATGTACCTAAATTAAATAAAGACAGAACAAAACATCATTAATAGTTTAGATTATACTAAACTTATTAATTTTATCGTGACGTGACGTAAATTAATTTTCCTATAACTTTTAAAAATATTTTGTAATTTCAAAGTTATAGGAAAAATAATTTACAAAAACAAAAATAATAAGCCTGCTGGAAGATTTAATTTGAAATATACATTTCAAATTATATATACACTCTACATAAGTATATACATATTCTACTATATACTGTCTTGTTTTTGTCGTGTTTTATATATAACTGTTAAAGAAATAAATAAACAATAAATTTCTTCATTGCAGTATGTCCTCCGGAATTAGCCCTGTCTTCCGGAGGTAACACCGAGCGTCAATTACCCATATTTGAACATCATGATTTGCATACCTACTACTTGTGTATGCAAGCGTTTTATCACCAAGTTGTATTCCAATTGTGTACACGACTGCAGAGTGTCATAAATACTTTTAAACCTTATTCCGTAGGAATAAGGTAACCTTATCCTTACACATTATAAAACAAAGTCCACTGCCGCGTCTTCCGCATCGCGGTAAACTCAAAAACGAATGAATGGATTTTCATGTGGTTTTAACCAAATAACAGTGTGATTCCAGAGGAAGGGTTAGTGTATAATTTATTATGTTTTACACTTGCGAAGCCGGGACTGACCGCTAGTTAATTATAATTATAATCTTAGAATTATAACCTTATAATTATAACCTTACAATTGTAACCTTATTATTATAAGATTTAAAAGTATATATAGACATTTGCAGCTGACGGTACAGTCAACAGCATATAACGTTACCCTGCATGCGTGTCTATGCTGGGGTAATATAGCTTTACTATGTATTTAAGTAAGTTAAAATGTTGTATATTACTTAAATATCTTACTGTCTAAACTCCAGATTAATAAGTATTTTAGTATTCTTCTTTTATAATAAGTGTGTTTATTATTATCACTAGTGTCAGATTTTTTATATGACTAAAGACTTCTGACATGATTTTTACAAGTACCCACCACCATCTTGTGGCAAATATTCGTATATATACACAGTAGTTATAACGGCCTCTGTGGCGAAGTGGTAAAGTGCTTGCCTCTGAACCGAGAGGTCCCGGGTTCGATCCCCGGTCGGGTCATGATGGAAAATGATCTTTTTCTGATTGGCCCGGGTCTTGGATGTTTATCTATATATTATATGTATATGTTATAAAATATAGTATCGTTGAGTTAGTATCCCATAACACAAGTCTCGAACTTACTTTGGGGCTAGCTCAATCTGTGTGATTTGTCTTAATATATTTATTTATTTATTTATTTAGTTTAGTCAACAATGTATTAAATGATGATATTTGACGACCTCGGTGGCGCAGTGGTAAAGTTCTTGCCACTGAACCGAGAGGTCCCGGGTTCGATCCCCGGTCGGGTCATAATGGAAAACGATCTTTTTCTGATTGGCCCGGGTCTTGGATGTTTATCTATATATGTATTTGTTATAAAATATAGTATCGTTGAGTTAGTATCCCATAACACAAGTCTCGAACTTACCTTGGGGCTAGCTCAATCTGTGTGGTTTGTCCTAATATATTTATTAATATATTTATTTAAATAAAATGTCACTATTGCTGTCAATTGATGATAGTAGCCAAATTGATGGTAAATTGCTTTTCTCTGGTCATCACTTTAGAATATAAGTGCTGAGATACTTTTTAAAGCACATACGATACCTAACAAATAAGTACCTTCAAGTAATATTTTACCTACAAGGGCAATATGATAAAGAATTCAGCTCGATCGACAATTTATCACTTTGTCTTAAATGGCTTGCCATATTCAAAATACCCGGGCATTATTAATAATGTTATTATTAATCACTTGGTCCATAACATATACAAATTCATGTGACACAAACCTGGGATCTTTCGGATCTAATAATTATTTTTATACCTATTACCTTTTTTTCATACTACTGATCAAGCAAACAGGCCACCTGATGGAAAGTGGTCACCGCAGCCTATGAACGCCTACAATACCAAGGGTATCATACGAGCGTTGCCTGCCCTGAATAGCTATATAAAAAAATCTCATTCCCTTATTATACAGTCGATTGCGTAACAAAGAACTAAAATATAATTCCCCGAAATCAATGTACAATCAAATCTAACCTACATTTATTGGTAAATTAATAACAATAAATTAATTAACGTGAGAACCTATTACTATAGCGGTAAGAGTTACCTCATAAAGTTTCGCAGGTTTATTCCACTTTGTCACCTGGTTTCGTCCCTCGAAACAAAATTACATTTTAGCCATAATATGCACCATCTTTAATAAAACATATATTACGGTCGTCTTTTTTTTTTAAATTTATCTAGCCTGTAGGTGTTGTGTCCCACTGCTGGGCAAAGGCCGCCCCCTTATTTTTCCACTCATCTCTCTCCATAATAAGTTCTGACCATCCAGGTAGAAATTTGTCGATGTCATCCCGCCATATTGTTCTGGGTCTGCCTCTTCCTCTGCGGCCATCTTGTATCCAGAAGGTAGACAGTTTAACCCACATCTCTGGCCGCATACAACTATGTCGTCTTTAATCTAATTTCATTTATTTTTAGCCCAAATTAAAAAAAAAGCTAAATATCTCTAAATTATTGTGATCGAAAATATCTTACAGAAATAAAGAATATTTTTATTTGTCTTTTTAATGCTATTGAGCCTTCTCTTTCAGCTACACCATTTTTTGTATGGCGTAATTTGATATCATTCACTTAAAAACTTGGCAAAGTCACTTTTCATCAATTTACAGATCGTAGGTCCAATGAAAACACAAATAGACGAGATTTTAACCCATCCAGCTCAGTTTATTTATTTATTTAGTTACACAAACAGATTACAATCAAAACAGGTCTTAAGTATAGGCATAAAGTGAAGTTACGCACTAGATTGTATTCCAGTTACATGTGTTTACAGAATCAACATATTTATGGGCAAAATCACAACTTACAAGAGTTCCTTCTAAGCCATTAGTATAGAAGCATTTTACTTAATGTAGAACGAAACACTCTGGTTGAAAGTTGCACAAATCATTTCGCAAGGTGCCGATTAATTATAACTACCGCTGGAAACTTCACCTCCGTTCCGTTTTCGAGTAGAACTCTGTTTTAAAGATCTTGAGATAATTATTAATTTGTTAGAACAACTTCAAAATTATTAATACGCTTACGAATGCATCCTGGAGTTTATTTTTGTTGAGTACGGTCAACTGAATTTTAATTTTTTTAGTTCATTGCAAATTCGACTTTATTACCACAGCACAGAATGTGAATTAACGTTAAAAGTATCGTTACTTATTTCGTATTAGTACCACAGCACAGAATGTACGAATGATCTTTCTTACATCAAACATACCACACGCCACCAAAATCTATTAACACCTACAGAACCCTAAAAATCACTGCTCAATATAACTTCAAAGTCAAAACAAGCATATCACAAAAGCACAATGTCCGTAGGAATGCGTTTACACGGTCCGGCCGTCGGATGTCCGGCGCCCGTTTCCGTTTCGTCTCGGATCGTGAGCGCGCAGCTTTTTTGTAAGGGTCGCGGGACACCCGACAATACGGCGGCAAATGTTTGAAGATCAATTTACAACGGATTTATGGTTTCAAGGTATTTAAAAGTTATATGTATGACATTAACACTGAAGCTGTGTAAATATTAGTTACTCTATAAGACAAGCGTTACATGTGAAATTAGTTACTCTGTAGGACAGGCAGACATAGGGGAAAAGTCGCGTGCAAGATTTGATTACAGATATGTGAAAATAAATAAAAAGTTGTAGAATTTAAAATGGTAAGCATTTGTAGGCATTTTTTCGTTAATTTAATGTTAGTGTAAAGTCCCCAAGTATTAAAATAATGAGACTCAAGTTCTCTTTGATGACAGAGCTCCTTTTATAAACTAAATTAGATGGATTTTAAATTATCTATATGATAAGACAAATTGTACGCATGTAAGATTGGATTTCTTGGCATAATATGACAAATGCGGCACGGCTTTACTTTATTTTATCACATTGTGATCATTTACTGCCAAAAGATTGGCGCTCGCTGGTTGAAATCAGGGCTTGTTAACGTTACCAAATTCATACTAAAAGTATCGTTAATTAATGTTATTTCCATAAAGTTAAAACTGGTAACGGTAAGACGGGGATACTACAATACAAAAATGTTAAATAAAACGTTAAAATTCAATAAGATTACCAATTAACGTTAAAAGTATCGTTACTTATTTCGTATTAGTTTTATTGAGTTCAAGATTCTACCCCAACAAACCTATACAAGTACATTGAAAGTTTAATATATTTTATATACATACATAATCAAAATGTACTTACCATTTTACATCGATTAACCGATTTTGCTTTGTAATAATTCGCTATACTCTGCCTGTGTACTATTCTGAGAGCGAGATCTTCGAAAAGAAACACAAAGCGTAGAGAGCGACCCATACTTATTAACATTGGTAACAATATTTGAGTTTACCGGTATTTTTTTAAAAAAGTATCGTTACCTAGCATATCGACCTTAGCCGGTAACGTTAACTACATTTGACAACGGTAACGTTACGACATTTTTAACGGTATATCAAGCCCTGGTTGAAACCATGGATATAATTCTACTAATAATATACCACGATGTGTCCAGTGACTAAATCACGAATAGTACTGGAACGGAAACAGATCCATAAATATTAATTGAGTGTCCTCACATTTATTATTGTAAGGACAGTCATTGACCTGTAGAGGTCTAGAGGAGACATTCGTTTTTGTTTTGATACTCGTATACCAGCGTGTGCAGGTCAATTGACCTGCACACGCTGGCAGATGAGTAATATTAGTAATAGATAAGAAATAATAATCTGAATAATATCAAATAATTAGGTATATTTAAAAACTGTCTTGTTTATATTATTTTTAAAACTTCCTCTTCCTCGTCGTAGCCCAAGATCCACTATGTATTTTATACTTTAAAAAGTATGTATAAATAAATGTAAAAACAAATAAAAATTAAAATACAGAAATTAAAATTAAAATACTAATCTACTTTTTTGTGCAAATATTATTTCAATATTATGATATATCATAATATTAAATTCCATCAGGTTGGCCGTATGCCTGTTGCCTGCTTGGTGGTATAAAAATTGGGATTAATTTCAACTAGATAAATGGACGTACTATCCTTGTAATCAACGAACTAAAACAAGCATGTACACGTTTACTTGAACTAATTGAAACTCGTTTTGTTACGCTTTCTATGCGTCTTATAGGCGGTTGTAGTATAGTCATATTTACACTGGAAGCCAGATAAAGTAGTGCGCAATCTTATAATGCAGTAATAAAAAATTGCTTTATTGGTACATTTTTTTTATTATTTTATAAATTAATTTCTCATTATTTTTCAACCTTTTTTATTTGTTACAATGACATTTCAACAATTAAGTAATACATATTATATTAAATTATACTGCCTTCTTTAATTATAATAAAATAAATGAGTCTTTATTATTATAGGTGTATACTGTTTGTATCACATCACTGAAATTAGAATTTGTAAATCTCAATTTACCTTCCAAGTGACTTTGAACAACTTTTAAGACGATAGGCTTAAATGCGTTTCAATTAAATATTTAATGATTAAAGTTTTAAGATTTATGAAGCTAGGTTTTGTCTCAAAACTTTTATAACAGTAGATGGTAACAATTTCTTTTTGACGTGACAACGTCTTAAATTAGGTTGCGGCTGGGAGTCACTTATGAAAAAGTGTAACGCCCGGTAACGTTACGATGAGTCACCGAACGAGAGAGAGGCCCGCCGAATGCCTTGCGTCTCTCTCCCACTCAACTATGATCGGTCTGCCGCGCGCGTAAAAAGACGTTGTCACGTAAAATCTTCGCCCGTAAAACCGACTTTACAGGCAACCATTTTTTTCTCTACCTATCAAGTCGCAGTGCTGGGCAAAAGCCTCCCCTTTCTGTTTTCAACCACTATCTATTGTTTACCAGTTGTTACCATCTCTTATCGTAAGCCGACAGTTCATTGATCCTCGGCTTGCTGTGCAATCTTTTCAAAATTATTTTAAACTTCATTTAAAAAAAAAAAACAACTCGAGGTTTAATACAGATAAATACAATATTTTTTTTTGCAATATTTTCAACAAGTTACCCGTTTTATTAAGCTGCTAACATAAGAGTGTCAGGGAAACACTTCTGTTCTCGAAATAGCTCGTAATCTCCCGAACTTGGAGGTTAACGAGAGTCGAATTAAGTTTGGTTCTTGCACAGCTGCTGTCTAACTTTAGCTTGTCTATTTAGAACTTAGCTAAGGGTCGTGTCATAATTACCATAATTTATTCGTTCCTACCTTGTTAAATGTATTTTAGAAAATTTTACGTGTTCGACGAAACCTTAATATGTTTTGTGAAACTGAAATTTTGTGAATGTTATACTTAATTATTAATGTTAATAATATACAGAAGTTTACTACTGTATTTATTGAAATATATAAACAGTGCATAGAACACATGTCATAATTTTGCCAATTTTACAACATGTTTTTACGTTCTTACGCTGGGGATGTTGTTAGTTAATGTGCGTTTGTGTTTGATGTAAATTATTAATTTTTGCTGCGACAAGAATCTAGTTATTAAATTTAATGATGATTAAAATCTCCAATATTTACATATCCACTTTTTTCTTGTTTGATTTGTACATATCTGCAATAGATTTTATTCGTTCCGTCAATGGTAAAGAATAACAAAACTAAAGCAATTTTATTTGATTAGAGTTGTTTTTTTACTCTATAGAGAAATATCTCTATAGAGTTAAAAAAATATATAAACATTTATAAGTAGGTACTATGTATTTTTTTATTCTCTACTGTGTAATTGTCCATGCTCGCCAGTGTACCGAGCACAAAGCAGTCAGTGCCTTTGCCTAACTATGACTTTTTCTATGCAACTTTTTGTTTTGTGAATCTATAAAGGCTTGGTTCTACTTTTTGGACAATGAATTCGGGTAGGATTTCGGGATCGTTTAGTTACGCTACCTTTTTAAAAACCTGTTTCTGTGGTATATATAGTCACGTTCATTGATATATATATATATGTAAAATACATTCGATTTTCGACTTTACCACATTGGAATAACGGTTGAGACAGTCTACCTAAATACACTCTAAATTCGTCGTTATTGCCGCCATGTAAAGATCCATACAGGTTAACTTAACGCGCGGCTGATTATACAACATTTTGTAATGCACACTCCATTTACCTACAATCCTATTTATATATTTCAAAAAATCATCCAGTTATATTTCCACAATATTTTTCGATGTGTAACAAAAAAATCATTTCAGTGCAGTAAACCGTTGAGAAGATCACACGTATGGAGCCGTTTCTGGGTGCACCATCAGGTCATGCTTATCATAATAATACATTGTTATTTAAACTAAACGTGTGTACAAAATTTTAGCTCAATCGGTTGACTTCTGTAAAAAAACAACTAAAGATGGCGGAGGCCATGCGAAACGGAGAAGAAAAAGTAGAAAACCACACTCAGGAACTGGGCTGAGGAAGCAACCAGAAAAACACTCAAATTAGAAAGAGATAATCACGAATAGTCGATCTATTTATTCAAAACCTAAAATATTTTTAATATTGATATGATAATAACTTACGTAATAACTTAAGACAGAAGGTCTCTTAAGTAGGGACTAAATAAATTAATCGACTTGGTATTACATAGATCTCACAACTTTTTACGGTGGAAAAACTGAGCTGCGAGACTTGGGTTTTTTACAGCATTGTTTTTATGATAGCATATTCCTTTCCCGAGTATATCTCATAACAAAACAATGAATGAAACAAGTCTATTACGAGCCGGGAACATAAAGGGGCATTTAATCACCTTGTGCACCTAATTATTTAGCGTTGGACTCCCGTTTTATTACACTGTGGAGATAATCACACGCGGAAGTTTATAAAATAACTCACAAAATGCAATAATGGGACTTGAAATAGAGGGAGGGAACATTAAAATGTGCATTGTAAAATATCCGACTGTTTAAAAAGTTAAGCCGTTTCAAATCAAACTTTTTTTAAAGTTTTGAATATTCTTTTTTTTTGGGGTTTTTGGGGACAGAAAGTTTGTTTGTTTGTTCATCAACATATTATCGACTTTATCGTAAAAAGAACACAGGTTAGAGTAAAGTTGATTTGAATAATAATAATAATTCATAATAATCAAAGTATACATCAAGAATACATCAAGAAGGTAAATATACAATAATGGCGGACTTATCCAGTGACAGTTGGAGAGGATATAATTGTGGCATGTGGTTCCACCCTAGGATAGGACCACTCCATATCCTCCCATGGATGCCGTACGAGACGACTAAAGCAGCCAAAATCAGCCTAGACAGCTGATAGTCAACAATAGCATTCCCAACGAGGGTTGGCGTCAGGCAGGCGGCCGGTTGTAAAATCACAGCCGAATCTTAAACATTTCAAGGTTTTAAGTAGACCAAAGTAGAAAAAAGGCTTTGGCGTGTAAAAAAAAAACACCAAAAAACCTAAATAATTCTCATTTTTGCCGCCCTGTCAGCACAAATTCACAAAAATACACTCAACCGAAGAAAAGCGCAGTCGAAACGCATTCCGGAACCGATTTATAATGTCACTCACAATCGAACTTACAAAACAAGTGTTACGTGATGAAAAGTAGAAATCCGTGGAATTTTATCGGAGCGCTATAAATGGCGGGTATAGTCGACAGCATATCAGACTAGTTGAATCCATTGCATTTTCGCCGCTATTTTCGCTACATGAAGATCCACGCAAAGCTTGATATGCATCTGACTGTACACTGTACAGTTGATTTCACGAGTCGTTGTTCCATTCTCCAGACTTGGTACAGATCGGCGGAAAACATAACGCTATATTCGGATTGTACTCGTATGTAGAATATTTTTGGTAGGATGAATGCAATATTGGATTAGGATAAATGCTTGAATTCTGTTTTTGCTAAAAATATCTTATAAAAAACTGTCGTGAAGCAATTCATAAGTGCTGTGCAAAGGGATCATAAAAATAGTGCTCTTTTAGGTTTACAGACAATTTCGGCGATAGTTTGAATCATACTAAAAACTCATTCCAAAAAATGTTTAATTTTATCCCAGGAGCTAATTTCTTAGTTAAACATTTGCTATAGAAATCAAATTCTTAATTTATCACAAAAATACTCATTTGACATAATTCCTCTACCTTAAACTACAGCACAAAGAGAATCGGAACATGTAACAGTTTTAGGAATGTTTACGTTATCACAGGAGCACGGGTTGACAGATTTTTTGTTTTTCTCTTTCGAGTGTCAATACTGTGGAGCAGGGATGAGTCGGCGTTGCTTATTCATGCCAGTAACTCAATTCAAATGTATTCTATTTTTGTTATTTGAAAACAAACGACAGTCTGTTTACATTATGAATAATATTTTATTTTAAACAAAAAAAGAAACTAGATATTGTTTTTTTTTTTGTTGATCTATGCACATTTGCGATATTTTATTTTTCGTCTAAAAATTCGGAAATATGTATAAAAATAAATTATTATTCCTGTAACGTGCCAGTATTTTATACTCTGTAAAGAGGATAGACAACTATCCAAATTATTGCAACATAATATAGTTTAGGATTACGATATCAATTATCACGTCTTCAAAGTAATGGAAAACCAAAACTGACAAAACTTTTCTTTCATTATAAAATATTACACACCTTGTTTGGACATTCACATAAAATGATTACAAATCTGAGCAAAGCCTGGGTTAAACACGCCAGAAATGTCAACATATACTCTCAAAACTTCAATAAAATCAGACCAACATTTATATCCTTAACTGCATATTGCACCCACGGTGACTAAGCCATTATCGATATCGATATCGAGCTCCTATCAGATGCAATTGACCGGAACGTTACATCAGATTGAGCATTTAAAACACAGTTCAATTTTCCACCTTTCACAAAACATGGAACGGTAGTGTTTATATAGAAAATAAAATAAATAAATAAATTGGGACAAATCACACAGATTCAGCTAGCCCCAAAGTAAATTCGAGGCTTGTGTTATGAGATACTAACTCAACGACATCCAAGACCCAGGTCAATCTGAAATAGATCATTTTCCATCTTGAACGGACCGAGGATCGAACCTGGAACCTACAGTTTTTATGTGAAATATGACAAACAGACACACTTTCACGTGTTTAATATTACTAGATGTTGCACGGGGCTTCGCTCCCGTGGGAATTTTGAGATAAAATATAGTCTATAGCAATATTGGATAATGAACCTTGCTAATAGTGAAATAATTTTTTAAATCGGTTCGGTAGTTTCGGAGATCAAGCCTCAAACATACAAACTCACAAACGCTTACCTCTTTATAATAGCAGTATAGATAGATATCTATACTACTATTATACTACATTGTAATGTAATTATGACCCCTGAGCTAGATCTGTATCGTCTGGTATAACGTTGATCATCTCGTTCAAACAGACATACATATTCTATTAGGTATAATGTATGGTGATGAGTCTATCAGAATAATGAGTATTTGTAGAAGATTAATGGAAATGGTATATTGCAATCGAATATAGAATAAATAATAGACGTATAGGTAGAAGCCACATTTTCAATTGTCGGTCGTTGGATGGGTGACCAAAAATGTATTATCTCGAGCTTCTACGTACTTTAGAAAACACGTCGCGACATTTGAAGTTCTTAAAACTCTCACTAATAAATATTGGGCCTTAGTGATGGATCATGGCCCATACTCTTTATTCATTCATGAGGAAGGCCAGCGTATCTGCAGTAACAGTAAACATTAAAATATCTGATAATGAGACAGGCAAATGTTGAAATTTCAGTATAAAAATACTTAAACCTGTGTGGTATTTTACAATACAACACATTCCATACAACAATAGTAACTACGCCCCGGGGTTTCGCTCCCGTCGGAATTTCGGGATAAAACTAGCTGTCATATAGAAAAACGCATCCGAATCGGTTCACCCGTTGATGAGCTACGGTGTCGTGCGTAACGTAACGTATAGAGATAGAAAGACATAGACACACTTAGCGGTTAAACTTATAACACCACTCTTTTTGCGTCGGGGGGTTAAAAATAAATACTTATGCATTATAAAAGCGCCATGGTGAAAATCTGAAGTAGGTCATGTCATGTCATGTCATGTCAATCCTCAATTTGATATGTGACACACAGATATTATCTTGTACCGAAATATTACACACAAAATGTGTTTTTAACTCCTGCGTAATGAACAGTATGTACGTATATTTGTCTTTCTTTATCGCTTCTCACTTTTATAATTTTTCTGATTTTACTATTATGTAATTTTTTTGTGAGCTCACAACACACGTCTGCCACTTGGCGGTTCAGGGTTCGATTCCCAGTTCGGTTTTGTGTTTGTCCATCAATACGATATAGTTATGAGTGAGCGCGTGTAAGTGTTGTCCGTATTATTTACCTTTAGGATGTAGTTATGAGTGAGCGCGTGTGAGTGTTGTCCATTGTTTTATTATTTACCTTTAGGATGGAAACATTGTTTAACATTTAAACATAGTATATAAAATCAAAATTTATATACAGATACAGTATTACGTCTAGATCCATTGCGGGCTAGACATACCTAACCAAGAATTGCAAAACAAAAAATAAATTTAAACATAGTATATAAAACCAAATTTATATACAGATACAGTATTACGTCTAGATCCATTGCGGGCTAGACATACCTAACCAAGAATTGCAAAACAAAAAATAAATTTAAACATAGTATATAAAACCAAATTTATATACAGATACAGTATTACGTCTAGATCCATCGCGGTCTAGAAATACCTAACCAAGAATTGCAAAACAAAAAATAAATCACAGAAAAGTTTTCCAGAATGCAATCTCCATATTCCGGCAAAAACTGGATCGTAGAATGAAAAAAGGTCCAAAAACCTAGCGGGTCACTTCACTCCATTAAACGAATAAAAAATCAATATTATAGGTAACGAGGATATCTTTCACCTGCAAAAGATTATTGCATATTGAACCTTATTGTTTAGAAAATAAGAACTACACTTTGACCAAAAGCATTGTATTAATACAAGCAGAGCTTTCAGGCGTCTCGGTAATTGAACTGAATACGGCATTACAGTTAAAAGGTATGTTGTATTATTATACGTACAACCAGGCGTCCTAGCTGCGCTGCGGCATCACTACGCTACAATACGACGCAATGCGAGTGCGATAATTGCAAATAAACTGTAAAAAGATTTTTTTCTTCAAATTCACTTTTGACCCGAACCTTTTTTGTCATCAGAGAGTTAGTATTTGTCGCGTCAACGCGTGACAAAAAAAAATCAAGTCCGTACAGTAAACCATTGAAGAGTTCCCTCGTTGGGAGCCGATCCACGTGCACAACCAGGTACTAACAAGTTAATTTAAAGTTGACAACCAGGTACTAACAGGGCAAGTTAATTGAAAGCTTGTAACAACACTGGCCACACGTAAATATTTACATTTGTTACGGTCACTTTGCGCTGTCATCATTTCAGTCAGTTCAGTTCGTCAGCATTTGTTACTCAGCCAGGACGCCGGATAGCTGCGGTCGTTCCTCTCCACATTAGGCACTGGTCTGCATAGACGCAAGAAAATGAGCATAGAATTCCTTGAGAAAATCGTTGATTTATTTTACTTTCATTACACCACTAACTTTTATTCACATAATTTCTTTATATTTTTCAGTTATTTAGATTCAGATTCAATAATTTAGATTTTGATAATATCTTCAGATTGAACCTACTATTCAAAAGGTTGACTGGAACAAATGATTTACTAGCGATAAGGTCGCTTATTGCGAAAATTTAAATAATTTAAAGATAATATTTAATATATTCTATACTACTATGAAATTAATTTGTGCAGTAAAGTATTGTTACATTGTGCTAAAGTGAATCTTACAAAATGAGATTATGAATACGTTTGCGCAGTGATAGGATATAATGATGGGTTGATGTCGTGCAAACGGTTTGACAACGAACCTAGTCGTGCTGCGTACCGTATAAAAATACATACCAAGTCTTAAAAACTTCCATAAAAATATAGGAAAAACCATATGCAAAACCGAGCAAGCAATAACTTGCACTTATATTCATGAGAAAATATACTTATTTCTGTGTAATGCAAATATAGTTCCAAGACTGCCTGCCCTATCTTCCTAGTCCTATCTTGCTATAAACATATATTTTCATTACCTTGAACTAACGAGTAAATATCATTATGTAAAACCTTTAAATATTGCTCAGAGTCATGCGAACTGTATACTTTGTTTTCTTTACATAAAAGGTTTTAACAGTTTTATGGCACGCAAGTGTACCTACGAATATTGAGTTCGTGATTTTTATGGTTTCAAATTTAATTAAGCATCGATTCTTTCCGTACTTCCGATGGCACGTAAAGCCGTTGGTTCTTGTTGTATTTGCAATCATTAAAACCTGCCAATCCTTATCCATCCGTAAGGCCAGTGCCCCAGCAGTGGATACGTTTAAATGGCTATAGATGATGTTGAACGATCTTTTGTAGACGCTGTTGTGTGAGGATGATGTGCTTGTCATTATACGTTTCATAAATTATAGATTATTCAAGCCTTCAGACCTTACGCACATTCAAGATATATGCTTGGTTATATACTCGTATATTATTCAAGGAGCTCAGATTGTTCAAGGATCGAAGGCAAATATATATATATAGCAATTTTATTCAAACATCTGTCTATCTTTTAGTCTATTTGCCCGTCTTTCTACCTGTCTGTTAGGCTTTCAATGCAAAATCTTTAGACTAATTTTGATGAAGTTTGTTATGATTATATATAAAATTCCTATGGCTTTCAATAATAGACAAAATATAGCAAAATAAAAACCCGAGATTCTGTTTCGCGGATTGGATCGCGCATCACTCACGAGAATTGTTGAAAAAAGTTCTATGTTTTAATATAAATAAATATTTTTATTCATTTATTTATATCTGTACGTACAGCACATCAACCTACCCAAATTCATTGCAAACTCGCCGCTATTACCGCGCCATAGAGTTTCATGCGGGGCAAGTTGATGTGCTATTGTCTGTACCAGCATGAAAAGTTTTCAGCAAAGTTTAAGTAAAGATCACTTTTCAACTAATTATTTTATATATGACCAATAATTATTTGTTTGCTTCGGAGGCGGTCGAGACGGCTGGTCCTTGGTGCCAAGGAGCCAGGGAATTTGTGAGTGAGATGGGACGTCGCAGGGGTTATGACTACCGCTCTGGGCAGCACCTGGTTCAAAGGTTGTGGGCAGTACCTGGTTCAAAGGTTGTGGGCAGTACCTGGTTCAAAGGTTGTCCATAGCTATTCAGAGAGGGAATGCTGTAAGCATAATGGGCACTTTTGAGCCGGGTACAAAATTTTAGTTTTTATTTTTATTTGTTACTTTTTTTTTTACTAGCTTATGCCTGCGACTTCGTTCGCGTGGCCGAACAATAAATTGGATTTTGTTACTAATTATTTGAAGTATTTCACAATATGTAACTTAATCAACATGTGCGAGCACATAGTAAAATGCCATGTAGTGATTTTAAACATATGTTGTTTATGACATATGTTGCGGAAATTACGACGCGTCAGATTTCCGAAGCAAAATCCGATATGGGCTTTATAATTGACACCGATTAGTGAAACCTCATATATTTATAAAAAGGGTACCCTTTTTAATGCCCGTATGTGTGTCGAATATGAGTTTGAAAAATCCTTCTAATATTATTCCAAGCAAAATTATGTGAGAATGTTTGTTACTAAAATCCACTAGACCGATTTTGATGAAATTTGACAATCTAGTAGTAGTCGTAGTCTCTCTCTCTGTTACTGGTTGCGTTCGGGTCTGTATGTCAGGTTTTAAAAAATGAATGTAATTTTGATTTACGTGTGAGCTTTTCCATTAGCGATGATGCATTGAGGACTTAATGATTTATTAAATTGTATTTACACAAGTGGAAACAAACTTATTTTTTTAAAAGAGAGTATATTTTTTTTTGCATTAAGTACCTATTGAAACGAATGAATGAAAATGTTTTTATTTGGTCTCAGGTAAAGGCGAAAATTAGTTTAAAAACTTTCACCCCAGCCATTTAGCACAATAAGTATAAAATTCAATAAAAAGATAACTTTTCAGACGGTATCGGTTTAACAGGCAGTTTCCTAATTTCTTTTAAGTGCTCTCAAAATTGTGCACAATAACAAAATCGGAGCTAAGTGTGCTGTCACAAATCCTTGAATAAAGGATAACTTAGTCAATAGACAACAAGAAGTTAATGATTTTTTTGGTAATTAGTTATTAGTCCATTTGTGTGCACATCAAACTCATATTTTGGATAACTTAATACGTACAATGGTGGCAAAGCATTACTGTAATACGTAGGCGATGATGATGGAGTCCTACGATCGGTTCCTAATAAGGGAAATCTTCAACAGTTTACCACATGCTATTTTCGTAATGCGTCAAATGAAAAAACTCTCTGACAAAAAAAGTTTGTGTCTTGTTCAAATTTTGAGGTATTCCTCGAAGCGCCACAGTTTTGAAAAGGAGCGCTTCATTAGGAGCGCTTCAAAACTGTGGCGCTTCGAGGAATACCTCCAGTCAGTCTCCAGTCAGAGTGTCTTATACAAAATTCTTTATTATATACTAATAACAATACCTAATGCGAAAGTGTAGACGTTATCCGTATTGTATCAAATCCTTACTAATATTATAAATGCGAAAGTAAGTTTGTTTGTTTGTTACCACCTCTTCACGGTCTATGTACTCAATCAATCTTCTTGAAATTTTGCATATATGTAGTTTGAGTCTCGGAAAAAATAACTATTCCCGTGAAAAATTTACGCGGGCGAACCCGGGGGCAACAGCTAGTCACAAATAAAATTATCTTGCTCAATAAGCATAGGAAAATACCTAATAATATTTTAGTTATCACCTTGGAAGTAGATGTCATCTCCATTGCATTTTAGATCAATGCACACCGGTTGTACGGTGCACTGTATAAATTGTTAAAGCGCTCGAAATGACGTCCGTCCGACGTTTTGAAGTTTGCAGACTTGTTTCTATTAAGGTAGGGGTGAATTTACACGACGGAGGTATGACTTCGATGACGGGCGAATATTCTGGGAATACCACTTCAATTATTCAATAGCGATTTATAAAGGCGCGCTTTGAAATTATGTTTGCTTGATGTGCCACTGAAACTCAGTGTCATTATTTTGTTACGATATTGTTTAAGCACAGACATTGGAATACAATGTATCATTATTTGTTTGATCAATAGGACCTTGTTTAATCATTGGCCGAAGTCATTTTGAAAAGTCATTTTGATTTTGAACAGTACATTATGTTGAGGTATGCTCAGGAACACACGTCTTCACATCCATCGAGACCAAAGCAGACAGAAGCAGGGCAGAGTGTTTCTTACTTTCTTTTCAAATGTGTTATTTGCTAACACAAGAGTCAGATTTTTGGGCCATTTTAATCGGGAAACATTGGTCTGTACTATTTTTCATTCTTCTTCTATATTGTAGCGGACCAAACTGACGTCATTCAGACGTGTGCAATGCCTTTGGTCCATTTTCATTACTATCATTCATAACAAGATACAAAAAACGAAATTTCATTCACTGTTCCATAACTAATAAAAAATAAACACATCAAAATGATTTTTGTCCTAATTCACAAATGATTTTCGTAATCACCTTCGAAAAAATACATTTCCTTCACTGTTTCACAGCTACGTAATTATCGAAAAGGATCCTTTTACACAGAATCATAATTTAAGCTGTAGCTTAAGTTATTGATACGACTAGCGGCTCGTCACGACTTCGCTCGGGTAAAAACACAATAAATTATACAGCTAAACCTTCCTCAGAAATCACACTATCTATTGGTGAAAACCGCATGAAAATCCGTGCAGTGGTTTTTGTGTTTATCGCAAACAGACATACAGATGCGGAACATGATTTTATTTTATAATATGGTAAGGATGTATCGCTTCACACAGAGTTTTATCGCTCGCCTAGGACAATTTTGTCCAGAATACGAGCTTGCAGTGCCTTAGTTGACACAGTGCAGGTGAACGCCTCGCTAAATTGCATGATAGTTACTTCGCTACAGTAAACAGTTCGGCGGTCGAGGCGATGAAAGCGTTGCAAAGTAAATTATATTTTATTTTGTACTAGATGTTCTACCATGAAGGGTTAAAAATGCTTGTAGATTTTTCAATATAGGTTCATTCGAAACCCAAAAATAATATTAACCGATGCTAGAGACTATATTGGTGCTGTCAGGGGGTAGAATTTCATTTGCCTCGTCACATTTAATATTATTTCTTTTTCTTAGCGCTCGATTACAAAAAATTACAAGTCCTTCTATGATAGACACTTAAATGGAGTTTCATTCGATATTTCTTATCAACTGCAGCCGTTCCGAAATTTTTGTATGTTTGTAGCTTTGGGAACTTTTATATAATTCAAAATTTGACGTAAAACAGTGCCTATGAAGTACTAATTTCAGAATCAAAAGTTTTTTTTTTTTTTCAGACAGTCATCTTGTTTTTACTGACGGTTTATTTACTAGACGTTCCTTTTTATAAGTAACTAGACTCTAAAAGGCAACAAAAACTTGGAAAGAAGTGAAACTCTGCAATATTAAACAGTTTGCGTTCATTAAGGACATAACTTAATTAAAAGTGGCTTGAGGCCGGAGAATTTTCTACACCTCAAAACACGTGGTCTTTGATTACAATTTAGTAAAGATGTGCTAGGTAACACTTTTATAACTAGATGTTGCCCGTGGTTAAGCTCCCGTGGGAATTTTGCTATAAAATATAGCCTATACAAATCTTGGATAATGTATCTTTCTAATGGTGAAAGAATTTTTGGAATCGTTTCGATAGTTTCGGAGATCACCCGCCTCAAACATACAAACTCACAAACGCTTACCTCTTTATGATAATAGTATATAGATAATACTAAGACTCGTTTTGTTTACGTATAAATACGAAAATCAATTAATTTTTCAAAACATAGGGACCGGCTGGGTCTGTTTGCAATTAAATTTACGTTTTAATATTAATAAGATAGTTTCAATCATTCAAACAACTCTCTCAGTCTTACACTGTATAAAATACAAGTGCAGCTACATACATTTTTTAGAGTTTTTAAAGTTGTCATCATTATCATCATATTAGCCACAATTCCACTGCAGGACATAGTCATATTTCATATTTTTATGTAAGTTAGTGTTGTCATCTGTATTATTTATATCCTATTCGTATTTTTCAATAAAAATTGCTCGTAACACATCTTCATCTCTGTATATCATTGGCACTAAAGACATTTTTTTCCAAAAGTCGGCTTTGCTCAAAGTGTGGCGATTCTGAAAAGTTTAAGTGGCCATTAGCGAAGTTGTTTACTGCTGCCCCGGGCGCGGGTTCGGTTCCCGCCCCGCCACGTTTTATTATTGCAGCGTTTTCCCACTAAACTGTGGTGTTTATGAGGGTTTTTCCTATTTGAGCAATTTTATTTAATACCAAGCTGTAAGCAGTGAGAGGGTAATTGATATAGCAAAGTAAATATCAAAACAAGTTCATAATGTTTTTTTTATAAACATTTTGAGAATTTTTCTTACAATGGTATCAGGTTTAATTCAAATTATGTGCAATGATTTTATTACATCGAGGTATACAATTTACGAGGTGCTTTATTAATAAACATTTAATTCTCTGATTAGGCTTGGAGTTAGTCTTTGCTTTGTCCCTCTCACTCTTTACAGTATTAGACATTGAAAGAACGAGACAATACTAAGAATAGCTATTCCGCGGCTAATCAGAGAATATCGTTTTTATTAATAAGGGGGTAAGAAAATAAAAAAGTTTTGAGCATTTTTCCAGTCGTCGTTCATAGTAGAAATGAGAAAGAAAATACGCCCTGTTTTGCCTGTTTTGATCAGACTCAGTTGAATATTGTCGATGTCAAGAGATAAATTAAATAAGACTAATACTCAATTTAATAAAATAAGATATAAAAACGGGTTGCACTCCAGGAGTGAGTCACTCCGGCAGAAGTGAAAACTTGAATATTAACGTTGTGCATTTTTGACACGTGCCCTGACGCGAATTTAACATTTTTTACCCATCACAAAATGTGCACAACGCCGCTAAAGAAGTTTTCACTTCAAAAAGAAACAAATTAAATTTACCGTGCGACCAAAATTACATTAGGCGTACACAAGTGCGCGAGAGTTTGTCCCGAAGGCATTTGTAAACGGCTCTTGTCAAGATTGTGAGGAAGCTACATATTTTATTCCTGCATTGATGGTTGAAAATGTATGTAAACTTTAATGTGTTGTTTGCTTTTGAAACAATCTTAGCTAGCTTTGATGCATATTGTATGAATATGACAGCTACATTAATGTTTAAGTTAAATATATTAACACATTGTTAAATGCTTTGAAATTTGGATTTATTTTTCGGTTTTTGTGAGTAATTTTGTCTAATTCTCACACGGAAATTCTAGATACAAACAATTGTACTTTAACTTATGTTGTTCAATATTGTTTGTCACCTTTGTTAATTACATGACTTTTTTATGTTGTTGTCATTACTTTTTAAGGTTTGGTTTTGATTGCGAACAAAAGTGACTTCATCATCACTTTCATACAAGATCCAATATTAATCAGTGGCATTTACAAAAAGGTATTTTGATTGAATTGTTGTAAAATTATTAATAGTGAAAAAGTAGCTCGAAGAAAAGCGTGAGAGTTGTGATGAAAAACTATAATTCTTGTTTTTTTGCGGTGTTTCCCTAAGCGACGTGGCAATGTTCTGGTCGGGACATTTTTAATATCGTATTACTCGGCAAAAAACCAAACCTAGGTTGTGAAGTAAGAAAAAAATACGATATTTTTTATACGCACCGTATCAGTATTTACATCAATAAATAATGTTGTTTTCATGTTTTTAGGATGTTTATTGAAATAGGTTTATTTCTAAATTGAGTTAAGTAATACTCCTTTAAAGCCCTCCTACTTTGGCCTGTATGGATAAATTTATTTGCTTCCTAATTTCTGTTTTCCTGAGGTAAATTCATCTCTCGACACTTTTCCCGGTTACTTCTTCAGCCACTCATCAGCATTCGAGCCCAAGGTTCGCTTTTTAATCTCAAATGTATGAATGTACATTGCAGTGTTCGACATCCTACTAATATTATCAATGTTTGTTACTCTTTCACGCAAAATCTACTGGAACAATCGCTATGAAATATGGGTACACGGCTAGAACATGACCTGGATTAACAAATATAGTAGTTTTTATCCCGAAATTCCCACGGGAGCAAAGCCCCGGGGCGCAGCTAGTAGTCTATATGTAGCGGTGGAGGTTCAATGCTTAAAACAATTTTACTTCACTGTTCAGTGTATGCTTTACATTCCATTTAATGACCACGACCCTCAGCCATGAAGAATACAACTGGAAGAAATGGAAGATAGTCTACTCAGGACATAACCATATACGTTTTCATTTGATATATTCGCTTTGCGTCGCCTCACTCTCTATGTCCAATAGAGGACGCGGGGTAAGCAACACGCGACCGCTTATCACTTGTACCACAAGTCGTGTAAAAACAAAACACGGTTCGCGTGGCCAGCCAGCTATTAAACTTGTAATGTGTGCACGAATGAAGAGATTTAGCGTTCACAGGTGCCCGTGGTTGCGATTAAACCCAGTTAAAGTTCATTATGTCATTCAGGAACTCTTTTTCAGATAGAATTGTTTGGTTGGTAATGGGGTTTTGGGTAATTTTGTTTGTATTCATACATTTGTATGTTCTGGGGTAATTATTTTTAGTGACCAAAATGTTAATTCTATTTTGTAACACTCAAATACATATTGTTGAGATAAACATTATTCAAAATATCACCGGAGTTGACATACCTATTCATTATTTATGATTTAATTTTGGAAAATTTTGTTGAAGTCTATAAGTCTAATAAATTTAAATACCTATAATATCTCAGCTCCGATATAGTTTTAAAAAAAAAATCATTGATCCACTTATAATTTAACCATTTTCAATGCAATAATCGTTCTCGTAAAAATCGTTCGTAGAATCACTACATAGTATAAAACAAAGTCACCTCTCGCTGTCTGTCCCTATGTATGCTTAGATCTTTAAAACTACGCAACGGATTTTGATATGGGTTTTTTTAAAAGATAGTATGGTTCCTGAGGAAGATTTAGATGTTATGGTTTGACTCGAGCGAAGTCAGGACGGGCTGCTAGTAATAAATAAAAAGCAAACAAAGAAAACAAAACGAAAATTCCTAAACTTGTAACTGAACGAAGCCACAGCACAGACTTTCCCATTATACCCTGACAGTGATCCAATAACGTGAATAAATAAAATTTTTCAATACCAACTTTTAAGCCGGGTAACAAAAGTACACAGGATTCTTACATAATAACACGAACATGTCACAGTTGAGTTAGGTCGCGGGGTCGACGACATCGGAATCAATTTTGCGAGTTCGCTTTTCAAATTGAAAAATCTGATTTGCTAATGTTGAAAAACTTTTTAAAACCACAATGGTTTTTAAAGCATTGAAATTGCTAATATAAATCTGGCACGGATCACTCTATAATGTACGTCATAGTGCGCTGGTTCTTTTTTTAAATCAGGAATAAATGTTTCATGTAGCTTTAAATAGGAAGCAGATCTAGAAGGACCTGTGACCAGCAGTGGGCAAAAAAGTTAATAAAGAAATGATAAAGTGGCCGAGCGAGCGAAGCGAGCGAGGTCGATTTAACATTTTAACAAAAAGTGCACAACGCCGCTAAAGAAGTTTTCACTTCAAAAAGAAACAAATTAAATTTACCGTGCGACCAAAATTACATTAGATATAGCACATACATATGTTAGTGCTAGATCCAGAACTATCAGGCGTACACAAGTGCGCGAGAGTTTGTCCCGAAGGCATTTGTAAACGGCTCTTGTCAAGATTGTGAGGAAGCTACATATTTTATTCCTGCATTGATGGTTGAAAATGTATGTAAACTTTGATGTATCGTTTGCTTTTGAAACAATCTTAGCTAGCTTTGATGCATATTGTATGAATATGACAGCTACATTAATGTTTAAATTAAATATATTAACACATTGTTAAATGCTTTTCGATTTGGTTTTGCATTGCTAATCGATTTGGTGCAAAAATTCTACATATATATGTTTGCAACGTGATACCTTTCGAACCGTTGGTCTAATTTTGATGAAATTTAAAAGGTTTATAGAATATGTCAATAGAAATTTTCAGTTCGTGAGGCAACAAAATACGTTCAGTAGTTTTTGAAATATTCACAATTTTGTAAAAAAAGATATTGTGTTCGCGATGTCTAATTTTGCGGCGAACAACTAGTAATTATGAGTTTCATGGATCTAAAGATTAAAATACCTATAAAGATTAATATAAAGCTGCGTGAGATTTGAATTTCTATCCTTTCGGATTCAAGTCGGATCACTAGTCCACTCGGCCACCAACGTTTCATGAACATTGCCAATACACATAGATTCCCATTATTACATATTCAAAGGACAATAGACCAGCATTGTGATAGCCGAATCTTCAATTGTTTATACATTACCCGTTTTACAATCAAAGTCTGCGCGAGTTCCGATACCAGTTGCAATCCATTGCTATATTGTAGCTCCCGATGTTTATTGTGCACTTTAGATACAGTTTGCACACAGATATGCATAGCTTTAGACCGAAATTGGACATTTTCCTTTCAGTCTTACTTAGATTTATCGGGCGAAAACTGGAAATTTCCAGTAAAATCCAGTTTCGGCCGGAATGTTTCCCATTGCCGTTTGCGTGGGAAATATGAGATTGTGCAGCGTTCGATTAGAATTCTGTATGAAGGAACATTTGTTTGCTATTGGAACTGAATTGATTTTGCAAGTAGAATATATTTTACGTCTTTTGGGTTGCTTCACTAGAGCGGAGAAGAAATGTGACTCGAGAATTAAGAATACTTAATACTACCTACCCGTCCCGGCTTCGCTCGTTTAAAAACATAATAAAGTATATACCTAAATCTTCCTCTGGAATCACACTATCTATTGGTGAATACCACACGAGAATCTGTGCAGTCGTTTTTGAGTTTATCGCGAATAGACAGACACGCGGTAGAGGACTTTAATGTATATGTAAGGATAAGGATGAATATGGCTCGACTTTGAAGAAATCCTAATCCAAACTAATATAATAAATGCGAAAATAAATTTATTTATTTGTTTGTTACCTATTCACGCTCAATTACTCAACCAATCTTCTTGAAATTTTGCATATGGGTAGTTTGAAGTATGGAGAAGGACATAGAGTAGGTACCTTTCATCCCGGAAAATTAATGCGGGCGAAGCCGCGGACAAAAGCTAGTAAATTATATTGGTTGTACAATTCCATCTACCATTACTAAATGCAAAAAATATATAAATAGTTAATTACTCAATACAATCAAAATGGTTCCCTTTCAAAAATACGATGTTCAAGGCTTACTACTGAAACCCAAGAACAATCGAAATCCAATTTAATTAAATCACAATACTCAACAATAATTGGTACTCTTGATACAAAATACAATAACGACGAAGTCATTTCAGGGGGTACCAAAATGGTGAATATTGTATTTGAATTGTAAATCCATTAAAATTTGAATTTCAAGAGCCTAAGCCTGTAGTTTCATTTCAACAAAGCAGACACATAATCATGTTTTATACATTGATAATATTTTGTCTACATGCTCAGTCCATGATTCTGAACAACTTTTAGTACGGGAATAACTCCGAAATCGCGAAAAAAATCAGCTGTTCTATACAAAATTAAATACCTAACTTGTGGAAAATGTACGGATCAGCTGATTTTTTTTCGCGATCAATTTCAAGGTTGCTTCCGTACATGGACTCAGTCCATGGACTGAGCATGTAGATAAAATATTGCCAATGTATAAGAAATCACTCTATAATATTATATTATAAGATTGAGAATTTTACAATACAGTTGTGTATTGTAAAATTCTCAAAAACGCACCGAACCGCGGACACAAATCAATTTGTTTTACTTTAAAAAAATTGCAACGCCTTCCCCTGTCGCAACGTGGTATAAATCCAGCAAATCAGTTAATACCGAAAAACATTCATTGTAATTTACATACGTTGGCTGGGGTTTGGAAAAAAATATTTAGCACCCACTCACTTTCTTTTATCTCATAACTAATATATATGTATTGTATGTAAACACTAACAGTCGAGTTTACATTTCTTCATCTTTATTCTTTGCCTGGCCCTTTCCTATTTTATTTGGGAGCGGACCTCCGTATCATGCGTCCCCAGGTAGCTCGATCCTGGGTCGTCTCTTTATTTACTTGAGCTTCTTTGAGGTTCTTATTTTCTACTGAAGACCTCGGTGGCGCAGTAGTAAAATCCTTGCCTCTGAGCTGAAATTTAGTATACACGATTAGTTTAGATGGCAATATTTATGAGAAGTTATCATAAGCTGGACCCAGGAACGTCTCTCCTCTAGAGAACTCCTCAACGGTTTACTGCACGGACAACAGAGGAAACTCGCCTTGATTATTTAAAAACAGCATAATTTATGAGTTACAAGTTGCGAGTGGGTGCGATTCGGGGAAAAAATGCGTTTTGGCTCGAACCCTCGCAAATGTGCCGTTAAATGGGGGTAATTGCAAAATAGGGCTTCGCGGTGCCTCCAGCCAATGTGTTGCTGGATTACGAATTTATACCCGTTTTAAACAACGTTAAATATATTAAACCTCTTTGGTTATAAAACAGCGAAATGCCTTGGTTTAATTGTCTCATTCGCGTCCGGCCTGTCTCTCTCTCGCTCTCATATTTGCGTGTTCCCGGTTAGATTTGGAGCTGTGACGCCCGAAAGCCCAAGGTGTTGTAACGCACAAAATTTTGAAGATTTGGCTATGATTGCCTAACGTCTACCCTCATTGGAAATGCTATTGTTACCTATCAGTTATTAAGGCTATGTGTTCCTTAGTCGCAAGAAAAATCTAACTTTTATAGTTCGTCATCGAAAATTTTATCGTTACGAAAATATTTTTAGAGTGAGTCGATTTTGTCGTAAAATTTAACCTGAGCGCCACCATCATTTAGACATGTCTGATCTGTCTGATTGCCCCGTCAACGTTGACGTTAACTTTAACGTGCGCAGTACGCTATCTTGTCTAAACGTCAGCGGATAATGTCAAGTTTGACGGTGCAACTCACCCTTAAAGTTATGTGTTTTTCCTTAAACATAACTTTTTAAATATTCAATATCAATATTTACCCAGTGCGAGCAGTATCTCACAAGCCTAGTTCAGTTACCATAACTCAACCGGAATTACAATCCGGTTTCAAGTTTCGAAATTTAAAAGTCAAATTAACGATGTAAATCTCCGATTTCCGCCGGAAGCGGTTAATGCTCTGAATATACTGCAAACAACCTCTCAGATATCGTCTGGGAGGCCAGATATATGATGGCTAGAGGGCGCCTCTGTGCGCTGTTTGAGAGTTCCCTATTTGAATGAGTATTTAAATAAGGAATATTCAGATTTCCAATAAAAAATAAAAACTGAATAAAATTTTAATGAGTATTTAAATAAGGAATATTGGGATTTCCAAATAAAATAAAAACTGAATAAAATTTGAATGAGCATTTAAATAAGGAATATTGGTATTTCGAAATGTATTTATTTATTTCTATCATGTTTTTCCGTGACTAGCTTTTTCCCGTTCGCTTTGCATGTTTTATTAATAGTAACAATAAATTATAGCAGAGCGACACAGTAATGCGAAAGTTTGTGAGGATGTGTTTATGTTTATTACTCTTTCAGGCAAAATCTACTGGATCGATTGTTATGAAATTTGGTATAACACATAGGTTACTTTTTATCACGGAATTCCCACGGGAGCGAAGCCCCGGGGCGCAGCTAGTAATTAACATATAGGTTACATAAAAAAATTACCCAATTCAGTATCAATTTGTCGGACGGTGTGTAACATTACAATTTGTATCCTTGCTCCTGGTAAGCCACAAAAATAACTTTTCCCATTTTATTGCCGAATAAGAAAAGGATACAACTGCAAAATCCCATGGCATTCGTTCCCACGTAAATCCGGGATACCGGGTTATACCGATAAAGCCATAATTCCGCATCTACACTTTACAGGCTGTGTATAAATCACGTATAACAATTTTTTTTTTCTTTGTTTAGTTGCACTTTATGTGACCACCTCGCTATATCTATTGGTCTAATGGTCTAATGGTTGGTTAAGTACACCTTTTGTACATTTATTTCTGTAATTTTGTGCAATAAAGTTCTTGAATAAATAAATAAATAGACATGTACTTATAGTCATGTGTGGTACCGCTGTGGTGTGTGGTCCACTATGGAGTGGACCACACACCACAGCGACATCCTCTCATGGATGTCGTATTGGGCGACTAAGAGACACAGTATTAATGGTGATAAGAAACAATAGCATTCTCAAAGAGGGTTTATCTTAATTGGGCGGGCAAATCTTCGTAATTTAATAGATATTTTTTTCACGCGAACATTGGGCTTTGGGGCGTCACATCTCCAAATGTAACATGTGAAAATGAGAGAGAAATATTTACTTTCAATATTGACTGCATTAATCTGGTGTAGATTAGTATATATTTTTACTATATAAGTTTGTAAGTTTGAGTCGGGTAATCTCCGAAACTACCGAAACGATTACAAAAATTCTTTCACTATTAGAAAGGTAAATTATCCAAGACTGCTATAGGCTATATTTTATCTTAAAATTCTCACGGGAGCGAAGCCCTGAGCAACATCTAGTAAGTAATAAAATTTAGTAATTTCTTCACAAAAATCTTTATTACTAAGAGAAGGTAATTTAGTCGATTTTTCTAAAAACATACCGAAATACTAGCAATATCACGCGCATGAGCGTTTTGAAAAATGTTGTTATGATTTTCAAATACCTATCAATAGCACTGATCAATAAAACATAAAAAAGACACGGGAACACAATGGTTAATAGATCTTATATGCGTTGTCTGTTATTTTATTTAATTGGTTTCCATCGCTGGTTTTCTCGAAGTTATTATATTTTTCATAAACAATTTTTTTAATTAACCTCACTGCAGTGGAAATGCTAGGAGCCTGAAACTTAACGCTAGTGTACACCAGTAGCCACGACGTTGGTCATAAATCCTTATTATTTAGTGCAATTTTCAGTTCTAGTACGCAGCAATGGAGTGGCTACCTAAATCACCACAACGCGCCAGTTATACGGGTTATACCTATAAAGCAGGCCGTAATAGCCACTAAAACTTTTCTAATGACCTGAATGTTCCGAAACTGTCTCCTGAGAGGGAAGTTTACGTAAAATATTTATGATTTTTCCTGCGGCAGACATGTTTTGTTAGGATATTTTATTTATATTGCCCTCTACCACTGTTTTTTGTTTTGTGCGAGACAAATGTGGACTGAAAGAAAATATGACTTTTGTTTGAATGTGTACACTGTACACTGTATTTTTTCGATTTCGTTTAAGATTCCATAGGTAACAACCAAGAAATTTATATATCTATACTATTATTATAAAGAGAAAGTAAGCGTTTGTGGGTTTGTAAGTTTGAGGCAGGTAATCTCCGTAACTACCAAACCGATTTCAAAAATTATTTCACCATTCGAAAGGTTCATTATCCAAGATTGCAATAGGGTATTGGCTATTTGATGTCAAAATACCCACGAGAGTGAAGCCCCGGGCAACATCTATCCTAATATTTCACCAACAAACGAACACACAAGATCTATCAAAAAGGCATGTAGTTCCGCCTTTGGGTTCCGCCCTAGAATAGAACTATTCCATATACTCCCGTGGATGTCTTAGGCGATTAAGTGACAAGGCAGGTGGCCGGTTGTGAAATCACAAATTCATCTTTCACAAGAAAGATCAATCTTCAAAATTTTATGGTTGTTTTTTTCCCTGACCCCGAGCTTCGAGGCGTGATAGCCCCGAACGAAACCATGAATTTGCGGAGACAGTATGAGACAGAGACAGAGAGTATACGCTCTTATCGAAACTCATAGATCTTTTAGAATATTTTGTAGCTTGTGAGAAATAACTATAAATATAAAAATTGACGAGAAAAAAGTGCCTGTGAAGGTCTAATTTCTGAATAAATGATTTGAATTTGAAACATATAAATTAATAAATTAACAAATTACCACTTTACGAATAATTTAATAAATTAACACTTTAAAAGCCCCAGCAAATACTTATGCCGTTGAAAAGCATCTTTAATTACAGTACGAGTTTTCCTCAAACACCTCTTTGAAAAACTAGATTCCCAATTAATTTTTCTGGCAATTACTCAGACCTTTGACTTTTGCCGCATCAAGTGTATAAAGAAGCAAGGGTGTGCCAAGGAGTTTTTAATATCAAAGTGAGCCAAACTCAAGATTTTAGAAGTAAACCATTTAATTCAGGATTCGTTTTACCTTTAAAAAAACTATTTATTTTATTCACCTATATATATCTTTCATCTGAGCGTTTTCCCGGTTTCCAACTCGGTCGTTAAGCGTCGGAGCCCAGAGTCGGTTTCGTACATTTTCGTCAGCATTTAACACGATCGTTGGTACTCCTAGTTGTCAGACCATTCAAATTCAAAATTTATTTTTTTAATTTAGGATGATATATATCACTTATTGAAGTCAAAAAATTAGTTAAACTAATTGGCACGCGTATCATCCCAAACGAGATCAAGCAAGCATTTCTTTACTTCTTTGGTTTCCCCCTTTAGCCAGGGCCGGGTGGGAACTAGCCAGACATTACGTGTATGCTTGTATGGTTAAGATTTAGAGGAATTAAGTAATTATACATTCATTAATATGGGATAAATATTGTTTAGGTTAGACACTTTCATTCATTTGAAGATTCAAAATATGACAAAATAAATTAAGAAAATTTATTTTTGCGTCAGTTGGCTGCTGCTATCGATAATACTTGACTTTTATAAAGCGACTATAAAGCTATCGTAAGCTTTAGCGTTCATACTGTTACTAGTTTTCGTAAATATGGGCTTTATGCAGCTTTAAGTATTTTTATCGAAACATAATACAATTTAATTCAGCAATTTATATATATTTTTTTTACAAAAAATCTATGATTATAGAAAGTCCAAGAACACGAAAACAAAAATTAGTAATAGTAAAACATTTCAGTAAAAAAATACATATGAACAAGTGTAAAACTCTATCCTAAACTTCATCTGTATACATGAAAATGGCTCTCTAATTACTTGCAAGTCCAGCTTCAAACTCGATTCGGTATGCACTTGCGACTGCATTCTAATGCATCGTGACGAACATACACTGCTACACTTCTCCTTTATTAGCTCAGAGTACGTACGCTAGTAGTCTCGTCTTGTAGTGGTAACTGGTGGAGGTATTACATTCGAGCAGAGTGTATGATAATCTGAACAGAAACAATGTTATAAGTCAATATTATTACTAATATCAATATGAACTCGGCATGAAGTATTTTTAATTGAGTATTACAGAGGTATATAGTCAAAGTCTAAATGCTTTCACAGGCACTTGTTTTTTAAATTATATAAGTAGTAATTATTAAAAAGCTTCAAACTACTTATCACAACCGCTGTGAATTGGAGCCCACACCGACAGTGTTAATAAATAATTAATGTTTTTTTTAGGTATATTTTTTATCATCATCACAACCTCGGTATGCAACTAGAAATACACGAGGTTGAAACAGAGATAGTATCGGTAACGTAGAAACTATCACGGCGTAATATTATCGATATTATTGCAAGCCATCCCTCTAGATTTCCTCACTATTATGTACGCGTACGTACGCAGAATATTAAATTTAAAGGCGAGAAAAGAGATTGAAGTTTCCGATTGAAGGCGAATTCTCCTCCAACAAAAGGATAGTTCTAGATAAAAACATATATTTGCAATAGCAAGTAAGTTTATGAATAAATAAATGAAAAATAAAAAAAGCAGGTGGTACCAATTAATTTGCTAATAATGCAAAAATAACAACTGTTAGTCATATTGATAAAAGTACTTCAGAGACTATTTTTATAGTAAAACAAATAAAATATCTGTTAAGCAGTATGATAGCACTCTGTTTAATAAGAGATTGACAATATAATATAAATGACAGCGTCCATTTTAATATTTAAATTACACAAATTAATACTAAAAAACAAACAGATATATAAACCAACCAAGCGTGTACAGAAATTACAAGGGTCGAATGAGCACCACGCACGCCGGTTAATTTTTCAAATGCAACATAATTTATCCGAATTTGCTCTCCAAATCACTATTCTCTCTAGTAAACATTTCGCAAATGACAGAAGAAAACCATGGTAACATTCTAATCAATGATTCAAATCACAGACTGCGCAGTCAAAGTCACAACGGCGAGATCAAAGGAATCAAAATGGCGTCTGCACTTCAACATTACATTAGAATGCACAAGTGCTCTCCAAGTGCATTTAATTTGAATCATGAAGTTGAATCGTGTCGAGAACTCTCCTTCTAATTAGTGACCTATCCGTCCTCTTGTAATTTGAAGATCCGGTGCCGTGAAACCGGAAAAATGTTGTAATTTGGAAATTACTGGACGTGTAGATTCGATTTTGGTGCTACAGTACGACTATAGGAAGTAGGACTTATTCATACCGAGGGGGTGTCTGTCTACAGTTCACAGACATCACTGTTCATCGAAAGTACATTTCGGCGAAAATTTTTTCGGCGTTCATCTCAAGTTACTTAAAGTTTATTACCATGTTCTTACCTAACCAATTAATTATGTCAAGCAGAACTGAATTTATCGATTATTTTAATTCAAACTTATCTAGATTTTGAGAAACCAAAAACATTTTTACGGTGAAACGTGCTTTCGATAAATTGTGATTCCGTGAACTGTGGATATGAACCGCCATATCGAGTGTTAAAAACACACTCGACATTTGACAGTGGTGTCAGATTTTATTCAAGTCTAAACCGTGGCAGATAGTGGCAAGTAGTCGCATACGCACTAGTGAACTAACCTCTAACTAATGGAACTAATTGGAAATGGCAAAATTTTAGTTTATTATTTTGAGACTACGGGGGCATCATATTGCACCCAATAGAGATCTATGGAAGCAGAAAAGGGGAGACCTTTGCCCAGCAGTGGGACACTTAAACAGGCTATTAAAAAACAAAAAAAATACGACTTGTCTCCTCTTGTTACATATCTCTCTCTGTCGGAGGAAACCTGCACTCTGTCAAACAACTTGTGTACACGATATTTATAGCACGAACCTTTTTCATATAATGTTGCTGACATCTGGCTGCGACCACGACGACTCCAAGGTCGTTGAAACGATGACCTCCATGGCCCAATGGTCATCATGCCGGACTGCTGCACTGGAGGTCCCGGGTTCAGACCCCTTGAAATGATCTTTTTCAGATTGATCTGGGTCTTGAATCTATATATTTCAAATTCAAACATTTTATTGCATTCTATAATATTACAGATAAATAATTCAATTGTGGGTAGTGAAAAACATTTTAACAATACAGTAATATTATGGGCCTAGTATAGGCACCGCAATATGGTATAGAGAGCTAATTTATATAGGTATATGTTATAGAATATAGTATCGTTGAGTTAGTATGCCATAACACAAGTTTCGAACTTACTTTAGGGCTAGCTCAATCCGTGTCATTTGTGCCTATATATATATATATATATATATATATGTATTTTTTATTATTAATTTATGTACGTAGTTATGTGTTCAAAGCGCAAAAGATTAATAAACACTAAGAACTTGTGAAATAAAGAAGGCTGCGACAAACCTCTCTATCAGAGAGTCGAGTGTCAAGAATGTCGTAGTGTGTGTTTCATTCCACGTAATGACCACGACCCTCAGCCATGAGGAATACGTTTAAGACAGTAGTTTACAAACTAGTGTTGTAATAGAAACATTTTAATTCACAGAGAGAACAAAAGCTGTATTGCGGCTGGAAATAGTTCACATGACTTTGTTTATTACAAACATTCTTTAACAGTAACACTGAATAACTCGAGGGTTCTAATAAAAATACTGTACATTGTAACACAAGTTTCTCCGCTATTTGTGTATGTAGTTTTATGGTTCTCTTGTATTTTTATCATTAAATAAATGTGGACTACATTGATACTTAAGTTGTAAACAAATTTTTCCAACTGTACATCCCGGCTTCGCTTGCGTAAAAGCATAATCTATATATATAAAACTCTTGCGTTACTGAGTGGCTGACTGATAGACAACGCACAGCCGAAATTAATGGGCGTAGGACGCTGAAATTTTGGTGTGCAGGTTCCTAGGTTCCTAGGATAGTGTAGGGGAGCACTAAGAAGGGATTTCCTGAAACTCCCACGGGAAACGGATTTATCTCACATACGAAGTTGTGGGCAAAAGCTAATAAATTATAAACCTAAACCTTTCCCAGGAATCGCACTATCTATTGGAGAAAATCGCGTGAAAATCCGTGCAGTGGTTTTTGAGTTCATCGCGAACAGACAGACATGGCAAAGGACTTTGTTTTATATTACGTAAGGATGAGGAAGCATCCACAGCTATATTCACACCACATGTAATGCACTCAGGTAGGTTCTATATAATAGATTATCCCTCTTGGAATATACCTATGAGATCTTGGAGCAAATCTAATTCCGTTGTAACAGTACAGCCAATCGTACGTCAAGTTACTCAACTCAGAGCTTTGTGCGGTGAAAATAAGAGCGAATTCGATATCGATTTATGTAGGTTGATGTGCTGTCGACTGTGACCGGCGACAGATGCGACGCTGGTGCACTGGAAGCAATAGATTCCCTATTCAGGTACCCTAAGACTCTATTGTTATATTAATTCTTCTTCTCAGAATTCTTCATAGGTGGTTTGATCATTTCGAAATTTAGGTATCCACGATGTTTCATTTGTTTATGGCGGATATGTGTTTGTTTAACCTTAAACATCGTTAAAAATATTTTGTGGTCTTTAATTTATTTAAAAAAATGCTGTTACTAAACATATGAATTACGATCTCATAATATTAAAGTAAACAAAACATAACGATCGTCCAAACTGCCTTCCCTGCATTAGAAAGTATCGGGATTTTGGAACGTTGTGCCACATTTACAAATAACTCATTTTTAAATAGTAAGCGTTTGCCTGGGGCCGCTGCAAGGGTGGCAGCTGAACTTAAAATGGCCAAGTATTCTGTTTTATCCAACCAGTACGAGTTTGTTCCAGTTGCCGTGGAAACGGCTGGCCCATGGTGTTCGGAGGCGAAGCGCTTTGTTGGTGAGATAGGACGGCGTTTAAGGTGTCGTGGATATGACTACCGCTCCGGATGGTACTTGGTTCAAAGGCTATCAATTGCTATCCAACGAGGAAACGCAGCTAGCGTTATGGGTACTTTTGAACAATTCGGGGTGGCATTTTTGATTGACTTTGTAATTGTTTATGTTTTATTTTGTTTTATTATTTGTATTTTTAATAAATAAAAAGTGAATTGTAATACTCATTTTTAGAAAGTAATGCCAATCTATCGTTATACCTATGAATTTTCTATGATGACAAAATGTAGACAGACAAAAAGAGAGGTGTTAATTGATAAGTTTAACCGCTAAGTGTGTCTGTCTGTTTGCCTGTCTGTCTGTGTACGTGGCACCGTGGCTCATCAACGGGTGAACCGATTTGGATGCAGTTTTTTTTTTATTGATATCAAATTTTTATGCGGTAGTTCTTAGATATGTTTGATCAAAATCGAATTGTAGCGAAATGAATATTGAAAGTCGGGGAATTTTAATTTGTCTAACAAATAAACTTGTTAACAGTGTGACATCTTGTCACACCATTAAAAACCGTCTCTATGATATATTAATAATCCTACTAAAATTACAAATTCGAAATTTTGTAAAGATGTATGTACTATGTGTGCGTGTTTGTTACTCTTTCACGCAAAATCTACTGGACCGATTGTTATGTGGTACACGGGTAGAATATATCCTAGAATATAGGGTATTTTTTATAACAAAATTCCCACGGGGTCGAAGCCCCGGGCTGCAACTAGTATTGTATAATTTATAACATTTAAATACATTATTCCCGAAAAATCCATAGCCTTATTGATACTGCTGTCCTATAATATTTTATGTAGGAGCTGAATCCACCCTTTGTTCAATAGATAATGTTACGGCCACCATACCAATCGCCATTACGTTTTATTTGTATAATATCATCCGCTGTTTTTTTTTCCATCTGATTTCATGACTTTATACGATATATCTATAATATTTTTTTTTTTCATTTATTATGGCACAAACAGTCATAGATACAAATAGTATTACAAAAACAGTGAACCATATAATAGACCAAACAGTGCCGATTATGTATATGGTGTAGTAATTTATAAATGCATGCGTGTTAACAATAAATGTGATCTAAATTATCACATCCTAATAATAATTGAATACAGTGATGTTCTAAGAACATTAGTATCCTATAAGTACAAATAATAGAATCTCAAAAAGAAAAAAACAAATCTATGATACAATATTAACCTAAGATATAAACCATTAATATCAAAGATTTACCATTAAACACAATATGTTTATCAAGAAACAAATAAAACATAACATAGTTAAGACATTTGTTTCGAAATGAATTTAGTGCAGACTTTGTTTTTTGTAGATTGCAGAGTTAAGTTAAATATGTCAATATCTGAGAAGTTTTTGTTATAATTTACCAAGCAGCGATGAAAAAAGTTGTTTCTTGTATAATTCCTGTGCACCTGTGGTGGTACTAAATGTTAAGTTTACGAGAGGAGTGAAGCGGAAGTCGCGCTTTGGCTAGGAAGTTAATTTTGGAAAGTAGTGTAGGGGAGTCAATAAGGCTGTTTATAATTTTGTGTAAAAATGCTACGTCGAATTGGGTTCTGCGGTTTTTAAGAGATAAGATTTTATAACGTTTAAGAGAGTCCTCATATGAAAGATTCGATACGTTATTTCTATAGTTAAGTATTTTGATAAATTTCTTTTGCACTTTCTCAATTGTGTCTACGTCATCCTGATAAAAAGGATTCCAAACGTTACTTCCAAAATCTAATATAGATCTGACAAAACTGAAGTATAGAATTTTTAATGTGCTAGTATTTTTGAAAGGTTTGGTAATCCTATTAATGAATCCTAAATTTTTAAAAGCTTTTCGAGTGATATGGTCGTAGTGGTGCTTAAAAGATAGTTTGCTGTCCATGATGCCCAGATCTCGAATTGAGTCAACCCTTTTGACCAAGTTATTGTTGAGGTGATAATTAAAATCAATGTACTGTTTTTTTCGAGTATATGTGATAATATGACATTTATCAATATTAAGGTAAAGTTGATTTTCTTCACAATAGTCAACAAGAGAGTCAAGATCATGTTGTATTTTGAAACAATCATTAATGTTAGTCACCACTCTGAAAAGTTTAGTATCATCGGCATATAGGAGTTGATCAGTATTCGCGAGGTCATCATGTATATCATTGATATATAAAGTAAATAAAACAGGGCCAAGATGCGAACCTTGGGGAACGCCCAAAGGAATTGGTAAAAAACTAGAGCAGTATCCTTTTACACAGACAGCTTGACTTCTGTTGCGAATGTACGAATCAATCCATCTAAGAAAATTACCGTGTACACCGGCCTTCCAAAGTTTATTTATAAGTAAGTTATGATTAATTTTATCAAAAGCTTTGGAGAAGTCGGTGTATACGACATCGACTTGAGTACCCTTATCCAACGCACTCAATAGATAATCTACAAAAGTAACCATATTTGTATCGACGCTTCTTTGTTTAAAAAATCCATGTTGCCTTTGGGATATCACATGTTTGAGTGCGGTGGATAATTGTAAACTAACTATTTTTTCAAAAATTTGCCCAAATTTGCTGAGTTTAGAAATTGGTCTGTGTTCTGAGATAACACGTATATCCAGAAAGTATACATTTGTAAAACAATGTATATCATCTCTGCATGTTCTCGGTTGCATTCGGGGTAGTAAAGCCGCGAAAAACAACCTTAAAATTTTGAAGATTAGAAGAAGAAGACCGGCCGCCTGCCTGACGACAACCCTCCTTGGGAATGCTATTAATATAATGCTATGCTAACTATCAGCTGCCTAGGCTGTGTGTCCTTTAGTCGCCTCGTACGATATCCACGGTAGGAATTAGAGTGGTCCTATTCTAGGTCGGAACCACACGCCACAGATACTTGCTTGCCTATTATGCTATAAAAAATAGACACACTAATGAGAAAAACTAAACAATTTATACTTGTTCTAAAAATACTATTAGAAGTAAAGACACAGGACACAAAATCTTATTGCATTAAAGAAGTGACAAAAAATTAATATCTATTAGGTGTTCCCTCATCGAGAGCCGATCCTGGGTGCACCATCAGTTTACGCATGGTGAAATTTAACATGAAATAATTGATTACAGACAAACAAACCGCTAGGAATCTGAAAGTATATTTTTATTAAGAAAATATGAATCAACACGAAACTAAAATTCTTATACGAAAACTGGAAAGAACACACGGGCGTTTTGTTTTCAAGTGGGACTGTCTCTCGCAAAGAGATACAACCATTACCCGACTACAAAGAAAAGCCCTTTATTTCTACGTCTTCAAATGATAAAATACGCACTACACACATTGGCCGGGTAATACCTAGCTCGTTTATTACTTTCATAATGTTGCTTCTAGAAATTGTTGTATAAAAGTTGTTCTATTATAGTGGAATGTACGGGTCGATATTTTGTGCGTGTCCGAAGCGGTTGGAATTGTTGGTTCATGAATTAGAGACTTGTTTCCTTCTAATAAATACTTTAATAATGCTTTATACTTACTGTATGCTAAATTATAACTCACAACTTCATAAACTGCACGATACATGACGGTCATATTTTAGATTTTCAGTTGGGTGGTTGTCCATTTGTTTTAAGTTTATTTATGTTTAATATAAGTAGTTCTAACTTTTAATGTAGTTTAACGTGTAATGAGAAATAAAACAAAAATAAACAATCTAACAGCAAAAATAAAGCAGATTTTTGTGGCTATTTAAATTGCATCATATTAATTGTGATTTTTGTGTGATTTGTCAAAATATATTCATTTTATATATGGATAATAGATAATAATATAGATATATTATAGCTGTTATAGACTTATTATATAAATTTTCACGGTTCGATAAAACAAACGCAAATAAATTTTATTCAGTATATTTATCATTGAATATCATTAGAGGAGTATTTTTATGATATTAATTCCCGTATGTAACACAATAAAGACTTGTGTGGTTAAGATTCTCCTTGGTAGCTCCCAGCATCCTTTGTTGTTCTTAAGAGAATTTTTCACTTAAAACTTTTAAATGCATTGTCAAAGTTTAATTTGAGTCGCGGCTTCCTATTGTATGTAAGTGATAGATGCACTTTCTTGGTTAAACGAAACTTCGGTACAGCTTTGTTGGTTTCAACTTAAGTCAATTATTTACTTTAATCTCTGTTTGGATTAATTGAAAAACGTAGTTCAAATGAACGAACCAAAATTAAAAGACGAAAAGTTACGAACAAAGCCGAACCCAAATAAAATGAGACAAGGTAAAGTGAGAGGGAATTCAAATATTAGATTATGTTGATCGAAACTCGAAAATAGACAAATCTTAAATGAATATCATATAGTAATTTCGATATAAAAGAGAGTAGTGAACAAATGGCCTAAAAACGTCATCGATAATTTTAGAAATTTTATAAATATATATAACATACGTGTGTACATAATATATAACAACTAAGGGTGAGTTGCACCGTCGAATTTCACGTTTATTTTAACCGGCGCGCCGCTGAGTTTAGACAAATTTGCGCACTTTGCGTTTTTCGTGCGCAACGTTAAAATTGACAGTGCAACCTATCCTCACAAAAAAACGCATACATTTATTTTTATGCACAATCCTTATTAATTTAATGCCAGTTGAATTAGGTTGATGCCTACAGAACGCGTTTGAAAAGCACATAATTCTATAGATCAACTTTAAGAATGGTTCTATTCAGTGAAAAGCGTAAACGTATTCATCTGTAAATTAAGTGGCTGAAAAAGAAAATGCTCAAAATAAGGAAATTACAGAAGATGTCGTTCGTCACTTTGCCCTAATAAATTTTTCGTGCATAACAACTTTACTTATTAATGATAATAAGTAAAATAGTTATTTTGCATATGGAACGCGGGAACCGCGGTACAAGAAGTACGTTGAAGCTTGGGTTTTGTACTCACCCCATTTCCTTGCTCAACCACAGCGGGAACTCTGAAGAAGTTCATTAACTTCAATAAGGCTCCTGTTGCACAATGTGCCTGTAGTTTTCTAGGTCCGGATATGCTGATTCTAATAGTATCAGTCGTTTGTTAGCTATCGAGTCACAATAGCACAATATAGTATATTATATCATGGACTTCTTTGCATCCGCACAGACCCTACAGAGGTAGCTATCCATAAGCTTCATTTTAAAAAGGTGACTGCGGTTTTCAAAATTACCGGTCAGAGCTCCTATCACAGTTCTCTTACTTGGTAACAAGATTAATTGTGGTGTGATTTGTATTTTTTTACATTTTCGTCTGTATGGAACGAAATATTGGACAAATAATTCTTCTGCAATTTGTTATAAAGACCTCGTCTCACTTATTTCTATTGCTCTGAGTAAGTCATCATGCTCCTTACTCATGCAAGTGACACCGAAACGAAACGAGAGATCTCTCGTTTCGGTAATCAATATTGATTATTGTACGTTTTTAATTCGGTTTTTGCTTGTTTAAAAAAAACAACTTACAAAATTACTTACTTCCACACAATTATTTCTGTAAACAACAAGTCAAAATCGAAATCTGCATACCGGTTGGCACTGGTTGGCACCGGTTGGTTAAAGTTTACATGTGTATATACGACCACTCGCCACTAAATGGTAGGTAGGTAGGGTGGTAGGTCATGTCAGATACCATTACGACTTGAATAAAATCTGACACAAATGTTAGCAATAACACACATAATAGCGATAGAAAAGGATATATTTCTGTACACACAACATTTTATTCGCGAACAAAAACGCCCGGAGTCACGATACGATTGCTATTCGACGCACTCGCCTCTGTAGGTACTAATCGTAAATAAATCTTGAGAGAGTAGCAAGGCAGTAAATTGGACGCGTGACTTGGACTTTTAGGGCCATCACGCATTGTGATACCAAAAAATTGCTAACAGGACAGGACTTGGATTCATTGGCAGGGTGTTAGGACTGTAAAAAATATTTAAAATAATTTATTAAATTAATTATAATAATGCTTTATTTGAGTAGGTAACTTTTAACAAATTATTATTAATGTTATTTCTACCAATTAGTCGTATATGTCATGCTGTTTTTTTTTTTCTTTATAAAAAATATATAACGAAATTTTTAGCATCTTAATATGTGTCTCCGTGTACATAAACGATTAAAAAAATAAACATCACACTGTAAATATCGATATAAAAAATAAAAGAGCAAGTGAGACAAAGCAACCCCTCCCGTCGCACGTTAAAAAATCCTTTTCAGTCGCCTAGTGTGAGAATGACACGTTTGGGGCGAGCAATCAGGTGTGCCGAAGGGTTAAAGTTAAATAAAGAGATTTCGATAAACCCCCGTGTTTTATGTGCGCTGGTCTTCAGCTTACACTGTGTGGATTTAATTTGAGGTCACTTATTTTCTATTAGATGTTATTGTAGAAATCCTTCGTAACCTTATTTGAATGACAAAGTCTTTTTACAATTTTTTTCAAGAGGAGTATTGTAGCCGTAAATCTTTTAATGTATATAAACTAGCTGCGCCCCGGGCTCCCGTGGGAATTTCGGGATAAATAGGTACCCTATGTGTTATTCCAGGTTATATTCAACCCGTGTATAAAAATTTCATAAAAATCCGTAACAGACATGCACATACACATCCTCACAAACTTACGCATTAATAATAATAATAAGCTCAGTTCTATCCTTAGTTTCTATTTCGTGCTAATAGACGCAAAATCGAGTCTGTTCCGGACACTTCCGGACAGTTATTACAGGCGTTTGGACAACCGCAGCTGAGCTCAGTTAACCATTAGGCATTTATATTGTCTGTGGGTTAATCTAAAATATATTTATAATTATAATATATATAATTGAAATAAAAACAACGTACAAGTTGTGTCGTATAGGGAGGTGAAATCTATGGCAGGAAACAGAGTAGGATGGAAAATACTCCATGGACAAGAAGCTCGTTCTAATTATTATGATATTTATTGATTATATAATTTATTGACGATGATGTACGTTTACCAGTTTCTTGACTTTTCTACACTACATACACTAAAATTATAAGATGTGTTTGTAAGCTGTGAGTGAGAGAAAATCTTTAGAACTACCCTAAATTATCGAATTCCTTTCGCCATTAGGAAGCTACATTATTTTTGAGCGACATAGAATAAGTACACTTTATCTAAATATTCGCATTCGCACGAAGCTCTGTAATACTAGCGGGCCGTCCCAGCTTCGCTTGGGAAATACACTTAAACCTTCCTCAGGAATCACACTATCTATTAGTGAAAACCGTATGACCTACAGTAGTTTTTGACAGACAGACAGACCTTGCAGAGGACTTTTTTAATAATATATGCGATTTATGAACGGGCTAGCCTCTCAATTAAATGGCTGACTTAATCACAAGGCTGCGATATATACAATTGAAATATAATTTAGATTTTATCATATGGAATGAGAACATATTAATATACTTCGAGATCTTTATTCACACATAACGAAAGTAGAATTTTAAGAACGCTGCTTGCAGTCAACTACCTATATCGTTAACTTTAATCTGTGCAGAAAAACGCACGTAAAACGCACGCAAAGTACGCACGCCATTTAGTCTAAAGGTCAGCGGCACGCAGCTCAAAGTCAACGTCAAAGTTGACTGGTGCAACTCACCCTAAGATATTTAAACAAAACTCTTGCACGCCTTTCGATTCATAACCTTTCAAAGAATTGTTTTGATGAGTCCATAATAAATTCATGAACCCTATACATAATTCAGTCGAAAATCTTTGTTTGCAACAACTGGTTTACGAGTTCTCGACTAGCAAAGGACCTTCACTCGAGGCGTTGGATTATAAAAGTAATAAAAAGCTAGCAATGGGAGCAATTCTCGACGAACACGCTCGCCGTTTCTTTTGGCATTTTTTGAGTATTTTGTTTGGATTAGCAGAAAAGTTTTATCAAGCATCGTCAAATTTGACGCCCTCGCCGCCGCGACTTTGCGTTTTTCTGCGCACATTAAAGTTAAAGTCAAAGTTGATGGTGCAACCCAATCTAACAAAGTCAAAGTCAAGCATTTCTAAAATTAGACATATTTTCTTGTTAATAATAAATAATAATAATAAATAAATAAATAAATGAGGACAAACCACACATATTGAGCTAGCCCCAAAGTAAGTTCGAGACTTGTGTTATGGGATACTAACTCAACGATACTATATTTTATAACAAATACATATATAGATAAACATCCAAGACCGGGGCCAATCAGAAAAAGATCGTTTTCCATCATGACCCGACCGGGGATCGAACCCGGGACCTCTCGGTTCAGTGGCAAGAACTTTACCACTGCGCCACCGAGGTCGTCAAAAAATTAAAGTTGTTAAATTTTAAATCATTGCGAACAATGAAAGATGGTTGTCTCGTTTGTTTGTCTGTTTGTAGCAAACTCCTAAACGGTTTTAGGGATGCCCAGCAGGTGTAAACGGTGTCGGTTTCATTATGCAATTTAAATAAATGAATCTGTAGACAACCGCTAGTAAAATCTAAAATTATTCCACGAACTTTCTTATTGACGAATACATTCACAGTATAACAGGTAGCAAAAAAGTACTTCCAAAACTCCGTGAAAAGTGATATAATACATTTTTCGGCTCAAATCTTGCGGGAATATTGTAAGGGAAATCTGTACAATTTCGGGTATTACCCTCATTCCTTATCGGTCGATGGGGAAAAAATATATATAGTGCCATGGAATACACGCGCCTCGATTTTTCACGATAGCGTCATGTACAGAAATACTTCTTATTTAATATGTATGCTCATATTTTTTTTTTTCACTTGAATTCTAAAGCGAAAAAATCTTGTTATTCTGTCATTTGGTACCTATTTATTGTGTATAATATTTGATTTCTATACAATAAGTCAGTGCTCTTCCAAGAGACATCTTTTTTTATGTGAAAAATACGCATTTATACGTAATTGGTGTAATATATTACATATAAATGCATATGTGGCTGAGGGTTGTTGTCATTGCGTGGAATGAAACACACACACCAACATTCTTGGCACTATTCACGGAGTGGTTTGCCATTGCCTTCTCCATTTCACACACAAGTTAATGATCAACTAGTGTGCAGGTCTCCACACGATTTTCCTTCACCGGAAGCAGGTGGCGGTCTATGAAAACTATTATACATGAGTCAGATTAGTAAACAAATTCATGTGGCACGAGTGGATTCGAACCTGGGACCTTTCCATCCACAGGCTTTGTGGTTTTAACCATTACACGAAACGAACACGTCGATCACGAACTTTATAACAAGATAATGAAAACAAATTACAAAACAAATGAAAATAAATTAACAAACGAAAAACCAAATTATTTTGGACAACGAGACACATAACATACAATTCTAACTAATAATAAAATTACAAAACCAACAATATTTTAATTATTTTACCAAATCCACTAACCCAACTGACACCGACCGACAAATAGAACAGGAGATGCTTATCTCCTGTTCTATTTATCACATCACTAATTTTGCCCGACAGCAAAAAAAAAATGGAGTGTGGTCGATTAAAACCAAAACCTCAACACGAAACCTCCATTACCAAATGAGTGAAATACAGAGTTAATGGGTCCATAGACTACTAGAAGGTTCCGTAGCAAAATATAAAGGTAATGCTGAAAAACCTTTGAGATAAAAAAAACATTGAGATTTTAGCGAACTTGAAAAGAGGAAGTTATTAATTTGATCAGCTTTTCTAGCGGCATCAAGTAGTCTAATATCACTCTCCAGTTCTCCAACTATATCCACATCCAAAGATACCTCAACCCTATGCACTGTTTTGACGTAAAAGGAGCACAAACAATAAACAAACACACTTTCACATCGTATTCTAACTAATATTATAAATGCGAATGTTTCACGTATTATCTGCTCAATCAATCTTCTTTGCATGAAATTTTGCATACATATAGTTTGAAATACGGAGAAGGATATAGGGCTTTCAAAAATAATTGCTACCTTGGGAATTTCATGCGTGCGGAGCTGCGGGTAAAAACTAGTTTGTATATGGATGGAATCATCTCAATTTTCAACAACAAGTTCGATATCCAACTATCTAGTCTATCCTTCAAATCATGACATCAAGTGTGTTATTGCTAACACTGGTGTCAGATATTATTCAAATCCCCTAAAGGCATCTGACATGACTTTTACGACTACCCGCCAGTGGCAGGTAGTCGCATACACACTGATGAACTAAACTGTCAACCAGTGTGCAGGTTTTCTCACGATCTATGAAAACTACTATATATGAGTCAGATTGGTATACAAACTCATATGGCACGATTAGGATACGAACCTGAGACCTTTTTCATCCACAGGCGGGCGTCTTAACCATTACACCATCATCGCTTCAAATGACAAAGTTGGAGGTGTCCTACAGTTCACAGAAACACTCATCGAATGCACGTGTCACAGATTTTTTCTTTTTTTGGTTTCTAATAATCTAGATATGTTTGAATTGAAATAATCGGTAAATTCAGTTCTGCAGGTTAAGTAAGAACATATTTATTGAGATATAAAAAAAAATCTTTGCATACCTAAAAAAAAAAAATCACCGAATCATGCTTTGTGTTTATGTCTGAGGGTACACTAGTACAAGTCCTTATTTAAGTCCTAATTGGCAATAAAGCGATAAATAATTTCAGCTTTAATTACAAGAATATTATCAAGGGACGGAAGGCGACAGAGTGGCTTCCCGTCTTCTCTCCCAACCAAGCACTGAGATTCACACCACAGACATGTATGGAGATAGATAAGGCTTCTTCCAACTGTATAAGAAACAAGTGAGCCAATTTTTTAATTCCTACTCTCTCTCTCTCATTTGAGAATTTTCCCTGTTTCTTCCCCAGCCTTTGAGCGTAGGAGTCCAGGGACCGTATTCCTACATTTTCGTCTCCACTGCGTACGGTCGTCGGCAGCCCTAGTAGTCAAATCATTGGTACTTACTATGACGTTATCCAAGCGTTTAGTGATGATAATTGTATGCGTGCGGAACCGATTAAAACATATTTTTTACATCTCAATGGCACTTTTCAAATATTTCGCACGGATGGGGGAAAAGGCATGAAATCTCATATTTTTTTCGGCCCCCAAAGTAAGTAGTACTTACACTTAGGGCATCTATTTCGATGTATGTCCATCATTCACACGAATCAAATTAAAAATGAAAAGAAATCTGAATGAATTGAACATTTTGTACAACTACGTTTTTTACTTGATGATCTTTAGATGGGAGTTTTAGGATTCCATTTTCAAGAGATATTAAGTTCTTTTAAAAATGTCGCCAAAGAGATCTTATTGCATTCAACACGTGACAAAAATATCGTGTCCGTGCAGTAAAACACTGAGGAGTTCGCTCGGCGGAAACCAATCCTGGATGCACATACAAAATTGAGTGGCAAGACATAAACTACATAAAATTTATTATTTTATCTTCGTTTATAGTATGAAATACATTGCGTGATAAATAAAGCTTGTGAAAACAGACGTAAAAATACAGCAAACCACAGATTTTGATAAATCAAAATCAAAATCAAATCATTTATTCAGAAATTAGGCCTTCACAAGCACTTTTTCACGTCATATTCTAAATTAAATTATGTTTACCAAAGCTACAAACTACTAGCATTTCGGAACGACCACTGCTGAGAAGAAATGCCGAAAGAAACTCATTCAAACAGTGTTGGTCCCTATTATGCCAGAAAGGCTTACCATTTTTTAAATATAAATTTATGTATAATTTTTTATCAGTAATATAACATGTAAGTACACAAAAGGTATACTGAAACATATTATGATTGTGATCAAGTGCCGATGAAAGGAAAATATATATACTTAAGTATATATATATATATATATATATATATATATATATATATATATATGACCACACAGACCCTGGGCTTCGACGCTTTACAGCTGAGGAAGAAACAAAAAAAACGCTCAAATGAGATATATGAATTTGATTTCCTTTCGTTGATTGGAAGCCACGCAAACACTTTGGACCGCAAGCCTCTGGTGGTCTCTGATGAAGCATTGTTTCAATATGTGTCAAGTCAGCTGATCTTGAACCTGGAGTATAATGAATCGAGTAAGCATGATTAAGGTATTATTCCTCGAATACCTCTAATCAAAGTTAATAGGTGTTACGCAATTATTTTAGTTATGGTGAAATAGTACGGGCTAATAAAATAAAGTATAATACTAGTTGCGCCCCCGGGGAACTGCGAATTTCGGGATAAAAAGTGCCCTATATGTTATTCCAGGTTATATTCTACATGTGTACCAAATTTCATTACAATCGGTCCAGTACACACACACACACCACACACACACATCACACACACACACACACACACACAAAATGCGTAAAGAATGCGTAAAATGCTAAAACACCACCACAAGTTGTTCTATCAACAGAGATTACTTTTTTGACGTGGGAGCAAATTACTTCCAGCAATGCCAAATAATAATAATTAACTAGCGCCCCGTCTTCGCTCATGTAATAACATAATAAATTATACACCTATTCTTCATAGTCGTATTCCTCATGGCTGAAGGTCGTGGTCATTACGTGGAATGAAACACACACTAATCCATTTCACACACAAGTTAATAATCAACCCAAAACAGATTAACACAAGTAAAGGCCCGGAAAAAAAGCAATCTGAAAACCAACCGTTTACACTAACAGTGAAAAACATTTCCTTACCCGCGTAATGTGAAGTTACGCTGTCAGGACGGATGAGGGGCGTGGGTTTGATTCCAGAAAATCAATGGGTCCATTAGTGAAGATCTCCGACCATTTCCTTTGAGCGGCCAGGAGGCTAATGTGGGGGTTGCCCTCAAAAGATTGACCCTTGTAATACGATGCCCGATGACACAGAGTAAGTTACAGAGCTAACGTACAGAGCCTTCACAATTATCTATCAATTATATATCAAGTGTGCTATTGCTAACACTGGCGTCAGATTTTATTCAAGTCGCCTAAAGGCATCTGACATGACTTTTACGACTACTTAGCGCCATCTAGTGGCAAGTAGTCACATACACACTAGTGAACTAAACAGTCCACCACTGTGCAGGTTTCTTCACGATGTTTTCCTTCACCGGAAGCAAGTGGTGGCCTGTGAAAACTACTATATATGAGTCAGTTTGGTATACAAACTCATATGGCACGAGTAGGATACGAACCTGGGGCCTTTCGATCCCCAGGCGGGCGTCTAATACATTACACCACCACCGCTTCAAATGAAACTAAAATGTATCATCAAAAGTACTGTAACTTGACCAAATTCAGTGGAAATTCGACTTTATTACCACGGAATAGGCGTTAGACTATACTAGCGCTGACATCTCGCCGCATCGCGCTCATCACCAATTCTATAGAGAAAAAAAAAATAAATGGACAACACTCGACGACCTACACTAAGCAATGAGAATGTATCGCGGGTGCGATGGATTTGTACAAACATTATAATATATAGGTCATCAGTTAAAATATAATTAAAATAAACGATAATAACGGTCATACAAAATCAAATCGTAATTCGGAGCACGATTATTCATATTCCTTTGGCATCATCGTTAAGAATCGTATGAAAATGACCCCACATGGGGTTGGATGAAAATCATAGCTAATCTCCAGAGCTATGATGGTAAATACCCACTAAAGGATGGGATATTCGCTCGAATCATTTCATTGAACATTGCAAATAGTATTTTCTTTGATAAGTTGGAAAAATGGTTTTGCTTCAGATTTTAGTGGCTTTTCCTTGTCGACTAGAGTTGAATTATGACAATTTAGTATTTCATTTATTTGTAGAAACTTTTAATTTAGTAAATTATGTATTTAATAAAATCTGGCCAGGTAATTAATTGCTTCTGACTCCCTATATCGATTAACCTGAAATTAGGAAGAATTTAAAGTTTAGAGTTCAGATATCTGTTTCAAAAATCGAATTCCACGTTTGATTCAACCATGGATTTAGTAAGTACTTCGGAATAGCTACTAATTCCATGGATTCAACCGATTGAACCAATTTGTTTTCCGCGGCAGCCTTCATGTCCATGACATCACAAACTTCATGAGTATGCCGCCTTCACTGATATGTTTACACCAGCAAATTAGGTATGCAGGGAACAAATGTCTAGTTATTTCGATTGAAAGAAGAGAAAGAAGAAATTGAAAATTGTCTAGTTATGCCTGGTCTTGGCGGAAATGGCAAACCCAAGAACTCTGGTTTATGTTGTTAAGGATGGACAATGGTCTCACAACTAAGAATGCTTAAGGCTGTGGGGGTGAAAAATTAACAATCCCAATCCAATCCAAACCCCTATCCTGACACACAATGGCTGAGGAAAAACCCGAGAAAATGCTCAGATGAAAAATAAAGAGAGGTTTTCAACTTTTTGCGTAAAGCAACGATATTATCTGACGTTTAAATATCGGTTCAGCGGTCATTGCCCACTGGATGAGGCATATTTCTTTCGTTTATTGTTTTTGAACAATCTTGTGTCAGAATCTTTTTTCTTTGATTAATATCTGAACAACATCAAAACTTGTGACCGGCAAAAATGAAATCTTCAATCTCAACGTTTTACGAAAGAGATCTGTATTTTCTTATTCATCCACCAAAACTTATCTGTCACCTATCAATCCTTCTACCAGGTGGAGTTCCGTAACCTATGATTGATGTATCAATTATCCCATGATGTAAACCTAAAGTTGTTTTTTTCTAAATTGCACCTTTTACTTTTGAGTTAAGGTCCATATTGGTAGTGGTAAGAAGAGTTGAAGATTGTTGTGTATCGACGATGTGTCGCATACTTTATTATTGATTCGACAGATTTCGTCGCGGATTGACGGTCCGTGATAAATGAGCCACATTTGAACTACTAACGAGTGTTTCGTTTATATTAAGAAAGATTATGATTTTAGTAATATAAAAGAAATATGTTTTACCTACCTATACGACATGCATCTACTGTTTCAACTTCTTAGTCAGAGTCAGTCTCCTACTCCCTGTCTGGTGTTAATCAGTTACTTTCCTCTTAGCCATATCTTTTCGAAGAAATCTCAAAAAACTTTTGTTTAGCAATTTGAGATAATAACTGTGTTAATAAAATATTACCGCGCGTCCGTCACTCACACAATATAATTGACAGTAACAATCAAAATATTACTCCTAAATGATAAGAATGTGCTGTTAAATTTCGAACTCATTACTATCAAATATGTTGTACACTATTATTTATAACCTGCAATTCCATTTAGTAAGGAGTAAGGAGGCGACTCGTTTCCATCTAGTGACATAGAAATCATTCATAAGTGTCCGAGCAAATTTTGTTTATATACAATATGGACTTGTCTGCTTCTGATTAAAATACTTCAATAGATTTGTCTATTATAAATGTTTTTTTTTTTTATATTCTAGTTTCAATCGCCAAACTTGTGGAAAATATTTAAAAACAAGATAAAACAGTTGAAAATGTTAACGCAAACAGCGTTATGTCATTTATCACACCCATAAACAAGATAAGACGATTTATGACAATCGTAAAACGACCAACTACTTTAAAAACTCAGTTTATTCAAAGGTACTAAAAGGGCGGATCATCAAGTACTAAATTTTACGGCGCGAGCTTAACTCTGATAAAAAAAAAAGAATAAGTTGAAATGAGAAAAGTTTCATTCGGTTATGAAATGAAAAGATCACGGCTATCTCGCCGTACCATACTACTTTTGAGTTATGTTTGAGATCTGCGATTGTCTTGACGGGATTATTCTGTAACATTTCCGTTACATTATTACTACATAGTATAAAACAAAGTCGCTTCCCGTTGTCTGTCCCTATGTATGCTTAGATCTTTAAACGTAACAATTTTGATGCGGGGTTTTTTTATAGATAGACTGGTGTTCCTGGGAGCGGTGGTGGTGTAATGATTAAGACCCCCGCCTGTGGATCGAAAGGTCCCAGGTTCAAATCCTACTCGTGCCTCATGAGTTTGTATATGACATACGACATCGACATGAGTTGGTGACTAATATATAGTAGTTTACATTGACCACCAATTGTTTCCGGTGAAGGAAAACATCGTGAGGAAACCTGTTGATATTAACTTGCGTGTGAAATGGAGAAGGCAATGACAAACCACTCCATTATTAATGCCAAGAAAGTTGTTGTGTGTGTTTCATTTCATGTAACAACAACGACCCTCAGCCATGAGGAATACGACTATGAAGAAGAAGTGGTTCCTGAGGAAGGTTTATATGTATAATTTACTATGGTTTAACCCGAGTGAAGCCGGAACGGGAAGCTAGTTGAATTATATTTGATAGCCCAATGCCCAATTATTTTCTGTTTATCTTTTGATGTACATTTAACCGCATATCAAGTTACTACGCACGGCATCTAAACTGCGGTAACAACGGCAATTTTCAATGAATTTGGTATACTGATAAACGGACGACCGTACACGTAACTTGTACTTCTTCATACTACAATTAGTATATGAATAACTGTTCTTTATACTTAAAATACGAATCTGCCAATAAATTATTTTAAAATACGACTGGAAACAGCAGAAATTAAAATTATCAGAAAATCTATTGGCATCTGATAAATTCTTTGAAATGACTATCAACTACCCGGGACTCGGGATTTAGGATGTTTTCAAATAATTGATGAGAACATACATTTTATTTTTCTCTCTCTCGCCGTCTCCATTTCATACACAAGTTACTAAATAATTAAAAGTATATACAATTATTTACTAACTAATATATGAAATGGAGACGGAAAAGAGATGTTATTTACATTATTTTAGTAATAATACCGACAAGACATTAAATAGAAAGGTCAAACATTTTTGTACTTAAAATCCGTTACCAGAATATGATCCCGTCAGAATTATAATGGTCGCCTTTGCATTACAAAATTAAAATTCGCTGAGCGGGACCCGCCAAGTTGCGTATAAAGGTCTCCTGCAATTTGCGGAGTCTAAAATCCTTTGCTTAATTACATTATCTTAGAGCTTTGCGTTAAGTGAGAACATTGTTTTTAATTACCACGGTAAAGTTTTACAGATACGATGTCCCGAAGAAGAATAATGTGCCGTTGTTGTTGTTTGTTCCTTGGCGTTTTATGACGCTCGGACATTGAATTCTTTGCCAATTTTATTTTCAGTCGTTAAATTAAGTAGCAGCGTAATGAAATTATTTTCGTGAGATTCCAGTTTCATTTAGTTTTATCCCTTTCTGTCGCCATGGCAAATTTTCAAAAAACAGTTGTGAAAAAGGAATTTTTATTTTTTCTAGTTGCAAATTTAGTTCTTTAGTTTTTACTTACGTCATCTATATTATATAAAACTTTTGCGTTACTTTGTGAGTGAGTGACTGACAAAATACTGGGCGTAGAAAGCTGAAATTTGGTGTGTAGTTTCCTAAGATAGTGTAGGGGAGCACTTCGAAGGGATTTCCTGAAATTCCCACTTTTTACTCACATACGATGTTCTGGACAAAAGCTAGTAACATATATAATTTTCAAATGGTTTAATCCTATATACTTCATTACGGCTGCAGTAGTCACTCGAGAAAAACCTGATCTTTTTAAGAACCTCTTTGTAAGTCAAGCTAGAGTCTTGACTTGACCCTCGTTAGAACACAAATGAACCTTTCCTTTTGCTCTGGTTGCAAACACCTCACTAATTTACTTCCCTGATCACAGTTGGATTGTCTGTGTATTACTTTGTATGAAATAAATTGTGTTCATATTAAGACTGGCTTTTGACAATGGTTCTGCTCACAAAAATTTCCACGAAGTAGTACTTTTTCATGGTATCCTGTAGGGCTTTCTTCCGTATATCTATGCAAAATTTCAATTGACGTACAAACTTTAATTTTTATATCGTTTTGCTAGGATCAGAGTTGGTATTATTAGGCCACAATGCATGTATGAGAAAATTGATTTTTTTGATCAACTTTTTGTAGGCTCCTACACTTTGACAACTGAAAACATACGCAGCACGTTTTCGTTCTGAAGAATGCGTCGCGAAAGGGAACTGGTCAGCTCGATCTTTTATTATTTATTAAAAGTTTTTTTGTTTGGTTAATTATACATATATATATATATATATATATATATATATATATATATATATATATATATTATACCTTTTGACCATGTACTTTATTGTGTACTTACATGTTATATTACTGATAAAAAATTATACATAAATTTATATTTGGTAATTGGTAAGCCCTTCTGGCATAATAGGGACCAACACTGTTTGAATGAGTTTCTTTCGGCATTTCTTTTCAGCAGTGGTCGTTCCGAAATGCTGGTAGTTTGTAGCTTTGGTAAACATAATTTAATTTAGAATATGACGTGAAAAAGTGCCTGTGAAGGCCTAATTTCTGAATAAATGATTTGATTTTGATTTTGATTTTGATTTTTGAATTGGCAGCAGTCAATGTTGTTTAGATTTTCAAATTTAAACAACATTGCCTTCCACTAGTCAACGCTTACCATTGCTTTGAGATCATTAAAGTCACATGACCATATTAACTTCATCATCATGACTCAAGCTGTATGACAAAAAATATATCTTCATTCATTATCAGGATTTTTTATTTTTTTAATATTGTTACCTTATATTATTCTGTTTTTTAGTCCTTATATTGCTTCTATTCTTGCGTTTATTTTCTCTACAATGAGAGTTTTAGAACTTACAGTCATGACAAGTGGCTTTAGCAGAAACATTGAATTTTTAACCGCGTCTCGAGTCTTGGCGAATATTCTTAGGGCCACGTCTGCACGTTTGCGAACGTGACTCCATCACAGTTAGGACGAGTTCACACTTGTGGAAATCTCATGTGACGTTTGTCCGATCAGCTATTTGGAAATCCTTATCATTGGACATATAGAAACGCAGACCTGCCATTAAAATGCTGATAATAGAAGAAAAAGTTGGAAAACAATTCGTGGGCTACACCGCGCTCAGTTTACACTTCACTTTACGTTCTTTGTCAGCCTTAATTGTTAGACCAATGAGACGTAGGTTACGTTCCAGTGGTCTAACTGAAACGTATCCTCATTTACAATATCAACCCAGCAATATTCATCAAATGCCTTCTGATGACTGAATTGGATCTGACATCAATAAAATTTTCGAACATTTCCAAACTGCGATCAATAGACTTTTTTGTTGCCAAAGAACCGTTCAATGTACATACATCTTTAGAAAGTCTTGCATCCAGAATTACAGATGCTCCGGAGTCGGGAGCGCCGCGTGAATCGCGCAAATTCCCGCGCTTACAAATTGTACATCTCAATCAGAGCCCATTCACGGTACAGGTGACGTATTCTATGCAAAACTACACGTTGTAGCGTTCCACAAGCCGGGTCAGCCGTGTTCCATTTGTTTTAATTGACCACTTTTGTGATGGCAAATTCGAAATTTGAAAGTTTGTGTGCCAGAATTTTTTCTTTGTTTTTCCTGGCTGATCTATGTTGCGCTCCCGTCGAGTTTTCCTTTTAGCCTATTTGTATTTTACGGTACCTACAAATTTTTACACCGTAAATTTAAATTGTCCACCTTAGTAAATCTGGGGGCACGGCAGTGCGCCTGCAAGTCGAGCAAAAAAAAGGCACGGCCGTATCATCCTTTTCTCGAAGCAATTCAGGCCAATTTTGAACCCCAATAACTTCGTTGTGGATAAAACAGGAAGCCTGTATTTTCAGTAAATAAGTTGGTATTGTAAAAACACTGTAAATTTCAAATTTCATTCAATTTGAACCAGTAGTAAAAGAATTTTAACTTGTTAAAGTTTCTTGATTTTGTAAGGCTTCAAATTTAGAATACAATTAGTGTTTAGTGTCTAAATCAAGGGAAAACCAAAAAAAATTTAGAATTTCGGATCAGTTTTCTAGATATACCAACTGCATTAATAATCCCGTATAAATATAGGACATTACAAAGTTACATTTGCAGTTCATGAATCATTGTACCTGTATAATGGAAAAGATTTTTAATATTCATATGATAATAACTTGCGTAATAACTTAAGACAGAAGGTCCCTTAAGTAGGGACTAAATAAATTAATCGACTTGTTAACCAGGATCTCACAACTTTTTACGGCTTTTGAGCTACGAGACTTGGGTTTTTTACAGCATGTTTTTGATGGCATTTGTATTTTTATGTATACTAAGTTGTGTCATATATTAACTATATATATATATATATATATATATATATATATATATATATATATATATATATATATATATATATATATATATATGCATAAAACGTAGTAAAAATGTAAAAATGAATCTTATCTCTGATCAACTGATCAGTAAGATTAATTTTTTACTAATTTTTTTTATTAATCTTACTGATCAGTAATTCCTTATCCTTACATATTATAAAACAAAGTCCTGTGCCGCGTCTGCCTATCTGTCTGTTTGCGATAAACTCAAAAACGACTGCACGGATTTTCTTACGGTTTTCATCAATAGATAGTGTGGTGTTAAGGAAGGGTTAGGTGTTATATGTTTTTACCCGAGCGAAGTCGGAACGGGCAGCTAGTTAAACATACAACCGTATTCGATATTATCATACCTAAATCAAATATAAAATCGTATTCGGTATTGTATTTTATTTCAGATTATTTTGATATAAATTCGCTAATGTAAAGTTTGCAACACACCACCCGCTGAGCTTAAGGCTTTTCTCACACCATACCACTTATAAGATGTGTGTATTAATAATCATGTACAAAGAAGCATATAGTCATCATCTAACTTAATTATTTACTTACAAATACGTATATACACTAGCGGCTCGCCCCGGTTTAGCTCGGGCTTAAACCATAATACAAAGTAGCCTATGTCACTCCTGAAGGTTTCGCCTATCTCTGTACCAAATTTCACCAACATCAATCTAATAGTTTTTGAGTTTATTCAATACAAATCATTCCTCTGTATCATATTAGTATGGATTAAAAGAGTCATTAGCTTAATATTCTTCAGTACAAATCATTACTCTGTATAATATTAGTATGGATTTATAAAAGTCATTAACTTAAATTCAGAATAGTACATATATACATATAGGAACTGTTTGCATATTTGCTTACCTTATCTCATAATCTGAATCTTATAAAGGGTCTAGGCAAGAGGGGCATATCGTGGTCTATAACGTGAGACATTGTCCAGACGAGCACTGGCTCATCTGGACAATGTCAGGCAACCCTGCGAAAATAATCCTATTCTATTGTGAATATTATTGCACTTTGTATCCTAGTGAGATGTGAACCAAATAGAATGCAAACGACGGTTGTACGTATCGCGTCACGTCGGGCACATATTAATTTCAGCTTCATTTCAATATCAACAGGAGTCAAACGCTGCATGTGACGTGACGCGAGCGATTTTTAGTGGCTAAGTGACAAGCTTAGATAATTGTTTTACTACCAAGACTTGCCTGATATAGCTTGTAGTTACCGTTGCCTATGTACGCTACACCAGGGTTGTCACAGGTGACGCTAACTTTGTCCAAGGCCTTTTACTACAATATCCTATAATTGCAACGTAATAAAGATTTATTTTATTTCACAAAAAGGAAAACTGGTTAAATTTGACTTAGATAATATTTATGATTGTACATGTCTCTCTCTCATCTTTACATTTGAGCCAATGAATAACATCGTGAAGCTCAGAGTCAGAATAAAAAATAAAAACAGTGGCCCTCAGCTGTCAAGGCTACGTGAGTCGTCTCGTACGGTCAACAGCACAACAACCTAGCCAAATTAACTGCAAACTCGGCTCTATTACCGCGCCATAGATGTTCATGCAGGATAACCTGATGTGCTGTTGACTGTACGACATACACGGCAGGATATAGAGTGGTCATGTTCTAATTTCAAACCATACGCCTTTGATTCCTCCATTTATTAATTTCCGTCAATATAATAGGTATGTTTGTAAAAATTAAAGTATGTAAAATACTGAAAATCGCTTCAGCTTATGACTTGGGACAACAGTGCTTTGACAGGTAGCTGTGTCTTGTACAGGTGCCGTCAATAATTTTATGCATGAAATTTGCTTCACGCGAGGTGTGTTTAGTCTAAGAGGCAGGGTAAATTTGCCATGTTCGAAATATACATCGATGTTTTCATTTAGTATCTACTAGCTTTTGTCAGCGACTTCGCCCGCGGACATTTTATGCTTTGCTCATAACTTATTATTGCCGATGACCCGGGCTCTAAGCAAACATATCGCGATAAAATTTAGATTTTAAATTAGACCATCCGTTATGCAACTGTGAAAACCACATCAAATTCCAACCAGTAGTTTTTACGTTTTACGCGAACAAACATAGCCCACTTACAGTTTTATTATATGTATAGATATAGATTCATTTAATATCAAAATGTATTATGGATTTGTTTTATTTAATGATTTGAAACGAGGTTTTCTTTCAAATGTTAAATTTTTTTTTATGATTTTCTTACTTAGAGAGGAATAGAAAATGACAATTACCTTAGCCCGTTGTAATTTTGAATAGTTTTGAATATTTTCTAATAAAATTGTATTTAAAAGTAACTAATATTCAATATAGAACTGAAAGTTTTTTTTTTTCGAATTACGAAATATTTTCTTGTACTCATAAAAAAATTAGACAAAATATACTTGAGCTCGTATGGAGTTGAAAATGCCGATTTCAATAAAGTCATTCTTTTATTTAAACTTTAAACTTAAACGTTATAACCGAATTTCGTATGCGTTTTAAATGTAAATCGTGTTTAGTATAGTTTGGTCGGTTCCGGGATGGAGACGGAGCGGCGATGAATACTAATTCTAGGACCCTACACACGTGTATACCATTAGTCCTAAGGTGGTACAAGTTACTAACTTTCGTTCAGAAATGTCAGTAGTTTGTAGCTTTTGTGAAATTACTATAGGTATATAAAATTTGGCGTTCTAAAAAATTTTTTAATTAATGCTGGAACATACCTTTTTCGCTCAGATATTACTCAATCGTGACGTCACGTTAGAGTATCATTTAGTTAGGAGTTTTTGGACGAATCTAAAAATGTTATTTTACTTTTGTCATATCTTTGGAAATATTTTCATTATGATCACAGTTATAATCACAAAATATCACAGATATCTGCTTTGAAATAAACACTAATACATTCATAAATTACAACATAAAAGAAGCTTGTAGTTACAACTTTATTCTAAACATATTTGCGAGAACGTAGACATACATATTGTGAACAATATTATCATTATTAGAGGTTCATTGTCATGACTACAGTAAAGTAACCGTTGTTGAAAATATTTGTGTACACAGGTAAAAGCATTGACCCGCTTCCGCTTATGAATTACGCCACAACCAAGCCATATTGTATTAGCATGATTGCCCAGTTATTAGCATTTATTTAGGTTCGGCTTGCTACGGGAAATGGGATGAATATTCTATTGATATTTGCAAACTAAATACCTATCCAACGTTTTCATAACAACAGAGAGTTCAACGAGTCACTCTAAGAGATTTCTCTCGTTCTTCAGAAAATCTTACCTGCCAGTAGTGTTTCGTATAAGTATTCTAATTATAAAAAAGTTAAAAAAACAAATTGCTTCGAGAGGAACTAAAACATTTTTTTTTTATAATTAGAATATATACGAAGCACTGCTACTCTGACAGATAATATTTTTTAAAAGAATGTTTTCACTAAATTAAAGGAAATACACACCCGTCTAAAGCTTTAGTCAATTCTTGCCATTCCTATAAGTCAAAACGACCCTTTATATTGGATTCGCATCCGGATATTGAAAAATGACAGTTATGGAGCAGTGGAAATCAAACGCCTTTTAAGTTTGTTGATACGCGTAATAAAATTTTGGCAAGGAAATGGGCGTGAGTATAATCCCATTAAATCCACAGCTATGGTCCCATATTTTATAAAATTATAAAAAAATATTCTTGTTGTTTTATTTTCATTTCTACAAAAAAAAAAGGATTTGCACTCTGATTTAGCCAACGCGTTATAATTTTTATTCAACTCCTAAAGTACTGTCTAAAATACTATAAATTTCCGAATTAAATATAGGCATTTTTGAATAATATTCCATCAAGTATTGCAATTTTTTCATCAAAAGCGCATATTTAAACACCACGTATTTTTTTTTTATTTTATTAAATAGTCACTTCAACGAAACAATATACATAGTAATATTTAGATAGGCGTGAAAATCCCCCAAAAAATCACAACTAAATGTGACAAATGAAGTAGCTTTAGGAAAAAACCGGCGCGAAAAATGATGGAATGGCAACTAGGAAGAGCCAAAGAGAATGTGTATTGGAATAGATTCGTCTTCCTTATTATGATTGGCGTAAGTAATCGGACGAGGGTTCGGAATGCTTCCGAATATTTCCGAAGTCATGTCCGACCTGTGATGGATTGGTGAAACGTAATGGGGAGTTAATGCTGTAAAACATTGGTTTATTTATTCGGAACGAAATGCCAGTGGCAGAAGGAAATATCTCGTTATTCTCTATGGTTTGTTCCTATTTTATGACTTTTATGAGAACAATACTTCAAAATCATTCATTCAGAAGTTAGGCCTTCACAGGCACTTTCCACTTGACCAAAGCAAAAAAAAAACATGTAAATTGAAATGTGTCCGATGCCTAAGCATTGAAGATTCACTACCACGTATCAGACAACTTTGACGTAAACTTTAACTTGCGCGTCGCATGCGTTTAGACAAAATGGCGTACTTTGCGTTCTCAAAGTTGATTGGAGAAATTCACCCATAATATTATCCCAAATTGAAAATACTTAGCTGTCAAATATTTGTAATAATCAGTTTTAAGATCTTTCTTAATATTAAATACAGTCCGACGGGGTGCAATCAAGGGGAACAAAGAGTGCGGAACGAATGGTTCACTCCCAACATTCCAAATTTGAAATAAGTATGGGACGTTGAGTGCTCATAGAAATAGCCACGTCAATTTGCGATCATTATGAAATGTCTTGTCATTATTTAGACAGAAGAAAATGCCAAAATCAAGTTCAACGTTCATTTTAACCTTTGAAAATGGGAATGTTTTATTGTCATATCAGCCCGCGGTTAGCGCAAAAAATAAACCTTAAAATTTGTAGAATCAGCTTTCAATTTACAACTACCCTTAAGTCAACCCTTCTTGGGAATGCTATTGTTACCTATCAGCTACCAAATCTAGTATTCTTTAACATCCAAGTGAAGATATGGAGTTCGATACTAGCGCAGAACTACACGCCGCTAAAATAGATAGTCATACAAAACAGAATAACCTGACGTGTTCCCTTCACTCAACTCGATATTCAATCAGTCCAGAATTCTTCCAGATGATTGACCTCCCGCCATAACGCGAGATTGCACGTCACGCCGCCACTCGTGTCACACTGCTGACTGATGTTTGAGGTTACCCATGCCTGTAGTTTGATGTTTGAAAAAAAATCCAATTTCTTTGGCAATTTGGTATTGGTAGAAAAATCGTAGGTGTTTTAGACATGGATTTAATAAGTACTTCGTACGGAATACCTACTAACACCATAGTTTTAGATTGACAAATGTATGGCGATGAAATTTCTGATATTCACTAGCACTTAATTGCTTTTTATGTACTTGATTTGTAACTATGTGGTTATATTTGATTCTTTTTAAAAAAACTAGACTTTGCCATATTGATGAAGAGAGCTATGGAACGACCACGTCTTTGTGCAGTATAATTAAATATTCGTATATATTAGGACAAATCACACAGATTGTGCTAGCCCCAAAGTAAGTTCGAGAGTAGTGTTATGGGATACTAACTCAACGATACCATATTTTATAACAAATACATATATAGATAAACATCCAAGACCCGGGCCAATCAGAAAAAGATCATTTTCCATCATGACCGGGGCTCGAACCTGGGACCTCTCGGTTCAGTGGCAAGAACCTTACCACTGCGCCACCGAAATAGTAACTATTTGTAACACTCGAGATTCATTCAAAATATAACGAAAAATAACAGTTGATGTTTAGTATGTTTAGTAGTGAGATAAATTGTGTACGATCACTAAGATCCACAGATCATCACTGTGGAATCAAACTGCGACTATATTCCCGATCCTATTCGACATCTTCTTCATAGTAGTACTCCACATGGCTGAGGGTCGTGGTTGTCAAGTGTAATGAAACACACACAACAACTTTCTTGGCATTATCAATGGAGTGGTTTGCCATTGCCTTCTCCATTTCACACACAAGTTAACAAGAATCAACCAGTGTGCAGGTTTCCTCACGATGTTCTCCTTCACCGGAAGCAAGTGGTGGTGGTCGATGAAAACTACTATACAGGAGTCAGATTGGCATACAAACTCATGTGGCACGAGTAGGATTCGAACCCGGGTCACATTACAAAATGACAATACTAGAAAATATTATCTTTCAAACAATAAATTTATCAATTTTTGATAGATACGGAAAGTTGTTCAAACTACTTTAAACACAGCTTTTTTGGGAGACGAAAATCTTTTCCCTAACTCGACAGCTGAAATGGCAGTCGCCACTAAAACTCAACTTGTTTCAACAACAAAGTAACTTTGAATATTCCAAGCAAGTTATTTTCAGTGTAAAGTTAAAGAGAGACCCACCGTCTCGGACTGAAATCCTACAATTTAATACTCCACATTTATGTCTTAATTAATTCCTTTTTGCCACGTCACAAGTTACAAGTGCTGAATTGAATTTCATTTCCTTTGGCGGAACGTCAAACAATTTCTGCGCTTTTTAGGGTTCTGTATGCCAAAACTCTCTGCAGTGGTGGTTCAGTGATTAAGACCGTCCGCCTGTGATCGAAAGGTATCTCCGGTTCGAATCCTACTTGTGCCACATCAGTTTGTATGCCAATATGACTCTTGTTTAGTTATGGTGGTTTTCATAAACCAAAAAATGCTTTCAAAGGAAAACATCGTGAGGAAACCTGCACTATAGTTGATAATTTAACACCTAATATGAAATGGATAAGGCAATGGAAAACCACTCCAACGCCTGCCAAGATAGTCGTTGTGTGTGTTTCACTCCACTTAATGACCATGTCCCTCAGATAAGGAAGGAAGGTATCTCAAAAATTAAAACCCCTTATAGCATCACTTTGTTGTCCATCTGTCCATATATCTATCGAGATGAAACCTTTTATGTCATGAACGAGTATAAGTATGTAACTGTAATTTTATATCAAATAATTGCGTTGAGTTTATAAAAATTGAACTTTAAAGTTAACAAGATCAAAAGATATGATAATTTTTGGCGCATATTTTGCAATTTAGCTCTTAAGTTTAGTACTTAAATGTAAAAGATACTCCCTGTTAACTAACATACATGAAATCAGAAGACAGGACCACGATAATAAAAAATCCGAAAACTTGAAGTAAGTAAATAAATAAATAGCACTAAAAATTACAGAACCCTTAGTACCTACGCGGGACCAATTCGCACTTGACCGGTTTAAAACGCATTTAATTAAAAATCTAGCTAATTGCTAGTCGGAAAACCGTTGAAGATTCTGTCTGTATCTATACCTTTGCTTTTATTACATAATATTAATATGAAATTATTTTAAAAAACCTAGAAGAAAAAGTTAAGCATTAAACACAATTCGTATCGGAGAATTCTGTGATGTGAGTTATTAAAAATGTTGAACAAGTTTATCATACTTGATATTTAAATTATAGTATGTTAGTGAAACATAATTGACTTCCAGTCTTGAAATTAGTTTAATGCATATTTACAAAGTTTTGATGCGCTCAATAATTAACTTGCAGCATTTGCATATCCATTGAGAAAGTTCCAGACGCTGCCGTGCTGAGCAAATTGCACTATTTCCTAATTAACGTTTTAAATGCCTAATTAAAAAAAAAAACAAAAAAGCAAGATATTTTTTATATCTTTGTTTTCGGTACAGAATGTGTGATTAATTGTTGTACTTTAAGTAAAATAATTGTTTGTAATGTCATTTTTACAAGCTTCTACTTAATGGCACCCAGGGATAGACGTGGGAAATTCCTCAACGGTTTACTGCACCGATATATTTTTTTTTTGTCACACATAGAATGCAATAAGATCTCTCGGACAACAATAAAAGCTTGTGTCAAAAATGTTATTTTGATGTCGTCAAGTATGCGTGCATGGATTTAATAAGTACTTCGTTGTACGTAGTACTAATTCCATGCATGCGTGCCAATGGTCTGATAACTAGGGATGCCAACGGCAAAACTATAAAAACGGACCCTGGGCTCCGACGCTCAACGGCTGAGGAAGAAACCGGGAATAGGCTCAGATGAGATGGATGCTATATATTTTAAATTCTTATAAAAGCCCCCACCAACTACGTGATGATATAGTTGGTAATGTGATTAAGAAGACACATTACAGAAATAGAGATATTTGCAAAGGTAATGAGCAAATACATTTAAAGGCATTACTTATTGTGGTTAGGACAGTGTGCCGATCTTAACTCTCTTTGTTTTAGATCTATTTTTGTTTGTTTACCTGTGTAATGTGGTATTTCAGTTTACTTGCAAGAAATGGAAGATTTTCAATTTCAAGCCTATTATGAATTTTATTTTAGATATATTAAAATACAACAATATTATTACAGATGATTTTATTGATCACTTTTATACACAAGCCTTACATCAACAGATCGGGTGTTGTGATATAATATAAATTAAGTTAGATACAATTAAATTTATAAATACAGTCAAATCGAAACAGCAAAAAAATATGTTAATAAACACATAATCTTGAAATATATACATGCGTTCAAATGACAAGTTTTTGCATGATCTGTAGAATATGTGGTTAAATAAAAATTGAAGTCTTCTCAGGCTTTTAAAATAAGGATATGTGTTTTTAACTAAAATATATGCGTTAACCTACAATTTGACTTCTCTATATGACCTTTAGATATGATAAGATCCATCTGTCTCTTCTACTTTAACATTATTTATTTCGTGTAATTAAGTGTTATAAAATTATCTCTTCCCTTCTCATTCTGGACGAATACACGCATTTCATCACCTCCGGACCTTTTATTGCAACAGCCCTATTTAATTACAGTTCTATTAATATTTTCATCCATTAACATTAGTTAAAAATATTTTCCGATTTCAAACGATTTTTAAGCTGAAACCTTCTCTATATTTTTGGCACAGCCCTCTAAATTATACCAATTTAATCAGCTAACTCGATCGAAATTTGATCCCCAGAAGCCAAACGATTATATGTCTTCAATAACTCAGATCCAACACGATTCAAGGAAAACGATTCCATTCCTAAAAACATAAGGAAACTACACATAAATGAAAATTGCCGAGCTGTCCCGCCCCAAACCATGATCAAACTAAATAAAGACTGAACTTTATGAAGAAGGTAATAAGGATGGAGATGATAGCAAAGATAAGTTAGTTGGAGTATTTACCGAAGCGCCTTGTTTTCAAGTTGCAAATTGATTGAAACACCGACATCTGATAATTGCTAATAGTTTTCTTGTTAGTGTTGGAAGTGGAAAGTTCAGACAGCTTGATTTCTTTGCGAGTTCCAATGTCTTTGAAGAATTAAGTGGTTGTTTGCGATTATTTCCTGTTTCCGCTTACGCTCTATCTGTCGATGTTTTGTTCTTGATGAATTTCCGTTGGGCCTTTTATTGGTAAGTTTTTTTGTTCATGTTTTTCGCTGTATCATAAATAAGTGATGAGCGAGTTGTTTGCCAAATAAAGATGAGTGAAGAAATGGCAGGCTTGAGGAAAATGCGGTGAAACAAAGAATGTGAATTTATCATTTATTTTTTCGATTTCAGCAATTTTTTTAGTAGATTCGGATAGTATTTTGATTATTTTCACGTCAGTGTACTTTAAAGGAAAAGTGAATATTGTAGAAAAGAAGAACTGAAGATCTACCAAAATACAAGTTTCAAACCCGGAGCCATCAACGCTGTAAAAATTCTCATATAGAAAGTACCCTATGGGTTATCCCACAATGAACCTATATTAATCCAAATCAGTCCAGTAGATTTTCCGTGATGAGTCACAAACTCACTCACACTGACACATATTAAGCCTCCATTTATAATTTTAGTAGTATTAACAGCGCATCATCCTCCAATACCATACTAAAATGAACAATTAAAAGTCCTTATGTTGGCTATACATTTTGCGAATACGGCATACATTGCTGGGTTTTCATTGCGGTAAATAAAAGCTCTCACACAAACTACGCAATGTTTTGTCTGTCCGCGTTTGGTGATCGTGTCTGTCATTACATAATGGTAAATAAATTCTGTGCTTCATAGCCTTAATCGAATTTTGAATTACAGAATGGAATATTAATAAAACATTTCGATTGTTGCGTATTAAAATTAATTGTTGCCAATATATTTGTTTTGAACACAAAATTAAATGTTATTTTTTGCATACATTAAATTTAACGTTCATTTAGTAGTTTCTGTGTCGATAGCAGCGTGCTTATCCTTGTTTGTTATTCCAGCATTCACGGTGTTGTTCCAGAAAACACGATGTTTGTTATATGTTCAATTTTGATGTGTTTCTAAGATGAACAATAATAGGCAATAATAACTAACGACAAAATGGCGTACTTTGCGTTTTTCTGCGCAGGTTAAAGTTAACGTCAAAGTTCACGGTGCAACCCACTGTTTAGAAAAATTATCTTTATATTAGAAAAATAAATCTTCTTGTATATAGACATTAGAAGCTCGACTGGAAAATCTTCTGCCCCGTATTGGCTATGATCATTTATTGTTTATATTATATGCTTAAAAAAATAATAGCCTTTTAAAATGAAGTTCTTATCTAAGGAAGAAGAAAAGAATTGAAAGTAGTTTTATCGAAGACGAGTCGATTTTAAAATCGACAACACATTTGCAGTTCGGAAATGAGAAGCGGTCGATTGAGCGCACGGACTTTTGCAAATGCAATTTTAAAAATAGTTTCACTTTTTTACCAGTTGTAAGTGAAATCAGAAATCATTCAGTTGCTTACGATATTATGTTTAGGGTGGGTTGCAACGTGAACTTTTACGTTATATAATACTAGTATAACCCAACCAACCAGAAGCGAAGATCAAGGGTACTTTATCTCTGATCAAAGTTCCCTCATATATCTGATCATAGGCGCGATCACCGATTTTTGAATTGGTTTGTCTTCAAAAACTAGCCCTTCCTACTAATATCAGAAATGCGAAAGTGTGTGAGGATTGTATGTGTGTATGTTTGTTACTACTGGACCGATTGTTATGATACTTGGTACACGGGTAGAATATAAGTAGTAGCACAGCTAGTATATTAAACTGATATTTGAGATATATGTAAGACTAGGACTGCGCCCTAGGGCTTCGCTCCTGTGGGAAATTCGGGAGAAAAAATTGTGTATTAATAAATAGGCTGGGTTATATCGCGAAATTTTAACGGAAGCAAAGCATTGAAGCGCATTTATGTACAATGCAAATGCAAAATGTCATAAAAAGAAGAAATTTCCTTGTCGCGGCTGTATGAACGCGATATACTCAAAAACTACTACACGAATTTTTGAAATAGTTGTCACCAATAGACCGTGTGATTGTTTAGAAAAGTTTGAAATGTATAATTTGTTAATACTATATATTTAATAACTTATATATTTGTGATTTTACCCGAGCGAAGCCGGGACAGGCCGCTTGTTACTAATAAATTATTTACATAAACATTTCAAGCCAGCAGACTGAGTAAAATTCAAGAAAATTTATCCAAGAATTTTAAGAATCGTAGTTCAAGGTCGGGTTTGTTCATTAAATGTTGGAATTTGTTAATTTGTTCGTTGAACATCGAATACAAAGTAAGGTAAGCATTCTCTCAAGTTCGCATCGGAATGTCCGAATTTCAAGTTTCAAAGTAATGTCTATTCTGTATCCAATCGGATCCTTAGATCTGAATTGAGGAACTAAAATCGTATTCAAGAATTGATGCGGGTTTGCTATAAAGGGTGATTTCCTATACATTGTTATTATTTTTATCTGCTATATGCTCAGTCCATGGCACTGAATAACTTTTCGTATGGTAGAAACCTTGAAATCACGAAAACAAATCGACTGATCCATACATTTTCCACAAGTTAGGTATTTAATTTTGTATAGAACAGCTGATTTTTTTCTAAAAGTTGTTCAGAATCATGGACTGAGTATATAGACAAAATATTGTGTTATATCGTATTAAAAGTCATCTGTATACATCTCACCATCGAGTCGATTCGAAGTGAGACACAGCGAACCAATCACATTGCGGAGTGGTGGTCGTTGCGTCACAATGGCGCAATGTTATTGGTCCACTGTAGCTGAGATTCGGTAGTTATGGCGATAATTGGAAAGCTGGAGAGTGACATAGGCCTTGGCCGCGAATGGAGTCGCGGACAACAGCTAGTTAATTAAGAAAAGCTTCTAACTGCTCTAGATAGCTAATAAAAGTCAAATAAATATTTCATACTGTCAATAAATGGAGCTCAAGTTGTTAATTTCGTTCGTTCATTGCAGTACAGTATACAGCACGTCGAGTTGGCCTGCAAAAACTTCTATTCGGTGGTAATAAGGGCGATTTTGCTGTCAATTTGGTTAATGTGACTGTATATTCAACTGGAAAATTTAATTTTGCTGCACGAAGTTTTGTGCAGTGGTAATAGAGGTCATTTTGCAATGGATCTGAGTAGGTTGGTGTGCTATTGGTGCTATTGACTGTATAAGGTTTTGCTGTTTTATTTCGAGTCAGGATTGAGCAGTAGACTCTCAGATAAATTAGTTATTCTTCTGTTTGTAGACAAATTATTTTATAAATCGAGAGAAATTTCAACTGTCTCATTCATTTCATTCATGTCTTGAAAAATTAAACTTCATACAAAAAGTAAACCATACTAATTGAAGATTCTTCTGTAATTTTACGACCGGCCGCCTGTTTCAAGTGAACCCTCTTTGGGAATAGGTACCGTTGTTGATATATCTACGTGGGGTTTGATAGGATAATAATGTCTTTATAATCACTCATAACATCGCACCTACACGCGTAACATCATACAGCGCGCGCCTGGGATGCCTAGATAATTTGAAACTAATTCCTCTATTGCCTTCCTAATTAGCAAACACAAACTAGTGGGTTGCACCAGTCAACTTTGACGTTAACTTTAACCTGTGCATAAAAACGCAACGCAAGCCATTTTGTCTAAAGTTCGGTGGTGCGCAGGTTATAATCAACGTGAAAGTTGACTGGTGCAACCCGCTCTAAATCCGATTAATATAGACATTCAACCTGTAACCTGCAACTTACTACGCCTGTTCCACAGGGATTAGCAGGGTCTCATGGACCCCAAGGTACTTACGAACTAATTTTCAAGCTGGCATTAAGGTTAAACGATGTGTAACGCTGTATGTAAGCTGTATTAATGATATCATAAATTATATGCTACTCGCATGAGTAAACATGTGTTCGGTGCAAAACAGTTTTAAAGGAAATAAAAACGATTCTTCCTTTATTATCGAACTAGCTTTCGCCCGCGGCTTCGCCCGCGTGAGTTTCCCACGGGAACAGTAATTTTTCCGGTATGATAGGTCCTTCTCCATACTTTAAACTACATATATGCAAAATTTCAAGAAGATTGGTTGAGTAGATAGAGCGTGAAGAGGTAACAAACAAACAAACTTACTTTCGCATTTATAGTATTAGTTAGAATATGTTGTTTCTAACATTGGTGTTATATTTTAATTAGGTATATTTCATTCATTAATTTCATTTGTGATTTCATTTTTGTGACGTAAATCTTAATCGTCAAAAATATTCCATACTAGCTTTTGCCCGCGGCTTCGCCCGCGTGAATTTCATAGCAAAATCTCAGTATTTTTTTTATCGCATACTCTTGTAAGACTGGTAAACATATATGATTCAAATTCGCATTTTTTCTCATGCTTAGTTCAATTTTCTGTTTTCTGTATTTCCCGCTCCTACTCCCACTCCCAGTTTCTGCAACGCGTGCTGTCCCATTTTCTATATTATCAACTAACTTATATAAGAAACCGAAGCAACGGCTAAAATAATACATTGATATATTATGGAAATATATACGAAGCTTAGACTCCATATTAGCATATTCACACAAGAATCTGACGCGAAACGGTAAGGAATACGGCGCGATGTGGCAAACGTCGGTCTCGTCTCGACAATAGAAGTCTGGGAGATGCAACAAATCTAATGAACCAGTGACCAATTAGCAGAATAGACTTTTACTAAAAAAAAACGTTATTGTATGTGTGTTTAATAACCCTTTATAAACACAAAACACAAATCCCAACTAATATTATAAATGCAACAGTAAGTTTGTTTGTTTCTTACCTCTTCCCGTATTATCTACTAGACCGATTGTTATGAAAATTGGTACACTGGTAAAACTTGTCTGGAAAATTGGTACACTGGTAAAACCGGTAAAGTCTGACAATTTGTCAGAGAGATCTTATGTATTTTTTGAATGCATTCAATGTACGTTCGTACAGTCAACAAGGTAACTCTATGGCGCGGTAATAGCGACTAGTTTGCAATGAATTTGGGTAGGTTGATGGGCTGTTGACTGTACATTGCATGTAATTAATGTAATTTTTGACACATAAGCTTGTGTCAAAAATTAAATTTTTGTTCAAAATCTTTATTAACATGCAAATTGAAAGAGCTAAAAAATGAATTGGTTTGCGAATTCTATGTCATTTTTATTAGCATTTTTAGTAACCAGTTAATTAGATTAATTATACCTGGGTTGTGACTATTTTATATGCCAGTAGTTTGTAGCTTGTGAGAAATAACTATAAATATAAAGATTGACGAGAAAAAGTGCCTGTGAAGGTCTAATTTCTGAATAAATGATTTGAATTTGAATTTTTGAATTTTGAATTTTATCATTACTAACTATGAATTATAATATAATATGCTATGAATTATTCGACTTTGCTCGTCTATTTGTTCACACATCAACAATGATAGTACATTTCCCCGGCGTTTCTTACAGTGCCTGTTTTCAATGTGCATAGCTAATTACCACAGATCATCCTCTTAGCGGCATCCGACGAAATTAATACGCTTTACTCTTGTTACGGTTTGCTGTATGTCATGAGAGGTCGCGATTTTAGCAATAATAAATTAGATTTGGGATTAAAGCCCAAATCTCAACCTATATTGAAATGATTGGCTCATGAAAGAACCGAGAATGCGGTCAGATGAAAGATGTATCGATGATTGCTATAATATCTGCAGGTATATTTATGTAATAATAAAAAAATACATAGTCGTACGGTACAGCCCTACGTTGATTGAAGCCTAGATATCGAGAGCTAATTCATTATCTACTAAAGTATATTTTCTCAAAATATATAGGTATTTGATTGTCGTGTGGAATAGATTTAAAATCGATTAAAAGTTAAATAATTACACCGCTCGATAAGATTTACAGCGCCACATTCATGATTTCTGAAGGGCCTTTGGCCTTTGAGACCTCACAACCCAGATTGTAACCAAGAACATGCGAGGATAAGACAGAGATTCATATTTTCCAAAGCTGACAAAGCATGATATGAATGAATCTTGGAAAATCTACAATCAATTCAAAATACAAAATTGCTCGGAGCTCATTTCTTGGGTCAAACCATAATTCTACAGGATTAAGCGGCTCTATTAATATACGTATTGTACAGACCGAAGCGTCTTCCATTCGATTCAGTGTATTGTGCTTAATTTGAAACGTTCTGAATCATACTAATCTACATTAAATTGGATGCAGTCGATTCAAATGCACGCATAGTCATCTTGATATACAAACTCCTGCATTGTGTTTGACGCGTGCAATAACGGATTCTAATACGGTTATTACGGGCAGACGACATATCATATATCTGGCTAGAAAATAATCATACAAGAAAGTTATACTAAGGTTAGCCTTTATAATTTTGGCCCGACTTAGTTTTCAATGGTTACACCAATGTGAATCGTGCTTAATTTTGTCTAGATCTAGATTTAGTATAAGTCATCCTCAATTGCTCCACCATTTTAAGCATTATTGGTAGTCAGGTTATTGGCGCGCTTATTGTTTGACGCCATCGAGCCAGCACGTATTGACAATTGAACTTGGTGAAAGCTCCATAGCCACATTTGTTCAATCCAAAAGTTGATGTAGAGGTTTCTTACTGTCTCATCCTCGTGTTAGGTTTTCAGCTATGGCGACCCGAATCCCGGTTTCGGCATACATTGAGTTTAAATTTCGAAGATTCTACTCTGATTTTACAACCAGCTACTTAACTGAAGTCGACCTTCTTTGGCCATGCTGGAGCGGAACTTTTGATAATACTGGTCACAATGAAGTGTCATGTCTCTCACGCCGTCGAGGCTCTTAATCATTCAGTCAATGATCACAGTTTTCTAACACTGAATACAAATCCTAAGAAAACCCCAATAGCACACGAACTGGCCATACTTTATCTTCCACCCATAAAAATGGACGTACCAAACAACTATACGGCGTCTTACCAAATGAATGGTCTCCGGAGAGCTATAAATAAAGACCGCACACCACTGTAGATAAGCGAGGATCTATTGGGCTTATAAACCACTTGGTGGAGCGCTGCCCTTATGCCAGGATTTATGTTGCACCTGTGGGAACAATGCACTTTTAGTAGCTAAAGTTATGTTAGATTTTTTTTATAGGTTTACTTAAACCTAAGAAGCTTAGCTTACTTTACAGGCTTATTGAACCGGAGGTCGTCAATTCAAATTGTTTGCAGTTTGAATGAAAATAAAATATGTTTTCTAATTTCACGTTGTTGCTCGGAATTTTTGCATTGTCGATATAAATAACGCCTAGGTGGGACATTATATTCTTCTTCATAGTCGTATTCCTCATGGCTGTGGGTCGTGGTCAATACGTGGAATGAAACACACACAACAACTTTCTTGGCATTAGTAATGGAGTGGTTTGCAATTACCTTCTCCATTTCACACACAAGTTAATAAGAATCAACCAGTGTGCAGGTTTCCTCACGATGTTTTCCTTCACCGGAAGTAAGTGGTGATCGATGAAAACTACTATAAGTACATGATTCAGATTGGTATACAAACTCATGTTGGCACGAGTAGGATTCGAACCTGGGACCTTTCGATCCACAGGCGGGCGTCTTAAACTATACACCACCACCGCTTCACTATTAATATAAACATGACTAAATTTAACCAAAAATATGTCCTGTATTTGCAATAGGTCTTTGCAAGTTAAGTTAACATTGACAACGAGTATATATATTATATCGTTTACAAGTAGTAAACAATTTTTTAACTTGTAAAAACTTATTAAGTTTATAATATACACATGATTATGATCTCAAAACTTATTACAACACTAGAAGTAGTAAAAGCAGTTTTAAAACCAATCTTTTAAAATATTTAGTTAGATATAAGTACAATTTTTGTAGGTTTTAATAAAGCTTCAAAAACAGTGATGTCACGCTGCAAACTTAAGCTGTATTCTCTTGGGAGCCTTTAGTTTCGTCCCACTTCTAAAACACTCATTACACACCTATTGTACGACGAATGTGAAACACTTTCTATGTCAAAACGACGCGCCTGAAGCGTCTCCTTGGGACTTACTGCTATTTCTCTGAAAGAGGTAAAGTAGGGAACATGTAACTCCTATTTCTTTGTAGGAGGTAAAGTAGGAACCATGTTTAGCCTTGAGCTAACTGCAGATATGTGTTTAGTAGACGTATATATTCTTATCAGTTGTGTTCCCTTTGCAGCTTTTACACTTTTACATGAACTATGAACTTACTAGAGATAGGTATATTATGTAACTGTGAGCTAACGAAATAATATTCCACATTGATACAATAATGATAGCATTTATGGTTAAGAAATCCTTGATAATACCGGCCTTTTTCTTAAAAGTTTGCCAATACTCGACAAGGTTAATATTGTAAGTAATTGTGAATAGTGTGTTTAGTGCTCAGTAAACAATGAACAATATTTAATTTGATTCAATTGAAATCGATTTTCGTGATTTAAAATTTGGATGAAAAAAAGTTGTTGCATCACAATTCAATCAATCAATTCATCTGATTAACTGTATAACCAGTGTGTACAGATCGTGGAATTAGCAGGTACTACGTTGTACATATTATCTACTAATTCTATAGTACTGTTACGGGGTGGGTCAGGATTAGGTTTTTAAAAAAAACTAATTTTTGAAACTGAAAAGAAAATATACTTTCAGAATTACAAATTAATTAGATTAAAAACACAAGTCGCCGCAACGAATCTCAAGACCGCTCTGACATTCTAAGTATATGGAAAAAAGTGCGATATAATACGACGCACATCGCATTCTTTTTTACTATTTATTGTGAATGGTGACGGATGAAAGGCGACTGCTTGTTGCGGAGATGAGGATGCTTCGATGAATGTGTGGAGTGACAAGGATGGATAATATAAGGAACGAATATGTGAGAGGAAGTCTCAAGGTAACACCGATCGTAGGAACATTGGATAGTAATAGTAGTAAAATGGTCACGTTATGTGAAGGGAGGAAAATAATATTGTAAGAAAGGTTGTTGATTTGTAATTGAATGGGAAAAGAAATACGGACAGGCCGAAGAAGAAGTGGATTGAGTGCATTAGGCAGGATATGGCTAAAAAGGCATTAAAAGATCTGTTAACATCTGACAGGGAGAAGTGGAGGAGACTGATACGCTGTACCGACCACACATAAAGTGGGATAAGGGTAGGCTGATGATGATTTACTGTTAAATGGATTTTACTTTTTGTGTTTCAAGCTCAATGGCATGTTATTAGGTTTATTCAGTATGTCTATATCAAAGATATCTAACTAACAAATTATACAACTTTACCAACATCGCGAAAGAGCTTATTTGTTGGTACACGAAAATCTCTGGAATTCTAACATTAAGAATTAGAATTGTATCAATGTCATATTCACACAAATGTCCAGAATATTGAGACTCTTACAGAAGCATAATAATTAGTAAATAAGTAACTTTAATATCTCTAGAAATTAAAACATAGATTTTTTCCCACTGTACAATGAATCATAAAACAAAAACAGTGTAAATCTCAAGAGAGCTAATAAAACGAGAACCAGAACCAAAATTGTTGTTCGCCTCATCATGTACCTAATACGGGATTTCATATTTAATTTAGGTGGCATTATATCTGGCGTATTTGAGACTGCGTTACGGTTTTACAACACCCTGTAGCGTCATTTGGCCGGACTCTGGGCGCACAGGCCCGGACTAACTATGCTCAGGGGCTCAAGTTCTCTCTCTCATCTGAACGTAAACACCAAATGAGACTTAAATAATTTCAAATAATTGACAATAAAATAGACAAGAAACAATATAATTGATGAAACTTTAAATATTTTTTCTCTGTCTGAAATTATGACTGCCTTGGAGATCAAACCATAGACCATACTGTAAGGCGACGGCGTCCTAAAAACGACTAAAAGAACTAAAAACAAAAGATTAGGGAGTGACCCGAGAGACCTTTCTAAGTGAATACCAGAAGCTGTCCTGGACCTTTCTAATTGAGTACCAGAAGCTGTCCTGGACCTTTCTAATTGAATTCCAGAACTGTCCTGGACCTTTCTAATTGAATACCAGAAGCTGTCCTGGACCTTTCTAATTGAATACCAGAAGCTGTCCTGCACCTTTCTAAGTGAATACCAGAAGTTGTCCTGGACCTTTCTAATTGAGTACCAGAAGCTGTCCTGGACCTTTCTAATTAAATTCCAGAACTGTCCTGGACCTTTCTAATTGAATACCAGAAGCTGTCCTGGACCTTTCTAATTGAATACCAGAAGCTGTCCTGCACCTTTCTAATTGAATACCAGAAGCTGTCCTGGACCTTTCTAATTGAATTCCAGAACTGTCCTGGACCTTTCTAATGGAATACCAGAAGCTGTCCTGGACCTTTCTAGTTGAATACCAGAAGCTGTCCTGGATCTTTCTAATTGAATACCAGAAGCTGTCCTGGACCTTTCTAGTTGAATACCAGAAGCTGTCCTGGACCTTTCTAATTGAATACCAGAAGCTGTCCTGGTCCTTTCTAATTGAATACCAGAAGCTGTCCTGGACCTTTCTAGTTGAATACCAGAAGCTGTCCTGGACCTTTCTAATTGAATACCAGAAGCTGTCCTGGACCTTTCTAGTTGAATACCAGAAGCTGTCCTGGACCTTACTAATTGAATACCAGAAGCTGTCCTGGACCTTTCTAATTGAATACCAGAAGCTGTCCTGGACCTTTCTAATTGAATGCCAGAAGCTATCCTGGATCTTTCTAATTGAATATCAGAATCTATATAATCTATGTACCTACCAAATGAAACGCCATACGATTAAAATAAAATAAAATAACTGGATCTACTGATCCAATTATTTTTAATGGGCCCGTAGCTGATGCAAGGCTTCTATGCATTTTATAATAATATTTCTTTGTGGGATAATCCGGCCCTGTGCACTGTACACTCTGTTTCATTTATATCTAATTCCAACCAGTGCCGCATTAAGTATTGATGCCAGGGAGGGATTAAGTGACGGTAAGGGGACTTTGAATACATTTGTTTTAAGCTAACGTTGTCGAAAATATATTTAAGTAATTCGATCTAAAATTCATTGACAAATTTTTAAAAGGATATTATTTTCAAAAATATTTATCTAAAAATACTTTTTTATTTTATTTCCTGATATATTTTTAATAGCATCCATGTATTAAAATTGTTCGTCTTCATTATGTGGCTTTGAGAAATATAGAAACACTAATTGAATATTAAATAATTTTCCTACCAGGAACCAGATTTACGGGAATAAAATTTTAAAAAATGAAATCAACATGTTAACACACTAAGATTTGAATAAAAACACTATAATAAATATAAAAGTGTGTTTGTTTGTCCTTATTTCGCGTCAAAATGAAGCAAGTAATTATTGTTTTCACGTGGAGATTGTTGGAAGGGTGAAACTGAAAAAATAAAGATCAGAAAAATTATGTATGGAATATTTTATTGTATAAAAATACAAATTTCATTAGCCTACCTATTTTACCAAATCATTAATTTAATATTAAAACAGTGGCACATTTATACATATAGAAAAACTTGGTATGAATATAAACTAAGTGACTAAACTATTAAGAAATTGCGGTGAAACATGAGTTCTGATTTAGTGTTGAAAATAATTATGGGATACAATATGTTTTGACAGAATTTTCTTTCCGATCAAGATTTGACGAATTTTCTTATTTCGTAAAAAAATAAAATTATCTACATCTATATATTAAAATTTCAAAATGATCATTTTTATACATTTAGTATTATTTCATTGTAATTTATTTTCGAATAATGGACCTTTTTTTTCATTATAAATAAATCTTTAAAGCCGGCACGCTTTTTTTTTTCAAAAGAAAAAAACGTTATTATCTTTAAAGAAAATAAAATACAAATGCTACTGACAAAATAAGCTAATTCAAAAAACGAATATTCCGCAAGATAATAAGAAAAAATATACTTATTTTATATTTATTTGAATAAATGAGTTCTAACACAGACATAGGAATAAACAGACTTGACATATCGCATTGGTTACTTTCTAAATAGTTAAAAAATGAAACGACTGATAAGTCGTTTCATTTTTATCAAATATGTATGTATAAAAATAAAAATATTTTCTTAACAAAGCAAATACCTGGCTTTTTACCTCTAGGACATATTGTGTAATTGTATAATTTGTATAATTGTGCTTTTTCAACCTATTGCTGGTTGATTATAAGAAATCCCTATATGAGAACAGTCGTACATATATCTGTCTTGTATTGGTCTTCATTTATGTACTATTTTCCGCACAATAAAATTATTAGGAACAAACATAAAAAGCCCATATATGCACGCACACATTATTCGACTCATAAAAGCGAAAAGATCTCAAAACAACCCTTCTCTGAAAGTCAAAACAAATTTTATCAATATAATGAATAAGTCTGTATAATCTCAAGTCTGCAATTTAATTTTATTTCAAACAAAAGAAGTTAATAATTTATACGTAAAAAAAAAACAGTCGACTGCCAGTTAGTGTTTCCTGTAGTAGATCCCGTGTTCTAATTCTTCTGGCTTCGGTTTTGGCACGTAGGGATTTTTCAAAGGGTCAGCATTCAATCTGGAATGAAAATATTTGAATGATTTAAAAATAAATTGTTTTAAATCTGACGCCAAAACTGGCCACTATACTAGCACAAAAAAATCTTGTAAATTCTAAACACATATAGGCGCTGACAGTTAACACAAAATAATAAAATTAGAAAATAAATCGAATAAAAACCAAAAGCTCACAGTAGCGAAAAAATACACAGTTGCGAAAATATTAAAATTTTTGCGAGAGGTTATTACTGGCCACAAATACATGAGAAAAAAATCTTACTTGTAGTGTTCAATAGCTTGCGAGCAGTCGACGTTGTACCACCAATCACAGGCGAATTTAGCCTGATTGAAGAGGGTTCCATTTGTGCACAGGAATGATGCACCCTGGTGGCCTTCACGGCCGTCGTGGCACACGTGGTATGCCTGAAATGTTGAAAATTATATTTATTTATTTTTTAATTTTCTACCAATAGTTTCGTAATATTACATTTATGATAACAAGATTGTAAATAATATAATATAGTGAACTAAAACTGAACAACAACTATTATAAGTACAAATTAAATTTATTTATCGTAAATATGTTTAATAAATTAATTTATTTACGACCAATAAGGGCGCGACACGCACGATTCGTGTCATTACAAATATATTTCAAATTTTAAAATAAGTCTATTTTCAATAACGTTTGACTTGTCATAATAAAAAAAAACAAGATCTACAACAAGTATTATATTCTATGTCATTTCATATTATAGTGAAATAGTAATTATTTTATGAAAACACACAAAATATACAATTAAACTCAACACGACCATTAAAAAAAAGATTGTTGAAAAGTTACCCAATTTTGGGCTATTAATATTATAAAAACATTAAAAAAATATTGTAATTTCCCTTAAAGCATTGTCAGGTTCATTTGAACACATGTAACAGAGCCTTTATCAGAGAAAAACCACAAAATACGCGCTTACGTTCGCTTTATATTAAAAAAGAATTTTATTTATTAGAAAATGTATAACATTGTTGGCTTCGCACCAACATTTCGTAATGGCCGAGGATAAGTCAGAAACCGTATTGAAACTTGTCGAATAGAGACTAACCGAACTTTTAGAACAGCGATTCTCAAATTGTGAGATATAAAATCTGTGGCGCTCCATGAAAGATAACTGTCAAATTGAAAAAAAAAAACCTTCTACTTATTTACAATGTGAAAAACGCATCGGAGAACAGTTTTTTTTTAATAAGATTTCGTGAATTTACTTATATATAGTTATCATTTAACACTTTATTATTGAATAGATATAACAAAAAACGCACCATCCATTCACATTGGACCCGCGTGTTGGGTCATGGCCCATGCATACATAGATGGATAAGAATCCATCTACAAGGAAGGTCTGAGCCTCGTAGGGACATTGAAATGGTTGATGATGATGACACAGAAAACGAATTTTATATTTACAATTTAAAATTGAGGGCTCCGGCAAATACGACGACCTCGGTGGCGCAGAGGTAAAGTGCTTGCCTCTGAACCGAGAGGTCCTGGGTTCGATCCCCGGTCGGGTCATGATGGAAAATGGTCTTTTTCTGATTGGCCCGGGTCTTAGATGTTTATCTATATATGTATTTGTTATAAAATATAGTATCGTTGAGGATAATAATAAATCGTTAATATTATTACGACATTGTCACATTATTACGACTAAAAATGCTAAAGTAAAACTTATTGAACATTTCTTAGAGAATATGGCCGCCCAATTCAGCCAGGTTAATTATATTAGGTATAAGTAACTAATTCGTATAAATACGTATTTTTGTCAGGTTAATTATATTAGGTATAAGTAACTAATTCGTATAAATACGTATTTTTGTCAAGTTAATTATATTAGGTATAAGTAACTAATTCGTATAAATACGTATTTTTAGTCAGGTTAATTATAATAGGTATAAGTAGCTAATTCATATAAATACGTATTTTTTGTCAGGTTAATTATATAAGTAGCTAAGTAATATTGTTGTATTTGATACTGTGATGTAACTCTTGCATTATGTATATTGTTTTTATAGCATTGTCTTTAAAATGATAATAAATAAAATAATGCTTTGATTTTTATCAATAAAAAGTTTGAGAACCGCAGTGTTTTAGAGAAACAAAAAATGGAAATGTACAAATGATAACAAAGCCGTCTGCAAAGTTGAGTGTCCATGGTTTTGTTAAAATCTATTCCACTAATATTAAATTCGAAAGCTTGGTTATGTCGAGTTGGTTTCACAATCTCATAAATTTCATTGTCGTTTTTTGGATACAAAATATAATTCTCTTTCTTTTCAAGTGGACAGTTTAAGTTCACTAGTGTGTTTGCGACTACCTGCCACTAGATGGCGGTAAGTAGTCGTAAGTCATATCAGATGCCTTTAGGCGACTTGAATAAAACTGGACACCAGTGTCAGCAATAACACACTCGATATGACGTTTTGTTTGTGCTGGCACACAACACATTACAACTGTCGTAATTCAAATTCCTTTACCTTTTTCCAATTTCTATTGTTTGACGCATTCCTAATCAACAGACAAACAACATATATTAGAATTATGATATAAATATTTTAAGAATAATATAATAAAACCCTATCAGGTAAGTTTTCTTTTGGAAATTGATTTCAAATTTATAGTGATAGAATAATATTTTCTAATAATTGTTTGTGTTTGTAGGTCTTATTCTTATATAATAAAATATATATATCTTTTACCCTGAGATATATTATTTACCCCGAGTCTCATATTATAAGCTAGTATGTTATAAATATTATAATATAAATATATTTTTTTTTAAATAATTTGTTTTTATTAGTTGTAACTTATTTTAGCTGTATATAGTAGCTTAGCTTAAAATAAATAAATGTATATTAAGTTTAAAAAATTCTGTATGGTGTATATTTCTAGCTAAATAAATCAAATATTATACGTATTTGTACGTTAAAAAATTATTTATTTCACCGTAGCCTTTCAGTGGCTTTTAACCCATTAAATAATATGCAAGTTCACAGTATTATGTAAAATTAGCACAAACATAGATATACATATCCACGCACCTTACAATGCAAACAATTTAAACTTGCAATCGCTGGTGCGTGTTGTATCTTCCATCTCATTAATTACATAAGTATGAACGTGACCAGGAATATGTTAACATACGTTGTATAATAATATGCTTACCAATCGGAATTATAATATGAAAATAAATAATATTATATAAAATTGGAAAATTATAATTTTAAATTATCATTTTCATTAGTACATATTGAGGTTTAGCTTTAGTTTTAATTAATGTAAATAAGCACATATTTAAAACGAATTATTTCATGAGATCAGTGTATAATTCTAGTTTTAAGTTTGTTTAATTATCCAATACGTAAGAAATTAAAAATACTTTTAAACTGAAAGTTGGAAGTGAATATATTATTAGATCCTTATATATTATAAAACAAAGTCCTCTGGTGCGTCTGTTTCTCTTTGCGGTAAACTCAAAAACTACAGCACGGATTTTCATGCGGTTTTCACCAATACACAGTGTGATTCCTGGGGAAGGTTTAGGTGTAGAATTTATTATGTTTTTACCAGAGCGAAGCCAGGAACGGACTAATAGGGTGCAATAAAGTGTTTTGCATAAATTTTTATATATAAATCCCCAAAAAATATTAGAGAGAATAAAAAAAAAATCGTTAAGTTTAGCACCATCGCGGAAGAGGTGGGAAAGCTGTTGCAATCCGGAGAAATATGGATTTTTCATGCAAACTGTCACACACAGCGGTCGTTCGCTCACTTTCATTGTGATGCGGAACACAAATAACTAAAAAAATCTGACAAATTCTGAAGATACGATAAATCATCATCATCATCCGCTCTTTGGAAGTGGGCAATTGATTTAGTTTCATATGAAATTTTGATATCACGGTATACGTACCGTGATTACGTACCGTGTTTGTTCAGCGTAACACTGAGCTCTCAACAAATGCACGCACACCAGTGTTCTATGTTAAAAAATTCTGTTAGTAAAATATTTCTTGTATACAATAAATTATATTCTGTAATTCTATTCCACCAATCATATATCATCTCAATTATATATCATCCGTCATAAGTTAAATAAAAAATAATAAAAATTTCGATTTGAAAACTTGAGACAGAAGGATAAGTGAGTATCAAAAACATAAGTAGTTCTGGTAAGCACAAAGCTCCGAGAGCAACAGGCTGAGCGCAAACTAAGCGGAAACCATAAGCTGGCTTACTGCAGCTTGCAGTTGACCTCAGGCTCCACAAACAAATCGATAATTTCATAGTTAAACTTAATGAGCAACTCGGCTTAAAATACGATGGTGTAGCCATATTGATATTCGTGATTTTATCAGCGATAAAAACAACAACAAGAAATTAATTTTTCGGCATTCCATTTCGTCTATCATTTTTGACAGTCATTTAAACTTCCCCAATGCTCGGGCACTGGGCTTCCTTATTCCATTTCATATCACCATTAAAATTTTAAACTTAATTTTTTAAGGCCTCTGGGCTACAAGGCGAGACCGAAAGCGATTTAATAAATCAACAAAATAATCTGACTTATATTCAAGAGATTAAAATAAAAGATATTTTATTAACATCTGTCTATAAAATTAATATTATTATATGACTATTACCAATGAAGAACTTAACACATAAATTTTTCCTTATTAATATCAGTTTGTCGGCAGGAAAAGTGTGTGAAAAGTTAATGTCGTGGCTTTAACAATAGCACACCTTAACAAAGTTATATTAACATCATGGAAATATAACGTGACAGCAATAATAACTACGGATTAGATTCGTACGAAGAGATCCTTTGAGGTCGGTCACGCTCCCTCGGCAATGTCTACAAACTTATTCAATTTGTGGAAATTGGTTGGCCAAAACAACAACAGATTAATCGTTACTGGATGTGACCATGCCCACACGGCGATACATTGGTTAACGCAAGTATTTCCAAGCAGTCGCAAACCCATCTACGAGTTGGGTTTGCACCCGGATTTTTGGGGAGAAACTGTATAAATACTGGACACCCATCTCTGGGCCATGGCACATTTTCCTTATCATCGTCATAAGGAAGGCCAGTGCCTCAACAGTCGGGGACGAGAATCTATTTCTATTTGAGGTATACCTATATTTGTATTTCGATGAATCAGATCTGTATTATAAAATCATGGGAATCGAACATGTCAGGCTCACTCAAATGATCAAATTAGGCCATCTAACCTAGGTTAGGTTCGATTATGCCAAATTTATTTCAAATTCTTGTAGCAGATTATTTTTATTAATTAACAAACATATTCATACTTTAGAATGTATAATGTGAAGTATAACATAAGCTGAAAACTGAATTTCATTTCGACAATTCAGAGTCGCGGCTTAAAATCTCTTAAGAGTGGAGAGTAATTCCAATGAATACTTAAATCTACCAATCACAATCTTAAAGATTGCATTCCTTCCTTTCCTTCGATTTTTTTACAATCATGTCGCAATGAGGAATATGTCTCATCTAGTATAGAACAATCTGCGTAAAGATCCAATTAGTTGCATTTCTTAACTTATGAAGGATCCCTAATATCGATCTGGATTAGTGTGTACTTCTCTTTATCTAGGGCTAATCCTAAGTTACGTTTTATTTAAACATCGAATGCACTCGCCTGATGAAAACTGTGACGTATCCAGAATTTAGATTAAGGAGGGGTACCACAGGAGGGTGGATTGTAACAAGATAATCTAATTATATTAAAAACTTACCGAACAATCTAGGATCAACGAACCTAAGTAAACCTTCAACACTCCTGTGTTAAGAAACCCTATATTTTGCTATTAAAATTGCGAAAACAACAACGAAATACGATAATCCAGAGACTGCACTGCTAAGCAGCATCTGGAGGATCTGGGCTGGCAAAACTATATAGCGTTGCTCCACCAGCTTAACTTCTTCAGGAATGGGGGCACCGCCGATGGTGTGCGATAGGATTCCCTACGGTTTAGGGGTAAGTTTCCCAGGAACTCTTTTGTCGAGGCCACGCCATGGCAATCTAAAAGACAATTTCTTGCAGTTTCGTCTCGTGATACCACGTCCCAACCATGTATAACAATTTATTGTTAAATAAATAATAATAAAAAACTAATAAATAAGAAAATTTTAAATCTTCAAGACAATTTAAGGATTTTCAATTTCCGTTTACCTAAATACCGTTGGGAAAACTCGTGGATTTTAAGGGGGAAACCACTGTTATCCCAAATCCGGTGCCGGACGAAAATAACTGTAGTTTGTTAGTTGATGAAAGCTTTTTACAATCTGTATTGGAAGTCAGATCCCTCGGTAAACAGACCGATTGTACTAAAAACTTTTAAATTTTACTTTGTGATTCTTTCCTAAAAAAAAAAGTTTTTCCAGTTACTGTATCTTAAATGTAAACATCTTTATATCTTAATAGCTGCGCCCCGGGGATTCGCTCCCGTGGGAATTTCGATATACAAAGTACCCTATGCATTAATCCAGGTTATATTCTACCCTTGTATCAAATTTCATAACAATCGGTTAGTTGATTTTGCGTGAAAAATAACAAATATACACACACACATCCTCACAAATTTTCACATTTTGCATTGGACGTTATTTGGAAGGCTTTAGGCTACCTAAATATTGATTTGGCTTTTTAGTCGGCCAGGATGTACTAGTACAGTCAACTGCTCTTCATATTACCCTGAATTAATCTCTATTGCGTGACAATAGCGACGAGATTACAATGAATTTGGGTAGGTTGATGTGCTGTAAACTATACACCATTGCAAAAAATATATTAGTTGGAATATATTGTGGTTAAACCGTCCAATGGGACCAGGCGGCCTGAATTGACTAAATATCCATTGCCGGCACTTTGTGCATTTAGCTTTATATATTTAATGCAAATTGAGTAAAATATATTAATCTCTGCATTAAACCTGAATTGTTATTTTATATTATAATGGATTTCAATAATCCGGAATAACTAGTGATATGGATACACAGAGTTTAATATAGCTAGGGGTCGATACTAGTGTGTACACACAATCATTGAAAGCCAAGATTCCAAATCCGTTTACAATACGACCACTGAATCCTGTATCTCTCAACAGCACATTAAACTATGCATATTCATTGCAAAAACGCCTCTATTACCACTGAATAGGGATCAAAAGAATAACATGGCTCGCAATATACTGTACAATAGAGGCAATAAGTCAGGGCCAACATAAATATGAAATTAGGGAAACGAAACAAGGCTTGCCGCCCGGCGTGGTTCGGACCCTTTGTTACCAATTGCCGCCCGAACAATTATTTAGTGGCTCCTGGGGTCACAGAGGAGAGATAATGAAAGTCAAAGCCTCTTTCTGAAGACTGTAATATTTTTAATCAACAATTATTGTCACATTGTTGGTTTGCAATTTTTTCACTCACTGGATTAGCAGTTGTTGATTCTAAACATAATTTACAAAACGTTTCCAACCATCGGTTGTCTCGAAGAAATAACTCTTAGCGATAAGACCGCCACTTGTAGTTACGTAGTTGTATGAAATATTTCTTTATTATTACGGTGTATAGTGCAATAAAGTTTTAATTCATTCATTCGGTACTTATATTCTCTCTTTCTTATTGTACAAAATTGTTATATATAAGTATATATATATATATTATTCATAATATATTCATTCTAATAAAAAATTGCGGCAGCTAATATCGCTTGGGCTGCGAGTTACACAGTGTTGGGACAGAACAATGAATCGCCATGCTCCCCGTAGGGAATGCCGACGACCAACGCAAATTAATTGTTGATTATTTATTTAAAACGCATTTGTTAGTTTGTCAGCAATTGTTTGGATTTTCATGCTAATGTCGTCGCTAAAATGTTTGTTTTTGGTTAGTCGGTAGTTGTGTCACTACACTAATCAAGTATTTTAGAACAGAATAAATTTAGTCTTGTTCTTCTATTCATAAATTTGTATACACTATTTTTGTCCGCCAAAAAAATATTAGACATTTCTAAATCACCGATTCATTTCAAACTTTTAAATTTTAAATGAAACCCGGATTGCTTTTAAACTATATCAATATTTAATTTATGTATATAGGCACTTTTCAATGGCTCAGTTTATGACAAACTTTGATAGCGAGACTTAAAAACATGAAGAAATTAAAGTAATTAAAATATGACAAGAAAATAAAATTTATTAGGTAATTGGTGAGAAGAGTGGATATGACTAAAATAGAAGTAACAGATCTGTTAAAATCAGACAGGGAGAAGTGGAGACTGACATGCTATACCGACCTCACATAAAGTGGGATAAGGGTAGACTGATGATGATGATGACAACAATATAAAAAAAAACATTGCATATATTTATAGCATAATATGTAATCAAGGATACGGACGCCGCAGTACATTATATACACTTCTATTTTTACTACACAATAACGAAAAAAAAGACACAAAAATATATACAGCTATCAAATGTGGTCTCTATACGTAATTCCTCTGTGTGTGCACTAAGGTAATCTACTTTGAAATTTCAAACGGTATTACTAGCGTTAGTCAGGTGTTGTCCTGTTACGCAGATGGACTTTAAAACAGTTCGCTTTAAGTTTCCTCAACACCTGGAAATCGGATAGCTTTCCAATATTTTAAAGCTATCGCTTCCACTGAGTTCAGTAATCTACACTATTCTCATTCTAGAGTAAAGTTGTAACGAGATTTTCATGAAAAGAACTAGTTGTTGCATGCGGCTTCAACTGCCTTCAGATAAAAGAATCAAAGTAAGATCTGTAGGTAAAAATAGACAAGTAAAACTAAACCTAAAATAAATGCTAAAACTAAATGTTAAAATTTCCCAAAGTCCTTTCCTAGCGGATGTATTCCAGTCACAATTGACTTACCTGCCAAGTGTCATGTCTTTATACGCTGAGCAGGCTTTGAGATTTTTTTCATGAGTGTTTTTCGCTTTTATATTTATATAGATTACAATTTTTACACAAGTTTTTAGCGTTATTCAGAGAGATTTTGTAACATTCAAATATATCCGTGCAGTAAACCGTTGAGGATCCCTCCCTGGGAGCCTCCTCCTCCTCGTTCCTGGGTGTACCGTCAGCCCATGCTTATCATAATAACGCATTGTCATCCAAACTGAACGTGTGTACAAAATTTCAGCACAATCAGTTGAAGATATCAGCTTCAAAATTGAGTTCCAAAATTCCACCCGAGCGTATATACTCACATACATTTGCAGGTTAAATAAAAAGTGGTAAGGTTGTATTAACAAAAATTCGACTAACAATATTCCAAGTCGGTAACTCGTTCATTACTTAATGCCTTTTGCATTGTTCTTCCACTAATTACTCCACAGTCTACGGTTACTCCTGTCTATGGTTATAATAAATAATTCCACTCCAAATGAGAGGACAGATTAAATTCACGACTGGCAGTCACGACTCTGTTTCACAATCGCGTTTACATCACAAAGCTCGAGATTGGGGCAATGAAATACGCGGATTATCTAGTTCATAAATATAGGAAAATAAACTCATTATAGTTCTACTATATTTTAAAGTTAAAACTACGTAGAAGCGCAGAAAGATCACTATCTAATATTACTTTGATAACAAATTCAAACAAAAGACAACACAAATATCTCAGTGCATCTCATCGAGACAACTAGAGATCCACGTTCGTGTGCTTTATTTTCTAAGCGTATAAGTCTGCAAGTTCAACGGGGAAATGCTGCCGACATTTGACATTGACTGGATGCGAATCGTTCGAAGAGATATTTTATTTAAAAGACACATATTAATAAAGTATTACTGTGTTAGGAATAAATGTCTTATTTTTCCATAAGACATGGCCATTTTTGACTAAATAGCGTATAATTTGCCCACTTCGGGGATTTGAACGCTAAACATCGAATTATTTTCGGAAACAGCGTGTTTCGTGGCCACACCGTAAGGAATATTAACAGTAAACAAGGTAAAAAGCCCATTTTCCTTAGAAATTATCGTAATTTAATGTATGTCGAGTAAGTTCCAGGTATTTTTAGATAATAAAGCATTTATTTATGTCGCGATATTTACCTTAAAATTCTTGTCTTGTGTCGACTTTTTCGGATGACATATAAATGAACAATATTTTTTATGCATTCCCTTAGCTGGTATTACATATAAGCTTAGCTTTTGCAAATAAACTCTTTCTTTCTTTCAACCGCATTTGTAACGTACGTAGAAAATTATGCCTAAGAGAAGAGCCTGGATTTTCCATGTGGCTGCAGAAATATCCTGCCAACTTTCACCCTCGACAACGAAACCCGCCATAACTTCCCATAACAGTAACGATTACAGCAAAAAGGTTTAAATACGATACGATAATAGGCACCCTGTTTTACCAAATAGCTGCTACACGCGGCTCCACCCATTTGAAATGGGTTGTTGCCAATTAGAATGATGGATGAATCAATCACTTTTTCAATAAAAAAATTTCGCGGTAAACCATTCACCAAGAGAGCAGAATACCAAAGAAATATACTTAGATGCAAACCCCTTTTACAAACTGCACTTTGCAGCCAAAAGCGTCGAGGTACACTAAGTTACCTGACATGTTGGAACAAGTATGAAAACGCCAGATTACCGTGAGAATTGGCGCGCTGCCGAATCGCTTAGTGACAGGCTTACATGCACCAAATTACACATGTATAATTTGATATAATCCCATTAAAACTGATGGACTTTTAATGGGATTATGTAGCTTTATAAAATTTAAATCGTAATCGTAAGTGAAATTCCGACTTTTTCTATTGTATATGTAGTTAACCGGGACCGGTTAAAAGGACAGGTAGAGGAAAACACCCAAAAACTGGACTGGTATCAACACGCAGCAAAATCCACCAGGCGTTACAGCAGACATATCGCATTTTATATTCTTTAAGTTTCAATTAGGTTTTACATACAGTAACGGGAGCAAGGCAATGTGCTCGAACGCTTCAAATGGAACATCTTCTCACCAAGCTAGGCATATTTATATATTATTTTATACACATTATTTGTAAGTCTTTAAGATAGAACATAGCGATACTCACCTACCTTTTGATTTCAACTGTATTATTTAATGTACCTAGTACCTACCTATGTCTAAATAAATATTATTATTCTATACAACGCTTCAACTGTGCGTTTTAGACTTGTCCGTTTCTGTATTGAGTAGACCATAGCGCCATCTATCTGTAGTGCTGTGCATGTGGCATTGTAGATGTCGCTACAAAACTATGCCCTTACAATATTGTATTCATTTGCCACTCTATTCCATAAAAAGACAGATTTTTGCTTACCTGGCATCCTGTCTCCACGTTAGCATACATGCCCGGGTGGACAGGCACGTGGGCACACGAGAAACGGGTCTGGGGCACCTCGTGGTATATCGGGTAGTCCACTCCGGGGATTCCTGGCACGTTCCGAAGATCTTGGGGCTTCTCGTGTTCTCGCAAGGGTTTCTTGTAGACAACTTGGGGCTCATATTGCTGGTATGGGTCGTATTGCTGGAAAGAAAATTGTATAATTTTTAGATAATTATCAAATTATCTGGGAGTTTTGGATATGACATGCCTATTATCTAATATGAGGAGTGTGGTTCCCGCCATAGAATAGGACTACTCCAAACCTCCCGCGGATGTACTAAAAGCCGTTGACGTTTAGACAAAATTGCGTAACGTTTTTCTGGGCAAGTTAAAGTTAAATGGTGCAACCCAGTCTTAGTCAGCTGATAGGCAATGACAGTATTCCCAAAGAAGGTTGTGTAGAAGGGTGAACTGCTATTGAATAACTGAGGAAGGTACTTTATATTCTAAAATATTAACAATGGCATAGCTAGTAAGAATATACATGTATATTATCAAATGTGCTACTTTATTTGCATTTCCTATTTCGTTCTCCGTGTTTCGACGCCCATAAAATCACAAACACATAAATAAACGCGTCACACTCGAGCGCAACTGATTTCCTTCAAAACACATAAACCTGTCTAGCGGATTTTCATCCCGAAATTGATTTCTTGTATAGGTAATAGGATAGATGACATATATTTTGATATTTTGATGCCCTTATAGTATTAGAAACACCAGTGAAAAAATTGCTGTGATAATGAATTTCAAAGATATGACAAAAATAAAATTACACATTTTTGGACTCGTCCAAACGCTCCGTACTGAATGATATCCTAACATGTAAGCGAAAACGCTATGTTTGTTCGACAGCTACCTTAAATATTGCGTTTATGCTGATGGCTTCATAAAGTTGTTTCAAAATTTTAGGTTCACTTTATTTTTACAATTTTATATATTTTTTAAATGAAATCCTATCAATATCTTTCATACATTTTTGATCACACATCCGATAATCGACCGTTAATGACTTAACTTCCAGTATCTCATGCCGAGCGCGTTAACCACTGCGCCCTTGTGCTCCTCAAGATGATGATGATACGATCAATACGAGGCAATGATATGTTAACATTTAGCGTATAAAAGTGGGGTTCGCAGAGCGTTACGACCGCTGCGGCCGCGCGGTCATTACGATCCGTCAATTTTCTTCAGGAAAGAATCATTTCCAAAATCAATCATTCATAAAATTGTCATTACTACAGATTTTACTACAAATTTTAACAAAGACAAGAATGAGTTTTACTATATAACTGTACGTACATTAATTACTCTGTACTGTAGACTACAGTACCAAAAAATTTTTATGACAGCGCGACCGCAGCGGTCGACACGCTCTGCGAACCACCCAAAAGAGTCTTTCAGCAATCTCCAGTGCCATCCTTATAAATGAGGTGTCCCTTAATTGTTTTAATTTGATAATTGTAAAGAACTTTACTGTTAAGTAATAGCACAAACATTAATTCCTATTAAAACTGGTCGAACAACTTTCCCTTTGGGAAATTCAGAGCAACTCAAAAAGCCAGTTATGTAAGCATGAACTTGACCCACATGACACACACATGCAACATACAGTGTGTCTGTACCAGTATTGTGACCTGGTTTTGCATAATACGGAAGAAATAAAATAGTACTTAAATGCTAGTAAATTATTTCATAATTTGTCAAATTCGAACTTTATTTTGACAAAATAACTGAACACGACAGGCAAATAGTAATTAGGAAACTTTATTTCACAGTTCATGTAAGTACACAGAGTAATCAGACAAACTTAGATAGTAAATAGGGAAGTTAATTATTTCAAATGTAATTTCTTCCATCAGACCTACTAAAGGAGTTTGATACAGTAATATAAAAATATATAAGTATTTAAAAAATATTATATATTTTAAAAATACATTAACAGTGAGAGCTGTCAGGATCGTGGCAAGTGTTTCCGTCATGGGAAACATGGATGATAATTTATACATATACATACAAATATATGTTATTTGTAATTATTTATCTTTATATCGCTCCATCTGTCTGACAAAAGAAGTCAGGCCACGTGAACGGGGCGATTGTTTGAAGTTTAGGTAACTTCGATTTTTGAATTACGTATAATTATTATTCTATAATAGATTTGTATTATTAAATTACTATATAAAAACTGTTAACTGATTTTTTTATTAAAGCTAATTATAGATGCCTAACTGGAAATAAAATATAAAAATAATTGTAATTATTGACCAGAATCCTGACAAGTTCAAGTTTCAATAGTAATTACTGACTTACTTAACAAGGTCAGAACATAGGCTAATAAATTAATATTTAATGCAGATTATACACTATCTGTCAACAGTATATAAAACTTGGCGTACCTTGCTAGTTATTTATAGTGGCAATAAAAAATTCACATATAAAATACGCAATATATTCGCGTCGGTGTCTGAGTTCGCTGATAGTGTATAGAAGGCATAACAGCAGTATAAAGATCAATCTCAATTACATAGAGTAGCTATAAGCTAAGATTACGAAACTCGAGTGAGAGGGGGCAACGCTCTGCTGTCATGGCCGACCGGCGCCGCCGGCCGATTGCGTAGCCAAAGAGCAAGTTCCGATCTCGAAGGCTCAGCGGACGGAAGGTGAGTTTTTATGGGGTGATATACTTAGGTGACTTTAATAAAATCTGACACCAGTGTTAGCAAAAACAATGGCTCAAATTGGTAAGGCTCTACTAACTTCGAGTGTGTTAACGGCGGCGGCGCCTGAACTGATTTCGGGTAAAAATAACCTTTGTGTTTTAGACTGGATTGTGTTTGGATTATGTGATTGGGATTTTTGGTGATTTGGGAATGCGGTTGTTGCCTAACATCTGCCTACGCCATATGTCGCATACGCCTCGTATGTCAAAGAATATAGAGTGGTCCTATTCTAGGACGCAACCACATAAGTGACTTACACCTGATAAGAGTAATATCAAATCTTTTCTAGATTTTACCTGCGATCTGAAGAATGCGGTGTCTTCCCCTTCTTCTCTCGTTAAGATTAAGATAAATTAAAGCCGGAATTTGTAGTCTCGTGTATTATTGACTAAAGTAAGTTCAGAGCCTTTCATTCCATTCAAAATGTCCCATTTGAGTTACAATAAATTGTGGCAACCCTATCGGAAAAGCTTAATATCGCCTGTCAGCTGCAACTTTCGATACAATATTAAAATTCTCAGCCCTGCGTTTAATATAAAAGTTCATTGAACGAAAGTTGCCCAAGCCCCACTTTGTTACCTTGTAGGTTATGTAACCTGTAGGTACATGTGTACCACGCCTGTATTACAGGAGTAATGATTTCACGCTCATTTTGTACGAGGAGCAATTAGCAAGCTTCAATATATCTTTGATAATATGGTACATTTTTTTAAATATCAACTGAATATTTGTAGACACAAGATATTTCTTGCTTCTACGAATATTGCATTCGAGAATGCTGAAACAGATTTATTTACAAGCTTTCAACAATCTTGCTGCACCGCGCGCTGTCACTCGCGTAATTATAAAAAAATACTTACTTTTTTATGCACAGTACAAATCTACTTTGTATAAAGCGCAATTGAATGTCAAACTTTTTTACCAAATTCTACGAGAATCGCGTAATTTAGGAATAAAAAGTACCCTATGTGTTAATCCAAGGCATCAGCTACCTCAATACCGTTTGAGCATGAAGAAGTAACAAACATACTCACAAACATTCGCCTTTATAATATTAGTGGGATTATTGGTTTTTACATTCGCGCTGGTAGAATCTATAAGTATTGTATACAAATCAAACCATTATTATGAAAATATCATTAGTGATAAACAAAAGTGTTTAAATAATGCTGACTTCGTGTCTTTCCTATTGTGATTGTATTCCCAATAATATTTTTGTCAAACAACAGAAAATTTTGACATAAAAGCGTGGACATTGTTTAATTCTTTGATCAGTAGAACGTCTTGAGATCAAAAACAGGAGAGCATACAAGCTGCGAAAATGAACCTATAGGCAAAAAAGGTGTCCGGTATAAGGTGCGAATTTGTGAAATTACTACTGAATACCAATTTGGTGCCAAGGCCCAAGTTTCAAACAATTTCCACTTTGAGGATCTTGATCAAAGAAATAAAACTAAAAAACAGGCCTCCTCGACGAAAACGAGAGTAAATTTAACCAACAGTAATTCGCCTTTGAAGGGCTCAAGGGAAACTCTGCAGAAAGGAAAATTGCAAAAGTTAGTGTTCCCTCATGAAGGGGAGCTACAGCTAGATATTGTAAGGTCGCCGGCCGGTTTATTGCAATAATTCTAGTTTAAACACCAATTATATCAAAACTTGGCGCTTTGTAAATTATGAATTGGCGGGAAGTTTCAAATTGTTACGGTTCTTAATTTTGACGGAATTTCTCTACTTGTTCGCTCAGAAAACTCTTCACTCGTTACAGTTGATTTCTAAACGTGACTGATAGATTAACATAGAACAAATAATGATATATTATCTATACTATTATTATAAAGAGGTAAGCGTTTGTGAGTTGGTATGTTTGAGGCGGGTAATCTCCGAAAGTACCAAACCGATTTCAAAAATTCTTTCACCATTAAAAAGGTACATTATCCAAGATTGCTATAGGCTATATTTTATCTCAAAATTTATACGGGAGCGAATCCCCGGGCAGCATCTAGTAATGTATAAAATCAATAACTTATCACTTACAATTACGTTTTTATACATCTAGTAATGTATAAAAACAATAAACACTTTTATAGTATAATTTTTATATGATTCGAGAATAAAATCATTATTTATGAGATTGTCATTTCTAATTGTTTGCAAACAGAATTCTTAACAATATTTTTTATATCATTCTTCTGTGATATTATTTTTTGTTTTCTTTATTTAAGACATTAATATCAATACATATTGAATATCTTAACATAGCGAATCTATAGAAAAACTCACTTCAAAAATTTCAATAATTCTCTTATTGGACTTATGGATAACACCGAGACATAATAATCACCTTAATGAAAGAAAAAATCGACATTTTATGACTGTCACATACACATCTTTTTAAAATTCAATTGTCACATATCTACACTAGAAAATTCAACTTTTCTGATGGGTTCATCATTTAGTGGACGTTTTGTGACATTTTGATGCATAATATTAATTGAATTTCGTGCATCAATGAACTTTTTGAGCAAACAATCAAATTCGAATGCGTCATTGCGAGTGATTTCGATATTACCAACAAATATTTTTTTTTTAGTTCTAACCCATGTGCAGTTCAAAGCAAATTTATATTTTATTTATGCAGTTTTGTTCTGCGAATATTTGATTTGAATAGTAAAATAAATATAAAATATTATTGGCGAACGCTAGAGCGACAACATGGAATATGCATTCCATGCAAAGAGAGACATATTGATTTTTTGTCTATTCTCAAAATCCATCGACATAGGTATAATATAGTAATATATCATTATATAGCGCCCTTCTTCGTCTATATTTTTCCATAACTTCGTAGTTACTGTACTGTTTGTATTACTGCAATACAGACACTTGCTATTTATGCTTCTATGTAAATTTTAATTCTCTCATTCTGTGTCTTTTCTATTTGAAATGTGTATATGTGTTGTTTTTTTTACAAATATATGTTAAATCTCTATTCATATGTTAGAGCTACAATATGTTTTTACTATAAATTTTTATTTGCAAGTATAACCAAAGCAACTATCTCACTTCCCGGGCTTTGCCCCGGGGAAATATAAAGTGAAGTACCTTAATATTAATTTCGCTCAGCGGTTCAGACGTGATTAAGAAACAAACGAACAAACTTTATCATATATCATATACGTGTATTGATTGACTGCATCGGTTTTAGGCCATTTTGAAGTCTGTCTGTCAGTCACTAGACTGATTGCGATGAAATTTTGAATAGATAATGAGGTTATAATACATCGACTACCACGGTCGAAGCTGCGGATAACAGATAGTATTCACACATTTATGAGACACGTATTTATATAAGCCCATTCTATCAAAAACTCAAACAGCAGTTTCACCCGATTTGAAACGTTAAAAGCTTCCCCACTAACCTATTAGCATTTATTGGCGAAAATAGTATAAAAATCTATATACCAGGTTTTGAATTTATCGCAAGTATACTGTTGGATCGATTTTTATCCACTATCCATCAAAAATAATAGAAATCTCAATTCAGTCCAGCCGGCAACTAAGCGAAAACTCATAACACACACGTAATATAACCGGTCACCTCACAGGCACAGAACAAACAAATATTGTTAGACAAACACTGTCAATGTTTAGTCCCTGAGGCTGTGTTTGTTTGTCTGTGTATTCTGTTATTGCAGAGGTCACTGGACTCCGGGTCAAAAATCTATTTTTCAGGTAAAATCAAATGTTAGGACAATATAATGATCATAATAATGAATTATTTGAAACTTTTTATTAGTCTAATTATGTGTCCCATTATTGGACTTAAGCCTCTAATTTCCTCTCCTATAAATATTTCATTGTATTTATTATTTAATTCCTTAAACTAGCTGCGTCCCGAGACTCCACTCACGTAAGAAAATCGAGAATATGACTATAATTTGAATTATAGCCATATTATATTTCGAATTCATACTCCAAATATACTCCAAACATTTACGTTTTAGTGGTTGAGTTACATACTCACAAATACATAAATCCATACGTCCATACGTTCCCACTATAACATGATTATATTAATATAACTTTTTGTCGCCTATTTTGGTATATTATGTTTCATAAATGAATTTGTAAATAAGTAGGGAAGCAATATTAATATAAATAATTTTTGTGATTTTAAAAAATAGAGATGAAAAAAAAACTAAATAAGAAAATCATAAAAAGAAAATTTACAAAAATTACCTGCAAATAAGCCGCATCGGACACCAGGCCACAGAGTAGCGCACCAGTAAGCGCCCGCAAAACCGCTTTTCCCATTTCACCGCACATTTTTTTAGTCTGTACACACCACGGCCGGTTGAAAGCAAAAGTTGAGATATACTGCGCTCGCGCAAGACGCCCCACTTCAAATGGAAGGGTTACCTTCATTTGGTGGTAATGAATTGATATGTAATGAAGTTCTAGCTAACTAGTGATTTTATGGCCTCTTCGTAGATAATTAACATTAATATTGGTTATTAATAAACACCGATTTACAAAAGGAAGTTATTCAATCGGCTTTTATTTTCACTGAATATTTTTTTGGCAATCGTCAAAAAAGTCAATTAGATATTTAATAGAGTAGACCTTAAAGATACACAATTCCAATATTCTTGTAGTACATTAAAAATTGTTCGTTTTTGCCATGTTTTCTATTTAAATAATTTCTATGTTTTGTTACGTGCAATAAAGTTATTTAAAACAAATTGTTTTTGATGTGATGTTTTATTTGCATTTGTATAAAAATCTATGGAAATCATCTTTGCACTTGGTTTTATATTTTTACTCAAATGTCAAGTTGCTGTGTGCTCATCAGAAGTAGTCAGGCGGTTTAGAAACTATACCAATCAATTAATTTTACACAACAAAAAGGCAACAACATTATTCTTAAAAATGGTTGAGGTCAGGAATCACAAGCCGTCAGAGCCGCTAGTAAAAGATCAGCTAACCCATCATCAACTTGGATTATTTAATTTACGGATGGACTTTCACAGAAGGATTCAAATGCAGCGCAGTAAAATTTAGGAACGATATGAGTCACATTTATTACAAATGGACGTGCGAATTTGCGATGCAGATCAGTTTAGATCCTGAACTAGATCGTATTAAGATATGATAGGATGCCCCAAAGATATTTTAGCTCTAGACATTTTTGATTTTGATACATTATAAAACGAAATGAATATCTGAACTAAAAGTGTCGACCACTCACACCCGATACGGCCTTTTCTTTATAGATTCAAAGGGTCACGCTGTGACTAAGTCATTCTCGTTTACTACAAATAGGATTGATGAATAAAATGACAAACTTAGGTTGCCCTCATTGAAACAAAACGCAGCGATACAACGCGATGTGGCGCGATAGATTCAAACAAATTCATGTATATTACATTTGATATTTTAGCATCGCATCGCTTTGTATCAATGAGGACACGGGTGATGACAATAAGTCGTTACTTCACACGCAACGTTCATTAGAGTTGTCCGGTGTTGCAACGCGGGTAATTGTCGGTTGCTGAAATATCCCGGTTCGTAAAGTACACTGACGTCTACTATGAAGGTTATTCAGTATTAATAGAGGAGCATTGGTGGGGTGAATTGTCAAGCATTTCGACCATCGTTACCGTCGTTCACAATTCAACAATGACAAATTAACTAACCGACTTTAGAAATAATAAGCAGTGTTATGTTTAACATATATTTAATGTTTGACTTTTGAAAGTTTAGAAAGATTTTACGGGCGATCAAAATGCTCAAAAATTCAAGATACAAATTTTCACCCACAGTCTTTTGGGGTGTGAAAGCGGATCGGACAGACAGACAGATTTCGCATTTATAATATCATTATGGATTTATGCAGCCACATAAATTTACATTTCATTCATATACAATGATCTAGTATCTCTTTGGTCCAACATCTACTATGACATAATGTCACAGCTATGTCGTATTGAAGATCAATCCCCCTTCTATAGAATAATCTATTATAATGCTCTGTTTGGGAAACACAAAGTGAAACCACATAATTTCCGTGAACGATGCATTAAAATAGTCTAATTGTAGTTAGTATACGTAAACCGACATAACTATTACCACTTATGATACAATCGCCAATTAGTTACACGCTTTCAGTCTCGTGGGTAAATGACCGTAGTAACACTGTTCTACGTTTTGTTCGCGGTTCAAGGCACCCTCTATCTAATACATCAATTCGATACACTATTTTCACCTGAACGCTCCAGCAATAATTTTACATCTTTGTTCTTTATAAATCTACATTATACGCTCTTGAGGAACTTAAGGGCGCTGTAGTTGGCGCGCTCGGCCTGTGATAGTGGCGGTTAAGAGACTCCCACAATGGTCGGTCATTGGATGGATGACGAAAATTATCTTGAACTCCTCCGGGCTTCGGAAGGTACGTAAAGCCGTTGGTCCCATTTGTATTTGCCGTCGTTTAATCTCGCCAATCCACAATGGGTCCGCGTGGTGGGTCATGGCCCAAACTCCTTATCCATCCATAAGGAAGGCCAGTGCCCCAGCAGTGGGAACGTTTAAATGGCTGACGTTTGATGATACTCTTGTTATATTTATGTAGTATTCCTCATGGTTCAAGTGCGTGATAATTGCGTGAAATGAAACACAACGACTTTTTTTGGCAATATTAATAGCGTAGTATATCATTGCCTTCTCGGTTTCACCCACAAGATCTTAAATTATCAACTAGAGATGTTTTCTTTAATCGAAGCAAGTTATGTTTGATGAACTCGTTTTCATTAATCAATCAAATATATAAGCATACTGGATATGCTCATATAGTGTAATGATGGTATGACAAGGGATGCCAACGACCGGGTAAAATGGAGGAGGTATTCCTCATAGCGCACCAAAATTATTCTTCGAACCGCACCAAAAAAGTGCGCTTCGAGGAATACAAAAAATATTGATATTTCGTGACCGAATTGACCGAATACCTCAAATGGAGCCGAATAAATAGGAAAGCGGACCGTGGCTCTAATGCCGAGCAAGTAACCGATAAATCACTCATATGAGACAGATGTTATAGAGTGAATAATCCAGACTTAAACTGTTCATTTACCATATAATGCTACACATATCAAATACGAAAAAAGCCAGATTTTTCCAGACCACAACCCACCAAATTTCCGTAGTGGTCCGCAAAATAGTGAAATACCCTACCTATTTCCCAAATCAACAGTTCCACCAATTAAAATGCGGAATGGAAGTATCAACAGTAATATAGAGGTCATTCACCCGCCGCGAAGGGCTACGTTTCGCAACACTTCATTTTCGCATTTACTTACCGGATCGCCTTGTATCAATACTTGTTTGCATTTCTAAACTATACTTTAAAGCGTTTGAATGTTTAGAACTTAATTATTTTATACTAGCTGCGTCTAGGGTTTCGCGCCCGTGGGAATTTCAGGGCAAAAACTACCCTATATCCTTCTCCGTACTTCGAACTATGTGTATACAAAATTTCAAGAAGATTGGTTGAGCAGTGAAGCCTGGAGAAGTAATAAGCAATTCAACTTATTTTCGCATTTATAATATTACTTAGGAATTTTTAATTTCGATCATTCGTGTTTATAAGAAATTTCCTCTTCGACTCTTCAAGCAATCGGGCAAGATCTTTGCCCAGCAGTGGGTCAATATAGGATAAATAAATAATAAAATATACTGACATGCTGTTCCGACCGTGCATGAAGTGGAGTAGAGAATCTATACTTATTGTCTACATTGATAAAATAAATACCTTTGGAAATATTATAAAAAATTAAATAAAATAATATTTGGAACTACTCTACGGATCTCTAATTTTTTTTAATCAGTATTATATTACGTGATAAGGGAATTTTCATCCCAATATTCATATTTAGTAATAAAATAAATATAACAACAAATCACCTAGAGAGAGCTACAATTTGCATAGATATATGGAATGCCAACTCTCTCTCATTCATCCAAGCATGCTCCCGTATTCTTTCTCAGCCGTTGAGCGTCGGAGCCCTGTGTCCGCTCAACGACAATATATTGTAACATAATCCTATACTAATAAACGAGCAATAGTTGCATGTACATACAGTCCTCAGCACATCAAGTTTCCCTGCATGAACCTCTACAGCGCAGTAATAGCGGCGACTTTGCAATAAATTTAGGTAGGTTGATGTGCTGTTAATATTTTTTGACTGTACTTGTTAATATTTTTACTCGCGCAAAAAATCTATTTAGTACCCATGTGTGGGCAAAGTCGTTTTTTTTTTGTGGAGCTCGATCGCCCAAAGTTATTAGCTCCGATATTATCAATGTTTTTTTTTTTGTTTTTAACTCCTTTTTTTTATTTCAATTCCAATAATAATTCCACAGAGCTTATTTTAATTTCACAATGCTCACCTTGAGCTGTGACCCGCATTAGGTTAACATATTGGCACAGGTCAAAGTCGACTGCATTTCAAACTATGAGCGTTAAAACTAAAAGCTTTACTATTAATAAAAACAATAAGGACAAACATGTAACGCAAATAGAATATAATTCACTCATATTAGTGTCTTTCCTTTCTTAACTAATATTATAAATGCAAAATTGAATTCGATTGTCATTCTTGTGAAATGGAGAAGGAAATGGCAAAGCACTCCATTAATATTGCCAAGAAAGTCGTTACGTGTGACCTCAGCCATAAGGAATACGACTGAAGAAGAAGAAGAATGGTTTAATAAAACGGAAAAACGAATATACGAGTACCACGCAATAGGGTCGTAATAGATATAAAACTTTATAGAATGCAATATAATGCAACTAGTATTGCGACCATACCCGATATGTGTCTGTCCAGTCTGTATTTTCAATGGGGTTTTTATTTCTAAGGCAATATTGCGTTTTATTCAACTTACATAAGGGAGTATTAAGTTTTACAAAGTCACATATAATTTGTAGGTTCAACTAAATTGAGCTACTCGATTACAATAATTAATTTTTACTTAGCGTGTGTTTTATTGTTAAAACTGGTGTCAGATATAAACCGGTTCGCCTATAGGCATCTAATATGCATGTCCTTCGCGATAGCCTAATACCAAATCATGTGTAGTGGCAAATTAGACACCTTGAAAAATATACAGGTTTTTAAGGTTTATTTGTCAAGCGGACCACGAGTTTAGGCGTCACAAGCGATATTTTTTCCTATTATTTTTACCTAATCGAAATTCACGCGGGCGAAGCCGCCGGCAGAAGCTAGTAAACATAAAATCGATTCACGATTAAACCGTCCATAATAACGAAGTTAAACATAGTTGCGCTTAATTTCCCGCCGACATCGGAACTTTATTAGAAACTGCACATCAGACGTAACAGATATTCATTGTGAGAGTTTATGACACTACGGCTGGTGGCTATTACATTCTGGAGAGTTTTATGTGCGTTGGAGCTTCGTTATTGTGTACTAGCTGCGCCCCTGGGCTTCGCTTTCGTGGGAATTTCGTGGGATAAAAATTACACTATGTGTTATTCCAGGTTATATTCTACCCGTGTACCAAATTTCATAACAATCCGTCCAGTAGATTTCGCGTGATACAGTAACAAACATACATCCTCACAAACTTTCGCATTATAATACTAGCTGCGCCCTTGAGCTTAATTATTATAAATATTACTATATTGAGCTTAGACACAATTAACTTTGCTATAAACTTTTCACACGCAAAGTAATCTATAGGAAAAACTGGAGCCTAGAATCAAATAAATTTCTTTCATCTATCACACTCTTAAATAATATTTAAGTTTAGTTTAAGTTTTCACTTAATTTTTTGTGTTCACGCTCATTGATATATTTCAAATAATTGTATAAAAACAAAATCAAATTTTTGAAAACAAAATCCGTTTCCAAAGTCCACGTCCATTGATCGCTTCATCATTGAATTTTGAAAATCTCTGGAGATTATTACATGGCAATGATTAAGACATATAACGTATACCTAATGCATCTTATTGCCACGATCTGAGAGACGGATGAGAATCTGTGTATTTCAAACATAATTTATCTTAAACTTCGACATTGATTTTAACCGCGCCGCTGACGTTTAAAAAATCATAGCGTACTTTGCGTTATTTTCCGCACGTTAAAGTTAACGTCAAAGTTGACGTTGCAACCTACCACAAAAGTAAGTTTCACCGGTCAACTTTGACATTAACATTGATCTGGGCGGAAAATCGCAAATTACGCCTATATAAATTTGTTGTGTACTATTAGTATACATATGGCATAAACAGTAATATTAAATTAGTCAATAATACATGTCATTTTAATATATAAAAAACTTTATCACGTCACAACACAAAAATGAATCACGATATATTAAAATATTTAGCGATTCCCAGTCAATCGGACTGTTCAATGTATGTTTGTTTATTACCTCATGTTTCCGCCTCCAAATGGAGGAAGTTAATCATGTTTTTGTCCCGTTATAATATATATGAAATCGTTTGCTTTGTTTTTCGGAAAACATTAGGTTACCTCCTTTCAAAGAATATTAAAATTAAATATATTATTAATATAGATTACACTGATCGACTCCCATAGGAGTTAGTAAACTTGAGGAAAACTGAACTCGATGGCACTGTAGCTTGCGTGTGCTGGTGAAGTTAAACCACTTTCGCTATAGTCTGCTATTAGATGGGTGACCGAAAATATATTATACTTAGCTCCTACGTGCTTCGAAAGGTACATTAATCTAGATCCCAGCTTTATGGATATTCAAATAATTTTTTTTAATCAACAAAGGATGATTTACTTTATTTATCACTTATTGACGTAAAAAAATACTTATTGCTAACTCTACTGCCCACTTCCACTGCTGCACTTCGCGCGGATTAAGAAGAAGCGTCGCAACAAATTTCTACACAGTCTTTTCAAGCTTAGCTTAAGTTTAAACTTGTGTTATGAGTTACTAACTCAACGGTACTATATTTTATAATATGATATATATATATATATATATATATATATATATATATATATATATATATATATATATATATATATATATATATATATATATATATATATATATCATATTATAAACATAAACATCCAAGACCCAGGACAATCTGAAAAAGATCATTTTCCATGTTGACCTGACCGGAATTCGAACCCGGGACCACCAGTGTAGCAGTCGTGATCGGCGTGATGACCGTTAGGCCACGGAGGTCGTCATAATAAAATACAACAACAAACAAATATTTTATCACTCGTATCATCGACGACCTCGGTGGTGTAGTGGTAAAGTTTTTGCCACTGAACCGAGAGGTCCCGGGTTCAGATTTCAGGTTATATATATATATATATATATTTATTTATTTATTTATCACTGGAAATGAAAACAAAACCGACTTCACTGCATCGATCAATTTGACCTCATTTGGTATCACGAATCAGTATTCATAAGCGTTCGTTGTTATGTATCGCTTCATTTTCACCTATTATTGCATAATTACTGATTTTCCGACACGCACTAATCTTTTGTAGTATATTGTGTCATAATTTAAGATTGCTTGTTCACACAACCCGTTTTTTTTTTGGAAGAAATTATCTATTTGTTACTCAATATTGGTACGAAATGTGGTATTCTGAAAGAGTACGTAGGTTTATTTTTTAAAGGAAAAAAAAATATATTTCATATTCGGTCTACGGTACAGTTACTTGCGTGCTGGAAGCGAAAGAAAAACATTGATTGGGTCAGCTGCTTCACCAGTCACGCAGATAATAAAACTATGATTGAGGGGAAAACTGTAAACTAGATATTTTTCAGGCTAATAATCTATCACTATGTAATCTCAATTCTACTAATATAGCTAAACGTGCCTTTCGAGATTCATAACTTTTGTCTGTTTCTGTTGTTCGGCGTCCATGAGACGACTTGTAAAAAGTATTCGATTGAAACCGATTTTGAAGGAGTACCAATAAGTTCTCCATCGAAACTAGTTACGAACAAGGATGATAAAGTTTTCGATCGCATCTGGTTACGACAGATAGTTTCGACGGCGGCTAAAGATGACACAAAGTGGTTCTATTATTGAACAGTAGCCTGCCGCGCAACACCATTTGAAATAGAGTGACGATATTTGACAATAGACATTAGAGTTTTGAAAAGATTTGCATGGAAACTCATGACGCACAAGTACAGTATTTTACCCAAAGCATAACATAAATTATCATTAATAAAACCTCACATACCCATACTGAATACTTAAAATCATTGTAACCAAACTGAGTTTAATAAAACACGCCTTACAGGGGCCATATGTTTCGGGGGTAATATTGAAAGCCGTGTTTACTTAGGGGAATACGTAATGAACGCACGCGCCGCTCACACGTTCCTCAGGATACCCGTAACGGGTTGTGCAGACGAGCAACTCTTAGTTGCCGCAACTGGAAACTTTCTGTTTCTCGTCCTCTTGTGCCAAGTCTAAAAACCTTTATTAATTATCTGTGTTCTCGGTTGACCGTGCCAAAGCGTGTCTCCGATTTTCTACTGATTTTGCACTCCGCACGGTCTCGGATCACTAATTGCCGCACCAGTATCCATGTTATGTTTGACAATTCAAAATTTCAAGGGTCTTAATTCGACTATTTAGTTATCTGCTACGCTAAGAAGGTATCTGTTAGAAACACGATAGGGCAACTAAAAGTCGCCCAGTTTACAAAATACTCAAATGTCTGAAAGTCGGTGAAGAATTTCCACGTAAAATGGTTAAAGTTCAAACACGTGTCAAATGAAATGGTGTACAAATGTTCCTTTTCGAAATCTAAACGTAATTCGATCAACTGCATGAGGTATATAAATAAAATAGATTAAATATTGTATTTTATGTCTATGTATGTATTCTCGCATCTTCTATAACCTTTCAGTAGTTATGCAAGAATGTTTTGCGCAAAGAAGATTGTTTTGCGCGGCATGTAATTCTCGCCCTAAATGGGACTACTTCATGATAATATCCTTCCGTGGATGTGGTGCAAGTGACCTAAGCCATTTTAAATTGTCTGCTGCGTTTTTATTATTGACAACTACATGTGAGCATTTTTCATTTAGCTCTTAAACTATACATCGTCCCGGCACCACAGGAAATCCACCAAACTAGATAAAAATCTGTATCTCATATGATGCAGGACCAGTTGAATACTGTTTGTGAAACATACACACACATACACAATATAATAAATAAATAAATATTTAGGACAAATCACACATAATGAGCTAGCCCCAAAGTAAGTTCGAGACTTGTGTTATGGGATGCTAACTTAGCCATACAATATTTTATAATAAATACAGATAAACATACAAGACCCGAAACAATCAGAAAATATCATTTTCCATTATGACCTGACCGGGGATCGAGCCCGGGACCTCTCGGTTCAGAGGCAAGCACTTTACCACTGCGCCACCGAGGTTGTCAAATTATCTTCGAAGATTACCATTCGCATATAGATATGCTATAACACACAACTGTTCACATAACAGGCCAGCTATTCCGCGTTTATCCGCCATCACAATATTAATATAGGTCTGAGCTCCGCAGAGATTTGCCCATTTGCATACAGCGATACGGTAATTACGTGTGACTTAACGCATGAGCGAATATACTCAAACAGAGGAGACCCTAAACTCAGTTATGTTATTGGCGTGACGACACTCCTTTCTGGCATTTTTGAATTTTCTTTCTGCATTTGTTTTCATGTTAGCAGTGGTCGTTTTGAAATACCATTAGTACATATTACATAATTACTTTAAAAGCGAAAAAGAAAAAGTAGGTATAATATTATGAATCATCGGCTTATTGTAAAAACTCGCTTTCATCAAAAAAAAACCTTTTCACGTATCTACTTGTATCTAAATTGTTTGTAGTTTAAATAAATTACAATGTATAAATTCTGCAAAAAGATTTGGCAAGGTAATAAATAAATACACTAATATATTAAAATTAAAACGGTATAGACAAAGACAGGCTCATTAAGCTTCATCTCTTATACTATTACGGCTGAAAGGAAATATTACATACCCATAAAAATGGCAGTCTTAAATAAATCTATATTTAAATATTCAGTAAGAACTACTGAACATGATCACAGCGTATAGAAAACTAGCGACCCACTCCGGCTTCGCTCGGATAAAACTATAATAAAAAAGTTGCCTATGTCAATCCTGACAGTTTCGTCTATCACTGTGTCAAATTTCATTAAAATCGGTCCAGTAGTTTATGAGTTTATTCATTACAAACAAAACTATAAACATCTGTTGAATTAGTAGGTGTATTTCTTGAGTACGAAAAACAGATGTGCGATTAATTATTATGCGAAATGTCATATGTTCGATTCACTACTAGTCGAAATCAGGCTAAAACGTGTTTCGTATATGAAGTTTGACCTCTTAAATATATAATTGCTCATGAATTTAGAGCTTAGTAGGGTGCGTTATGATTTAAACGCATTGCTCTTAAGAGATAAGAGTAACCAAATTTGTATTTTGTATTCCGAATTTTGTGCATGTTTACAGAGGGAGCCAGGGTGCAACTAATGTCACTTTATCAGGGGTTGATATGGATTTATGAGGATTAGTCTGGATTATATTAAGTTATCGTGTCAATTTCCACTAGCTAGATATAAGGTAGATATTATTCAAGTTACATTTAACTACGTGGAATCTGTAGAAGTCAATGACCTGTGGAATTCTTCTGATGATTTTGTGATAACGATAAACATTCAAATGATTCAAATAAGACAATTTTTCGAACATTTTTGAAATTAAAGTTAAAGTCAGTGTAAGTAATACCTATATTGAAAGTTTTTTAAATAATTTTGCAATACTGTTCAAGCATTAATCATTCGATCAGAATGAAATATTTTAAATGCTATTCTTTTTTTGTTTTCATAATTTTTTTGGGGCAAGCATATTATTTTAGAGTAGGTCACAGGCCGGTCTAATAAATGATCAAGACGAAGGATCCAAGTGGAATGAAAGATCACAACATCACAATAAAAAAAAACATTAAACGACTTTCCTAATCACATATTATCACAGCTCCGTATTCTGCGCAATTGGGGTTCATTCACCGAACGAAGTGCATTTTCAGATAATATCGCGAAGGTAATGGCATTAGAAACGGCATTATAGAAGAATTTACTGTAAATAGGTAACATTTTTATTGTATCATTGATCGAAAAATTGACATAGCGTATTTTTGATCAAAATGATTTGATAATTAGATCAAAAATGCGCTATATAATTATATAAATTATGTAATTATATAAATGCATATGCATAAATATCAGTAGTTTGGAGTTTATATATTGCCATTTATTGCAAAAATATGCAATAATTAGCCTTGACACGACTAAACCCTATAATATGTCAAAAACAAAAAAGATATAGTGGACACAAGTGACTTCACAAATGTTGGACTCAAAAAGCGTTTTAATTAAACTTTAATGAGAACAAAAAAAATCCAACTGATATTATAAATGCGAAAGTAAGTTTGTTTGTTACCTCTTCACGCTTTATCTACTCAATTATATAGCTGAGAGTAAGAAAGAAGGACATAAACTACTTGTTATTCCGGGAACAAGTAGGTACCTACATTTCCCATAGGAAAATCACGCGGATGAAGCCGCGGGAAAAACTAGTACTAAATAAAATTGATCGATTAAACTGACATATGATTATCGGGTTTCGGTGTGTGAATGTATTTATAAATTTTATTTTATACACGGGCAACCCTACGGAATGAACGACCGAATGGAAAAATCATGTTTTTCGTTGAAATTATTTTGTTTTTTTTAATGTTCACAACTTTACAAGTAGAGGTTTGTCTTCACGTTGCGAATCCGTGGCGTGTGACGAGTGACAACATCAAATTATAGTGCAACCAACTCGATGTTCAGACGATGGAAACTAACACTTATGTCTTTCATAATAATAATAATATATTAGGACTAATCACACAGATTGAGCTAGCCCCAAAGTAAGTTCGAGACTTGTGTTATGGGATACTAACTCAACGATATAATATTCTATAACAAATACATATATAGATGAATATCCAAGACCCGACCCATATTAAAAATATCCCTTTTTCCTATTATCCTATATCTGTATTTTTTATAGTTTTATTCTTTAGACTAGCCCGCAGCTTCGCCCGCGTGAATTGCATAGCAAAATCTCAGTAATTTTTTTGTCGCGTACTCTGTAGGACTGGTAAACATTCAAATTCGTATTTTTTCTCATCTTTAGTTCAATTTCCTATTTCCAGCTGCGTATCTCGTCCCGCAAACTTGTCCAATCCCGCTTCCTGCTATGTAATGTAGATATCCCGTACCGTTTCCTACATATGGTGCCATCATGTTTTTCGCAATGTGTCCCGTCCCGTTTCCCACTACGTGTCTCCTTCCCATTTCCCGCTCCGATTGCCACTCCCGCTTTCTGCAACGCGTGCCGTCCCATTTTCCATAAGAATTTTCAGCTTTTATCTTGAAAATTGTATTAAGTCCCATATAATCTTTTTACTCTCCCTTTTGAAGGTCGAGGGTTAATTATTAGAAAAATTATAAACACGTATTCATTGATTTGTTGTAAACAACCAAAATTTTCAAGTCACTAACTTCAACGCTGTAGAACTTTCATATTAACAGTTTTTCACTCCTTTTTTTCTGCAAAATTTTAAAGTAAATCATCTCCATGGATTGTTATTTTAATTTTCCTACAGGACCCTCTTCATTTTCCGGGTTGAAATGTCTATAAGTATTTTTGATTCATTATTAGTTTTTTAATTATCCTACGGGAACCTCACCATTTACCGGCATGAAATGTATCTAAAATATTAGCCCGGTATATAAGGTACCTACATACCAAATTTCAAGCAAATCGGTCCAGTAGATTTCGAGTGATGCGCATCACTCAGACAGACAGACAGAAAGACAGACAGACAAAAAAGAATTTTAAAAAATCCAATGTACAAATTTGACCTTTCTTCAATTCTATTATATGTATTGATATATTTCTTTTATCTATGGTTTTATTACTAATCAATTATTCAAATATTAATTGAAGCGGTGGTGGTGCAATGATTAAGATGCCCGGCTGTAGATTCTCTCGTACCACACGAATTTGTATACCAATCTGACTCATGTAAGTAGTTTTCATCGACCACCACTTGTTGATGTCTCACTTCAGTGTAAGCAATTTAATAGAATATGATTTTCTTTACCAACGATACTTATATAGTTAAATCTCGTGTTTGATCTAAATAAATAAAATTCCCCCGTACACACAAGCACTCCGCTCAGTTCGGCGGAACAAATGAAAAACTGGAGTGTTTTTGCGAGTGTGAACACAGCTTAACATTTCACTTTTATCTCTGAACATCTGATCGGTTGCCCTCTATTGAATGGGACACCCGTCGTCGCACCCCATCAACGACTTTTACACCCCAAGACACGACATTGATACCAAGTACTTATCTTTATTACAACGGGAAAGTTTGTCTGTTTGTAGTTGTTTGTCATTCCAATCTCCAGGACTGATTTTTATAATATAATACCAGTAACTAGATTGACCAAAAATTTCCAATTACAGATGCCGAAGGTCGTGTAAAGTGGAACCAATATAAATTCGCAAATTGGGCTCTGTCTTTTAATACAAGAGGAAGTAACGAATGCATCACAAAAGCGGAGTCGCGGACCATCAAGACAGAACATTTTTACGACAGTTTCAACAAAATTACATAGATTCCTTTTAAAGCTTCAATAATATCTGGGAATTCTATAATCCATTGCTCTAAAGGAAAACAGATAAAAAGTTTTCTGAAAAGAAAAGCCTTGTCAAAATCTTCCCTAAAGATGGGTCATATTAAAAACGGTAAGTATAAATTCACTCCATCTTCTGTGTTTTACATTCCCTCCTTTCTACAGGGAACGCTCCAACTGAAAGCCCGTTATTTCTTGCATTCTGTACTAAATTCACAGTTAGGAAATTGAATTTTTCGAATTCCACGTCTCAGGAACCCTCACCAGCCTATCTTGATCCCCCGCAAGGCCCTTTTGCTCCCATAAGCGGATATAACGTTTTATATTTGTATAAAATCGGAGGTCTATATAAGTTGGTCGGGTAGCGTTAGGTACTTCGGAAAACGAAGGTGAAAATCGCCTAAGGTGTCAGAGTTATATTTTTTCAGTAATACGAAATCAATAGCTCTAGTCATTCTATAGTTCGATCAGATACACTTGTCTATACTCTACATTGTATTATAAAGAGGCAAGCGTTTGTAAGTTTATGAGTTTGTACGTTTGAGGCGGGTAGTCTCCGAAACTACCGAAGCGATTTAAAAACTATTTACAATTAACACCATTAGAAAGGTAAATTATCCAAGATTGCTACAGGCTATATTTTATCTTAAAATTCCAACGGGAGCGAAGCCTCGGGCAACACCTTGTATTGTATACTCTGTGACTTCATTTTCATTGGAAGGAATGAAGAAGAAAAGGAAGAAAAGGAATTGAAAAATTTTAGTCAGTCACGGGTTGTCCTCTTTTAAGACAAAACGGATGATAATATTTTCCCCTTTTCCCACTTTATTTCCCTTAAGCCACCATCGAAACTATCTTTTGTAATACAAAAAAATTGCTACTTTTCAAAGCTCAAAATGCGATAAAAAGCATTGCCATGTGAATAAATAAACATACCTATACCTACTTGTTCTATTCAAAGACATTTATAATGCGTGATGTAAATGCGCCAACATTGTAAAGACTTGTATCGGAGATTAAACCAATAGGTATACATGAAAAAATAAGAACTCGGTTCCATTGCTCCGTTTCGTCATATACTCCGTTGTTTTTCATAGGTTTTGGCATGACATTACGTCAAATCATCCATACAATTTTGCGTTGTCCGTCGACGGCGAAGAACGACGACGAATACCGCAGCTCCCGGTAGATTTACTCTTATCTTTAGAAAAACACGAAAGTAATATTTTCCTGTAGACTGTACATTACAGTGTCAAATGAAGTGGGAGCAGCGGAAACGCTTCGCGGTTGCGTGCAGTACCGTTGTGCAAATTGAGTGATTTGCTGAATAATAGTGTTCTTTACACGGTCATTGTAAACAAAAATTCATTACGCCGCAAAGATTCGTACAGGATGACGATGGCATGCGTTTGATTGTACATAGAATGAAGTACAATCAAATTGCTATGGAATTACTGTTGGATGGATAAGGAGTATGGCGACACATGTTCCGCGCACTTTGCGCTAGTGGCGGTTAAGCAACTTCAGCAATGGTCCCTTACCGGGATGGGTAACTTAGACTTCACGTTACAATCAATTATCTAGCAATTAACATTACTATCCAATAAAATTTATTTCATATTCTTTTGCAGAAAATAATTCAACAACAAATATCTCTCTCTCTCTCACATACATCTGCGCGTTTTCCCAGTTCCCAAACCTGCCGTCGAGGCTGATGAAGCAACCGGGACAACATACAACCTAGTATATATGCAGCTGAAATAAATAAAACGAATAAAAAAAGCCAATTCCATATTTCTCCGAAATTTCCGCATGCCGTCAACTTTCCTTTCCATCTTAGAGCGAAATATACAATTGCGTCCATAAAAAATATCACTGGCTGGAAAAAAAATCCGAAAACACGCACCTCGGTGCTCTGGCTAAAAGTGGGACGCAGTAAAAGCCAGCCCGAATCTCATATTCATATGTCGTCCCTTACGACCTAAGGAGTTTATGGCATGAATTCTAGCAATGGACGACGTGCCTACACTTTTTTGGGACTTCAACTTTTTGTTGGTAGGTACGTAAAAATTAATTTGGAAAAAATAGGGGATGTTATGGCCCTATATAGCAAGATCAAGACAGGTAGGTACCAACAGCGGAATGGGGAACCTGAGACAAAAACACTGTTCGTTCACCGAAAGCAAGTTTCGCCGAATATTTTTTTATATCTCAAGATACATAAGTTTTATAAACACGTTCTTACCCAGCCTAACCTAATTGTGTCAAGCAGAACTGCGTTTACCATTTCTTTTATCTATGGCATTTACCGATTAATTGTAATTCATACTCAATCAAATAAATTTTTCGGTAAAACTGCCCCCGTGAACAGTATTTCTGTGAACTCGCTAATAGCAATGTGATCATAATCACAATGTGACTTACTTTTCACTCCAAAAGCAAGGCATACAACAAATAATTTGATTTACTAGTATGCAATTTGTGTATAATAGTACGAAAGGCGGTAGAACAGTGACAGTATGGACATCGTTGCGAAGAGTTACGCAAAGCACCGTGCAAGTAGACATGCCAGCTACTGGCACTCCCGAAGCTCGCAAGTGTGTATGCAAGTTACTCACGTGTATATTGCCTTTATGTAATGCTCCAGTTCAGAAAACAACGAATCGCCTAAGCCTCGAAATAGCGGCCAGATGTTTTCAAATCTAAGATTTGATTAAACTCCCAACGAGCTGTTTCGGCAGCGCGGCCTGCGTCTAATGTGAATTGTATGACAGTTCTGTGCCTATTTGAAAACTTTTTAGATGTTTCAATTACTGTTTTGTTATTTATCACACACAAATAGCAAATCTTTGCCCTTACCGGTAAGCAAGTAAATTTTAATCATAAAGGACATAGATCAATTAATTGGTCATCCGTTTCAACCAATTTAGTCACTTCAAAACTTATTAAATAGATCTAATGCATTAATTATATTAATTTAATACAGTATTCAAGGAGATTGGGTGAACATCTATACTATCATTATAAAGAGGTAAGTTTGTATGTTTGAGGCGGGTAATCTCCGAAACTATATCGAACCGATATCAAAAATTATTTCACCATTTTTATAAATATTTTTATTAAATAAAGCTTGAAGAGATAAGAAACCTACTTTCTCATTATAGAATACTGGATGGTAGTTCAAGAGGGGAAATAAAACATATTTTCCCGCCCTACGCTCAGGCTTATGATTTCATTGCAATTAAAACAGTAATATTCATAATCCCAAGTTCACACATAACAGTTAGAATGGCAGCATAACAGTGAACGTGCAACGATTTGGAGTTAACCTAACTAGTGATGTAAAAACATTGAGTCAAAAATCGCTCATGCTAGCTCGAGCTTTAACATATAAATATTTAGAGTTGTTGAAATAGATAAGTGATTTAATTTTTAAGAAATTTGAGACTAATTTTTTGTAAATTATTATATTTATTAATTTAACAATTTATTCAAATTGGTAAGTTTTATTTTATTTTATTTTACAGACAATTTAGAACATCTGTATTCTACTTTGAAATTTTTGCGCTCACGACTCATTTCACTAGTTTGAAATTCAGGACTCGAGCTCTGTTTTCACAACACTATTCCGAACTCATAACCTTCATAGAATATTGTATATACTAAGGTGTTATACTTGGTACAAAGCGTTCAACTTCTACTTGAAAACATTAGAAAGTGGAGTTCCCCTACGCTTCCAAGTTTCTGTGAGATATGAAGTAATTTGTGTAGGATTCAGTCTGAAGAAAATGAAGTCTCTGTGATTTGCTGTGGCGATCTTACAACTTTGTCCGTTTTTTAAGTACAATTGATGGTGACAATCATATAATATAGTCTTACAGAGCGATAAAAAAAATACTGAGATTTTTCTTTGAAATTCACGCGGGCGAAGCCGCGGGCAAAAGCTAGTGATTATATAATTTTTTTTTTATTAATATGTTCTGCGTTATATCCTCATGAAACAAAGTTCACCACCTTATTAAGTACTAGGTGTTTCCCGCAACTTCGTACGTGTTAATTTCCCACGGGAACAGTCATTTTTCCAAGATGAAAGGTACCCTATGTCCTTCTCCGTACTTCAAACTACATGTATGCAAAATTTCAAGAAGATAGATTGAGTAGATAGAGCGTGAAGAGTTAACAAACACATTTATAATATTAGTTAAGCGGCCCGCACCGAATTCGTATGGGTGTATAAACAAGTGAATTATTCTAACACTAACAGTAAACACTTCTGGCAAGAAGTGGGAGAAGTGCTTACCATGGAATTTATTTTGTTATTTCTTCTCAACAGTGGTCGTTCCGAAATGCTAGTAGTTTGTAGCTTTTTGAGGAATCACTATCTGATATAAAATATGACGTGAAAAAGTGTCTGAGAAGGTCTAATTTCTGAATAAATGATTTGACTTTGTCTCTGTTACGTATAAAAAAAACTCTTATTAAAAAGTTTTAAAGTTCTAAGCAGAGAAGACATAGAGACAGACAGACAGCGCGAAGCAACTTTGTTTTATACTATGTAATGATCATAATGGCCTCTAGGTAATAAGAATAATGTTATTGCCTAAAGGGATCGAAAGTCGAGAGAGACAGCTACTCATAGTAACGACTCACAACCTTCACAGATCAATATATAAGTGACCTTCACCCATTACAATACTACTATTTTGATGGTAATCTTCATTAAGATTATCAAATACCTTTGGCGAGTCAAATCCTAGTTTTACAACTAATATACTGGAGCGAGACCACATTATAATCTCGAAATTATTTCCTTCAAAGGCTAATGAGTACGCGTAAGGTAAGGAACCTGCAATCAAAATGTCTACATACAGAGTAAGTAACAATATCCATGAACAGAAGGTTCACTCTCGACTTCAACTAAAGTTATACATAATCGAAACTTGAAAAAAATTTATGGCATGAGTTCGCTATTATATTGTGACGTTGCGGCACCCAGATCTTAGTCATCAACAGCCCTTTAAATGTCCCCACTGAGGTGGAACTGCCTTACTTACGGATGGATAAGGGATTAGGAGTTTGGGCCATGACCCTCACGCGGGGCCATTGCCGATTGGCGGGTTTTAACAACTGCAAATACACCCGGGACCAAAGGCTTTACGTGCCTTCCGAAGCACGGAGGAGCTCAAGATTATTTTAGTCACTCATTTATAATGCAAACGTTGATATGAAATATATTCAAAAATCGTGACGAATTTAGATACTTCTCCTTTTTTTTTAAATCGAAGCGGCAACGGGCTACTGCGACGCAACAGAACACGACGGAACAATATAGCCGGGGATCAATGAGCACATAGGCGCAGCTAGAATAGTACGGAAAAAACCCCTCATGGGGCGCCATAATACCTACCTACTCTATATAATTTCTCCCTTGTCTAGACGCGCTTTGTTGCAATAAGCCGTAATTACCGCCACAAAGGCCTGTGTTTGACGGTGGGCCCAAGCGCAACGGATTTCTAATTAGCTAACATATGCACAGGTGTTTACTAAAATACTTTTTGGTACATTTAGGATACAATTTAGAAAATAATTGTCGTTAAATTACTATCATCTTGGTCTTGGGCAAACCTTGAATTTTGGCGATGTCATTCAGTTTTGAGTGCATTGGACCTCAATCTAGCCTAATGGGAAGCAAAAATGAGGTCCGAAGGAGAGAATTTTATATGTAAGCTCAAAAAATGCCTATTCACTCTTGCCTTGAAAATATTCCTAAATTGTTGGATTCGGGAAATATCGACGCGGGATGGGAATTTCAAACCTCATCAACAAACGTTTGGAATTCGGTACTCTTGAATACAAATGTCCATTCGTATAAAAGTCTTTCGCGCAAGTGTCCTGATAGGATCATGGAAGTGTCTTGGCGCGCAAACGACTTTCGCGCAAGATACGATCAATTTGCAGTAGAAAAGAGGATCCAAATAGGTCCAGTAGTATAGCCGTGAAAGCGGAGACAGACAGACTTTCGCATTTATAGTATTAATATGGTTTTTTACTTCAATAAAATGAAACCAGATAAGAATAATTCAATAAGTAGAAACGAATACCAAGGTGCAGTGTGTCGGTATGCAAATTCTCGTGTCTCTTATTTGCCTGATGCCGTGTTTTGAGCTAGGTTAGCTCTGGGAATATTAATCTGTACAATGTACAGCATGCGCGCACTGAATTTCAATAATGTTTCTGATTCCAGGAAAACAGATGAATGAATTGGTTTAAACTTCGTGTTTATTTTGATATTACAACTGAAACTAATAAATTAATAGTATTTACTTGGAGTAAATAATGCGTGTAAGGAATCGGAACAAAAAATAATAATTTGGTACGAACTCAGAGATTTGCGTAGAGATTTTGAATTAGCGATTTATTTCTCTTTGAGTGCTCTTATTTCAGACGTGTTTGTATTTTTGAGAGTCAGTATACTGTTGCAAAAGACGGTTTGCAAATTTGTGGTAACAAATTCGCGCCTGTGACACCCTTGACGTTGAAGGCGTCCATAGGCCTCTTCTCATCCTGTGGCGCGCATGGCTGTTTACCAACTTGGTAGTAATAAATATAATTAAGTATCTCTTTCTCACTTGAACGTTTTCCCGGTTCCTTCCATTTTTTCGTGTCCACTTCGCACGGCCGTCGACATCCCTAGTTGTCAGACCATTGTCACGCAATCAGTCTTGACGACATCAAGGCACTTCATCTCGCGTTTGCCAGGGCCAAGAAAAAAATAATAAAAACACATGCACTATATAACACTAACCGTAACTCGATTAACAAACTTCTGAGGGGTTAGTGAGGGTTAGCATTTCACTTCCCACCATCGAATCGATTCGAAGTGAGACGCAGCGAACCAATCACATTGCAGTGTGGTTGTCGTTGCGTAACAATGGCGCAACGTCAAGTGAAATGAAGTTAAATGCAAACCCGCACTTCACCCACTGATCAAGAAATACAGCGGTAGCAAACATTAATGAAACACTGAAAAATCGTCTCCTCTTCATAACTTTTACCAGCATCATAACACGACACGGTGTCAAAGATGCCTCCAGCGATCCTTCATTAAAGGACAAAGGTCAATGGGGTCCGAGTGACGCCGGACTGATTACACCAAAATTAGAGAGTCGCCCTTTTTTGTCCATTTGTAATTACACAGAATTGTAATAGGGGTTCTGGTTGAGAGGAGCCAATATACAGAGCACACTACCGCTATAATAGATGCAACAATAAACTAATTTTAGGTTTTCGAAGTAAACTAGAAACCATTGAGACGATGCCTCATTGCTCATGCAGTCGCGCTCCGTTGCGACGACGCAATACATCAATCGTGTTCCACAGATGTCACACGTTTGTGGAAGAAAAATATTAATTATGCGAATGTAACTAGGAAAAAGATCTCAAAAAAATACCTCCCCTACACGTGGGTCAAGTGGAAATACTTTCTTTTCACCCGATTATCGCATTGCGACACATTATTTAATAGATATGATGAGAATGTCGATATACAATAATATGATCGACAAAATAAAGTCTATGTTTTTTTTTATTTACCAATTTATGTACACGAACAGATTATATAAGAAAAACAAAAAGTGGAATAATAGTACATAGGTACTGCTTATTTCTAAAGAAATCTCTTCCAGAAGACCCGAGAGGGGAAAGAGGAAGAAAGGACAAAGTGCGCGTGTACTAAACAAAATAAAATAAACCTACTTAAAATTACATACATATATACTTAAATATATACATACCAATCTATGTAAACTTACATATACATACTTATATCTAGAATTGATCATGACAGAGTCTATATTGTATTGTATCTAGTCTCTATATTGTATCTACTCTGTGGTCCGGTCGTATTATCCTTTGATATCGCGCTCCTAATTTTCGCAATGTCATACGTGTTTTTCTACGTTGATTTTAAATTAAACCTAACTTTTGTTACTTCATTTTTTTTTTAATTTTGCGGCGACCAAAGTTGAATTTTTCGTAGTCTTTTTTTCATAAATTTCCTGGTAGAAATATATTTTTAAAATTATAATAATTTTTCGTAGTCCTTTTTAATTTTCTGATACAAATATATTCAGTTGAAAGTAGTAGCCTTTTGGCTATTATAATAATTGGAAATATGTACAAAAAATGTCTATCAAAACATACTGGTAGAATGAAAAATATATTTTCGAAACGGTTAAAAATACGACCAAGCCATTTCTTCCAGCAGTGGTCATTCGAAAATACATATAGAGCTATATATTAGCTTTGAGATGTTTAATATATAGGTAATTTTAAGAAATACAAATAAATAAATAAAAATGCTTTAGCACTTTACGTCGATCTCTCGTTTATCTCGATGCCACATCAACATTTTATAAGACAGCAAAGGATGGTAAGTGATTACCGCTACTTTGAACCACTGCAATACTCGGGCCATCATACGAGAGTAATTGCCGGAATTTCAAGAAGCTATAAACTCGTTTCAAGACATTGCAAAACTCTGAATCAATATTTCCATATGAAATCAATACGAATAAATATACGCGTTCGATTTCCCGGTTTTCTAACACGTGTGCTGGCATTCAGCCAGTTCGGAGTCCATAAAATCACTAATTATACCGATAATTACCGGTTCGCGCACGTGCCGCCAATCCATCAGACGCACGTTGACACCACAACCCTGCAATAAGGCACCGTTTTACCCTTATGGGTTAACGTTTAGCCTTATGTTCATAAATTAGCCGTGTGTTAGTTCCATTAGTTCATATCGTATGTTCCTTTTTTTTAATATGACGATTGTTTGAACTTAATTTTAATTTTTATTAATTTAGGTACATTATAAATAAAACATCTCCCCGAACGCACCGCATAGAGGCAATGTGCCCAGAATGCTGGCAGCATTTGCCCGCTGAACTGCCAGACTTATACGCTGGGCAAAGAATTTTATGTGTGTTACCTGATAATATCGATTGTCAGGCCAAAATAAAATATATCTAAATTATGTCTATTTTGTAAAACTTGTATTATTATTTATTTATTACCTTAACACTGATAAATTTAGAGCGTATTACTTTTATAAAATGGTATAAATTCTTTCGTTCAATAAAAAGTTAGCAACACAAGACTCTGAAAATCTGGAAATTTGTTCGACGTGAAAATGAATGTTCGAGCGAGTTTGAAATTGAAGACATTGGAAAGTTATTTTATGGCGGACCTTTTATCTCCACTTCTCCAGGTATTATATAAAGACTTTTACCGACGTCACAAAAATAGGAGTATGAGAACATACACTCATTTATATATTTTCGTATAACGGTTATCTACTTTAGGAAATTATGCTTTTAATATACATATTTAAGCAATTTCACCTTAGCACTACAAAAAGATCCCTGGTCGTACCGAAACGAGTAAATTTATTATTAGCTTCCAGTAAAAATCCTTCAATTGTAATCATTGAAATATATATTATTAAAATAAAGACGAGATTTACTAAGAGAACCCTTTTCGAAGACCACTGTATCCAAACGTCCAAACAATTGGTTCAATTCTTGATAAATTATATTAAATTGATCGAACTTATTTAAAAGTTATTTTTAAGAGAGATATAATTTTTAGGTGTAATTTTTAACTTTATGGATTTTTTAAAGATATGATCATTTGGTTATGTTAACAAATAAATGCTTATTAACCTCGACTGAACGAAAAAGAAATACAATCCTCATTTAGCATTTACAGCCCGAATATCACAAACTGCAATCAGTGTAGTGACTGAAACAAATCTCCCACATTTGGCAATAAATAACCCGTCATGAAGGGGCCTGCCTCTATTAGTCAACACTAATTATAATGTTGAGCCCTGACTTAGATCACAGAAGGAGATTAATTAACTAAACCGAACTGAATTTGTGTGTAAATACAGCTACAGCATAATAAAATGTACTAAATAAACACAATTTCCAAAGCCATACGTACGCTTCATAGAAAAAACCTAGCCTTGGTATAACGTAAAGTATAAATGTTAAAAATTATCATTATTCTTTTTGGTTATCTTTTATTGTATTTGGGATTTAAACGTTTACGTTTAAATTCCAAATACATTCTAAATACAGAGCGTAGTTTTATGTCATATTTTCAAAACAAGTAAACAAAGTTTTATACGATCGTATTTGTATTTACGAAATTGAAGGTTATTGAAAAATCATTTTCTTAATTATCTTCTTTCCCAGATCTGCGGGTCGCAGTTTCGTATGCATAATCTTTTGATAAACTCATGTCTTTATATTGTCAAGGCCTAGCATAAAATTGCTAATCGCCAAACTATATCTGCAGGCTGCAGTGTTGGGCAGCATAATAAAATTATTTGATATACTGATGTTTCACTTTAAACTGACAAAGCTTAATCGCCAAATCTATCTCTTTCTCAGATTCGCGAGTTGCAGAAAATTGGCAACATTCATGTTTCACGTTTGGTAATTGACGCTTACTAAAATTCCTTATTGTTATATATCTCCTTTAATTTCGTATCTGCGGGTCGCAGTGTATCGGGCGGCGTAATTATTTCACAGCATTCGGCGACATCGAAATTCAATTACCGACTGGACGCTTATAGGCGTACGACGGCCATTCAATCTGCCGTGTTTGCTGAAGATACCTATTTTGGAAACTAAAATCACGATTTGATTTTGAGATATTTGCAGCTGAAATAATGATCTCCACACATACGGTCGTTATACGTGTCACACAAAAGCTGTTGAGCAATTTCTGTTTTGATCGAGTAACATCTTTATGCTGTTAGATTCAACTGTTGCTTGATTTCCTTCTCAATTAATTTTCCACCAATAAATAACAAATATATTTAAAAATATTGCCATTTGTGTACTTAACCCTTAGCATATTAAATGTAAAAAAAAACGTAAATTCATCAATTAAAATTCATATTAAAAATATACGTCTTAAACATTATATGTTAAATAAAAATGAATTGCCAAAGAAATTGTCAATACTAATCCATTAGGACATATAGCTCTTGAGTATAATTTATACTTAGTTATCAATATTGTGGTTGATTTGCACCAGTCAATTTTTAACGTTGACTTTAAATTGTGTTTCTGCTGTTGTTTTCCTGCGCATCATATTTTTAGGATGCAATAAGTCTAATAAAAAAATCCCTTATTTTCACATTCACCATTTTCATTATAAAACATTAAAACAGATATAAAAATCCAGCAAGACAAAAGCGAGCAACTTTGTAATGCGATGACGTGTAGCTTTTACCAACGCCATGATAGCGGAGACAATGCTCTAGGAAATTAGATTCGCATCGTAGTCGGGGCACGTGTGCACTGCGACTGGACTGGAACTCGGGACGCTGAAGACTTGGGACATTTTTGTGTTTCACTCTTCTTTTAGACTGTGGTAATTAGGGTGCCCAAATATACTGCTAAAATTATTAAATTATACTTTTTACTGCAATAAAAAAGTATACCTAAAACTATTTCAAACGCTCACACATATTATTTTAAAATATTGTTGAAGGCGCTAAGTCTCAATACAGCGCAGTCGCAAAATTACGCGTTGCCGCATTCGTTTAAAACATTAAAATAAAATACTGCATTTTTTTTTCTAAAATACTGTAATTGTAGGATCTTGTCTGAGTATATATTTATAAATAATTATACTCGGTATTTGACAAAGATTATTTTATTTAAGGGCTGGTAAATTACGAGCAATACATTTCAAAATCCAACAGCCAAGAATCCTCCATGACAGCATTTGTTTTTTAAAGAAAAGAAACATCGCGCAGGCGCGAGCTCGTCGTCACAGCGCATGCGCGTAGACAGCACTCCCCGGGTTGAAGATCATCTGAATGAAGGTCTCAAGGACCTGATAAGCATATGAAGCTTCAAAGTTACATCAGGTCATCATCTAGAGGAAGAGCACATAGGTTATTCCAGCCTCTTCTTATAGTCCCTTTCATGGTTTTTACTTCGGCAACACGGTTAATACCATCCGCTCCAGGATAGACTTGAATGACACGACCGAGAGACCAGAGCAGAGGCGGCGTTGACTTGTCTTTGATCAAAACAAGCGAGTTCATCTCGATATCATTCTTAGTTTGTTTCCATTTTGTCTTCTGTTGAAGAGTGCAGATATATTCATTGGTAAATCTATTCCAAAAATGTTGTTTTATAGCTTCGACTCGCTTATGACGCTGCAGCAATGTGATATTCACGTTGTCGGCGATTTGTGGATATGGCACGGAAGTCAGAGTTCGTCCAATCAAAAAATGTGAAGGAGTCAGGACAGAAAAGTCATTAGTTTCTGAGGAAAGAGGGATTAAAGGCCGCGAGTTTAATATCGCTTCGACTTGAGTGAGACAAGTTGACATTTCTTCATAGGTTAAATGAGTTAAATTCAGTATTCGACGTAAATGATGCTTCGTCGATCGGACAGCAGCTTCAGCCATCCCATTGAAATGAGGGGAATATGCAGGTGTAAAAAAGAAAGTAATACCTTCATCGGCTAAATCCTCAGTAAGGTTACGTTGAGAAAGAAAACTTTCTAGTTCATTGCATGCGCCTACGAAATTGGTCCCATTATCTGAGGTTATCGTTTTGGGTTTGCCGCGACGACTAATAAAACGGCGCAAAGCAGCTAAATAAGAATCTTTAGTCAGGTCCGTGACGAGCTCCAAGTGAACTGCCTTCACTGCTAAGCATACAAAAATACACAGGTATGATTTAATTAACTTGCAACCACGACCTTTTCGATCGGCTATCAAAATTGGCCCGGCATAGTCAACTGCACAGTGAAGAAAAGGAAATTCTAATTTGGTTCTAGACACAGGTAATTGGCCCATGATGGGCTGTAAAGTTTGACTTTTGTGCCTAAAACATGTGACGCATTTTTTAACGATAAACCTAGCCAGATTCCTACCACCTAGAGCCCAGTATGACTGCCTTATGTCCGAAAGTAAAAGTTGCGGACCTGCATGTAAGAGCTTTAAATGTTGTCTACGAAAGATTAATTTAGTTAAATAATGTTTACAGCATACAAGAATCGGATGCTTTTGGTCATATGAGTAAGGAGATTTGTCAAGCCTTCCTCCTACTCTAATTAAATTGTCTGAATGAATAAATGGGGTCAAAGACAATAGTCTATTTTTAGATGGTAACTTGCCGTTATTTTTTAAGATTTTATATTCTTCAGGAAACATTTCAACCTGACCCTGCCTAAGAATAATAAATAAAGATTCACGTATTTCATCTGAAGTTAAACACTCTTTGCATTTGTTATTTTTATTTTTACAATTTTTTATAAACCGCTGTATGTAAGCGAGAGTATGAATAAGACGAGTGAGATTTGAATGTTTGTGTATAAGTGAAGACACAATATTCGTATTCTCTATATCAGAATTGGACTCCTGACTTAGATGACAGACTACGTCTGGTAGATCTCGTGTCTCACTTGAGTTAGGTATTCTTGGCCATAACTCCTCATTACAGGTTAAAAACTGGGGGCCAAACCACCACAGTGACAAATTGCTGACAAGATCAGCCTTCACCCCGCGAGAAACGAGATCCGCGGGATTATCGAGGGAAGGCACGTAGCTCCAGGTGCAGTTTACACTATTTTCATTAATTTCGTTCACGCGATTGCGAACAAAAGGTTTTAAACGATGTACAGGGGTTTTTAGCCACCCTAATACGATGGTAGAATCACACCAGTATCTGCAACTAACCTCTAACGTTATAGAATTCCTAACTTTAGCGCATAACCTTGATGCTAAGAGAGCTGCACAAAGCTCAAGGCGTGGCATCGTTGTTGGTTTCATTGGTGCTACTTTATTTTTGGATGCAATCAAGTTAACATATACAACACCATCTTTAGTTATAGAACGAGCGTAAATACACGACCCGTAAGCACGCTCAGAGGCGTCAGAAAAAATGTGTAATTCTACCTTACAGAAATCATCTTGCAGTACCCATCTAGAAATTTTAATATTATTTAAAAAAGTTAACTGTCTTGAGAATGAAGTCCATTGTCCTTTTATATTTTCTGGTACTTCATCATCCCAACCTAACTTTAATGACCATATTTGTTGCAATATTATTTTTGCTTCTACCACTGCTAGGCCCACGAGCCCTAGGGGATCAAAAATTTGACTTATTACTGAAAGAATATTTCTTTTAGTGATTTTATATTTATTTTCAATTTTTATTGAAAACGACAACGTATCACACTTAGGGCTCCAAATTAAACCTAAGGTTTTTGATGGAGTATTAGAATATTCAGATATATCTAAAAAAATATTTGAACTTGTTTCCTCTGACAACAATTGGTTTAATATTTCTTGACTATTTGATTTAAATTTTCTTAAATTAAATTTTGCTGACGATAATACATTAATTACTGCCTTCGTCTGTTTTACGACGTCCTCTTCAGTAAACCCTCCACTGAGATAATCGTCAACGTAAAAATCCCTTTTTATAGAATTTTTTACAAGTACATCATCAACAGTTTCAGACAGAGAAGAAAGGCACTTGGTCGCTAAATACGGGGAGGATGCAACTCCGTATGTAACAGTATTTAAAGTATATGTCTTAAGAGGTTGGGACGGGTCTGATCTAAATATTATTTGTTGTAACGAGCGCTGAGAAGGGTTAACATCTATAGCCCTATACATTTTCTCAATATCACCCGAAATCACATATTTATGTTGACGAAACCTTATAAGTATAGACACAAGGTCGTCTTGGACAGTAGGCCCTATCATTTGGATGTCATTGAGAGACAGCCCTGTTGTAGTAACTGCAGAAGCGTCAAATACCGTACGTAGTTTAGTAATGGTACTTGATTCCCTAATTACACCGTGATGCGGTAGGTAATAATTTACAATACTACTATCACGTAAAGACAATGTATTTTCAGTCATATGACCGAGTTCTTCGTATTCACGCAAGAACTCCAAGTATTTATTTTTAAAACCAGGATCTCTACTGAACTTTCTTTCGAGAGAAAGGAAACGGATCTTAGCCATCACGTAAGAATCTCCTAATTCGTGAGGATCCTTTTTTAAGGGCATAGTCACAACGAAACGGCCTTCTTCATTACGGTAAGTATCTAACTTAAATTTATTTTCACAGGCACGTTCTTCAGTCGTAAATGCATATTTAGGCGAAATCGAATCTAATTCCCAAAATTGAGTTATACTATCATCTTGATTTATGAAATTACACTGGTATGATTTAGTTTTGGCACGTGCTACATAACCTGAAACTAACCAACCTAATTTTGTTTCGTATAACTTTGGCATATTTTTACCCAAATCAATAGAATTGTTGCACATGACGTTCCAGAATACCTCTGCACCTACCAGTATGTCTACAGCGGCGGGAATATTAAATGAAGGGTCAGCCAACTGTACACCTGAAGGTATGAGAATGCTATCTATGTTTACAAGTTTGGACGGCAGTGCTTTTGTAATTTCGGGCAAAATAAGACAATTTATATCGGTTTTATAATCACTATGTAAGGACTCAATAGTAAGCTGACACGAGTATGTAGTTTTACACGTTTGATTACAGATACCTGATACCGTGGAGCGTACACCTCGCCTCGACAATCCCAGCTTACCGCATAATTCGCAGGTGACAAAATTTGCTGTACTCCCGTTATCTAAGAGGAGGCGAACAGTGTGTACGTCGCCCTTGTTATTTCGCACCCGCACGAGTGCTGTTGATAAAAGTACATGCGGAGAAGTATTATATGTAGTGTTAGCCGACAGAACGATAGAGTCTGTCAATTTGTCAGAACCTGACTGAGCAATGTCCGTTGTCAACGCGACAGTCTCTTGCATAGGCATAGATGAAGTTGAAGTTTCATTATGCTTGTGTAAATGTAATAATGTACTATGTTTGTACCTACAATAACGGCAGTATGAAAGTCTGCATTTTACATGAGAATGGCCTGGGCGTAAACAATTTAAACAAACCTTCAAATCTCTTGCCTTCGAAATACGGTTTTCTATGGACAACTCCCTAAACTTATCACAATGATATAATAAATGACCAGATTTACACATAGGACATAAGTTCTCTTTGCGTGTATTAACTTTATCTGAACCACTGGATACATTTAAGAAAGATTTATTTTTCGACGTGTCAGGGCATTGTCCTTTGTGCATTTTATTATTTTCCTCCAAGGATTCTAGCAGGTCTGCCCTGTTTCGTACAAATGTACAAAATATTTCGAGTGTAGGCGGTTCAGACAAGGTATTCCTGTATTCCTCCCATTTCCTAAGAGTGGTGGAATCTAGTTTCGTAACCATCATGTGAACTATAAGAGTATCCCAGTGCTGGGTAGGTTGCTTCAAAATAGTGAGAGCCCTAATATTTTTATCCGGCTCGAAGGACCAAACTGTAGGATCTTGTCTGAGTATATATTTATAAATAATTATACTCGGTATTTGACAAAGATTATTTATTTAAGGGCTGGTAAATCACGAGCAATACATTTCAAAATCCAACAGCCAAGAATCCTCCATGACAGCATTTGTTTTTTAAAGAAAAGAAACATCGCGCAGGCGCGAGCTCGTCGTCACAGCGCATGCGCGTAGACAGTAATAATGTTCATTTTGCATCTCAGACCTAAATATACTTTATTTCTAGTAAAAAAAAGTTGGCAACCCTTGTGGTAATGCTAAAACTGGTGTTAGATTTTATTTAATTCTCCTATATCGCCATTTATATATATTTAAGAGACGTAGTAGCCAAGTTTACATACGCCCAGTGTACATTCCTTCTTTTTCCAGCATAATGAACAAAACAAAACTATCTCCACAACATTACAAAATTAACATTAAATTATCAGATTTTAATGATACATAGTGTAGTCAAGTGGTGGATTATCTATAAGAAACATGTATCAGATTGGTGTACAAACTCATGCATGTGGCACAAGTAGAATTCGAAATTACGACATTTTAGTCACAGACGCGCGCGCATCCTAACCGTTGGCTGGACCATCACCGCTTCAACCATATTACAAAAACGTCGTTTACTCATGTAAAAATCTTAATTCCATTAAGTTGACCGATTGGCCACGAATCGAGTGCCCAAGTTGATAGTATCAGTAATCATAGAACGTTACAAGTTGTCTATTTGCGCGAGAGGCGACCTGCAAACTTAAACTAGCGCTCCGTCTCCTTCGACAGTTGCTAATAAATCCCACGCGACAACATTGCCTTGATTTCCACTACACGGTGTCTTCAGCAACTTTTTAACAACGGCCAACGACATACAGCAAGTATTACTAAAAGTCTTTGAGCACAAAGAAACAAATGTAAGGAGTGTTTCTTTCACTATTTTTGTCAACGTCCATTAGATTTTCATCACACTATTATTATAAAGAGGTAAGCGTTTGTGAGTTTGTATGTTTGAGGCGGGTAATCTCCGAAACTACCGAACCGATTTCAAAAATTCTTTCACCATTAAAAAAGTAAATAATTGCTATAGGGTATATATTTTCTCAAAATTCCCACGGGAGCGAAATCCCGGGCAACATCTATTATTATAAAAATTACTTCCGGTCATCGCGTCTGCCTTTCTATATGAACGTGATAAACTCAAAAACTACTGAACGGATTTTTGTACTGTTTTCACCAATAGATTGTGTGGTTCCCGACGAAGGGTTAGGTATATCATATATTACGATTTGTGTGACTGTGAAACAAGTTCGGCATTTGTTGTCTTGCCGAAACTATCCTTCTTACTCCACAGCTGCAGCCAATATTTTTTTTGGTTACTTACAGGTCTTCATTAATATTATTGTTCTGTCATTACAAGTCGACAAAAATTTAGATGACGAACAAAATTTCTATTGGTGAGCGTCACTGACAACGTTTAACATTACAAAACAACCAGTAAATCATGAATATTTGCGACAAAATTAAAAAAAAATATATCTGTGACATAACATTTTTCTTATTATGTCGCCAAACAAGGAGCCAAACATTTCACCTAACTCAAAAATATTACAACACTCAAAAAAATACTTTAAAAAAATATCAAAAATATAAACTGTTTGATGTTTGGCCTATGTCTCGTAATTAAACATTCGTCAAAATGTATCCCGCTAAAACCTATTGTAATATTTAAAGCAAAAACACGAAACAATTTCAGAGCAACAATACGAGAACAACTCTAAAACCCAGTCTTGTTTACCCCCCATTTCCCGAAGTCCCCCTAACTGAATATGAAGTCTTCAAACTTAAAAGTTACGGTGCAGCTTTAAAGTTTTATACGTTTTATAAGGCGTGTGTCTCGAGCCCGACCACTTTACAACGCTTGAAAATAGTTTAATAGTTGAATAAATTTTATGAATAACATTTTCATATTCATAAAGCGTTACAAAATCCTTTATGACGAAAGTTTAAAAATCTTAGCCGTTCTCGGCTCGGCGCAGAGAGCTTATTTCTTAACTTTCACGGCGTGGAATGGCTTCGGGGACTATTAGTTTTTTGTTAAAAATAGTATCGTGCCTCGTGGATTGCAATTTAAAAACTTACTTTGAAATTGTTCTTGTGAAGAATTGATTGATCGATCCCCAGGTTAGAAGGAAAAATGAGTTTTTTCAGATTGTTGTATTTCCATATATATATAACAAAATATAATATCATTGAGTTAGTATCACATAACACTAGTCTCAAACTTACTTTGGAGCAAACTCGATCTATGTGATTTCTTCATATATTATTCATTTATTTATTTATTGATCAATAAATAATTTACTATCATGTCTTAACGCGATCCACATTGCGACCTAAACTGATTTGCATCGCAAATTCTTACTATTGATTTAATTTTTAGTATGAATGCGATTCATTTTAGGTTCATAAAAGGAACTGAGTTGGAATCTGTATTGGAATTGTTCGGTAAGAATTGATGGTAGGCCTGCAAGTCCAAAACTTGCAGGCCTACGGCTAATACTCGATATATCTCTTTGGAAAGCATCGATTGTATCGCCGTTATTCCCGTGGCATTCCTCTACGAAGACACGTCGATCACGTTTTGCGACAATATAGGTTACAATAAATTTATAAGTAATATATTAATACGGGTCGAACATTTTTCGGAATCCATTCTTCTAGGTATGCCTTTCCAGCTAATGATGGTTAGTTATCATCATGTTTAAGTCCTATTTCGGAATACATAGTTGATGTTAAATGAGCAAACACTGATACAAAGAATTCACAACTTTACACGAGATTTAAATGGTTAGTAGCACAGTTTATCAGTAACATCGAGTAATCGAAAAATCATAAAAAAATTAAACAGTCACTAGGTAACATCCTAAAAAGGTTACACAAAAAAATGACTGATTGTATTCCAATCAGGTTCCTGAAAAATAATAACAAAAACATTAATAACACATCGGCCATTCCCGAACAAACAAAGGGGCGACAAAATGGAAATTGTCAGTGAATTTTAAACTCATGATTGCACCATATTCGATAATCCATCACCGAGATATGCGGCAAAAAGTGATTTATTACGTCGTTAGCCGTTTAACTTTTAAACAGGTGACAGAGGTTCTGTGCCCCGGGTTCGCTTGCTACTTTCCAGGTTTTATTTATTATATACGGTCATTCCAATGAGCGTTTTAACTCAAATTCAGATTCAAATTCAAAATTATTTATTCAATATAGGATACATCACTGACGTCAAAAAAAATACTTAAACTGAGTCTACTGCCAACTTCCTAAGCGCAGGTGAAGAAGAACTGCCGCAACTTCGTCTTTTTCTTTATCAAATAATAATAAAATTAACAATATCGCAGTATAGGTTAACAATTTTGCAATATCAGGTAATAATATTGATTCTTATCTTTATCAAACTTTGAAAAATAGTAAAGACAGCGGCGGTCGAAACACTCGTAGACACGACCCTAATCAACGGTCTTCACCAACAGCCTGGTGAAGACCGTAGCTGCTAGGCTGGACGTGGACTGCGCTCTCATGCAGCACTGGACTCGCATCCACCTAGCTAAGGACACCAAGTGCTCTCGTAATTTTAATATAGATGTACTAACATAGTTTGTAAGACACTCTGTTACTAACACTATATAGGTTTTTAAACCTGAAATAAATGATTTTTATTTATTTTTATTTAATCTAGTTTTCGTCCGCGTATATACGCGCCTGATAGTCGTATTTTTTTTCTGATGTCTTTAGGTCATTTGAATAAAATCTGACACTAGTGTTAGCAATAACTCACTCTATTAGAAAGGTAACCGTTAGAAATATCATTAGACCGATTCCCTCATTACCACAATTAATGATATTAATCAATTGCGTGTCGCTAGTAACACAACTACTATGTGACTACTATCATGGTACTACTAAACATGGGTACTAAAAGTGGTAGCACTTTATTGTTACCAATACAAGTTAGCAATTATACCAAACAAAACACCAATCCGATTGGTTATGATCCAGCATATCAAAGAGGACAAACAAACGCACGAGCGAACTGTGTGTACATATCGACAATCATTGTTGTTATGAGTAGTTACAATTTATCGAGTGTCGTTGTCTGAAAGGTGTACTTCACTTGTGACTATCACAATAGACAGTCTTATTTTCGGTCTGTTTAAATAAACAGACCGAAAATAAGAACGTGAACAAATAGGCGTTGTGCTAGTAATCGACTTGTGTGTTTGTATAGCACTTGTAAAATAAAACAAGTTTTTACAAACATTTCATTTTCGCCACAAACTTTTATTGTCGCCAAAGAGATCTTGTAGCATTCAAGGCGTGACAATAAAACTATGTCCGTGCTGTAAACCCTTGCAGAGCTCCCTCATTGGGAGCAGATCCTGGTTGCACCATCGTGCTTGATGAAACTGAAGCAACATGGGCAACAATTTTAACTCTGTATTAGTGGAAGTAGGTCAAATTTGTTGTTGTTGTTGAAAAATAAGTTGAAACCAAAATTAGTAATATAACACTTCATAACAAAGACTGAAAATACACTTACAGTTCTCGTATGAATAGAACGAGACGCCTCAAACTGTAGACGACATCCAAAAACCGGAGACAAACCAAATGGAATCAAAACGAACGAAACTCCTGCGCGACTATATGCAATAATTCAGGGAAAATTGCTCTTCCACTGAGCATTACTGCCTAGCAATGTGTCGGGTATTGTTCGCATATGGCCGACTCACCAAACAATTGCGTTTTTGGACGAGGCGACTCGTATTTGCAAAATTCTGTAGAATTGTTTCCGAACGAAACGCTCCAGTTTTGAACAATCGTTTAGTAAGTGCTGCCTTGGGACTATGTATTGATAGCGGCGTATTAGAATAGTCGAATTTGCGTTCCACAACGTCTGGTGAATATTTTCACGATTGATGAAGAAGATTTCAATATTTGTTTTGTTTTTTTAGATAAATGAGAGAGAAAAACAACAGTATTATGAAAGCAGTTACAACTGTGGAAATATAAAAACATACAAACATACAAATAGACCGACATTGATTTTTACCCGATTCTCATCACCAAAAATCAAAAAATAACAAAACGCTTCTACCAAAAAAGGGTCACCTAACTGTTCGAAGGAGAATTAAATAAATCTCTCATTGAAAATTTCTACCAAAGCAGATACAAGACACACAAAAGACTGTAATAAATTGAATAGACGTCGGCCGCAGATATAGCGTCGCCGCGCGACCCCGCCCGACATTCCTTTATTGCTAAAAGTACGCAGAGATATGATATATTTTATACTATTGTAGAGCGCGCGTTACTTTCAAATATTTTGCTATTATTTAAGGTGCTACTCGGATGCTTTGTATAATGCTCGAATATCGATAACATATTGAAAATTCAACGATTAAATTGTCTTTTTAAAAAAAAAAAAAAGGATGCTACAGTGAAGTTTCCTACGTCATTCCTTTTTACGATCGGTTCGAAAGTGAAATTGTTCGCATTAATAACAGATAACATCCAATATTTTCATAGACTTCTATTGCACTTGATAAAAACTACGATTAACTAATCGAAGTTTTTATCAAGTGATAAAAACTACGATTAACTAATCGAAGTTTTTATCAAGTTTTTTATTCATAAATCGAAGTTTATAAACGAAAGGAATTTAGCACACAATAATTGCATCATTTCAATCTACCCACATACAATTAGTACATTAAATATTCCAGCTTTGAACATTTGATATAACAAACAGTTATAATATAACTATAGTAAGCTTAGCCGGTTGCATTTATGACAAAGGACGACAACGATATAATTAGTGTTAGGCTTAAAATATAATCACCGATTATTATAGGCTACAAATTACAGGTTACGACCATGTTGTCACTATTATTTCGGAAGCTTATTGAGGGTTAGACCATATGCTGTTAATATTTAACAATTCTTAATTCTGTGTAGTTTGTTTTTTTTTTTTTTCATTTTGAAGATTTCATATTTAACCATTTAGGACAAAAGTTGATTGGCAAATATAACAACAAACCGAGCATCACGGCGCAACCGAGACTATGTCAAGGGTACATTATATGTTTTTAAAAACTTTTCGCAAAAACATTTCCGCAGATCAAGTTGGAAAATCATAATTCAGGTTAACCTGAGTCTTTAATGTGTATCTAAATTTATTACATGTTACAAAATATAGCATCGTTGATTTAGTGACCCGTAACAAAAGTCTTGAACTTCGGTGTTCGAGAGAGTTGAGCAGCTAAATCAATCTGATTTAATTTTATCCATATTTATTTATTTGTAAATCGAATTCCGTATTAAATTTTTATTCAATTTTATTGAAAAGTATAAAATACTTTAAGCAACAAATGAATACAGAGCGCTCTGCACAACTATTTATACTACCTCTGAGTGTAAGTAAAAGAACTTTAAACCATCTGTATGAAACTTGGGCACATTATTTATCCCGCAATGGATTTAATAACAATTTGTTCCCGACAGGCTGTTGGTTAGTGCGAGATGTGTTTTTAATAACTATATTCCGTTTCCGCTTCAAGGAAATGAATGTGCTTAGGTACGTTTTGGGAGGAAAGAACTGAATTTAAAATATACATTTCAAATTCAAAACGCTAAAGGTATTTTTATTTGAGAACTCATAATAACATGATTGGATTTTAGTGAAGAAAATCTTGTTTTTCAACCAAACTCGACACCCGGTGTCAATGGATCGTGTAAATATAATCGTATCAATTTTAAACGTCATTTTAATAATTAAATCTAGCTCATGGATAATCTGTATTTAGGTCAGGATTATAATGTGAAATTGTATTTGATTGTTCGTTTGTATGTTCTTCTTTCACGTCAAAACAAAACATCAGTCGCTCTATTTTCACGTATACGAAGTTCACCTCATAATTCTTTTTTGATGGTTTAAGATCATCGAAAAAAAAATTACAAATGAAAAGGTTTGATCGATGCGTTAACTCTGAAAGTTTGACAGTGATTTTTTTTTAAATCCGAATAATTGCAGAGAAAACTGATAAAGTAAACTTCGATTGCGTGAGAATCGGGCCCGGGCCCCATACAGAGGAGAGCCGTATTAAACAAGGAATTATTTTGAGGTAAATGAAAAGGAAGAGCTTTGCCCAGCTGTGGGACATGTCATCAGAAAATTAAAAATATGGTAAAAAAGTTTTTTTTGAGGTAACTCGTTATGGAAGAAATACTTAGTAGTTGAAAGCTGGATATCGTATTCCAAGTGTCTATTACTAATTTTGTAAAAAAAATACGACCAAAAAATATAAGAACAAACAATGTTCAACCTAAACTATGAAACCATAGTGGTATGGCTTTAAGAGAAATAAATTTCATTTTGCAAAATAAACACGGCGACTGGTTCCGACGTCTCGCGTTTGGCGACGACACATACGGCACTCCCGAGTGTTCACATTTCAGAAAGTCCTTTAAAATATCCACGAGAATGGCCGGCGACTTCACCGAATTATATTATAATACATATGATAGAAGTGACGCGTGTTTTCTTTTCCATGAATTTATCTGTCGCGTGCTAAAAAAGAGTTTTCATAGGAAATTATTTTTGATATGTGTAAAGACTACCTATGGTCTTGATAAAACATTCACAAAACAGTGATGTTTGTTTAAAATATTACGTTGTGTAGTGTACAATTAGTTACAAAATGGCGCATTATATGACAGTAACATGCCGCGATCCATTCAGCGCACGTATTTTTGTATTTTTCATTGGGCACGGAAAGCAAAAACAAAAAACATATCAATCAAAAACGATTTTGTTGGGTGGCATGTTTTTGCCAATCAACTGATTTTGTAGGACAAAACGCGCTGTGGACTCGGCTTAAGTGAGATCACGACAAAATAATGTCTCTAAGCCGCATCTGTTTTGTTTATATTATTCTAAATTCTGTGACGACTTTGTTTTGAATGTTGGAAAATGTCGCGAAAATTTCATGAAAAATTGTACAAGTTGGTTTATGACTGTTTTAATCTCTGAATCATAAAATAACATTTTCGTTTCGAATGCGTTTGCTACAGTCATCGTTGCGATTTTTCGAAACTTTATTTAGACATCGTGATAATATTTCAGAAATCAGAAATGTTGTACAAAATTATGGTACAAAATAAAATGAAATATATAAAGATACATCAGAATAGTTTCATGTATTCAGTCTGCAAGCAGACGTGCAAAAATCTGTGCATATTCAAATAATAATTTACAATTTCAACATAGTAAAAAAAAAAGAGTTAAATATATATGCTCCTAATATTCTATAACACTATAAAAACATTCGTCCACTATAAACCCATTTGGTCAATGTAATTTTAAACGTTTTGTGTATATCACTAGGTAGGTTATTAAATAAATCTACAATCGATTACCTATATATAGGTATTTATTTTACTATGTTCAAACTTAGACAAAAATTTTTACTTATCCAAAAAGTTAATACAATGCTAGTACGTAGTTAATTGAGAACGCTTCATTTATAGACATTGCAATTTCACTACATACACAGTATAAAACAAAGTCGCTTCCCGTTGTCTGTCTGTCCCTATGTATGCTTAGATCTTTCAAACTACGCAACGGATTTTGATGCGGGTTTAGAAGACGGTTCAAGACAGCATATTTCTGAAGTTCACATTCGTCAAGCATACGCCCAATACATACATACATTCATATAAGAACAAATCACACAGATTGAGTTAGCACCAAAGTAAGTTCAAAACTTGTGTTATGGGATACTAACTCAACGATGCTATATTCTATAACATATACATATATAGATAAATATCCAAGACCCAGGTGAATCTGAAAAAGATCATTTTCCTGACCGGGGATCAAACCCGGGACCTCGGGACCATTACGGAGATATAAATCCAAAAGCCCAAAATTTTGTCTGCCGAGCCTTAACAGGTAATTTCGCACGGCGTCGAAATTAGACAACGTAACGGAAATAAAATTCGCGTCCCATTTTTTTTATTACTTAAGTGTAAAGTAACCCTCTCGGCCGAGTTTCGAAATTGAGAAGCCGGAAAAAAATTATTTCACTTTCGAAAACTTTCCACTTCAAATATTTGTACAAGTTTGATTCTGGGAAACCTTTTTTTTTTCTCCTAAGAGTCGCGGTAAATTCATAAAGAATGAAGCATTTGCAAGTGTAATGAGAATCGAGCGAGGAGAAAAATAAAGTCCGTAGTAAAAATTCCCATTGTTAGTCGAATGAGGTCCATTTATGCATACGAAAACTTATTACAGTTTCAAGTTGATGCGGAAGTGTGTTTGCCCCTTAAGCTGATGTTTTAATGTGGCCGTTTTATTGATTTGATGAATTAGTGTTAAACAATGTTTTCTGTTTTCATTTTTGTGTTGTATCGATTCCCCTTGAATAGTCTAGGAGCAGACCTTTCGTATCAGCACTTCAGCAGTTCGTCCATGAAACCGGGCTTGTATTATAGTATTGTGGCTTGTGTTCGATGTTAGTCCGACGATCGGACTTACTGAGAAATAATTAAGGATTTTATCTATCAAAAAAAATCTAATATAATTGAGTAAAAATCATTTATGATATAAAAGCACATTGTTCGTGATACTGTCTGGTCCAGTTCGAGATATTGATTATTTTTTATCCCCAAACTGTCCAGGTGGCCAACACTGGTAAAGCTACACAGGGTTACTGGTATCAAACGCAAAACCTCCAACAGACTACTTGGGTGTACAAAACAAGCAACTATTCTACGACTTTTCATGATCTACAAATTTTTTTTCATATAAAAAAATACAATCTAATTTGCGATTCTATACATCTTAACTCTATGTAATAGCCAAGCAACACGAGATAGTACAGTAGCGTTATGTAGCGGAAAAGAATATAGAGTTAAAGATTTATAGAAACGAAATTAAAATTTAAAAAGGGATTTTTTTGTATTTATTACGTTTAGACAAAAGTCGTATAACAAAAGATGTTAGTCTCTATGTACCTTATGCGCCTTTGGAAAGTTATGCGTTAGATACAGTAACCCTGTATATGAAAATGACGAAGTAATGCCCAGTGATAGGTTTGTGTTCAAATAATAAGTTGTTGCGCCCTGGAATAGGACCATTCGTTAACCTCTCGTGGATGTCGTACGAAGCGACTAAGGGTCACATAGCTTTGGCAGCGGATAGGTAGCAATAGCATTCCCACTCGGGTAGTCGTAAAATGCCAGCCGTATCTTAAAACAATAAGGTTTATTTTTACGCTGACTTTGGGCTTCACGGCTTCACAGCCGAATGCAACATGGAACACGCGAAGACGAGAGAGAGAGATAGGTTTGCGTCCAACTATGTCCGAGATTCCTATGTAAATGCATCTCTGGTGGTGCCACGAGTTCTATTTTGCACATTTATATATCCTACGTCGATATTCTATACATTTTAAATTTGCTTTTTGAACAGCAAGCGCAAGACGAATTCCAAAACGGACTAAACTAATATTTTCCGTTCGGATATAAAACTTGCATCGCGGATCTCTTGCATTCGGATATGTTTCTGAGAAATGATTGCTGAAAATGAACCCGATCAGTCTTGGGCCCATGCCTATTCCGATTTCAGCTACATGTGTTTCATTTTAACGCAAACACTACATTCACTTCGATACTGTGTGCTTTGAAATTAGCTTTTCATTTCAACTGTATAGACCATTATACGTGATGATTTCTTGATTAAAATATCATTGCTGTTTTTGCCATATAAAATAATATAAAAAAATTATGTATCATAATAATGAATTAGTTGTAAAATATAAACTGTAAACTAGACAAATTCGTCACAAACAAGATTCTGTATTACAAAGTAAAAAATATATATTTTTAATAACTATGTTTTTTACATACTTGGCTCTGTCCATCCCGTAAAGGTATACGTAGTAGTGAATGTGTATATTTTCCTAAGTACATAATTGCCTATTTGACTGGGTACAAAATAAAATAATAAAGTTATTTATTTAATCAAAACACAAGAAGTAAATGAATCTTTATTTGAACAGTTTTATGAATTATGCAATTTACTATTTTTTATTCTGATCAAAGTAAATCGTGAATTGCTTGACTGTGGAGTCAGCTGTGACGTCAGTGAACAGGATATAACTGTCATACAAGCACAATTTATAAAAAGTATCTAATTTTACTAGTTAGAAAAAAGCCAATTATTTGCAGCCATTAAATAATAGCTCCATTGTCAAAATATAGGTATTTTCCATATTTCGACTTCAAAGCGAAAATTGGCTACTCTTGAGCAATGGATTCACCATTACTACTTTTTCCTCCCCCTCCTAAAATGCTAAAAGGGATTATCACCGCACTGGCTTAACGAACATATGTATGTAATGACGTTTTCTCATGTCAAATCTAGGCGCTCGATGCGACAGCCAAGTTTGACAGCAAAAAAGAGCAACTTCAAATATTCATTTATTTGAAACGTACATCATTATAGGAGAATTCTAATACGATGAATACAACAAGCTATCTTTCAAAATCATACCAGAATGAATCAGTTGTATTACAAATCTATAGTACAAACCAATTCATCACTTTGAACATGAACATGAACATATGCACCACACCCAGCCAGCTCGAAGCTGAAACGGACGAACCGAATACAGGTCGTAGGCCGTACCTATGCGACGCTGCTTCCATCCATCAAAGTCACGTTTGCTGGAATATACGTCCTTCGTCTACATGCTTCACCTTGCCAACAAAACAGCGTCGAGCTCGCTTACTTTTGCTGTCAATACGAGGTATCAGAGGACGTTCCCTAGCTGGCCTCCCAGCGACCGCTACCTTGCTGGGTGGAAGCGGTGGCGTCGCACAAGCCCAGACCCACGACCCCACACCAGGGGGCACGGTTTTATAAGGAGTGACACGCTCTGGGATGGGAGAGGACGGTCGACTAGCCGCAACCGGTCGACCACAATCAACCGACTATGCAGCCTGTAGCCAATATTGGAATTTAGGAGGACGGGTAATTCGATGGAGGAGAGCGTTGGTGTTTCGTTTTCCTCGCTGACTTCGTTGTGTGTGTTGGTGACGGTTTCGTCGTTTTCTATTTCGCTGTCCGTTTCGTCCATTTTGTATATTTCTCTAGCCGCTGAAATGAGTTGTTTCTTGTCTGTTGCGAGCTCTATCCACTCTGAAGGGCTTTTCTTATAGTATTCCATGTCCTGTTGTAGGGAATTTTTCCAGGTATAAATAGGTCGACCTATTTTACGATTTTTTGCTTCATGTTTGTATGCAGTGTGTAGTAGATGTGGGTCTCTGCGTCGTAGTATGTGTCCATAGTAACACATTCGAAGGCATTTGATTATTTTTGTAATAGTTTTTCCATCCAGAATGTCGTGTATCTTGCTGTACATATATGCGGGGCCTGCATTGTCTAGCATGTCGCGTAAAATCATTCTTTCGTATCTTCTAAGTTTTGAGCGATTCGCTTTTGTTAGTGCTGTGCATTTGAGGCCGTAGGTCATAGTTGGTTCTATCACCATTTTGTAAAGAAGTTTTATTGTTTTCCCTTGCATGCGGGAACTCTTAAATAAATTTTTGTAGAGTCTTCGAATTTTTGATCGCTTGTTTGCAGCGGGCATTTACTGTACCATTCCTGTTCAGTACAGGTGAGATGTAGGTCCCTAGATACCTAATTTCTTTAACGGGAGATAAAGTAGTTTCTCCCAGTACAAAAAAAATCCTGTTATTTATGTTTAGTGGGTCGCGAACTAGTAATTTCGTTTTTGTATCGTTTACTGTAAGACCTACTGACTTTAATAGACTTGTGGCCTTTACAAAAATTTCGTTTAATTGTTGAATATCGTTTGATATTATGATTACGTCGTCCGCGAAGGCTAGAATAATTGGTAGTTGAATTTTGTCATCTTGATTAATTTTTATATAAGGTAGTTCTTCCGCTAGTGTTTTGAAGACGTCGTCCATAACTATTGTTCAGAGTCTTGGTGATATGGGACAGCCTTGTTTGACACCCTTACCTTTTTTTATCCATTTGGTTTATTGTCCGAACCATTTAATGCATGTAGATTCATTCAAAGTGGCTTTTATGATTCGATTTGTCATGGATTTATTTGTTCTAGACGCGATTATATCTCTGAGGGCTGAGTGATCCACGGTGTCAAATGCTGCTTCTATGTCGATCGAAAGAACAAAAGTTTTTTCACCCGCTTTCCATTCTTCATCCAATATTCGACGTAAGGTGAACATGTGGTCATCCGTGGAGCGATTACTTAGAAAGGCGGCTTGGTAGTTGTCTATTGTTTCAATTGTTTCGTCCAGTCGTTTTAGTAAAAAGTTTGCATAAATTCTGTATCCCTTACTACATATTGATATACGTCTGTAGTCATTTACCTGTTTCGGGTTAGTTTTTTTTTTAGGGAGTGGCACTTGAATCGACTGAGTCCATGAGGATGGCAGTATGATTTTTTTTTCCATGCAGTTCGAATGTGGTTTAGAATTTCTAAATTTAGCTCTTCTGGGTTGGCTTTGTATCATTCTGTTACGACTTGGTCTATTCCCGGGGCTGTTTTATTGCGCATTTTTTTTATTATTCCTTCGATTTCTTATAGTGTAGGTTCCGCGCCTAGTTCTTTTTTTGCGTTTTCGCCTGTCAATTCTTCTATGATTTGTCCTTCTGTTTTTGCCAGTACTTGTTCCCATTTAGACATAGAAATAAAAGTCTGCTTTAGTCGGCGTCTTTCTGTTTGCTTATGATTTCTATAGAATTCGCATGTGAATTTCATTCTTACTGAGGGGTGTCTAGTTGATAGGTCACTGAAGAATGCACGATATTTTTCTTGTTCCTCAGCGACCTCTATTGCTTGTAGGTGATATCTGCACTCTTTCAGGATTTTTTGGTGGATTGGGTCAGAGGGCCGCTAGTTTTTCAAGCATTTTGCTTTTTGTAGTTTTGTTAGAGCTAACCTGTATATCTCTGGAATATTTCCGATAAAATTTCAGGATGTTCGTGGCTTCTGTTTTCATAGTTCCTGTTATTTCTTCCCAGGAAAGGTTGGCTTTGATTTTGTTCTGCTGTCTTTTATTTAAAAGTTCAATTACTTCCGTTTGGTATCTTTCTTTTGTGCCTTTACTTTGAAGTAGCTCATAATCTAGCGATTTATATTTAAATGTGTTTAGCTCCTTGTTTTTGGATGTTGTTGTTTGAGTATTAAATTGGTGGGTCTTGTTGGTATTTCTATTTAAAGGTCTTAGATTGCCCCAGATGATTTTATGGTCCGAAAGTGGCGTGTATTCGCCTTTTATATAGTTAAATGATGGTGGAGTTTTAGCTTGGGTCATAATGTGGTCGATTTGTGAAATATTGCGGCCGGATCTGTATGTCGTTTTACAACTATTGCGGCCGAAAGATGTGTCCAGTCGGGGGTTTCCCATTCTTATTAGATCTGTCATGATTTCACCTTTGTTGTTTGTAGTTTTGTGATGCAGGTTTTTACCTATTTGTTTTGGACTATGCCGTGTCTTTGGGTTTTGGTAGCCGACGTGTGCATTGAAGTCGCCCAGTATTATAATGTATGAATTTAGCTAAATCATTTGTTGCCGCTGACGTTGAGTTTGAGACACGTGTATTAACTATAAATAGTGTAGTTTGGTTATCTAGGTAGATTAGCGCTGCCATGTTGTTTGTGTTTGATTTTGTCCATTTTATTGTGAGACCGCATTTTTTTCCGATTAGGATGGCTAATCCCCTTTTTCGGTTTTCACATAGAGACCAGAGGTAGTGTTTAGATTTGTAAGAACCTGTTTTTAAGTAACCTGTGTTTGTAAGGAAACCCACTTGGGTTTCCTGTAGGCATGCAATGTGAATCAATTTATCTTCTAGTATCGAGTCAATGTCTGCTTTTTTGTTTAAGGTCGCTGCGCCTCTTACGTTCCATGTAGCGATATTGATGTTGTCTATTTGTTTTATAGTTGTGTAATGAGGCTTCGGTCTTATTAGTCTGTAGCCGGTTTCGTCAGTTATTTCTTCCGGGGTGCATTCGTCTGAGCTTTCTGTCTTTTGTGTGGGGTTTAGTGAAGAAGCGCCCAAATGATTCTTGAAGCAGTCGTAATGATTTCCATTAAATATTAGGCCTATGCAACCTGCTGCGTCATTATTTTTCGGGCTGAATTGTATTGTTTCTTTTAGCGGATAGCCTTGGAAGATTTTGACGTTGATGCTGTAGTATTCAGCTGCTGCTATCAATATATCAGTCCCACCCCAGGTACCTTCTTTATATTGAGCTTGTAGGTATTTGTTGATTTGAGTCTGTAGATCTGTTAGTGTGTCATTTAGGTTACTCCTAATAGCTTGGTGTATGTTATCGTTGTGTTGATTATCCTTAACGTACTTAGCTAAGTCGCGTCGGATTGCTAGATGGTCGAATGTAATGCCAAACAGATCGTTGATTTGGTATGCGATTGCTCTATATAGACAGTTACCATCACCTGGGATTTTTGTTATGGTGTCTGCGTATATCTCCATATTTCTATGCTGTAAAAAGAGCTTAATTTCTAAAGCAGCTGTGGAGAAAAATGTATTAGTTTTAGTTGAATATGTTATGAAGTTTGGTTTGTGGTACCTAATGCCAATATTAAATTATAACGTCGAATGTAAATCTCTGGGTTGTGCCAACTTGTTTAGGTAGGTAATAAAGGTTTATAATGCTCGGGGTTCCTTTGTCTATAGAGTCTTTTGCGTAATAGGGTATATTTTTTGCTAGCTTTCTATTTTGTAATAAATTGTAACCTTCATGCCTTTTTTTTTGTTGTAGGGATCAATTGCTTTGTTTTATGGTTTGCGTCAAGCCAGACGATGTTATTCATTTATGGCTTGCAGCTGTGGATTTGTTTTTGTTCTACGTGTTAGCTATTGTGTTTGTTGTGTTTCCTGGTTTCAATGGCGTCTTTCTAATTTCTTATCTTTTATTTTTATATTGGGCCTTTTTTTTTATTGTTGCAGGAATGTTGTTTGGAATTATCAGTATGTTCTAATGTTGGGTTATAGAATAAGTATGTAATATTAGGTTATTTAAGACAAATGTTGGCGGAATATCTGAGGTGCCATATGAGTTATAAGCGTGACGAGACTCTTTTATCTTCGTTTTATATTCGTTATCGAAGTATATTATGTGTTGTGATTTAAATATTTTTAATTGTCTTAAATTTTATCTGGGATGCCTTTATTTGCTACCGGAATTCTTTCATTTTGTTTATCTTATAGCTTTGAGGTTTTCTTTGAAAAAGCAGGTTATATTTTATTTTACTTAGTCTAGGAAACAAGTAAAACAGTACACTACATAATATATATATGTATATATATATATATATATATATATATATATATATATATATATATATATATATATATATATATATATATATATAAATAAAGACTAATGTGTATTTTGGATTTGATTTTGGCACTGCCTTGTAGTATTCAAGCAGTGGGACAAGATTATTTCTTTGAAATATAGTTGCTTTTTGTTGGCTTGTTGGTATTATATGTAAATCTAAAACTCAGACAAATTCACCACGCTCTAAATACGCCAATAGCACTTTTTTGTATTCAATATTTATGTATTTAAGTGAACCCGAACGCGCGTTGTCTATTTATTTCTTTTATATAATATTTGAACTATTAAATTACAACACTAGAACAGGTTCATGTTTTATTTTACTTAATCTGGCAAACAAATAAAGCAGTACATCTATACATAAGTAAAGACGAATGTGTATTTTGGATTTGATTTTGGCACTGCCTTGCAGGATTCAAGCGGTGGGACAAGATTATTTATTTGAAGTATAGTTGCTTTTTTGTTGGCTACTTGGAGAACTTGTTACGCTAAGGGTTTGTTTACGTTATGGAGGATACATTATTTATGAAGGGGGATATTTTATAACATGGAACGCTCTCACCCGTGTTTTTCAGCTTGTGTAGTGTTGGCAGGCTGCAGGTTCACTTACGAAGTCTTCAGCATTGGAGCTGTTTTGTTTAGATACTTATAAATTATATGTTTAGGTAACACTAAAATCTCAAACTAATTCACTACGCTCTAAAATCGCCAATAGCACTTTTGTGTTAAATATTTATTAATTTAAGTGAACCCGAACGCGCTTGGACTAATAATAGATTTGTTAAATATTTGGTTAAATTGGAAGTGAGTATAGGTACGGTCACAAACACTTTCAACATCTGCAAACACTTTCAACATCTGGTTGCGCGGTCTATTGTTTGCGTTCGGAGCTAAAGGGACGTGTTTTCGCGACGGCTACTCGGTCGAGACTCCTACAAACCAATTCATCACTTTGCGTAGCAAATATTAAATATATTTATAATGAATTTTCTCCATGTTCTTTTTATGTACACACAGTGTAAAGGATTACTATTTATTTATTAAACTTTATTGTGCCAAGTATAAACATACTTATATGGCGAATTTAATGCTAAAAGCATTCTTTCCCAGTTAACCATTATTTATTAAAATAACATAAATCTACTATGATAAATACGCTCGAAAATGATATCGGAATAAATATTTTATATCATGTTGCAATTGCAGATATAATTTTTTTTGTTAATAACAATGGTTTTCTTTTTTTTTTCAAATAAAAGTCACGACGCAATTTCTTCGACGTATATCCTTACTTTATTAAAATTCATACTTAGCTGCTTTTTGTTGCCAGACAATAACAAGACTTGGCGTATTTCCCCTATAACGATTTTTTTTGTCGGATTATCCTTTCACGTGCTAATGCTGCTTTTCATGTTGCTAACGAACTCTTTGGCTAAATCATAGAAGAATATGAGAAATTCTAGTGCAAAAACCAAACTGGATTTTAGCTTCGCAGGGTCATTGACCCCTGATTTGGATGGTTAAGTACCGCTGAAATTTTTCGAGCTAAATGGAGATTCGTTTCGTTTGATGCTGGCTGAATATACTTTTTTTTATAGTTTTATTTCCGTTTTTTAAATTGCACTCTAATTTTGAAATAGAAGTATGTGGAAAATAGTTACACATTTTATTGTGGACCTTGAAATACATGTGCTAGGTTTTTATGTACAAGTAAACAAATGTATAGTGTAAACAAAATGCATAGTGTAAACAAAATGTATAGCGTAAACAAAATGTATAGTGTAAACATAATGTATACTGTAAACAAAATGTATAGTGTAAACAAAATTTATATTGTAAACAAAATGTATAGTGTAAACAAAATCTATAGTGTAGTTTTAAATATACCAACGAAATACAATAATAAAAGAATATTATACAACATAAATAATTAATAAAAAAATAACTGTGATTTCACGACTCGCCGAAACGGAATCATTTTAAAATAGTTAATTTGTATGTTTATTGAAACTGGCCCAGTGTGTAAAATAGGATTACATAATGTGAAAATACACGTACACTACACTTATTTATATATTGAAATACACAGTATGTTAAAAAGCATTCTGCTCTATAAAAAGGTAATCCCAATTACATATACCGTCATTATTATAAAAGAAAACTACGGAAAGCTATTGAATGTGGTGTGCATTGACCCTAATGTGAAAAATTTTAGCGGGTAATGTGATTGTTCGACGAACTTCATCCACAATCACAACTTCACACCGCAAATACTCTAGTCTGCGGCCTCGGATACAGCAAAGTCGTTAACACATCAGCAATAATTAAAAAGAAGGTTCGTTGGAAGCCCCATTAAAATATATTTTGTAGTTTTGTGTTCAAAACGCGTATCATTGTTTATTTCTATCCATTTGTCTTTATCTCGGACAAAACTTCTATAAATGTTACTAATAACTCCTATTTTATGCACGGGGCACGCAAACAGCTGATTCAAATTATTAATTAAAGCCTTTAGTTGGCCAAACTGTTTCCGCGACAATGGAGTGAACACAAAGGCTTTTGTGGAGCAAATTTAAGATCTGCCGTAGCTTAACATGGGCTCATGCCAGACCATAACTAGATAAGATAAGATAATTCTTTATTTGCATTAAAAAGGGTACAATATGGTGTTAATAATGCAATTTAGAGATCCTTAACCTATAATAATAGGTTAAGGATCCTTAACCTATAATATTTATTAAAATTAGTCAAATTTACATTCTTATCCATTTTGGCAAATAAAATTAAACTATGCATCACTATTATTTAAAAATTCACCCAAAGAATAAAAACACTTCTCCAGCAGCCAGTTGTGTAAGCGGTGGTGGTGTAATGGTTAAGACGCCCGCCTGTGGATCGAAAAGTCCCAGGTTCGAATTCTACTCGTGCCACATGAATTTGTATACCAATCTGACTCATGTATAGTAGTTTTCATAGACCACCACTTGCTTCCGGTGAAGGAAAACATCGTGAGGAAGACTGCACACTGGTTGATTATTATTAACTTGTGTGTGAAATGGAGAAGGCAATGGCAAACCACTCCATTAATCCTCCATGCCAATAAAGTTGTTGTGTGTGTGTTTCATTCCACGTAATGGCTAAGGGTCGTGCCCTTAGCCATGAGGAATACGACTATGAAGAAGAAGTTGTGTAAGCACGATTTAAATTTATTTAGAGGAACTTTTAGACTGTATCTAAATACCATATCGACTCATTCATATCAAGTGTATTATTACTAAGACACTTTGAACACGTGACCGCGTGGGTCACGTTTGTCGTATGTATCCACGATAGATGGGAGAAATTGGCTACCTTCTGAATACCGGACGGCCGTAGAAGAAGAGGCAGAGCGAGAAGGATATGGTGGGACAATATAGAAAAATTCCTAACAAAATGGCCAGAGAAAGAGACGAGTGGAAGAAAAAGGGGGGAGGCCTTTACCCAGCAGTGAGACACAACATCCTCAGACTAGATAAAAAAAAGTGAGATATTACTCACTTTTTTTCAGTTTTACTACCCGGCGGAAACGGGGTGTAAAAGTTCTTAGCTGGACGTAAATGAACGTAAATATCATGGGCGTAAACTAGTCTCTAGTTTTGTGTATATGTATCGTGCATAGATAATAATAAACCCACTATAAAGGGTGACTTCGGTACACGGAGTTTTCAGGGTTTCACTATCGTCTCTAAGAGCAATCTTTTTGAGCATTTTATAACATAACTAAAACGAATCTTATTCGTATGAATATACAATTTATAAGTTACAGTTTTATGTTGTTGAAAATATATTACAGAAGAAAATGTTGAAAATTACTTTTCGCACAAAAACTAGCGAAAAAGGTGAAAACGAAACATCGAATTTATGGCTAAATCGGCTTCGCAAATAACAGGCGGCATAGCGAGCTGATTGACATAAATCCTAAAAAGCATTATCTAACGGTGAGTTGCACCGTCAAATTTGACGTTGGTTTTAACCGGCGCGCCCATGAAGCTTTAGACGAAATGACGTACTTTGCACGTTCAAGTTAACGTCAAAGTTGACGGTGCAGCCCACCCTAAGAGCCCACATTTGTTTCAGGTGGAAAACTAAATAAATGTGACTGGAAAATTACGGTACAGTCAACAGCATATCAAGTTACCCTGCGTGAACCTCTATGGGGCTAACGGCGAGATTGCTATGAATTTGGGTAGGTTGATGTGCTGTTGACTGTACCTACAATTTTACTGACAATTTTATTTTCAGAGTACCCTATGACAATGAATGCTCTTGTCACTGTCAGTTGTGCTTGAAGCCTCGGCCGGCAGCCGGCTAGATATTAAGCTTCCTTAGAAATGCTATTATTACTTATCAAAGCATGTTATCCCTTAAACGTTTCGTAATAAGAGTCTTATTTTAGGAACCTATATTCAAGTAAAGTTTAAATATTCCCAAATTTGTAGATCTCTGAATAGAGAAATGTAGAAAAATAATGCCAGCTGATAGGTAACAATAGCATCCAAATAGAGGGTTGACTACAGGCATGTGGCCAGCCAGTTGCAAAAGCACAGCCGAATTAGTTTTTACGCTGACCCCGTGTTTTGTGTTGTGACAGCTCCAAATGGAACGCGAAAATGAGAGGCATAGAGAAACCAGCGCAGCAGTATGAATAAACAGAACCAGAATCACACAATAAATCGTGGAACTCATCAAAATAACCACATCAGTTTTCCCATCGCGAACTTGAACCTATGAATAAGAATTGATATAAAAAGCCATCGCATCGACAGAGAACATCCGCGCATGTACCGCCCTTTGATCTCGATCGGCTAAATATTGAATACGTGATGCTAATACTGGTGCCAGGGCGAGCCGCCCCTTATTGAAAAATAAGGAAGCTACAAATACCCGGTTTTGTTTTTTCTTTTCTGTTCTTCGATCGTTCTGATCTTCGCAAACAGTCCAATTCAGTCTTTCTCTAACTTTACATTTACTATTATATAATCAAAATACACACAATAAGAAAGGAAGGCCAGTGGCGCAGCAGTGGGGACGTATAAACGGCTGTTGATGATGATCAAAGTCGCAGTTGAAGAATCTCATATTACAACATTGTCAAAATGTAGTTTCGGAGTTATAGATTGTCGAAAGAAACTTTTGTCGGAATACAGTTTGTGAGTCCGCATTAAGCTATACTAGAACAGGATTTTTATTAGTATTATAGTTTTCCATTACACAATGTAGTCACAGTCGACTACACATTATGGTGGCCACTGTTTTCTGTGTACCGTTCAGTAAAACCTAATAACATCGCGGAAACGTGCGTTAGGTTTACCGATGTAGTGCAAGCTCATTATGAAATAGCAGCCCGTCCCGACTTCGCTCGGGTAAAATCATAATAAAACTTCCTCAGAAATCATCCTATATGGACAATCAGATCGTCTGTATGTACGTAATACCCAATACCAGTTCGCGGAAACGAGCGTTCGGGTAGTGCAAGCTCATCGATACTATTATTACAAAGAGGTAAGCGTTTCTGAGTTTGTATATTTGAGGCGGGTAATCTCCGAAACTACCGAACCGATTTAAAAAATTCTTTCACCATTAGAAAGGTTCATTAATCCAAGATTGTTATAGGCTATATTTTATCTCTAAATTCCCACTGAAGCGAAGCCCCGTGCAATATGTAGTTATGAATAAAATCATAATGTAACGCAGAACATCGATTTCTGCGTAGTAATATTTCTGCAACTCGTTATTTTACGACCTCACTGTTCAGATTCTAATAACAGATTGGTTATATGAAAGTATTACGTCCATTTCGTGGATTGGATTAAATTTTACATTTCTTTTCATGGGCCTGTAATGGCTTGATTTTTGATGATAGAGACAGAAACAGAGATATAGACAGAGTACAATTTCTTTTTTGTTATTTGTAATGGCTAGCACGCTACTCGTTTATTTACTAGCTGCGCCCCGGGATTCAGAATAAAAAAGTACCCTATGTATTATTCCAGGTGATATTCTACCCGTGTACCAAATTTCATAACTATCGGTCCTGTAGATTTTGCGTGAAAGAGTAACAAACATACATCCTCACAAACCTTCGTGTTTATATTAGTAGGTTTATAATAGTGTATATGTTTCGGTTTATATAGTTTCGTGTTATAATAGTGTTTCACACACATCCTTGTTTCTAGCAAATCAATTTTACAAATAAAACAATAATTATGCAACAAGCTATCGTGACTCAGTACAAAATCGGCGGTTGTAATCCATAATTTTCAACTGAATATCTAATTCCTTCCGATCAATATCGTCTTGCAATAGTGCTAATTACTGACCAATTGACAAGCCAAGTCTGAATCATTTATTTAAGTGTCACGTAACCGTACCACTTACCTTTGTTTTTAAACCGATAACAATTAAATAGATTACAAATGCCATTCCCGGACAAGCTGTGTCCCGTGACTAATGCTCTCTAAATAAATGTGTATGGACAATTGATACGGATTGAGTTGGTGCCAATATTTGAAACTTTTGTTATAGGATACTAAGTAAGGTTTTGTTAATTTATTTTATAACTTACTCGCTGCGCCTGGCTTCGCTCCCGTGCGAATTTCGGGATAAAACATGCCCTAAGTGTTATTCCAGGTTATATTCGACCCGTGCACCAAATTCCTGTATATTTTATTCCGAAATTCCCACGGGAGCGAAGCCCCGGGGGGCAGCTGCTAGCATATGTAATTATACCTGTCGGAAACACATATCGGTAACCTAAGCTTATGAAATTCTATAGAATAAAAGTTCATTTTGTTTTCGGATGTATTGAATATTTGTTTCTTCTAAATAACAAAATGGCAAACTGAAACGAACGACACGCACGTATCCTATTCGGTTTCAAAATAAATGTCTATGCAAACTGTATTACCTTTTTGCATACTGTTGCATGAATTCACATATTTTTGCTTATAGATGAATTCGATTTACATTTAATCGCTATACAGACGGAGAGATATTTATTATCAAACTAGCGGTAGTCATATTTATATATTTAGTCACATCTAGTCAGTCGTTCAGTGACCCACAGATCGTTATAACACGACACGAAACGACCGAAGTGGGAAAGTACCTGTATAATGCATTGGTAATTCCGAAAATAGGTATATACCGAAGCTTTAAAAAATAATAATATTCGTTGTTGCCAATATAAATCTAGCCGCCGACCGCATTATGGGCGTGAGGCATTAGTGTCAAGAATACGAGTACGTCAGTATCATCAAGTTTTCAAGTTCAAGTGATTTTCGCGCCATTTTTGTTTATTTTCATAATAACTCCAAGATAGTTCGTAATTTTCCGTACACGAAAAAAATATGATTCGACGTTTTAAATGTTTGATTTGAAGAAACTAATAATGTTTAAGATTCTGATACAACTAGTAACACATCATTTTATTGAGTACACAGAGGTAAAACGATAATGACCTCTAGTCATCTCTTACAAACTTCTGTCGGAATTACCCCAATGCACTTTATAAAGCAATTAATAATGAAACGCAAAAGTTTAAAATTTGTAGTATTTACATATTATTTTTTAAGAAAATTGCATGTTGTTTCGTCTTAGAATAAAACGACTCCTTGTCCTCCCGCGGGTGTCGTATGAGGCAACTACGGGGCCCATAGCCTGGGCAACTGATAGGTAACAATAGTATTCCCAAGGAGGGTTGACAGGGAGGTGAGCGATTATAAAAGCATAGTCGAATCTTAAAAAAAAATAATGGTTATTTTTTTCGCTGACCCGGCTTCGCAGCGTCACAGCTACGAATGCGACCAGATTTAAGTTTAAGCAAGAAAGCCTCAGAGAAAATCATAACAATATCACATAGAGGAAAGTTTTTTATTTTTAGTTTGTAAATTTAATAAACTTAAACATTTATTTACTGCATCAACCAATAACGAATCCACTTTGCGTTAATAAAAAAGCTTTTTGATTTAAAATATACAATAAACACAGTCCATAGCCGAATAAAAATAAATATTGTCATCCATTAATCAAGCGTGCGGGCAGCGTAATGGCGCGGCGGTTTGGCACGTGCCTAAGAATAAAAAATAGTCAAGTGCGCGTCGGAATTATCGCAAGGTTCCGTACAAAAGCAGTAGCGAGTGTAATAACAAAATGGCAATGGCACGCTCGTATCAAGAATATAAAATTCAACTCGCACTCTGCACACCATGTTCCTGAATGTGACAGACACCCAAATTATCACACCAGTGTGTGACTATGGTTAATGTTATTTAGTCATAATCACATAGATGTCATAATGAGCAATACAAATTGTCATTTTTCTAATACAACATTTAGTTTTTGGTCGCATAGAATAAACAGCTACAAAAAATCGCTATCGCTATATATCTAATCGGACTTCTATTTTATTATATCGCTTCCTTACATAAATCAAGAGCTCCTTGGCTCCTTGGCTCGATAACATGGCACCATGCTGAGCTGGTCGCCATTTTGGCTAACATATTGTATTCGATCTATGTTTATTCAATACTCTTTTGTACTGTACCTTTTAGTGTTAATATTTAATGTTTGGATTTTATGTGTGTTTGCCGAATAAATGATTTCTTTATTTTCTTTCTACAAAACACTTCGGCAGGCAGATGGACAAAGATACATACAGATACAATATCACGTGTATATCCCTTACGGGGTAGATAGATCCAAGAGTTGCGAAACTCGAACAAGGACATAGAAGTGATCTTAAAACGATTTCTTTAATTCACTTCTTGTGCAGAACCCTAAAAAGGCGGGAACATCAAGACGCTCGTTAATTTAATACGGGACACAATATAATTTCCTCCCAGGTAAAAGTATTATCCCCTAAACAATATTAGGTACGTGAGTAGCATTGGTTACAAATTGACTTTGCGCTTTGGCATTTCTCAAATGTTATATACTTGGCGAAGTGGTTTGGTCAACGCGCGTTTTTCACCATTTCGATTTACATATTTTAAAAGAATGCAAAAATTGGTTCATAATTTTAGAAATCACTTCTCAGTCGTCCGTTATGCACTTCAATCCCTTATCGCGAAGTCTTAACACATTGCAGGGAAATCTTAAACGTTACTCCCACAGATTAACCGATACATGAAGCCAATCAATGTAGTTTTATAGTATCACTACATACATAGTATAAAACAAAGTTGTCCCCCTGTCTGTTTCTATGCTTTATTAGGATTTTGATGCAGTTTTCCCTGTTATTTAGACAATTCCTTTAGGTTTATAGACCTAGTACGATGCCGGGCCGAGCTGTTTGTAAAAATACACGTTACGTTTGGAAGATTCGGTTTCACAAGCAGTCATCAATATTGTGTTGATATCAGGCGATGTCAATCACACTTACTCCCATCATCACATCAATAAAATTTGTTACTCGGTCCTAGCACCAATCATCAGCAGTGGTTGTTCCGAAATGCCAGTGGTTTGTAGCTCGTGGGAAATTACAATTTAATATAAAAATTCACGTGAAAAAGTGCCTGTGAAGGTCCAATTTCTGAATAAATGATTTGAATTTGAAAATCAGTTGTGTAGCGAGATATAGGACAGCGAGATACAACGTTAACAAAGGTCCATACGATACGCATAACATATGTCCTTATTCCGTACTTTGACAACGAGTATATGTTATGAGTTAAACGGACGTATTCTGAAATGTTCAGGAAATTCGACGTCAGCTGGGAGCGATCTTGGTATAAAATCGTATCTATACGTTTCAAAGCCGGTCAAGTGCAAGAGAGGGTAACTTACAAGTTATAGAATTTTTATACGTTTTCCCGTAATCTACAAGCAATGAAATATATTTTGTAGTTTTTTTTTTTTTTTCAAAATTTACCTTAAAATTACTTGAAATAACATGCAATTCAATTTGACATAAAACTGATAAAAATGAACATGTTGTCGACGTGCTGATAATAAATTATGGAGCGTCATCAAAATTACAACAACGTCAATAAATATCAATTATAGTCTTGTCACGCCTTTCTGTACCTCTCTCCCTCTCTCATTTACGCGTGTTCCTGGTTGCGTACAAAATAAACCTAAAAATATTGATTAATTTGCCTGTAATGTCACTGGCGTCAACCCTTGGGAATTGTACTATTGCTTATAAGCATTCAAGAATCGCCTCGTATTATATCCACGGGATATTATGGAGTTGCCCTGTTCTAGGACTCAAGAAGATGAAAAGAAAAAGCCTTTATTGGACGAATCGATAAATATTGATATAGAGATAAATAGTCTATGATATCTCATTTCTTCCAGATCAGTGTGGAAAGTATGACATTAAAATATTATTTTGTATCAAAAAACAAAATACATTTTACATTACATTTGACGACCTCGGTGGCGCAGTGGTAAGATTCTTGCCACTGAACCGAGAGGTCCCGGGTTCGATCCCCGGTCGGGTCATGATGGAAAATGATCTTTTTCTGATTGGCCCGGGTCTTGGATGTTTATCTATATATGTATTTGTTATAAAATATAGTATCGTTGAGTTAGTATCCCATAACACAAGTCTCGAACTTACTTTGGGGCTAGCTCAATCTGTGTGATTTGTCCTAATATATTTATTTTATTTATTTTTTATTTATTTTACACCGAAATAAAATACGGATGTTCCAGAAATTGAATGTTGAAGTGGCAACCCTGAGGGCGACGAGAGCGACACATATTGCGAGCGTGATACGAAATATCGATGCGAAACACTCGTGAATACTAGAGACGGAGCGATTTGTTCGCCATTCGATTACGTTTCTGTTTGAGATGCAACTAAAAGCAAATAGTTGACAATTTCGCGACTTCTTCTTCTTCTTAGTGTGTCGACTCAGCTGAATTTGTGAGGACCAATACGACGCCACTGATGCTGCATTATCTGTGGCATCAGAAAGGTCCTTTAGTGTAAAGGGGTGGAGCACACAGGGCAATACTATTAACTGCTGTTCAAAAATATTTAAAACATGAATGTAATAGAGATCACAAATTTTAATTAATTAATTCTTACTATTTTACTTAACTACACAAACTGAACCCTAATTAATCACTTCAAACACCGTAAAATTCGTTCCAGGGCTAGACAGACTATATCTATGCTTGTGTCGCAAAAGACGATGATTTAATATCAGCGGGCCGTCCCATTGGTCGGATCCGTGATACCTACTCGACAGCAATTAACTTCTCTTCCTGTGCCGGAGGCTACCGACAAATCAGTTTTCAGAGACCCCCTATACTATCTACTCATACATCACAGTATAAAAAATAAGTAACGAAGATCTGTTGTAACTAATGCAGTGTACTAAAAAACTTTGGTTGACTTTTTTGCACTGTGACGCGGCTGGGTAGGGTGACCAAATTGATAAGGCAGACGCCCCTGTAGAGTAATAGCCATAAAATTACATATAAGAGGGATTTGGTGGCCAGTTATTGAATCACTTCGGAATGCATAGGATATTTTGCGCTTGTATAACGCCGTTGAATCAATTTTACAGTAATTGCGTCCGAGAAATAGGAATAAAATATTTATGAACATGTAATTTGATTTGAATATTTTTTATGGTAGGACTACTGTCATTTAATTTGTGGTTTGGAGGTGTTGATGTGAAAAAAGGGGCTTTAGGCGGTAAGATCAATAAGTAACATTTTATATGATAACAAACTGTGGACTCTTGAAACAATCTCGCGCTTGACCAATTTGTGTTTTATTCCAATCGATCCCTTGAATCTTTCAGATTTTCTAGAATTTCCCACGGGAATAGTTATTCTTCCAGGATGAATAGTACTCTAAATCCTTCTCCATACTTCAAACTTCATGTACACAAAATTTCAAGAAGATTGGTTGAGTATATAGAGCGTGAAGAGGTAACAAACAAACTTACTATCGCATTTATAATAGATGTTGCCCGGGGCTTCATTCCCGTGGGAGTTTTAAGATAAAATGTAGCCTATGGCAATCATGAATAATGTACCTCTCAAATGGTGAATGAATTTTTTAAATCGGTTTGGTAATTTCGTGGTTTCGCCTCAAACATACAAACTCACAAAGTCACAAATTCACAAACTTACCTCTTTATAATAATAGTATAGATTAATCCAGAATTGTAAATCGATTGAATCAGTTACAATCGACAGTATTCGACTGCGGGAAACAATCAAATATGTACGACTTAATCCCCACATTTCGACTTCAAAACAAGGTATCAGTATTAATTCAAACAACAGCATTTGGATTATAAATAGTGGTGCGTATCCGTTGTGGGACGCCGCTATACTGGTACAGGGACAGCACCGGCAGGGTTACCTACCACCCATAAATAAAGAAATATTCCTACTAATACTTATTATAAATGCGAAAGTTTGTGATGATGTATGTGTATATGTTTGTTACTCTTTCACGCGAAATCTACTAAACGGATTGTTATGAAATTTGGTACACGGGTAGAATAACACATAGGATACTTTATATCCCGAAATTCCCACGGGAACGAAGAACGAAATAAAAAATATATATATGAACAAATCACACATATTGATTAAGCCCCAAAATCAGTTTGGGACTTGTGTTATGAGATACAAACTCAACGATAATATATTTTATAACATGATACATAAACATTAAAGACTCAGGTCATTCTGTAAAAGATTATTTTTCATCTTGACCTGACCGGAGTAGGAACCCGGGACATGATACCTTTAGGCCACAGATGTCGTTTATGACCCGTGGTCTGTCCATACTATTTACAAAATTGTGCTATATGCTTAATTTAAATAGATTAAACACTTCACGCCTTGAGCGGGAAGCGGCATCGTTATAACTCTTAAATAAAATATATAAAGTACAGAAAAAATGTTTTTGTCACCACTTTCGTCTTAATTAATAAACACTCGCAGTAGTAGACACTCTCACAATGGTCGGTAATCGAATTGGTGCCCAAAATTGTTGATCCCGATTGTATTTGGAGTCGTTAAAACCCGCCAATCCGCAATAGGCCCGCGTGTCAGAAAGAAAGCTTGTGCCAAAAAAGCAGTGCGGGCATCTAAATGGCTGTTGATAATGAGAATTATGATATTTAATTATTAACATTTCTAATTTAGAATGGTGATGGCGTTCTTAACAATTTTAATAATTTTGATTTTCATACTGGAGTTCAAAGTTTTGCTTAGCCGACTCGACAATGAAAAGTCACGTAATTAATCTGTAACAGAATCGATATCGATAATGTAAAGGTAACCAATCAGGTATAAAAATTAACAAATTATAGTAGGTAAATGGGAAAAAATAAATGAAAAGCAAATTTGTAATATTTTTTTTTATTGTCCATATTTTATTTCTTTTTTGGGTAATTTTAAATAAATCTATTTTTTCTCCAAAAAAAGATGGCAACCCTAAGTACCGGTATTGTGTATGTACGGTTCGCGGCTCACCACGTGATTATAAGCGGATTTATCCCGAATTTTGCTCAAAATGCCACATTCAACACTGAATTGTAAACTATACAGTTTACAATTCTAGCTTGAACAGGTTTCAAAATACAATAATAATAATTTATTTCTGAAATTGTTTTTATTCGTTCCGAATAAGACCTAAGGCTAGGTAGCTTTTTCGCAAAAGAACGCGGGCGAATTCGCTGTCACTTTATTAGTAAATGATAAGGTATAAACTCCTTTCTAAACTTTACGCAGACAATACAAAAATGTTTAGAATAATTTGTAATGTATAAACCTAAGTATAAATAAAATGTTTTGTGGTGGAAATACCAAAATTCAATTTTGAAACTTTTATTTAAAAGACAAGATAACTGTGGAACTTATTTCACACTCCGGCTAACATTTGATCACGTTTGGTGTCCACCGGCTTCGGGATTGGGTACAAACTGGTTTACTCCGGATTCCGGCGATTTAAGTTCTCGAACAGGGATTGAAGAGGTCGCTTGCTGAGTATTCCCTGTGGAGCACCCGTTTGAGAAGCACCTGTTACGACTACACCTCATCCAAACTTTTTAATTGATTTAACTACATAAAGGAATATGTGTGGGGTAGATTTAGCTTGGTTCGTACTCAAAATATGTAACTTGTAAAAATAGAAGTAATCGTTTTGGGCATGTGAATCAAAATAGTATTTATCGAAGTATTATATACACTAGAGGATTATATAACTGTCTGTTGTTCTATGTCAGTTAAAAAAAATATTTTATTTGGAGCTTTTTCCCGCGGCTTCGCCCGCGTGTTTTCCTACGGGATCAGTTATTTTTACAGGATAAATGTTACCCTATGTCCTTTTCGATAGTTCAAACTAGATGTGTGCAAAATTTCAAGAAGATTGATTAAGTGGATAAAGCGTGAAAACCCAAACCATGATAAAGCGTAAAATATTGACAAACAAACTTATTTTCACATTTAAATTATTAGTATTTAAAATATTAGGATTTTGAGAACGTGATGTTCATTATTTATTTGCATGAGCATAAAAATCTCTTGAAGTTATTTTTGTCTGTGATTCGACATTCAAAATGCGATAAAAAAAATAATAAATACACAAATACTCACATATTCCAACGTATTTTTTTGCGTGGGAATTGCGCCGGTGCGTATGAGGAGTAAATTGTTATCAATATAGCCAGCCCATGGAATTAGTAGATACTCCGTACAAGTACTTATTAAATCCATGAGCCAGCCATAGATGCACTCACCCCACTGATATCAATTACTGCTATACCTGGAAAATAAACAATTAGGTTTCCGAAAAGGTGCTCCTCAAACGGGTGCTATAGATGACCAAACTATAGTAAATGGCTAAAGCGCCGGAAGCCATGTCTTGCTGCACGTGATCATGATTGATTGAAGAACTTAGATGGAGCAAACGGAAAATTTAATACTGTGACATATTCATAGTTATAACCATTGGTTAAACTGATACGACATTTATTTATAATCGAGTTTTTCTCATCTGAGCGTATTCCCTGTTTATTCAATGGTTCGTTTAGTTAATTTTCTTTTTCATCATCACTCGATCATAATCATAATATGTTTCAGTATACCTTTTGACCATGTACTTTATTGTGTACTTACATTGTTGTATTACTGATAAAAAAGAATACATAAATTTATATTTCAAAAATGTTAAGCCGTTTGGCTAGGGACCAACACTGTTTGAATGAGTTTCTTTCGGCATTTTTTCTCAGCAGTGGTCGTTTCGAAATGCTAGTACTTTGTAGCTTTGGTAAATATCATTTAATTTAGAATATGACGTGAAAAAATGCCTGTGAGGGCCTAATTTCTGAATAAAAGATTTGATTTGATTTTGATTGATTTTGAGAGCCGGAACTAAAAAGCAGTTGATTCGTGATCTGTACATTTTTCAACAAATATTGAGTGTTTTGGAAATATTATTAATTCTGTTGATTAAGTTCCCAGTCAAAATAAAACGGATCACCAGTCCTTTAGGGACGAATTGAGAAAATATTTTTCAGTTCTAATAATCTCAGTGTTTAACGGGCTTAACCACCTTCATAAATGGACAATAGCCGATACACAAAGATTATACAGCTGCCGTAAAATGTCTCCATCCCGATTGCTTAGTTTCATATCACGTGAAAGCCTTCTGTAAATAAACTAAGTGCTAGGTGCGCTGTGATAAAGCGACGGTGTCGGAGGTACAGTCGATAAGAAAAGATATTCTGACAAATTCATTTTCTAGATTCATTACCACTTTGTAGAGATTAAAAGTTATTTTGAAATAAATTAATGTATGCCAAAAAATTCTCAATATTTATTATTCCTTATTATTTTCTAGCGGCGGGAACAAAAGTAAATCTTTATTTCTATTATTGCATTTATAGTGAATTTGGGATTTTGTATTTGCGTTATCTATTTATTAATATTTGCGCCCCATGGCTCCGATCTTGTAGGAATATAGTTAGGTTAGGGCTAGGGTAAGTCTTTATTTAAAGCTACAATATCACAAATACAAATACAAGGTACAGAACAGCATACAAATAATAAAATATATAAAAAAGAATTATGAGATAAAAATTACCAAAATTTACTTCATATTTCCGTCTAACTAACTTTGAGTGACCGAGTAACAAACACAACCAAACAATCGCATTATTAAATTTATTTATTTATTCACAGATTTTTTGCATCAGCCATTACAAAATCTGTTTATTAATCTGCATCCACAGATGGCGCGGTAAACAATTGTTATGGTATTGTCGTATACCTAGACATGTATTCATATTTAGTTGCTTGCCAACCAAGGGTACAGATGGTCTTCTTGTTTATGTGTCTATATGGTTATAGATTAACGCTACATTGCTTGTTGTTGAAACGTTTTACAGACTTCTTAGACGTCTTGAACACTTTAAAAACATTATCTTTTTGCACATTACATAGTATTTTACTGTAACTTTATTACAAAAAATAAATTTAATTATTTAAGATTTGGACAAATAAAAATAAATATCCGCACCATGCTTCGTCAGAAATTCGTCATTAGTAAATTAGTAGGAAGTACGATTGTCATTTCAGTTTTGTTATCGATTGTACACGCCGGGGCGTTATGGTTGCAATATTTCTAATAGAGCCGATCCAATCTGCGGAATGCTTCACCAGCCAGAGTGCGGCGCGCATCACATTGCAGTGTATGCGATTTTTATTTGTATAGTTATCTTGTTAGCTATTTATAGACTACTAGCGGTCCACTCTGGCTACGCTTGTGTAAAACAGTAATAAAAAAAAGTAGCCCCGTAGCTCTGTACCAAATTTCATCAAAATCGGCCCAATTTTTGCATTTCATGATCGCAAACAAAATACAAATCATTTCTGTTTAAAATATTAGTATAAATTAAGTATAATGTTAGTATGTAAGTATAATATATGTAAGTATAATGTATGTAAGTATAATGTATGTAAGTATAATTATACTTTTGACTATTCTCAAAGACATAAATGTGAACATATACATTCTTATCGACAATTTTTAATGGAAAAAACCTATCATAAACTTATTACAGCAGTCCATTTAGTTCAAATCATTCGCTAGATCGGTTTCCCGAGCTAGAAAGAAAAAGCTGTTAGCGCTCTCAATTTCCCTTTTTCCCCTCGTCCAGCTCGAAAGATCCCTCAAAACGAACTAAAAAGCCCAATAGCTTAAAGCGAATAAACCAGTTTATTCTGAAAACACATTTGCACCGAGAAAAAGGAGAATTTTCTTCAATACAAACAAAGATTCCGTCTTGCTAGGCGTGAACCAGTAACCGCTTGTAAATTCGACTTGTCTACTGCAATAACAATGTTATGATTTATCTAGGACTTGTGATAATAAACTGTAAATATATGAGTGTAAGGCCGATAGTGGATGTAAAGTTATATTGGCAATTTTGTAAGTAAACATCGAGGCCATAGCCTAAGATGGACTCCTCTTGTACCCAAATGTGGTCTGAACTGATTTTTTTTTACTACTGGTTTTAATTTCATGTTATATATTCAACAAGAAAATTATTAGATACTTGGAGTTAAGAAAATTGAATAAACTTTTCTTGTAAAAATTTTCTTTAATTTACTTCAAGTGCATATAATACTAAATTCTGCAGACTTCCTCCATCGAGACGTTTTTTGTGCTCCCCGGACTGTTCAGACCTGGAAATATTTACACACTGCTTAGATAGTGACAAAGTCAATTTATAGTAACACTTCAATGAGTTATATGAATCTATGTAAATTACCAGGTGATATAGGAAAGGAAACATACCAGTTTTCCCACGAGCGTTAAACTAAATAAAAAAATATGCTAGAAAGACAATAGAATAACATTATGCCATCAAAAACATGCTGTAAAAAACCCAAGTCTCGCAGCTCAGTTTTTCTCTACCGTAAAAAGTTGTGAGATCCATGTTAAGGGACCTACTGTCTTAAGTTATTACGCAAGTTATTATCATATCAATATTAAATATCTTTTAGGTTTTAAATAAAAAGATCTACTTGGCCTTTTGATTTGATTGATTTTTTCAAGTTTTTATTTGACCACTTTGTCGACACAGTTAATATGTATGTATATCGATACCAACTAAAAGTTTTTGAACTAGACCGCTGACGGACGGACGGACATCTGGACATGGCGAAACTATAAGGATTTATTGTCTGTAGGATTACGGAAGATTAAAAAGATACCTATGATTTGGTCAATATTAAAGTCACATAGAGACAACACCTAACCCGAAATCGTTGCGGTTTGCTCCGTCCGCAAGCTAGCTACATGTTGTCTGTTTGTTTGTTTGTCCGCCGTAAACATAACATGGCGTCGCGACGTAGCGACGTGTTTTGCCGTGATTGTCTAGCAGCGGACTTGTTTAATAAACGTCCGAGTTTACCCTTCTGAAATCACTGACCGCGTGTTCTAGCTAAGTAACAAAGTCGGCAACGCATCGGTAACCCGTATCGGGTTGCTGGCGGGCTACGATGTTTGGTTACCATCAAGAGACTCGCGTGCTCGTTCGTTTGTCCACTTTGCTATAAAAATGCGGCCAGCTGAATAGACGCTGTCGCTTTCTCGAGTGTTTTCTCGCATTAACGCATGAGTTTTACTAGTTAAGTAGCCTACACTATAGCCGCAAACACTTATACCATACACACATGCAATGCTCCAATCCGAGCAATCGTTATCGCTTTCTCAGCTATATCCCATCAAATATTTACATTGTTCACTCTAATGCACGGATGTTTCTTGGTGGCATATGCTGTCATCGCAAACACAGATTGCACGGCCGCTTCGCGTCGGCAACGTTCAGTCGCTCACTTAGGGCACCGAGTGACAGTTTTGAAATTTACCGTAATACCGCAAAGCGATGGCACGTATAGCGCAAAATGTATTTGTACAGAAATGTAAAAATATAATGATATACAATGCTATAACTAATAGATTGTTTAACGAATCTTCGGTCATATTCAATTCTTTGATAACCGTCTACCTCTAGAAGTGAGTTCACAAAGATTTGATTGGTTACTAATCACTTACCTATTTTCCTTTTTTATGCCTATTCTTGTTATGCAATCGCTTTGAACACTTACTACCTACGCTAAACTTGTTTAATAAACAATGCGCCTGAGTCTACTGTTCCACTAAAATCAATAATGGTGAGATTTTGAACGTGTTTTGAACTAGGCGCAGGACTCAATAACTACAAACATTTGTTTGTAGCTACTGATAAAATGTTCCCTCTCGTTCCGTGCAGAAGAACAGTAAGCATATAGAAAAAATCACATGATGTCATCAAAGAGGGATGGGTGCGGAGAATAAAAATCAGAAAAGCATTCCGGCTACAATGCAGCTGTGGAATTGGAGAAATCCCATTTCATCACCCAATTTCATCTGACCAATGATACTGCGATTGAAGCAATAGTCAGCCCAGGTCACATCACAATATTGACTCATCGTGTCTCATCTTACTCATCTGAGAGGTCTCGGGTTCGATCCCCGGTCGGCTCATGATGGAAAATGATCTTTTTCTGATTGGCCCGGGTCCTTGGATGTTGATATATATATGTATTTATTATAAAATATAGTATCGTTGAGTAAGTATCCCATAACACATGTCTCGAACTTACTTTGGGGCTAGCTCAATCTGTGGGATTTGTCCTAATATATATTTATTTATTTATTCTTTCTTAGCGGATGTCTGCCAGTCTCAATCTACGTTCCTGCTAAATTTCATCTTCATGGGCTGAATAGTTTTCGTGATACGTGAGTGAGTGAGTGCTTTTCGCTTTTATATATATATATATATATATATTTGAGTGCATTTGACCTCAATTTTACCAAAATTGCAAGCTTATGTGTCATGATGTAATAATTTAGGTCTTATCTATTTTGATGTGATGCTATGTGTGATAATACATTTTGTATTTATGTATACTATGTAATGCTCTTGTCGGTGGAGTATACGCCACGCCTCTCTATCCTCGGCTTTGCTTTTAAGGTCTCGATACGACACAACGTCTGCCAGCTAACAATCAGTAATCAAAATAGCGTTACTCAAAAAATAACGTTACAAAATTGAATTTGGGCCCTTTGTCCCGAAAACAGATCTTCCTTATTTCATTACGCCGACCGACATCTGCTGCCTGCAACTTGATGGCATTGCTTCAACTTTCTTACTCAACTGATTTCCTTTCCCAGCCGGATTTATTTAAACAAAAACCCTTAATTAACCCTTATCCCTACGACGTAAAGTCCAAAATCGCCTAATTCACCCATTAACATCGACAAAAGTTAAGAATTCCCTAATTTGACAGTTCGCAATACATTTCGCACAACTTTTCGTCGTAATAAGAAATTTTGAAGGGTATAAATTGGATTAGTGAACATTGTAAACATTGTTTTGTTATACAAAGATTGATATTTCTCGATCAATTAGGTTTTATTCCATTTACTTTGTTTAATTGTTTAACTTTGGACATTTCAGTTATAATTTACATAAATAACCATATTTTCAATACATTATAATTAAGCTGGAAGTACCTATTACGACCTTAATTTTATTTATTCAAATTCAAATTCAAATCATTTATTCAGAAATTAGACCTTCACAGGCACTTTTTCTCGTCAATATTTATAGTTATTTCTCACAAGCTACAAACTACTGGCATTTCGGAACGACCACTGCAGAAGAAGAAATGCCGAAAGAAACTCATTTGAACAGTGTTGGTCCCTATCATGCCAGATCGGCTTACCAGTATTGTTTCTTACAATGTTTTTTTTTTTCTTTCTAATAATATATATTTATTATTACGACATACTATATATAGCAAGCGAAGCATAGTTGGCATCATCATCATATCAAGTGTGTTATTGCTAACACTGGTGTAAGATTTTATTCAAGTCTAAAGGCATATGACATGACTTTTACGACTACTTACTGCCATTTAGTGGCACTGCTGTCCACTGTCCAGTGTGCAGGTTTCCTCACGATGTTTTCCTTCACCGGAAGCAAATGGTGGTCTATGAAAACTATACATGAGCCAGATTGGTATACAAACTCACATGGCACGAGTAGGATACGAACCTGAGACCTGAGACCAGGCGGGCGTCTCAACCATTACACCAGTTTGGCAAGATGGGTCGATGACTTGCGAAAAGGTTGGAGGTCGAAAATGGCATCGAACAGCATGGGAAAAAGGTGAATGACGTAAATTGAGGGAGGCCTATACCCACCAGTGGGATATAAAGAGCTGCCGAATATGATGACGATTACATCATTTGTAATTTAATCGAATTAAAATGATTTGAAAACATCATTACATATTCGGCTCTATTATTATCCCGCTTCTTGTATAATACCCAATAATGTCGCGCAAATATTGTTTGTTTGTAATAACTTTATTTGCACGAAAATAAGTATATTAATAAAAAATTATACAAGAAAGATACATTGTACAACGGCGGACTTATCCCATGTAGGGATCTCTGACAGTCAACCGGCGATAGGTTGAGAGGACGTGTATACAGTAGCAGGCTAGTCACAAGTAACGTACAACATGAACAGAGAAGACTATAAATTGCAAGAAAATAAATATACTTAGGAATAGTAAAATCTAAATAAATAAATATATAAATATATATAACATAAATATATGTATATTTTTTGTTATTGTTAATGCATATTAGAAATAACATACAATTATAAATACATATTAATACTTACATACAAATATAAATACATAATATAATAGCCTAAATGTTAGACGTGACAAGAGAGGACTTAAGAAGTCTTTCTTTAAAAGAGTTTAGGGAAGGAGCACCCTTAATATCCTTAGAAAGCGAGTTCCACAGCTAAAATTATGTTTTATTATAAAAATGAAAGAATGTAAACTACTGGTTGAAATTTGATAAAATTTACTCGGGTATATGAATCTTGGAGATGATCTAATTGGAGCAGATAACATAGTACAATGGAATAGTATTATACAATATAATCAACGAAACTTTAAGCAATGAAAAAGCTCCACCTCATTTTGTGTCAAGGTCATGACAAGGTCGACTGATGTGGTAAGATTAAATTGGCATTAACCAAAAATTACTACGGCGACTGACACAGCAAGTTTAATATATAATTGTGCAAGAGAAAGTTTAAAAGTACATTGTTATGTGATTTGTTTCATTTTCGTTCTTTACGAATTAATTATTTTCTAATTTACCCATCAAATGTTGATCCCGAAATAAAAATTCATATATTTGAATTATTTGTCCGTCTTTAAGTTACAAAACAGTAATAGTTTCGGAGAAAACTAGCTGTGAAGGTCGGACCGACAGACAGATGGGCAAGTGATTTTATAAAGTTTCCAAATTTTCCCTTTTGTGATACCTTTTGAGATAGAAAAGTCTTCCAATTTATAAACGGTTTGGTCGAGAAGCCATTTGTTTAGCCATGCCTTTGGAACTCTGAACTGTAACTTTTTTGAATCCTATTAATCTATTGTCTAAGTATGTTTATGTGTAAGTACCTAGGTTTGTTACTCTTTCACGCAAAATTTACAGGACCGATTGTTATATAATTTGGTACCTACACGGGAATATAAACTGGAATAACACACAACACATTTTTATCCCAAAATTCTCACGGTAGCGAATCCCCGGGGCGCAGCTAGTTAACAATGAAATAATTACCAGGAATCTTGTGACGAACAGTGAATATGTGTGATAGGTAAAGTCTGTTGGGACATTTTAATGGATACCGGTAAAGTAGCGCCATTCTATACTAAGTGGACTCCGAGGTCTCATTATGGCAGCAGTAATCTACATTGTAATCATTTGCTGAATGTATAGGTATAAATATTTTCTTTAGGATATCAATAAATAAATAAATAAATATATTACGACCAATCACACAGATTGAGCTAGCCCCAAAGTAAGTTCGAGACTTGTGTTATGGGATACTAACTCAACTATACTATATTTTATAACAAATACATATATAGATAAACATCCGACTCGGATCAATCAGAAAAAGACCATTTTCCATCATGACCCGACCGGGGATCGAACCCGGGACCTCTCGGTGCAGTGGCAAGAACTTTACCACTGCGCCACCGAGGACGTCAATGACGCAGTGGTTAGCGCTCAGCAAATACCTAAGTTGCTTTTTTTCTTGATCCAATAATTATTTTAAAAACTTACAGCAAATATAAACAATATCTAGTTACGAATGCTGGAAACGACACGTTGTCATGCAACAATTGCTGTGTCGTATTTCATTGGCGAAGTCGGGTGAAGGGACTCTCGAGTGAGATCGTAAATTCGGTCGTAAAAGCTGACGCCGCCTGGCTCATGGTACGAGGTGATTCTAATACAAAATAAAGAATTTACAGAAGTGAAACTTGAAGCACAATATATATTTTTTTAATTAAAACAATTTATATCGACATCTTAGTTTCGCTGGTTCATTCGCAATTTTGTTGTGGAAAAGTAAGCCGGTACGCGTAGCTACTGATATTGTTAAAATAAGTAGTTGTTTTAATAGATTGACAATTTATTCGCAAAATACACACACATACGATATATATTTATAAATCAAACAAAAAAATGCTGCGAAATGTAAATGTGTGCGTGTGTTATATATAATATAATAGGTCTCAATATAGTCTATGTCTAATGTTTAATGTCTGGATTCGATTAAGAGATAAAAGTAAGCCTCCGGTTCGCAAAACTTGAAGGTATTGTCTAAACGTAGAAAATATTTTCATCGACGCCAAATTCCAGAGTTAGAGTGTTAGGTCGCACCAGTCAACTTTGACGTTGAACCTAACCTGCGCCATAAAATACAAGAAAATCCCGCCATTGTCTAAACAACGGCGGCGCTGGTCACAGTATATGTCAAAGATGACTGGTGCAACGTGGTCAAGTGGTAAGACCGTGTGAAGTGTAAATTCTATCCTCTCCTTATTTTGCGATTCATGCAGTTAGTAGATTAGTGATCAAACATAGTCGGATCGGAACTCTGTCGTAATCATAAAGTATTTTATCACCCACCTACTTAGAAATGTATTTGTGCTTTTAACCTTTGATCACGCAAATCCAGTTAGAGTATAATAATCTATTAAGTAAACTGTATTTATAAACAATATTATGAACAATATATATCATACAAACTTATTTGACGACCTCGGTGGCGCAGTGGTAAAGTGCTTTGCCCCTGAACCGAGAGGTCTCGGGTTCGATCCCCGGTCGGGTCATGATGGAAAATGATCTTTTGCTGATTGATCCGGGTCTTGGATATTTATCTATATATGTATTTGTTATAAAATATAGTATCGTTGAGTTGGTATCCCACACAAGTCTCGAACTTACTTTGGGTAAAGTAAGTTCAATTTGTGATTTGTCCTAATATATATATATATATATATTGGAAATTGTCAACCACAATAGAGGGAACCTCCCGACCCGATCCACGACTAAACATAACTACTATTTTGTGAATAAAGTTTGTAAGGATATGCCCATAAAAATGGTCCAAAGAATAGCTAGTTAAAAGATACTGTATTTATTTGAAACGATTTCATATCCATTACCAAAAGTCTTTGTTTACAAAACTTGGAAACTGCCTTTTATTGGAGTAAGTATTATATAACTCTTCAAGTAAATGGATACTTCCGTTGAGTTATTATTTCAAAAGTCACGGTCCAAATTAATATCTTTGTACACAAGAAGAGAGTCCACTCGAAGTTTAGGTACGCTCGCCGACTGGGCTTCATGAGGGGGATTCTCAATAGTCCTAACAGCACATATTATTGAATTTTGTTGAAAATAAAACAAATATTAGATCAAACCTTTACTCATCATCATATCGAGTGTGCATTATTTATATTATTGCTACATTACATTATTGGTGTCAGATTTTATTCAAGTCTCTTAAATGCATCTGATATTACTTTTTACGACCACTTACCGCCATCTAGTGGCAGGTAGTCGCATACACACTAGTGAACTAAACTGTCCACCAGGTTTCCTCGCGTTTTCTTTCACCGAAAGCAAGTGGTGGTCTATGAAAGCTAATATATCCTTACATATGAATTTGGCGTTTGGTATAGGAGGAACAAATAGTCGAATATTTTTTAATACAATAATTATATTTATTTCATCAAAGTAAGAACCATTATTATCTACGCTCTTTTGCCATCTCATAGGTAGTTCATTGATCTTTTTACTAAAAAAAACCATTCGAACGGGAATCAATAAAATCTTTGAAGGCGGTTTGGACTGCCCTATCGGAGTTGATTTTTTTCCCTTGGAAGAAGTTATGCAAATTTCGAAAAAATTGGGAATCTGTTGGAGCAGAGAATCCACTTTTCATCACAGGTAATGATTTGATTTAAAAACCCTTCATTATTGTGCCGGTTAAGTAATGTAACGCAGCAGTCGACACGCGTTTGCCGGTTTGCTTCACTCAATTCGTGAAGTACCCACCTTTCAAGTTTCTTAATCTTCCCAATTTGCTTCAAGTGAATTAAAATAGTTTTATCACTAACACCAAAGCCTGAAGCTAACTCGGACTTGGTTTGCGATGGATCCGCTTCCACAATAGCCTTCAATTCTTCATTATCAACTAGGGTCTCTGGTCGTCCACGGGACTTCTTCTACAGGTCGAAATTTCCAGAAGAAAACGTTGGAACCAAAAACGCACTGTGTTTTCTGTTGCGACACGACCACCATACACATCATTAACCCTTCGAGCCATTTCCGCAGCACTGGCGCCACGGTGGAACTCGTACTCGTAAATAACGCGATATTTCAAATTTTCCATTTTATAAACTGAGTGACGCAAACAGAAAAATTAGAAGAAAAAAAAACAAATTAATGACGGTTGACGAAACACAAATACATGAGTAAATAGCTGTATATATTTTAATGTGGAATTCCTAACCAAAGAGGAGAAATTTGTGATTAAAGTGACCAGTACAACAAAACGCCAATTTCATATGTAAGGACCTATATATGAATCAGATTGGTATACAAACTCATACGGCACGAGTAGAATACGGACCTGAGACCTTTCGATCCACAGGCGGTCTTAACAATTACACCACCACCGCTTCCTTTACTTAATATTTATTTAGCACGAAAGTAATTTTCTAGAAGGTATTTAATTTATATTTCTGTGAAATTATATAAATAATATAGTAACATTATTTACATTTAGAAGACTTGTACGAAAAAATCTAGTGTAGATTTGCCCGTCTTTACATTAAATCAGCGAGTTCTTGTCAAATCAAAAACAACATATTTCTGTCTTCAATATATCAGTTGTTTATATAGTTGTTATTTTGCATAGTCATAGTGAAATTGCAGAATAATATTGTATGATTTTTGTGATTGCACCTTCTGTGGTATTTTACTTATTCTGTGACACAAGCTTAGAAATAAGTCGAGAAGACCGAATCTCCGGTTTGCGGTCGATTGCACAAACAATTTGTACAGGCTCGCGAAGGTATTTATTTACTGGTTGGCTCCATCGAAATCTGTGATTTTCTGATTGTGTTTTGTTTTTATTCGATTTTTAGTTCACTCACAGCGGTGTCTTATTTAAGAGTTTACTCATATCTCTGTTTCGAATGAGTTGTTTGAATGTGAATCGGGTAAACAACGACGATCTTGAATTTGGAATGCACGTTTAGTTATGGTTACAATGCATTATTACCTGAATGTGCACTCAGAATTTGCTTCCGATGAGGTAGCTCTTCAAGGATGCTTTCTATTCTTTACTGCATGAAAGTATATGATATTTTTGTCACATATTGAATGGAAAAAAGCTTATTAAGTCTGCTTCTCATTATATTGGCCGTAATCGACAAACGAAGACGTCTTATCACGACCAAAATAAGTCCAATAAGTAATGAGAAGTACGCAATCTCAAGTAATAACTCCAGCCGAATCTCCGTTCACAGTCGACTGCCTTCGCCATTCGCAGGACAGACGGACAGACACTCTCAGATAAGATAACACTGTCTTTTAATTGAATCAATAACTTTTCTTGGTAGTGCGTACGCAGCTGATGCTGTGAGACACCAGGTTGTATGCTCAATGGTAAATAGAATCCATATATCATTTTATTTGTACGTAATTGATACTACTTGTTTATTTAATTCAAAAGAATAATTACAAAAATAATAATAAAGAGATTCCAGCAAACCGCCGCTAAAGAAGGATTCCAAGAAGACTGGCAGCATTACCCCTTTGAACCGTTCTGGCAATCCTTTGTGCAAAGTAACTGCCCGCCCTTGGATCGCCCGTTACCTCACGGAGACGAGCTGAAATCTCAGTCACAAAATATATTTTATTTTAGGACAAAAGTTAACGATAAGTATTGATTTTTTAGCCAAATGAAGTCGTAATTAAAGATTTGTCCAAATAATCTTTTTATATATTATACTGACACCATAATCTATTTATATTTACTTACTCCAAATTTGAGTTTGAGTTATAGTCTAGTGATACACAATTTTATTTGGAATAATAAGCAATTATTTCATGAAAGATATTATGTGTTGTGTATATTGAGTATACTATTTATAAATTAGCAAACTAAACACCTTTATACCTAAGAAATAAGGTTCAAAAGCATGTATTAGACTTTTGTAGCTGACTACACATACAATATTCGATCTAGACTACAAGCAATATAGTATTCGAATAATTTCGTGGTCCAACGGCATATAATATTAACCGAAACTATAACCAAACAGCACAATTCGCAACACGAACGTGTTAAAATGCCAATAAATAAAATGCTTAATCACCTGACCACAATTTAACAATTTACGAGCAATGTTAAACAAAGAAACTTAATTGGCGGCAATATAGCAACAAAAGGACAGCATTTCGGCGGGTCTCGAAGAAATACTGAGGAAGCAATAAACGTATATATGCGTTGGATTACTGTAACTGTGACCGTAAAACGCACCGTATACGGGACAGGGTTCAATTCCACTTAGACCGAATGGATTGGTCCTTTTATTTTACATTCAATAAATAAATAAAACGTGTTTTTTTTCTCTCAATTGTTTCTAATTTGTTAGTAAAATACAAGAACTCGAAATATTATGTTAGTATATATCAAATTATTAAGAGAGCATTTCTGAAAGACTCATATCTAATACATGCGGCAGCTTGGATATGGGCCCGCTAAATACACGTATATACGTACAGCCCCAATGAAAATCCTGTTTCAATGTTACTTCAATAGTTGTTTTTATTTATATTCAAATAGAACGACTTACTGAAAAACTAGTGAGAAATATGATTACGAAATCTATAATCTGATAGAGGTCTGTAATGACAATAACGTTCGCAGTACTAGAGTCTAATGTCAGCCTATCAAATGGACATTGCATACTATTTGTTACCAAAATTTAGACAAAATTCATTGTAAAGTCAACTTTATATCTGTCGATATAAAGCTGAAAAAAATTAAAATTAGCACTTATTAAGTTTACTCACGTAACTTAAGTTTATTTTATAGCACAATCGACACACATCGACAGAACGAACTATATCTATTGTAAAATCAAATGATTAATTCACTTGAATTTACTTAAGAACATGAGAATTTAAGAAAATTGAGGAAAGGAACTTTGATTCTATGAACATTGAGTATCATATTAATGTTAATATTTTAGCTAGATCAATAAGGAACTAACCAAGCCGTGTACGGGACTGGAAACCGATGCGACATTTTACTGGCGCTGCTTATTGCAGGGAGGGATTACCGACTTATGGTGATCACTGAACTATGTCAGTACTAGACTAAATTATCTAAGTCGAACAATAGATAAGTGATATCCCTGAGAGAAAGTTGCATCGTTGACTGTAACGTTAATTATAACGTGCGCAGAAAACCGCAAAGTACTTACGCCATTTTGTCTAAACATCAGCGGCGCGCTGGTTAAAATCAACGTCAAATTTGACGGTGCAACTCACCTGATGATCTGCTTCTCGATTTTTTCCCTGGCCTTTCAATTTTCGAATCCTTCCTACTAAATATCATAAATGCAAAAGTTTGTGAGGATATATGTTTGTTAATCTTTAGATCTACTGTTTACTGGACGGATTGTTATAAAATTTAGTAGAACATAAACCGGAATAAACACATAGGATCCCGAAATTCCTACGGGAGCGATGCCTGGGACGCGGCTAGTATGATTATACAATTAGTAACGACTTTTTTGCGTTGTCTCTTTGTCTCAAAATTAAAAGACAATAATATCGATGTGCATTTAGAATTTTAATAAAAGATATCGATCGATAGCACAGCTATAGCTATCGATTTTAAGGCCAACATTACGTTAGTCCGGGATCTCGTATCCGGATTAGAGCAGGAGCTTGAGAGACACGAGATAATTCGACGCGAGCGGATTAGTCGACACCGCGTCTGATTGGTTGGTGGCTGACTGGTATATGCTTTGTGACTTTTTAGGGTTCCGTGCTAAACAAAAAACCCTTGGACTTATTTGTTGTTGCATTGATCTGTCAGTTAGGTTTGTGTATATTTTTTAGTTTATTCGTTAAAAGATAATTTCAAATGTCCTGAAAGTAATTATCAATTTACTTTTAAACAAATGAAATCGTTTAATACGTTTCATTTTGTAATATAAAATGTGCTACCTATATAGGTAAACAAAGAAATTAAAGAGTTATTACTTCAATGCTCTAATTAAACTTTCATTCACGCGTGGCCCGATCGTATTGTGATCCTATTGTTGTTCAATTGTTTCTGTTTTCTCTAGGATCGAAGGGTTCGGATCCCGCCTGGGCTCGGACGCGTAGCGGTAAAGGTCTAATTTCCGAATGAATGCTTTAATTTTGACTTCATAATCGAAAAAACGCTCATATGAGAAATAACCAACAATTTAAACGTTATTTAAAATACACAAAACGGCGAATTTTATGCAAAGTATTGGAGCAATAATCGCGTTTCCACCCATTAGCACTGCAATAACTGACAGTGACTGTGAAACAATGCATTTTAAGGCACATTACCGAGCCACAGTTGATGCGGTACGCGAAACTTCGGTTAAAACAAACAATACTAAATAAAATGAGATAGTCTCTCGCATACAGACCGTAACTGCAGACAATCGAAACCAGAAAGTTATGCGAGCGGCAAAAACATAAAACGACAAACGGAACATACATTTTGTGGCAAAATACCTATTTTTTAAGTACCATCACGTCATCCCCATATTCTAAAACGCCTACAGAATTAAGCCATTATACAACAGGAATAGGAGTTACTAAATAAATAATATGGTAACTATTTAATTAAATGATCATTTTAATTTTATGTCGTTTGGCCTTTCAATTTTCGATTATACATATTATGCGGCTGAGTACAGATAGGTCTCTTCTTTACGCCTTCATGCGAAGATGGCCATGATAAATAGAAAATACGAAGTATATTGATCTGGAATTTGGAAGTCTTGACTCGAAATCCCACAAGAATAATATTTAATTTGTCTTTCTACTTTGGTCAGAACTTTGCAGACTCAGAACAACTAAAAGTGCTGAAATACAAAATACAATTCTCACGGTTTGTAATTTTGGATTTCAGAAGTTCGGATCATAGACAGAAAGTTGATAGCAAACCGTATAGGGACGGTAAAAAATTAGCTTAGATCAAATTATACAAACATAATAATCTTAAATAAATAATAATGTGTTTAGAACAACGTCTGATGTATTCTAAGAGCAACCACGCCCAACTTATAATTTTACTACCTAAGTATTCACACTTTTATCTTGTCTTTCTACATTATATAAGTTGTAATGTACTGTGCTTTTAAATTTAATCAATAAATCAAGTTTATTTCGAGTTTGAGTTCTCTTCAACTTTTTTCTTAATTCCATCGTATCCACTACGAGACATAGTGTATCCTTTATAATCTATTCTACCGATTACGCCCATGGCGGCCATTTTTACACGAAGCCATTTTTGCGGCTTCACCAAGTGTTACGAAAGCCACGTTGTTACGAAAGTCCGGTTTATTCTTAAATAGTAATACATTTCTAGCCTCATGAGAGGAATCTCCACAGCCAATTTTTATAGATAGATTTTTACAACTTACTCCTAGCAAAGCACTGTACAAACTTGTAATGAAATGAAAAAACGCTATCCTTTAAAATAACAAAGTGCTCGCTTTTGCATTATGCGGCCGCTCGCTCATTCATTAATTTTAAAAGTTTGTTCAACATATTGGGCCAACATTGCAACCAAATGCCAAGCCGTACATTGCGTGGTTTTGTCTTGCGTTAATGTTAAATTCACATTGAAAATAAGCAATGTATGCAGATTGACAACGTTGACCGGTGGCTTCTGAGCGACGACGTTACCTTCCACTTAGTTTTCAGATGTGATGTTAGTTAATTGTTTGTCAACGTTTACGAATATCATACAAAGCACCCTTTTTATAATTAAACTAGGTTTTGCCCGCAACTACGTATGTGAATAAAAATCCGTTTCCCGTGGGAATTTCAGGAAATCCCTTCTTAGTGCTCCCCTACACTGTACTAGGAACCTACACACCAAATTTCAGCTTTCTACGCCCAGTAGTTTCGGCTGTGCATTGTCTGTCTGTCTGACAGTCACTCGGTAACGCAAGAGTTTTATATAAATATAGATTCAAGTTTACATTTAATTAAATTCTAATGCTCTTTTAATCAATAATAAATAATGTAATTAATGAACCAGATTGGATGATGCATGATTATTTATGGAAGGGCTGCGAACGGGTCCATCAGTTTGTAGTGTAACAAAAAAACGTATATTTGATTTATTAATTTCCTGGTCTTACCAAGATGCAGAAAACATATTTGTAATTATTTCATAATCATAATATTTTTTCAAATAGCATTCGAACACTATTTTAAATATTATATAATGTTATTGATATGTATTGTTGTTAATTTATTAGTGAACTATTTTAGCCTTTTTTTATATATATTTATTTTTTATATTATATTATAATCTGTTCAAAACTATTTTAAATGAAATTGTATTGACTGCTTTGTATTATTCTAAGTATAAAGAGAGTCTGAATTGTATTTTTTTTATCGATTTATTTATTGATTAAAATTAATTTAGATATTTTTTTTTCGAGAAATAAATAATTCTTATTCTTAGTTATCTAGGAGAAAGGTAAAATATTATTTCTTCTATTTTTCAGCCACACATTTTATTCCCTAGGCGGTTCTCACACCGCGAAGCTATTCTCACACCGCGAGACGATTCTCGCACCGCGAGACGATTCTCACACCGCGAGACGATTCTCGCATTGATTTCGCGTCGTTCCACGGGCCTCTATGAAAGCCGCCCAACATTTGCACAGCACCAACCAATCTATGACTCATCTGCTATCGTGTCCCCGTCTTGCACGATAGAGGAACTAAACAACAATAGAACTATAAGCGCAGCCACATGTTGGTCGAAAATTATACATATAATAGCCATTTCGTCACGATAAGAAATAGGCCCGAAGCTAAGGACTTGGTTGGTGAGGCAAGGTGCCGCTTACTTGACCGTGGTTATGACAAACGCTCCGGGTGGTATCCGGCTCAAAGAATATCTTTAGCAATTCAAAAAGGAAACGCAGCAAGCGTAATGGGTACAATTCGGTGTGGGATTTTTCATTAATTTTAAGTTTTATTTAATGTAAACTAAAACTTTATTGTATGGAGAAGAAGTGAAAAGAGTAGACAGTTAATTATTACTCCTTAATGCGGTCGCGCGACAGAATAGTACACGTGTCGCGGCGACGCGCGATGCCGTGTGTGAATCGCCTTATATAATATCCGTGCAAGAAGTAACGGGTGACTCGGGAGCAATCGCGAAAAGTTCCTCTAATAAAGATTACGAGGCGATGCGGGGGAAGTCATTAGTATGATTTGTATGCGTTTGTTTGCAAGTTGACCTATGCTCGGGAGAACTATAAATTGTCATACACTTTTGGTAGAATCCAGCTTGTGTGTCCGTAAATTGGTAACATTTACAATGTTACACGACAACGAAAATTGAACGTTTAATATTTTTTACATAATAAATGCATGTCTTCATGGATTTATAGAAACACATAAACTTTGGGTTTAGTTAAGTTTTATTCATCAACTTCTAATTAACTTTTCCATACTTCATTGAAAAAAGAAAACAGAGTTCAGAAGTTAATAATTTACTATACGTACTTAACACTAATGAATGTGTCTAGTTCGAGAGTTCCATAGAAACTATTTGTAATTAAAATACTTAGCAATAATGAATTCCAAAATTTACGATCGCAAATCATTGTAAGTTGGCTATATTAGTTAACTTGAAATTAATGTCGTTGTTCTAAATCGAAATTAATTGAGTTTTTCATGTTTATTACTTCGTGCAGAGATTTTGACAATTCTACTATTTACTATCAAAATATTATACAATTGGTAGAACTATTAACTACATGTTCTACCAATTCAATCCTGTTTTAATAATAATCCCACGAGTCCTACCTTTCTATCACAGGCGGGCGTCTTAACCATTTACCTTTAGACAGCACCGCAAAAAAAAGTTAACCAATTCTATTTACATTACTATACTTGCAACTTGTGTTTCAAACTTTGTACGTTAATTGTGCCTTCAAATTCAAATTCAAAATTCTTTATTCAATTTAGGATGATATACATCACTTATTGACGTCAAAAAAATTACTTAAACTAAGTCTACTGCCGGCTTCCAAAGCGCAAGTGAAGAAGAAGCGGCGCAACAAACTTCGCCGCAGCCTTTTATCCAAGGACGTCAATTAACAAATATAGGTCTTATATATATATATATTAAAAATTAGGAGGACGAATTTACATTATTATTAAAAATGACAAAAATTTTAATAAATAAATAAAATAAAATATGTATTTCCAATAAAATTATTGAAAATTCTCACACATAATATATATATAAATAAAAAGCTAAATGTACAAAACGTACTTAATAATATCATAAATCAATTACATATCTTATGAGGATGAATCTATTAACTTGTGCATTAACTAACTATTCGTTTATTAACATTTTACAACTTCTTAGCAGTTAGATGAATCTCAACAATAAAACTGGAGCTAACTAAACAAAAAGGATTTACTTTATGTCGCAGATTGTAGTGAACTTTATGGCGTGATTAAAAGATTACTGTTACTTGGTGTAATTGAGATTCTATGAGATACTTTATATATCACTAGCTATTGCACGCGTTTCCGTCCGCGACATATGACACTCTGAAAATATTGCAATACCAGCTGCGCGCCGAGGCCTCGCTCCCGTGAGAATTTCGGGATAAAAAGTACCCCATATGCTATTCCAGGTTATATTCTGCCTGTGTACCAAATTTTGCGTGAAAGAGTACATATATCCTAACAAACTTTCGCGTTTGTAATATTAGCAGGATAAAAAAATTGTTATGTATAGTTTAGTGCCTATCTGAGACAAGAACTCGACAAATGTAAAAGTTTGATTCAAACACTCCATCCTGAGTAATGAAGAGTGCTCTAATATCAGCCGGCAAAGTGAAGCTGCACAAAGTTACGGTACATATCATTTAGCTTACGCGATTCTGTAACTCACCACTTTCAAACTTCACAACTTGAGTGTCGCACCCATACCTCTAGTGAAACCTCTCGTGAAAAGGATGCGGTGAAGATTCCTACTTCGCTTCGTGATGCATAATTCTAGACAGAAATATTTTTTTTATTAATAAATATCCTATATTCAATATCCTTATTCTTTTATATTCAGATTATAATTAAAGAAGTCCCTCTGTAGCGTCTGTATGAATGCAATAAACTCCAAAACTACCAGACGGATTTTATACTGCTTTTAACCCTTCGATCTTGGAGATAATAAAAATAATTAATCAACAAAACGATCGCAATCCGATCGGGGCGCGCGGGAACTAAAAGGCTAAATAGATAATATAATTCCTGAGAAAGGTTTAGGTATGTAATTCATTATGGTTTTACCCAAGCGAAGACGGTACAACTAGTGTATTAGTTTAACAAATAAATTACTAATTAATTAATCACAAATGTATCAAAGATTACGAAAATACTGAGGTAATTGGTGTACGATTTGTACACTATTGACTGATAGAATGATAGTCTGATTGATAGTCAATGTGAACACTGTACTGAAAGTTCCAAATGTTTATTCATACAAATAGCACTAAAGTTATTGCTAATAAGATAGAATTATGAAACACTGATAAATAGACCGGAAAGAGCGGAAAAACTGCTGTATAATGATACAGAGATCACGTAGATTGAACGTGAACTGATTGATTTAGTAAAGCGAGCGCCGCGAAGTATGCCTTTGCTGACGCTCGCGAATTGTACGAGTCGTTGGCCCGTACAATTGGCAAGTTTTCGTCCGCGCTTTGTTGAAGAACACATGGGTCAAAGACAAAATGAGATTTCATAGACAATTAGGTCCGAAACCGTAACTCCCGGGAACTGAGTAAAACGAGACGGTAATTTTTAAGTACCTGTTTGCATATACTTTCAGCTTGATAAATTTCACTAAATGCTCCGTAGATCTTGTTTCTAAAGTTTTAATGATAACATTCCAGGAAATTGCGCGAAACCTGAGTACTTACTTTCGATTGCGTTACACTAAACATGCCCAAATTAAAAACTGTTGTTTTAAGAAATGCTAAAGTTAAAGCATTGGTTCAGAAATTGGACCTTGACAGGTCCACACATTCTCCAAACACCCTATATGTTATTCCAGGTTATATTCTAACTACTTATATGCCAAATTTTATAGCAATCCGCTCAGTAGATTTTGCGTGAAAGAGTAGCGATACATATTCACATACAACTTCACAAACTTTCGCATTTATAATATTAATACATGATTTATCAAAAAGCTTCAAACTATTGACATTTCTGAACGACCACTGATGAGAAGACATACCGAAAGAAACTCATTCAAACAATATTGGTCCTACTGTAAGTATAATATGATCTGTGATATGTAGTAAAACTTACTACATACCGCCGTCCCATTTTATGAAATAGATACTCGTTCAACCAAACAGTGCTATTTAAAACAAAAGAAATCACTAAAAGGAAATATTTTCAATCTGCGGCATCTTGCAAAGATATTATCACAGACACCAGTGTAACCTAAACAAAGGCTAAACTACCCCTTAACCTTCATAATTCGTGTATTAACCCTGTAGAAATCATCCGGCGTGTTATATTACTGGTCGTTTGTCATATCTAGGCTGTGGCCATTCATTTGGCGAGGAGGCCAATAACACTACATCAAAGCCTTTGCGGTCACAAGCGTATCTTGAACTCAAAATAATTAGGGAACAGAATTAGATTGTGGCATAAAAACTTTACATACAGATGGGCCCTCAGACCACACTATGAGAACTGAGGGCCCCACTTAAAACGACGTAACTAGCTTATTTGGCTTTCACAAAATCGAATCCCGAATTTCACAATTCATTCGGAATGTTCACTCCCAAGCATTTTTCACATCACAAAAAGCCCTCAGTCCACACGGACATTAAAAATCCCTTTAATTTCTTTGATCAAATTTGTATTTCCTTTTTTTGTCAAACTATATTATAGTGAAATGCGTATGTTGTTTTGGAGGCCCGCTTCTGTACTTTTTACGGATATAAATGCTTCGGACTTAACACTTCAAAACAATTGTGGAAGATGGAATTCGATATTGTGAAAGCTAAATAAGCGAGTTATAGTGTTTACTTCGAGCTCTCAGTCCTTATTTATAGGATTGAGGGTAAAAAATAGTAGTGTTACTCGTACCAGAGCTTTATAATAACTTCTTCTGACTTCCAGTGGCTTGTGGCACATCTATGTCCGTCTGTCACGAGTTTCTTCCACCGGTAACACTATTTCGCTTCATTCTCCATACAGTCTTTGCTCGGCCTGCACAGCCAAGTGGCGCGGACCTCACGTCACACAGGACTCTATTACAAACCACCCCAACCTATCGAATCGATTCCATGTGAGACGCAGCGTACCAATCACATTGCGTTGTGGTTGACATTGCGTCACAATGGTGCACTGTGATTGGTTCGCTGCGTCTCACTTCGAATCGATTCGATGGTGAGAAGTGAAATTCAAATCTGTATTAACCCCTCTGTTGCTGACAGGCACAGTAAAAAATACCGTAACAATTGAAAGTCCATTGCGATCCAGCTGAAGTTATTAACATTTGCCCGCCGCTGATACGATTCACAGAACTTCATCTGTACATCATTATTTTGTATGGGCCTGGGCCAGCGTTTATCAACCGCCCTTCTGAATCATTGTTGGTGATTCCACATTTATTCTAAGTGCTTGTTCGCGCGAAATTGTCTATATTTCTGCAGTGCAGGAATTATTTCGATTATACTCGTATGATATTGTGTTTTATTTAAAAAATATTAATACAAATTCAATTAATGTATGAATTATAAATATTATTATATTTAAATAATAAATACTAAATTAATTTAAATATAAAAATTGATACTAAATCGCTAATAATAATCGTTTTATAAATAAATAACTAAAAAAAAAAGATCAAATATGTTATAGAAATATGTATAGGTTTTAAAAATAACTTTGAATTTAACAAAAACCTCTATTTCTGATCCTATTGCAGAGCGCGCGCAAACATCTGTCACAGTGTCGCGCATAATATTATGCCGTAATGGAAGACCTGTGTTTTGACAGCAGTTACTGTTTTAAATTAGAATATAAGTTATGACTCCATTTGCCTTGCACTTTTACACAATTAGCACAAACCATTTTATTAGAAACGACGGTGCAAAGTGGTGAGCGGCGAGGGTAATTTTTATTCAAATATTGTTAAAATTTTTATTCAAATTTAGCTCTTTTTTTTCTCGAGTATTTCTGGGCAAAAGGCTTTTATTCTCATTAAAAATATAAAACAATGGCGTTATTTGAAATGTGTGACATACTTAACAAATAATATAATCGACAGGTTATATAAGCTATCGTGGTTGAGAACATGATACCCGTGAGGCAAGGTGGTGAATTCGATTCCCACTTGTGTACTGAATTTTTTAATCTAATTTTTTAAACTTAATAAAAAAGAAACAAAAACAAAAATTTGAGGTAACTGCTTCAGATTTTGGTTTCTTTTTTTTTTTTAATAGTTTGTAATATGTGAAGAAAATATTACTGAATATAACAGAGGAGTGTTACCATTATTCAGTTGGGTTGCGATTCAACGATCGGATCAACGCAGAAGCAATAAAAAAAACTTACTGCTAAATCTCTCCAATTAGGCGATCCAGCTTTATTATTAAACATCAAGTCATGAAATCATTCAACTTCACAAAATAAACTCCGTGCAAACATCTTAACTACGAATATATTACCTTTAATTTAATATCTCAAACCTTAATTCACTTTGGTGTATACCCGCTTTCCCGCAACGGACTCAAAACGCCCAGTATTTTAGGAGCAAAAGGCACGTTTATTTAATTACGAGTTACGTCTCTTTATATATAATTGCTCGAAAGCCACGATTACGGACCAGATAAGTACAAAATCAACATTTATGAGCCTCACTTTTAGTGACATGAGTGTTTTTTTTTTCTCACAATTTTGACGCAGTTTTGCCGAGTTTCACAATTATTTTCAAGCTTTTCGACAGTTTGTTGAGAGCACGAATAAAACGCAGCTTAGAGCAGAACTTCTGGGAATAACGTTTAGTTTTGCACCTAGTTAAATAAAAGAAAGTTAATTAAAAGAGTTTATTATCGTACGCATATTGAAATACATTATGTGTTTGTATTCGATTTTTCTTTTTTTGTATTTTTTTTTTTGTGCAAAAAGAGTATTTATGTTTAAACTTTAAAAGCCATATGAACCTCCCTTTTTTGTCATAATCATTATTCGTACAATAAAATCACACGATTTCATCCACTGTCGCTGAGCGCCAGGTTCCGCTAAAATACAATAGTAATTAATACACTAACAGGTATGATTTAATTTTGTCACTACACGTACCTACTAATATTAATCACATTTCATGTCTGCAATTATAACGAACAACGGAAAACATTCTCATAAATTAAAACCACAAAAATTTCAACATGCATAAAACACAACAAAATACAATTTCACATTTCAATCTCGATACAAACGCTGACACTGTACGTTACAGTTTCATCATGAGATCTTTTTATTACCTATTTTATATCATGCGAGACACGGTGCCCACTATTTTAAATTCACATGTCAGGCCGCCATTTTAATTTAAACCATAGAGTATAGAACGCAAGGCATTTTTCAGAGATACGGCGAAGCTCACGCTACTAATTACAACATTCTTGAGCGCATTCATAGTGCGAATATTTCAAATATTTTATAACGGTACCTTTAAAAATATGTCTGGAAGCCACCTGAAGCTAAGTCACTAATCAGTGTATAAAAATTAAGATTTAATTTTTGTATTAAATTTTGTCACTTGTTAATATTATCATACGACATAGTTAACCTAACACTATACCACAGATTAAAATACAGACATAATTCACAAAAAATATATGAATTAGTAATATTTTGTTATTACTTATCTACAATCATAATATTTATATAATAGATTTCATAATTCATTTGTGTATTTTCTTCAACAAACTTCAATAAACTAATCCTGCTTTATTACATTAATATAAATTGTAATATTATTACATGACATGTATTATGATCAGCCGAATGGTAATAGGGTAATTGGATTCATACCTGGCGTCCTAGGTGAGCGATAGAATGCTGCACGACTGCTGTGTGATTAAGACTACAATGATAACCTAGGCCGCTGTTTGCTATTTGTTGTATTCTGTTCTGTTCCCTCCCAAATAATGTTTAAATTGCTGAGACTCTCAATTTCCGATGAGTATATTCATCATAATGACTAAGCTTATAAAATACAGTAAACCGCATATCAATTGGTAACTTGAGTACTGCATGAATCTTTATACACTATGTATACGATTCACTATGTGTTCGATATACTATGTTACGCCCTCAACTGAAACCAAATGTCGCGATGAAATGGTTAAAGCGTCATGATGTAACGTCGCGCTGCCTTGCCGCTTACGGCGCTCACCCAGGCCACTAGATAAACAAGAATCAACGTGTCGACTGGTTGCACGACTGGTTGCGCCATCGATCCGCTTCACAATTACACATAGTTTGCACAACTAACACACCAATTTCAATTTCTGTACAATTGTCGGCTCATTGGAATTTCTCTAGAGGGTGACATGGATCCATGACTAATGGAAGATTGATTTAACAAAATAAAGGTAATATTTTGGCATATGACTGTACGAAAATATTACCTTTATTATTTCTAGCACTACAATTGTTCTCCATTGTTCAAAGTGGGCAACTAATATCGAATTACTATTCTAATATAAAAAAAAGGAAACAGGAAAAGTATATTACTATTAATACTTTTAATTCCTTATTTAATATTTTTAATTATTATCACTTTTAATTATAAACTAGTGAAGATTTCTGATTTTAATTTCACAACTCATTAGTATATGTGCTACGAAAAGTTACATCTACTACGTCACATAAGCTACGCGCCTACGAACAAAGCTACGGGCTACGAACATGTCTACGGGCTACGGGCTACGAACACGTCTACGGGCTACGGGCTACAAACACGTCTACGAACTACGAACAAACCTACGGGCTACGAAGACGTCTACGGACTACGAACTCGTCTACGGGCTACGAACAAAGCTACGACCTACGAACACGTCTACGGGCTTCGTACAAGGCTACGTACTAGGACTTGGGTTTATCTTTCAGTTTTTGAAAATAGTTTTTCCAAAAACTACCAAAACATTATAGTACAAAGGGTAACAAAATAAAGGTTCCGATTTTTTTTTACATTTTTAGACGAAACCCTAAAAATCATTGCTTATACAAAAAAAATCAAACTACTATAATTTATTTTAAAAGATTTATATTGTAAAAACTTATAATACCTTGTGCCATCTATTAAACGCACTTCTGCACAAAACATAATAATGGAACACGACAATCGCACTAACGAGAGTCTCCGCAAACATGCCGTATCGCGGCGACACGTCGCGACTAATTTATCAGCTAATCAGTCGCAGGTGTCGCGACTTTATGAATAACAAATAGATTTATCTCCAAGTTAAAGCTGAAATCTATTTTAGTTTAAACTATGAGAGTCCTGAATAACAATCGGAATTAATATGTAGACATAATTCTCAAAACACTCATTCAATGACATAAAAAAACGTGTTGCACTCCGGGAGAGCGCCGACAGAAGTGAAAACTTGAATATTAACGTTGTGCACTTTTGACGTCTTACGAATTTTCGATCAGGGTCGTGTGTCCTGATGCGAATTAAACATTTTTACCCATCACAAAAAGTGCACAAAGCCGCTAAAGAAGTTTTCACTTCAAAAATTTAAAAATGTTTCATACAAATACGTTCAATAGACTTGCTACCTGGGGTCGGTGCGCAAATTAATTTCAAATAAAAACAACTAGATCCAAATTGGTTAAGCCGTTTGCCTACTAAGATGCGGACAGACATACAGATACACAGACACGTTTAACTTATAACTCCCGTTCTTCTCTCATCGGGGGTTAAAAACATATTACTTTTACACAAATCTTTTCATATTACATGAAATTTTAATGCTGGCAAATCCAAATCTATCCAAACATTACATTATATTCTTATATCTGTGATCGAAACCCTAAACTAATATTATAAATGCGAAAGTGAGTTTGATTATATTCTCTCATTTCTGCATGTTCTCGATTGCGTGCGGGGTTGTGAAGTCACAAAGCCCGGGGTCAGCGTAAAAACATTTTGACAATGCGCCAGCCTGACGTCAGTCTATTGTGTCACCTGCCTTGGATATGTGCCTCATTGCCTTTAGTCGTCTCATACAAAATCTAAATATGTAGTGGTTCTTTTCTAGGGCAGAACCACACGCCAAGCAGTAATATAACTAACGTTATGTAATCTTTTCACCAGCCTAAACTTCTATCAGAAAATGTCGCGTTCCATTTTGGTGCGACGCGCTTGATTCCGCCCATAAAGTGTATGAAATACGTTCGTTGGGACCAGTAACAGAGCCCTGTCGCACGTGAACTGTTTAGTTATTTAACCACAAGTAGCTAACCGTCTATTTTCTACTCTATATAATTTTATTGACGAAAAATATCAACCGTCCAATCAAATCATCCACGTAAAGTCATAATAACAGTTCTTAATACAATTGAAATTGTTAATTTATTTATTTAAGTATACATACGTCTTATAAGAAATAAATATATACAATACAAAAATCAAATCCACCAAAAAAAAAAAAAGGAAAGCCACAATGTACAGATTTAAATTAAAATCATTGTATTTTGTTAAAGCTTTTGCGTTTTGTGTATGGCTACGTTTTTATGTTCGTACCTACCTATAATTGTAGATATTAAAATTATGTTACAATTCTTCTGTAGATGTTTCTTAATTATAAACATACATTTCTCTCCCAGTCATTAGTAATTTGGTAGTTTGTTAAACGGCGTAAATATTGCACGGCCAATATTGGTAATTTTTCACATTATTTGAGATGTTTGGGGCCGTGTTTAGGGTTATAAATTATAAAGGGATCGCCACCAATATGATTGGGGTGACAGGTGACCAAAAGGCATGTATCTCGAGAGACTCGAGAGACTTGCCATTCAACGTGGCAATGCTGTCAGCCTTCTAGGCACGCTACCTCAAGGCAACGAACTGCAGGGACTGGAATTTTTGTAATTAATTATTTATACAATTCTTACCCCTTTTTAAAGTAGTTTGTTATTTTTAATTAGTTTTAATTTTTCCATAGTTAGTTGTACTTTAATTTACAAGTAACACTTACTGGAATAGTCAACGCGAATGAGATTTATCTCGGCTGATGCAATTACGACGTGAATAAATTTATAGCACGTGCGTGCCGGCGAGGTACCTAAACATGCTGAAAGGGTAAAAAAACAGACGGTGAATGGATTAGAAAAGAGTTATATACTCGGTTAAAGATTATTTGAAATATTTTTTTACAAAAATTAAATAAACTAGTTGTTCGCCGCAAATTTAGAACTCGCGTACACAATATTTTTTTTACAATATTTCGATAACGACTTAACCTATTTTGACGCCCGATTGCCGATTGCCCGATTATGTCGATTACGATCTTAAAAATTCTATTGACAGATCCTACACACCTTTTAAAATTTCATCAAAATCAAACCAACGGTTCGAAAGTTATCGCGTTACAAACAAACATGCATACAAAAAAATGTATTTTTACCCCACTTGTAGACTATATATTTATTTATTTACCAGCTCCATCATCAGACCCTAGTCACCATTTAATATCAAAGTACTCGTCAAAACGAATTAAACAAGCCCAAACTCGATGGTGTTCATGATTTAATTACTACAGACAGATAGACCACGACACAGGTGAAAATAAAACATGTAAAAAAGCGCTTTTTCCGCACAATTATTGTTTACAGGTACCATCGAATCATGAGTCTGATTGATTAAACTCGTATGGCAGGTAGGATTCGAACCTAGGACTTTTCGTTTAATAACTTTTCTTTTTTCAGCTGAAACGAAAATTGAAACGAACAATTTACAAACAAAAGAACAGTTAAAATATTGTTCACAGTTTAAATACAGTTTAATTTCAAAAATGGGTCACAGTGAGACGCAGGCTCTCTGAGAAAAATCTGTAACGGAATAGAACCGTAACGCTGGAAAATTTAACTAAGTTTGTCTTTGTTTACCCGACTGTCTCCAGCCCTTTGGCAAAGTGGACTTGGATTGTTGCTTTAGTATAAACGCGTATTTGTTATGAAGATTGTAAGCCGTAAAAGCCGTAATTTCGTGAATTGGTTTTGAAAAAGGTCATTTTTATCAGTAAATAAAATATCAATATCATCAATTTCACTGACTGTATTCTAAAAAAGCTCGGTCTTCTAGAGTGAACGTCAAAAAATACTAGTATTTTCTAATACACACGAATAATAATAACTACTTAAACATTTTATAATATAATAACAGGCTTGGAACCACAAATCGGTTATTACATCATATATGATATAGGCTTGTGGTTCCGCCTTAGAATAGAACCACTTCAAATTATTTTGTAATTATCGTATAAGATATAAAATATTGTGTCGGGCAACACAGCTGAGTGATAGAACCGGGAAAACGCAAAAAAAAGATGTAGTTAATTAGCGATTTTATTCACTACACTTTGCTAAGGGAGCTCCAGTAATTTACCAGAGCGTGTGTTCCCGCACTCGTCGCAACTGCATTGGGTTTGCATTTTTCAGAAAACGCTGCAAGATAAAAATGTTACGATGCCAAGTTTAGATACCAAGTTTTGCGATGACATCGACTAAATGACTGTTTTAAAGTTTCTTATATGTCTTCGTCGAGATGTCGACGAGCCAAGTTTGGACTTGCATCGTTTATGTAATCGACTGAGTTCATGAGTCAATCAGTTATAGAGACGTTCTTTTTATAAAGCTTTTAGAGTTCTGTACTCAAAGGTTAAAACCAAATTACTGCTTGTGTAGTGTAACTTAGAATAGTAACTACTAAAGGAGAATTAAATAAGTCAGTCATAATATATATGCTGCGATTCTGTTGTTGTTCAATTGTCTGTCTTATCTCCGCGCTCGACGTGTTAAAATAAAAACTAAAAACAAAATATGCTTCATTAAACTTACCTGATAATAAACACTTATTTTCACAAATCAAATTGAATTTCATTTATTTATTTTGTTTTTCGTACCTTCAACAAAGTTATCACAAACATACGGTATTCTGAATCGCAATAAAAGCAGCCATACACAAACAAGTTTACCTGTTCACTGGATGTGCAGTTCACGAGATATAAGCTACAAACGGACAGACGGAGTTTGAAAGTTTCAATATAGATCGTTTTCTTGTACAAACACAACAACAGCAATACAAATTGTTGATGATAGAATCGTGACGTCACACTATAACTTTTTATGGGTCTGCAAAGTTTGTAATATCTTCTTGGTTATACAGATTTTTTCATAGTATAATGGGCAATCGAGCATGCGCGTTACCTGATTGTAAAACCAGCTCCACACTGTCGCCGAACTCAGACACTTGCCGACGCGAATGCGTGAACATGTCGTTGTTAGTATGAGTGCTTTTATTTACCGCAATGAAAACGCGCAATATATACCCAATCCGCCAAAGTTTGGTAAACTGTTCGACGACAGTGTGGAGCCCCATAAGGAAGCATCGCAGTCACCGGTAAACCGATACGGGTTTTTTTAAATATGTGTATTGAATTGCTAAACTTTTAACACTGGCATAACATAAATGGCGAACAACACACACCAATTAAAAAAATAAACTATTTGAAAAAAACTGCAACAATTTGCGTTGCTGAAAACGAGAATTTTATTTACAAACGGTTCGTGTTTTATTTTCTGAATGTCAGCTAATTTTAATTGGAACACGGGTTGGATACGCCCATGTAGGATTGTGAGGGCTCAGCATTTAGGCTTCGGGGCTATTCATAATTTCCCATTCATTGAGTTTGGTTTGCGCTGATTGGGATTACGCTTGAATCCAATATTTCAGGACGCTAGATTTTATTACGATATGAATTAGCTTTGTCCTAAACAAGTCTTCGCATGATCTTTTCAAATCAAATTTCCATCAAGTTAATAATATATTTTGAATCAAATTTAGCATGTGAGGCGTGATCATTTGTCTATCCTTGGACTTCGAAGCGAACAAGGAATTAAAACAAACTTGACAGCTGAGACAACAGCACTCACAAAGAGGGTAGATCAAACAATCGCCGGGCCGTAAAATCACAGTGGAATTTTCAAAATTTAAAGATTTATTTATTACGGCAACGGACTTTGAGTTGTCACAGACTGTACTGTCACAATGATGTAGGAATACGCGAGGATGAAATATATAAACAATTTGTTTAACAAAGACTGTTCTTAAAAATCCAAAAGCAACAGTAATTTCAGTTAATTAACCCCGACCCTAGCCAATATATTCGAGTGTGCACTTGTTTATTTATTCGTAGACTTTCACCCTTGCAATTTTCCAGACAATAACCTTGCGCCAACTATGCAAATACGCTGTTGTTGTCATTAGCTGCATCAAGTAACACGATATTGAGGTTTATTATGTGGGTATGATTTATTATATGTTATTAATATTTATTTATCTGGCTTTTGCCTGCGGATTCTCTCGCGTGATTTCCCACGGGAGTAATTATTTTTCCGGGATGAAAGCGATATAAGCATCATATATGTTCTTCTCAGTACTTTAAACTATATGTATGCAAAATTTCAAGAATATTGGTTGAGTTGATAGAGCGGAAGAGGTAACAAACAAACTTCATTCGCATTTATAATATTAATTAGTATATAATATTGATTAAGATTAAGATATACAAAACAAATTGAGGTAACTAAATAACATAGCTAGACAAAAACTCAACACATGTGTATACAACATGTATAAATATAAAAACCAATACAGGTAGGAGAACTAATTTACAAAAATATGCAAGATCATTACTAGAAAGTCCTTCATACCATGCGCCGCAAGTGATCATGGATTGGCCATAGTCTGCGAAGGGATATACCATACCTTCACATGTCCCGAGGGAAGCTCTGGAGTGGACCCCCAGGGCAAGCTGAAAGTCAGCCGTCCCAAGCAAACTTGGTGACACACAATCGCAGCAGACCAACCACGAAACGTAAACACGTAGCCATATGCTGTCTCTTTTTCCCATATCGTGTATGCGTCGTGTAAAATAAAGCGGCCAAGTGCAAGTCGGGCTCGACAATTAAGGGTTCCGTAGCAGCAAGTAACATAACATAAAAGTTCTTGTTGATCTATTTTTGTATATTTTTATATTTGCGTTGATTGAAAGGAAGGTACATTGCGGTTTACGATTTATGACATATTGTGGATGTTTACATAGTAATGTATATCATATATTTTTTGACTTTGATCATTCTCTTATTTTAGAAGTTACAGTGGGAGACACATTGACAATCATTTATTCAATAACAATTTACAAATTGTGTCTGAAATATAATATTCATATAAAATTAATAATAATAATAAGTTAAAATTAAATTATAAATCGTTAATAATAAAAGGACATCATACTTAAACTTAACACACACATTTGGATGCTCACAATAACTTGTCAAGGAAAAAAAAAGAAGAAAAGAAAAAAAACGAAGATTAAAATATGTGACACTTGCAAAGAGGTAAACCTCTTTGGAAGTGTCTCTCGCGCAAACTATTCAGTTAAGAAAAAAAATCATTAGAAGCCTCAATATCATTTTTGAAGACCTATCCATAGATACCCCACACGTATGGGTTTGATATTTTTTTTATTTCCTTATTCAATTATGGGGGGAAACCCCAAAATTTATTGTTTTTTTTTTCTATTTTAGTATAAAAACTTAATGCGGTTCACAGAATACATCTACTAACCAAGTTTCAACAGTATATAGTTCTTATAGTTTCGGAAAAAAGTGGCTGTGACATACGGACGGACAGACAGAGAGATGAAGAAAGATGAAGAATTTATAAGGGTTTCGTTTTTGCCATTTGGCCCTAAAAATAGAGAACGTGTGGACGCAATGACGCGGCATTTTGTCGGAGATGGCGAAACATTGCCCTGCATGGGGGTTTTAGAACACAATCACGCACACAAGAAAACTAATCAATCAGAATGGTCCCAGGAAACAGAATAGACAATCACTGCATATGGTAATCAATGTTAGCTCAACGTGTGCTCGCACTCTGCACACGTGTACGTATGTTTGTCTGGTCGTCTGTTTGCTCCGAAGGAACTCTGCATGTGTACAACGTTAGACCAATGATGTAGGACTGTTTGGTTTCGATATTGGTGAGACTATAGTACGAATTGTTTCTTTGATGGATATTCCGTTATATTATACTAACATTGCTCGCGACTCCACAAAAAATAGACTATATCACTCTCCAGTACATCAACTATTTCCACACCAAAAATTGCTTTAATAATCACCATGCTCCGTCTCACATTTATAAAATTACCACGGAGTTATGACATACAGCTTGATAAATATCCTATCCTGTCCGCACTATCGCGTGTGATTGCGCCCTAGAATAGAACGGCTCCATATCCTTACGTGTATGTCGTACGAGTAATATAATACGCTGACGATAACAACAGAATTCCTAAAAAGGAGTTATGACATACGGCTTGATAAATATCCTATCCTGTCCGCACTATCGCGTGTGATTGCGCCCTAGAATAGAACGGCTCCATATCCTTACGTTTATGTCGTACGAGTAATATAATACGCTGACGATAACAACAGAATTCTGCCGTGGTATAACTAAAATGCCGTTATCTGACATCAGGGCGATTTTTAATTTTGGTTTGCAAGAAAATGAGAAAAAAAAGCTCTTTCGATCTGTATTTGCGATTTTTCGATAGCTTGATTAGTTTTGGAAATAACAATTGTAAAATTGCCGTTATGTACACATATTTTGCTTGTCAAATAGGCTAAAATGCCTTTAAGTAACTTTGCGAGTCTATACAGCCGCTAAGGTTGGATAACTCATACCTTTGTTAAAAAAAATATCATAAGGTTGCTTGTCAATATTGCCGTTAACTGCATTTTTTGCACTATAAAGGGGTAAAAATACTTTAACTGTGTTATTGTTATTTTATTTCTAATAGAGCAGTATTATATTGTTAAGTTAAAACGTCGTTAATTGAAAAAGCTAGACTTAAATGTGATTAACGTCGTATAACGGCTTTATAGCTTACTACTAATGTTTTGACTTTTCGTATGTTACAAGCCAATAGCGGCTTCTCGAAAATATTCAAACAATGTGTTGTCCGCCACTGTTAGACTGCAGTGTCGTTATCTCACAGTGATACACTAAAATGTCGTTAACGTATCTCGCGCGCGGTACCATCGGAGAGGTCGGAGGTCGAATTAGTGAGTCGCAAGCGCTTGCTTCGGGTCTGCTCCCGCCAATTTCGCAACGATGACGCTTTAGGTGAGTAGTTTTTTAGCTAGGTGTTTAATAATATTATATATTCATAAAATACCTGCCATGCATGTAATATGTATTCAAATAGGTATATTCATATCGTTCTATTATGATGTTACGGAGAGGCTATGATGGAAAAGACTAAAAAATACTCTCGAGGTCTATATGTGACATAGGACAACTAGTAATAAATATTATTTTTGTGTTTAATAATACACATACATATATACACATATTTATTTACATATATACACAGTATTTATTTTATTGTTACAGAATTTCGGCTGTTTCCATGAGAAGTAAATGTATTTTAGAGATGGCAAAGAAAAAAATTGATATCTTGTAATGAGCTTTTATCACTTCAAAATTTACCCCGTATTCTCAGTCCTTAACTCATTCCTCCACTCCATTTTGCAATAACATACCTCAAACTAACATCCAATCAAATCGCCATTAAATTTGCTAACCACGCCCATTTAAGGTACAATAACGAACTGTCAGCTCGAGGAATAAGATAGAGACAAAGATATTTGATCTGACGACCAGAAATAGAAACTTTCTGAAGTTATTTTGAAGATTTCAAATTTATTCAACAGCAGCGACGCCCTCTCGGGCTGGATAAGTTTGCTTCCTTCAGTTCACATGGAATCTTAAAATTATATAGAAAATTAAAAATGGCATTTGTAGCTATTCGGTTTCTGGAATTAAGCAGTTTTGAAGATTGCACAATAAACTTATCCTGTCTAATGACAATAACATTAGTTTGCTATAATACTCTGGGAGCTTGTGACCTTGTGTGATTAGTGTTAGCGACTGCCGTAAAGCGTTTCCCTTGTAGTCAAACACGATTAAAATATTGTATTCTTGATAGATGTTCGATCGATAGTCACCGCGGAATATCTTTTTGACGTAAACTTGTTAATAGAAGATGTGACTGATGACGCTAAAAAAGGGTGTAGTATATAAGTATATTTTAGCATCGCATAATGTTTGGCATGTTGATCTTGAGGAACTTATGTACACTACATCGCATAATATAGACTGTCAACATTTTGGGACTGATGGCGGTCAAATGGTACTTTTGACAATCAAACGCATATTTTGATGTCAATATGTAATATTCTTCTTAAGTTTCAATATGGCCATCCGTTATAATTAATATTTTTTTTAAATAAAAAAGTAAAGTTAGCTTTCGTCAGTCCAGAGTGATGTTCGATCAAGGGCCGGACTATGAGGAAGATTCACGGGGCGTTGCGCGGCGCGTCGAGCGTGTCCGAACAACGCATTAGTCCGACCAATCAACGCTTTAGACCCGCCCAATGAGTGAGGTTATGTCAAATTCAAGTCGAGTAAGAATTAGTAAGCCAAATTATCAAATGATCTTACGAAGAACTTTAATATTAACCAACAACATAGAGTCTCACCGATACCTGCAGCTGTAAAAAGACTACACCCGAGCTACAAGGCCTCCGCAAGCGTAAAAATACTGTTGATGCCAATTATTGTTCCGAAGTACCTACCTGAGATTTCCCAGCTACACCCAAGTGTGATTCGCAGAGCGCTACGGTCGCACTGTCAAATTTTAACAAAGACAAGAATGAGTTTTACTATATGACTTTACATTATTTACTCTGTACTGTAGTTATGAATGATTGATTTCATTAATTAATAATAATGATTTATTTTGCAAAATACAATTTAAAATATCCGCCACATGCTTCGTCAAATATTTTATTAATCTACAGGAAAAATATAATAAAAAATATGGTTGTTGTATGGTTTTAGTAATTGGTACTTAGCATGTTTCTGTTTAGCCGCATTGTCCGCTGCTGACCCCGCCTCACGAACGAAATCTCTGATATGAGAAGCAGCAAACGTACTTACACACGTTGCGTCCCAAAGCAAACATCGTCCCTTTTGCCAGAGAACCAAAATCAAGCCATTGGGACGCTTGCCATCCGTGCGACTTAGTCCAGGTGGTTCCAGAACACAAGGAATATTTGCACTTACCATAACGAATTATATCATTAAGCGCATGATGTCTGGGAAATCTACCAGCACTGATGAATGATTGATTTTGGAAATGATTCCTTCCTCAAAAAAAAAATACGGATTGTAATGACCGCACAGCCGCAGCGGTCGAAACGCTCTGCGAACCACCCCCAAACGAATTAAATATTAGAATATTAGACACCCCTTTACAACAGCGGAATTTGAATTGATAAAACAATTTTCAAACCTGTATTTTGATAACTTTAAATTCAATTTGATCAATACTATCTTCCAATATTTTTTATACTGTTGCACTTAAATGCCGTTAATTTAGAAGGTAATTAGTTTAACTGCGTTTAAGCGTAACAATGAACCGAATTTAATCTTCAAATTAAAATATATTCATAGTTTAGCAGACTTGAAAGCAGTTAAATGCCGTTAATCACACAAAAGCCTAACATGAATTAGTATCATAAGTATAGTTTTATGTAACTAAAACAACGTTATGGGATATAACGACATTTAAGTTACCATGAAGTCATGATTTTTTTAGCATTTTAATAAATATATTTTTTAAATGAAATAGTAACGCTAAAAAGCCGTTACTCTTTACGAAGCGGCATTTTAGTCGATGACTCATAAGATTTTGGTATCATAGATAATATACTAAAACGCAAAAAACGTTTTATTATTATTAAAAAAATGTGTTTCTAAAATAATAGGTTAGTCATTAGATAGTATTTTACTTGATCTATGTTTTGGTACCTTCAAGTTTTAAATAAGTGTTGTCATTTATGAATGACATCGATTTAAATTTTTACCGCGCTTTTCGACGTTTTACTCGAAACAAGCCTTTGGCAAATAACGGCGTTTTAGTTATACCAGGGCAGAATTCCTAAAAAGGATTTATATTAAGCAGGCAACGTTTAAAATCTGTTCCGTTGGTTATGTAAGGTATAATCCTTTATTAGTAATTCACACACATCCCAAGAAACCGACCCAAATGCTAACAATTGTCTTATTTCCATTCAGAACCTTAAATTCTGCGACCTTGACCAGCCTATAAATCTAAATTCTTCCCATCTAAATATATACATTCTATGTTACTTATAAGGGATCGACCGACGCAGTGTATTAGAAGTAATTTGTCTGCGTAACCGGGCAAGGATGTAGCCCGATAAATTTTAATCAAACCAGCTCGGGTATATGAAGTTATGGACAACACCAATCCTACTACACGTACTGTTCGCTAAGAAAACGGAGCAGCGCAGTATAAGTTACATAATTGAAGAAATTTAACAGACGTTTCACTGACTGAATGCTAGAATTTACTCACTAATTTGAGATTCTTTTATTGTTTCTTTGATACCTTTCTATTGTTTCTATTATTTCTAGTTCTACTTATCAGTAGTAGCTTAACGTAGGAAAGTAGAACAAGTTTCAATTGACACTCGATGCGTTCATACAACATGATGTAGACGCCGCGAATTTCGTGATTATTTTGATACTAGATGTCGCCCGACGCTTCGCTCCCGTGGGAATTTTGAGATAAAATATAGCCTATAGCAATCTTGGACAATGGACCTTTGTAATAGTGAATGAATTTTCAAAATCGATGCGGTAATTTCGGTGATTACCCGCCTCACACATACAAACTCACAAACTCGAAAACAATTACGTCTTTATAATAATAGTATAGATTGGCCACTATTAGTTTTTTCTTAAATAGAGATAAAGGCGAACAGAAAAGCCCCTGAACGGACTCGGGTCTCGTCTGACACGGCTCTCGTGTGTGAAGAAGAACTATTTCAAGTCATACATATTTATCGGCTGAGATGGTTAATTAATTCGTTTCATAAATAGTTTGCATCTAGGTAGGTAAATCAAAAATGTAATTAGTATCCGGACAAAATTTTGATTCAATCCGTGAAAGAAGCACGTCCTACTAATGTTATAAATGCGAAAGTTTGTGAGGATGTATTTGTGTATCTATGTTTGTTACTCTTTCACCCAAAATCTACTAGACGGATTGTCATGAAATTTGGTACATGCATTAATACAACCTGGAATAACACATAGAATACTTTTATCTTGAAATTCCCATGGGAGCAAAGACCCGGCGTCAAAAATAAAAGTATTTTACAAAATCATAATTTTCGGTCGATATTTGTACAATGCACAATTTTAAGCGATATTTGGACTTACCAAAACGCCCCACACCAATCGTACTTCCGTATGGCGTCATCGACAGGAAATTAACTTGTCCATAATGAATGATCTCTAATAATCCAGGCTGTAACCTTAAATTCAGACTGAAATAGATCCAACACATAGGTCTCCGGTTTGTCGATTTTTAATGGCATATAGGTTTCCCGCCAAAATGTGCTCTTGAATATATAAATACAATGAATATTAATATAACTTCAATTAAAGTTTTTGGGAGTTCTTAAGTTAAGGAGATTGCTATGCAATATATTTCTGTAGCAGACTGTACCATAACCTTAATAATGGTGGACCGTCTATGCATGTTTGATAGGTTTACTCTGATTGGAAACGTACTGACTTATGATTTGATTGACCCGATATACCACGTCGAGATTACAAGTTATGTCTTGTGAATCGTTAACATATTTGATGTATCTATATATGCATTACAACTCAACTCTCGATTAAATTTTCTTACAAATAAAAAAACTAGATCAAAATCAGTTCAGTCGTTTGGCTGCTACAATGCCAAGGATAGACACAGATATAAAGACACGTTGTCGTCGAAAAATTTTTCTTTGTACAAAATTCCGAAGAAAATTTAGTTGTCGCTTATACAAAAAATTTGACGCTTAAAAAAAGTAAATATAATGCCAATTTTAAAAAAAAACTGAAAATTAAATTTAAAAGAATAAATTATAATTTATTAACAAAGATTTTGATCCAGGTGATAGACCAGGACCTAAAACTAGTCCTTCTGATTGGCGTGTTGTTCCGCGCTAAAATATGATCATATCCGCCCGAGGATATAATAATAGGCGACTAAGGAACATGTAACTTATACACAGCCGATATCATTTTATTTTATTAGCAGTAATAGCATTCCCAAGGAAGGCAGGCGGCCGGATGCAAAATCACAGCTGAATCTTCTTTTACGCTTACCCCGGGATTCGCGGTGTCACAGCCCAGAACGCAACCGGTAACATGCGGAGATGAGTCCTTTTGGATAAAAAAATAAAATTGCAAAATATATATTTTATCTTTTTTAAAACACATTTTCACCGTATAAATGATATCGCTTTCATAAGTTAATTCACTAATAAATTTTTCGTTCCTGTTTACACAGTGTACGCTCAGATCGTAAATAAAAAGTAATTTATTGGCACAGCGCAGCAGTTCATTGAGATTTATTTCATTTCCTTGCAATTTGCTACACTCTCCGATTTTATGAAACTATGAATTACGTGAATTTATTTTGTGCCTAGGCACCAATAAACGTCCAACACCAAAGGTAAGTAATTCACGAATCTAAGTTAAATCCCTGGGCGCCTCTGCCTCTCTAAATTAGATGACTCGAAAAATAACATACTGAAATATTATATCTATAAAAAGTTAAAGGCAAAAGTAAAAAAAACGTTTCTATCGACGTTTCTTCTCAGTGGTTATTACGAAAAGCCATTTGTAAATATTACATAATGTTTGATAAATATTATATAAACAATTAAATATTTTATTTTAATACATGCATACCTACTACTGTTATTTCTGAATGAATTATTTGTCGTTAATATTTATAATATAAATTAAAAATAATATTAAGTCTGAATATATTCAACATATAAAATTCTGTTGCGGTTTCTTATTAAATAGGCTTATGATTAATTTATCGCGTGATTCTATCATCGTTGCTGTAAAAAAGGAACCAAAAAAAATAAACAATCCATAAAAAAACGAATAAACAGAAGCAGCAACAAGACAAAAACCGTTCAGATACGATCGAAGACTTTGATCCACAAAGCACCATTCGTTTGTTCCGAAACGAAAAGTCCTCATTGAATAGACTTCCTCGGATTGGAGCCAGACAACCCTTTGTGAAGTGTTTACACGCACTTCGCAATTGTCAAAAGAACGCGCAAGCAAATACTGGGACAAACTAAAAGGGGTAAGGAGAACGTTTTATATAATATATACTTATATTGAGATGGATCTAAGATAATAAATTACAGGAGCTTACTTTTGGGAAACATATATTAAGATAAACTTACATAAGCGAAAATTATTAATGCCGGCTCTACACTATTGTGGAAAAGTGCGCGCGTACTTTGTCGGTTCGGCGTACATTACTGGTTTTTCAAAATAAAAACACACATACAAACCAATTACAAGCAATTCACGTCACGAAAACACTAAAATGTTTAACAATCAAGTGTCGATTAACACTTATTGATACTAACTATGCAGACCAGAAAAAAAAATGGAAAAGATGGCCAGCATCAAGGTGGATAGACGTTGGAATTAGTAGGTACTCCGTCGAAGTATTAACCGTTATTAATCCATTGTTGGTTAGAATAATGAAATTCAAATTCGAAATTCAACTTAGAAAGATTATAGGTACATCACTTATTGACATCAAAATCGACTAACATCAAAGTCACATGTCCCACGTCAAACGGTAGTAATAGTGACGATTTGCAATTAATTTGGATAGCTCGATTTGCAGTTGGCTGTATTTGGATTATATAAGCACAGGCTAGCCTAACCGTCTTGAGCGTCATAGAAGAGAGTAAAAGGCTGTAATGCTGAAAGAGGCTGAAATGGTTATGACACATGCTCCATGATGTTAAGAAGCCGAAATTTACCAGAATCTCCATATATGCTATCAGCACTCGTAAAATCTCAGCCTAATCTTCAATCTATACTATTATTATAAAGAGGTATAGAAAGAGAAGGATAGTCGTTTGTGAGTTTGTGACTTTGTGAGTTTGTATGTTTGAGGCGGACAACCTCCGAAACTACTGAACCGATTTCAAAAATGATTACACCATTAGACAGGTACATTATCCAAGATTGCTATAGGCTATATTTTATATCAAAATTCCCACGGGAGCGAGGCCTCGGGCAGCGTCTTAATAATAATAATAATAAAATTTATTTGCAGGCAAAACACGGTAAATATTGGTTACAAGTTGCGACAAGAGTTTGTCTAATATAAGTTGTACAGGCGTGTTGCGCCAACAGTTGGCATGCAAATATTCAATTTCATAAATTACAATTTATGTTAGTTACATGCAGAATTTTTAACAAATAAATAATTTAAACATATAAATTAAGAAATTATTGAAATTTTATATAATAATGTCAATTATAATTTTTGAGGGCGCTGTATGTCAAAGTCAAAATTTAAATGCAAGAAATTCATTAATATCATAAAAGCAGTTAGTGACCAACAATGTATGAAGCTGTTTTTTAAACTTTGTCAATGGCAGGGATTTCAAACTTTCTGGCAGATGGTTATAAAGTTTTATTGCCATATTGTAACTGTTCGCTTGAAACAATTTAGTGGTATGCGATAGTGTAGCCAGGCGATTCGGGTATCTAAGTGAAGAAGGATATGGTAGTTTACAAAATTTCTGTATGTTGCACTTTACAAATAAACAAATATCCATCAAGTACATGCAAATCAATGTCAAAATTTTTAGCTTTTTGAATAATGGCCTACAGCTATCAAGAGGTCTGGCACCAGATAGAGCCTTAACACATTTTTTCTGTATTACAAAAACTTCGTTTATTCTAACTGAGTTTCCCCAAATGACCAGTCCATAGCGCAATGCCGAGCAAACATAGCCATGGTAGGCGAGAAGTGCTGTTTCCTGTCCACAAGTGTTAAGTTAATTTTGTTTATATCCCTTAGATCCCAGAATGAAACGACGAGAATGAAACTTGAGTGTGTGAGAGTTTTTAAAAACACATACACGCAAAACATAACTGTGCGCGTAAGCGGAAGCCGCAAGTGCGCGTGTACCACAGTTTGCTCGTGTTTACCTGAGCACCGCGCGTGCGCCTCCGTCTCCCGAACTTCACAACTTTCCTACGCCTACTTAATTACGCACGTGGTAAACCACGAAATGTATCGACGTGAGCCTCGTCTAAATACTATGGACGTACTTATCACTTCGTATAGTTTGTGTGAAATCACTTTATTGTACACCATACAACACAACGAAATACAGAAATTAAAAAGTTAATGGCGACCGAGGCCGAGAGCAGCAGGAAAACACTCATTTTATTTATGTTTATTTTATTTATTATTTTATTATAAAATAAAATAAATAAAATACTGATAATATCATCAAAATCTGCTTGGTTACAAAGCTTGTCAGGCCGAGAGCAGCAGGAAAATACTCATTTTATTTATTATTTTATTTTATTTATTATTTTATTTTATTATAAAATAAAATAAATAAAATACTGATAATATCATCAAAATCTGCTTGGTTACAGAGCTTGTCACAGATAATTCATCATATCGAGTGTGCACTGCTATTGCTAACACTGGTGTGAGATTTTATTCAAGTCGCCTGAAGGCATCTGACATGACTTTTACGACTACTTACCGCCATCTAGTGGCAGGTAGTCGCATACAACCAGTGTGCAGGTTTCCTCACTATGTTTTCCATCATCGGCAGCAAGTGGTTGGTCTATGAAAACTACTAGGTATATATATGAATCAGATTGGTATACAAACTCATATGGCACGAGTAGGATACGAACCTTTCGATCCACAGGCGGGCGTCTCAACAATTATAATACCACCGCTTCACAGGAAAACACTAGATGAGAATTAGAGAGATTATCCGCCACATTGAGCGTTGCAGAGTTCGCTATTCAAAATTGGCAGACCATTGGTATGATCATCATCCCTGACAACAGACATAAATAAATACATAAAATACAATGTAGTAGAAGAGTGAAGCGCAAAAGCTAAAGCCTTCTAAATGTTATCTTCCTTTTTCCATATTTACATCTCTTGTTGGTTATGTGAATGTTTTTTTTTTTGGCAAAAATCATATCTGCCCCTTTACAATTACTACTTCACACTGTCTTGAAATTAAATCTATAAAACATGAAAAATCCAGTTATATGTCCTAAAAATAAAATCATACAATAAGGCTTTGAATTTTATCGGGTGTTGGACGCCCAGAATCATATACTACAATGCAATCTATGTTTTCAAATACATTACTCAATTGAATCTTACTTATACGAAAACTAACCATTTTTCCCAAGTCCCCAGTGTACTCACCAACGGAAACACTATTTATTTATCAAGGGCGCACCGCCGCGCGGTCGTAACTTCCGCTCATAATTTATAACATCGCAACTAACATCAACTTTTGTGTTATCACCTCCATATTTAATAAGACCACTAATATCCTAGCAAAACCACTTATAAGCTGCTTTAATAATTACGCGAAAGTCCCTCGGGACAACGTATTTTTTACGTTAAGTAAATTTGAGCAATGTTATGTAGTTTTGTAACTATAAACTCGACTAACATTAAAAATGCGAAAGCACGAATTCACGCCTTAACTGTTGATTGGGTATTAAATAAAATCTGGAATAAAAGTTAGGATACTTTTTATCCCATATTTTCTGCTTCCGTGAGAAATTCGCGAGTCTGGAAGTAGCAAAATTTTTTTGTGTTTTGTGTCTCTTTAACTAAAAAGGCAAAAGCATTGTTTATTTTAGGATATATATACTCTTAGGGAATTAAAGCTATGCTATAGAAATTGGCAACATTTAAATACTTCCACTTTCACATTTATATTTGTCACAACAAAAGTCATCAATATGGTAGTAACTAACCACAGACAGACACATTTCATCTTCCGTATTATTACTATATTTATGTCAAAGGTTACAATTTATAGACGTTACCTGGAGATCTGACATCGTCATTTTAAAGCAAACAATATTACACATATAGAATTCGTAAGTAATGACAAATATTTTCTCTCAAGTAATTATTAAATGTTGTTGTTACAATTCGGAACAATGAAAATAGATGTTATTTTCTATTCTATATTCAGAAATAGTCTACTAAAGTGATTACTTAATTCCATTGTCTAAGGCTGTAACATTAATAAATACTTACGCCTACATTTTCTTGATAATATTGTTATAGTGAAAGTTTAAATGTACTTATGTCAGTCAATCACGCATAATATCTGAGTTACTTAAGTTTGAGTTAATTTAGTAAATGGATCATATAACTATATAACATAGTATAAAACAAAGGCCTCCACATCTGTCTCTTTCTAAGCTATTTGATTTATTTAGATGATTTAATTCCGAATGTTTATACACACATAAATGACCCCGTGCGAAGCCAGGCCAGGTCGCGTAATGTAATACCTATGAAAAAAATATATTGAAAAAATTGAAATTCAAAAATCGTGATTCGTATATTTTTCTTACACAAGTTTTCTAGGTTTTAGCACGCTTTATCCATGTTTTATTTCCAAATTAAATAAGTAAATTGCATGATGCAAACCTTTAAAAATACTTATACTTTAGTGGAGTTATTTATTTATATTTATTTATTAAACTTAACTTTTTACATAACATAAATATATCGGCTAGTAACAGTGTAACAAAAACCTATTTATTTAATTTCGCCTCGAAAATATGATAAAACATTGTTTTCGTCCGAAATCCAATGCTTTTACTCGCTCCAAGAATATTATAAGTACTCTTGAATAAGTAAGTGATAATTATGTTAATAATTCTGGGAACGAAAGTCAACACTGACGGGAAAATTAAATTTCAGGAGTTCTAGACGCAGGTGCGGCGTTGGGTTACATTAGTGAAGGCATTTGGTAATTAAATTGTTTAAATTATCTAAATAAGATTCACTAGATGTATAATAAAATATCTCAAATCGAGCGTACGTGATATGCCAGATTGCCATTTAAATACTTTGGAATGAAGAAGCCAAAAATATTTTGTTTTGTTGTTGTAATTGATTTAGATTATAAGAAAAAATACTGTACACAACAACACATCGAGATTTCATTAATCATTACGTTCTATAACAAACATTTAAAAAATATATAATATTTATTGTTTTCTTCTTAACGGCCAATTATTGTTGGTATATGGTGTTATTATGTATTTCATTAAAACCTACATGCTAATGTAACTAATATAAGAATTTATATGTGAACACTTAAGTTATATAAATTAAAAAATAACTTTCTTGCCCGTCACTCTGCTACCTACCGTGTAAAATTTTATTCAAATTCGAAATTCTTTACTTATTTTTAATTTATTAACCATCAAAATTTATATATTACATTAGCTCCGCATAAACAACAGTTAATTAGAATCTGCTGAAAATTAGCGGAAGAAATAAAAAACCGAGAACACCCTCTATTTTGATGTCGGTTGAACTGTGACGCGGTCTTCGCTCCAACTTTTCTCGTTTAAACTTATTTCCTTTTATCTGGCCGCTCGTGGATCCACGGCAGCCGCCGAGGTCTGCACTGATTCGTGCATTACCTTCATGCCCCCTGGCATCGAAATACACGTGCAAGTAGCTGTCACAGTTCGTACACATCGCAAACTGAATTTGCAAGCGATCGCCGTCCTTATAGTCTGTTAAGCTGTTATGCCAGCTACAGACAGATTAGTTAGTGCGTGCAAGTGTACACGCTACTGGCATGTGTGAAAGCACACACGCTTTAGAGTCATCATGCCGGATAACCACACTGGAGATCCCGGGTTTAATCCAGCGTCAAATCAATATAATAAATATCTTTTATAGGTTGACCCTGGATCTTGAATATTCAATTATATATTATTATGAAATGTAGCATCGGCGTTTTCGAAATGCTATGTTTTCATATCCATAATTGTCTGCAAGTAACTTAATAGAATTAGTATTAGAAGGACTAATGCGTAAAAATTCTAATGCGTTATTGCGGAACGTGGGTGGAAAATGGCGGGCCACCTCGCTAGAATGGAGCCCCAACGAGAACGCACAAGACCCCCAGAAAAACCACCGATGAGATTTGTTGACGAGATCCGACGACATGCCGAGGCCAGACTGGATGGCTATCACCACCAATGGACCACCAATGTTGGAGTCAAATGGAGAAATTTATATCCATAAATGAATAAAAATGAAAGCTGATGACTATTAAATTCTGATGTCATTTGCACAAAACAGCCGAGACCCTCGTGATGTCCGTTCGACTTATCGTCGTCTTTATTAAATTACTTGATAATTCCTCAGCTTGTGTGCTGTTTTTCTTTAGAACCGCCTGAAAACTTTTCGGGGACGAATTTTATTATTTTTACGTCATTCATCTCTGGACAATAATGGAACGGTAGATAATTTAAAAATGAAATTTAAAATTTTGAAAATATTGCAAGGATTTCAACTCTGTTTCACAAGTTAGTTCTATTATTGAAAATTGTCGTGTTTTCTTATAGATTTATTAACAAGAGACGAGAGATCCAACAACCCTCCTCTTTTTCCTATATAAAGCCTTAAGGAAAAATATGGATATTTATACTTACAATACACAATATATTGTTGCGGCTTACACGAGAAATCTTAGAGCGCGCGTCGGCCATATTTTCTACGTGGCTAAATTGATTTGCATACATTTGACAAATCGGCTCCCGTAACGACGGTACGAAGCATACGACGCGATCCAGTTTCCCTAAGCTTGCATCTCATATTTTGTTCACGAGAAAATATTTTATACACATATTTCTTATTTTGCTTCAGGTGATCGTAGATACCAGCGCTTGATCCACGTTATTCAAAATTTGGGAGAATAAAGAATTTGTGATGCTTAATTCTACTACTTGGTATTTTTGTAAAAATTATCTATAATTATGAGGAACTTCAGTAGATTCTTCAATTAAAAATAGTAACAGAGAAGCATGTGTTCCTCAAGATGGACACAAGCGCAGATTGCGAATGATAAGGACATCTGATGCGGAATCTTGTCCAATAAATTTGACACTCTCTGACACACGCTAAAGCCAAATTAGATCCTCATTCATTTTCCGTTTCAATCTAAAAGTAAACCCCGCGATATCGAAATAGAATTTTATCTCCGCCTCTTAAAGACTTTCTAATGGGAGTTGGAGACTTGAATCAGCCATAATGACATGACAACTTTAATATCACTGTGGACTATTGAACTGTTTGCGCGGTAAATGGATAGTCTAGATTTCAGAACTGACAAATTTAAAATTAAAAAATCTTTATCCAACTTATGATAGATCGCTAATGATGTCAAAAAATTATTTATACTTTTAATTATTTAGAGAAAATTTGAAAATTTTGATAAAAGACGAGTAACAAATAACTTACATACCTTTAAGAGAGAACTATCAAAGCTACTTACCAAAAAAGCTTATTATTCTGTTACTGAATATCTAAATGACAATTTCAATTAATTTAATTAAGTATTTGATCTTTTAATGTATACCTACCTGACAATTAGATAAATTATGTAGACACTTTATAGAATAAATTATTGTATAAATATTATGTAACTTCAGTTATAAAACCTATGACAAAAATTTCGTATGCCATATGGCGGGACATAGAGAAGCTCATTCCAATGTATTATACCTATTATGTAACCTGTGTTCACGAAATAAACGAATTGAATTGAATTGAACATTACGTGGATAGCAAGAAAAATAAAACCTTGTTATATAAACGCACAAAACATATAACTACCAATCCTGACAATAATAACACTACGTGCTACTTATTGTGTGTGCATTGTAACCGATTACACAGTACAGTGGAGTGCACATAAACCTATCCAAATACATTGCATAATTGTTACTATTACCGCTGCATAAGACCCGTTGGGGAACTTCCCGAGCGGTCGACTGTACATATACGAATAAGACATAAGCGTTTATTCCTTCTGTTGTGACCTCCATTAGCATAGATCGTGACTACAAGGCGAACTTCATTACTTCCATATTATTCGTCTGTACATATGTATATCTGTCATTTTCGCCTGTTCCTGTTTGTTTTTGAGGCTAAACGTGAAAGGTAAACCTAAATATGACCGATATGTTATGTATTTTTTTTAATGTAAGAAACAGTAATAATGGTAAGACCTGGCATGATAGGGACCAACATTGTTGAAATGAGTTTCTTTCGGCATTTCTTCTGCAGTGGTCGTTCCGAAATGCCAGTAGTGTGAGAAATTAATATAAAAATTGACGTGAAAAAGTGCCTGTCAAGTTCTAATTTCTGAATAAATGATTTGAATTTGAAAATTTGACCAATAGTCTAATACATTTCCTCAAGGCCCAATTGGTATGCATAACTAGTTGATCCCAGACCTGTGCTCCTAATGGTACAACTAGGCAGACGTTGTGCGTATTATTTTTTACCGGGCTCAAATGAGTCTTGGCCTCCAACACAAGAACACGCCACCGTCTGTTGTCAACAGTTCACAGCTCGCGCATGTCCAACTCTACCATATCGCTCCAGTGGTATCTGGGAGACCGACTGATCGGCTCAGATAAGCTCTGTTCACTGCACGATCTTCCTCCGTCCCCACAACGTGGCCGAGCCAGCGAAGTCGCTATCCCATGTACTCCCCAATTATATTCTGCGAAGTTATAGTTTCATAAATTTAACACCCTCGAATATGACTTAGTTTTGTGACAGATATATGTAGCACTTCCCGTAATGTTATTTGCATTCATCAACTGTTTAATTAAAACCTTTGTATAACCCGTATTCAAGCTAATTAGCAAAGTACTGTTAGCAAACATTCTACAAACGTAGGAAAAATCCTCGAAATCAAATTACAGTTTCGCCCACAGCACCATTTTTTTAGATTGAGCCCGTCACAAGCGTCGGATAGTAAAATTAGAGCATACCCCTTAATTGTTTCAAGCTCACCCGCTGGTGCCAACTCTATTCAAATTTAAAGCAAAGAAAAATCACACTTGCTACTTTCGAAATAAGGTTATAACATGTGTGAATGGTTAAGTTGGTGTTGGCAAACAGAATTAGAACAAAGGGTTGTCACCGGTAGGACGGCGCTCAATAAAGTTTAATCAGAGGCGACAAGCAAGTGTCGAGTTTTAAGTACTTACCCATACGTAGCACGTTGACAATGAAGTGAATTAAATACGATGGGTGAACGCCATTATCCCTTTTTTCTAGCAACTGTGTAAAGAAATAAAAGTTGTTTAATTAAAATCCAAACGGAATTTATTTCTACTAAAAGTGACTAGTTTTTAAAATTCGTAACTCATAGTCGGATTACTAAAGTTTTCTCGTAATGTTGAATCATGGAATTAGTAGGTACTCCGTCGGAGTACCTACTCATTCCATGTGTTGAATTTCTTAACGTAATTCATAATGACAGTGATATTTTCCAAATTATATTTTTTATTCAATGAGGACAATGACGTATCTACATATTTTCATATCATTGTTCATTGCGTACAGCTTATGTAATATTGTTGTTGAAATTTCACAAAATGGCTCATATGGTTAAGGCGATGGTGGCATTTAATTAGGGATATGTTCTGTGATATGCTTAGTCTTATTTTCCGTCGAGTTTGAGTCAGTAAGTATAAACGAATTTCAGGATTTCATTTCATTAAACCGAGTGGAAAAATGTAACTCAAGAAAGAAAGTTTTCATACTGAAATCAATTAATGTGACCACATGTGACTGTAATTTAATAGCCATTCCGGCCCGACGAATACTGAAACCATAATGGTTGAATTTTAATTCTCATAGAGTTCATTGCGAGGGCCTCCTTGTATCAGAGTTTTTAAAACACTGAACGCCTTTTTGAATATAACCCAATCAAACTGGAAAACACACAAAAGTCAAATCTATCCACAGATATTTCCTTATTGGTCTTTTCACAAACTATTATCACAAGTTTATATACGAAAGTGCTAAAGACTATTGTAGCGGCAGTAAAAATAGAAATATATCTGAAAAATCATAACTCAACTAACCTCGCACAGACTACTTATTTCCAAAACTAAATTCCGTATCGAGACTGGCCAGTTATCCCAAATTCTATTTTCAAACCATTCCGCAATATCCGATCATTACATTTTTTCCGCGCAATCCCACCGCTGCCACCACCTATTGCAGACCCGAATTTTCCCGAAACGAAGGACATTTCACGCACGGATCACTTTCTAATTTTCCATCATTGTTTGAGCGAAATCAGTATCTGATTGCTTTTGCGCCCACCTCTACTCCGCTCCGGCGAGATTTCGACTCGGCGAACTTATATTAAAATTTTAATTAATCATCTGTAGCTCGAAGTTCTCATTCGGAACAATTTGCTTGGAAATTGGCTTTTGTTATATCTCGAAAAGTTAAGTGTTCAGTTTGCAACGTATTTCTGTTTTTCGTATACGAAATGTGAAACAGTAAAGTTAAGTGGCCGGACTTTAACTAATGAGGAATTTTTACATTAGATTATAGGCATATATTATTTTGTTCACGTTGTTTTATAATAAAGATCGTTTGCTAATTGCAGACATTAAATTAAGACTTGTTTAAGCTTTAATTTTCAAGAAGAAAAATAAAGAGCAATATTGATAACTTGAAGAGGTTTGTCTGACAGTACAATATAAATTAGAGAAATAATAATAATAGAATGCTATTATGCCTAAAAATAACGTAGGCATGTACGTTTGTATGTATTTCGTTATATATTACGTTTGTATGTATTTCATTATATATTACGTTTGTATGTACCTATGTAGATTTGTTTGGTACAGATATTTTGAATACAGAATAAATAACCTCGCTGACCGCTTCTTAAGCCCTATAAACACACGTCACGTCAATTACCAGCAAACCGCAATGTTTGTAGTAGACCAGGTAACGACATTTGAAACGTAGTCTTTGTGCATGTCTGATGTTGTCGTGCTCTATTTGTGCTCGAAGGGCTTTGACCGCTTGTGGTCGATTATTTGTTTGTTTGTAGGTTAACTTCGACAGAATGGGTGCAAGAGAGAATGATAATAGGAAGAAATATCGTTATTTCTAATGAATACTGTTTTTGTAGTGCACACACACTACTATTGTATTCACTGTGTGTGTTTTAAATAATGAAGTGAAGAAGTGATAACTTAAAATATTTTAAAAAGTAAACTTGTGTTGCCAGCAACAAGTATGAATTTAGAATTACACATTTATAAAAAAAGTCCTACGATAAAACTTTATTGCTCCTATAAAAATGGAAACTTCTTAAAATAAATTTAAAGTGTTAAAACGTTCAACGTTTACTGAAACTACAAACATATTCAAACAACAAAAATTGGCACGGAACTTGCAAAACAAAAAACGGGGTTGCACCGTTTATGGGGTTATTTTGTTGAAGGAAAATAGTGTTGTGAGGGTTGGATATGGCCGCACACACCCCGCATTCTGAGTTCGCGTTCAAATTGTAAATAAAGTGTGGAAATATTGCGGGATTGCTATTTCTTTCGATTCGAAGCTATTCTGACGTGATAGTTGTCAACACTCATTGATGAGTTTCTTTCGGCAGCTCGTCCAGCAATGCTACTAGTTTATAGCATTGGGAAATGTATATAATATAAATTCTAAGCATATGAAACTATATTTCTTTAATTCTTAAACAACTGCTTTGAATACGTCTATATCTCTTTTCCATTAAGATTTCTTTTTTTGTTTTTAATTTGTTGATACTGCTATTTTCCGATCACAAAAGATAAATATTATTTAAGTACTGTCCACCTCTAGTTTCAGGATTCAGGATACAATTTCTGCTCCACTAAACTTTCAACGCACATGCAAACTTTGACAGGAATCTAGCTTACATTCGTGAGACGTCGGTTGAGATTGGATTACTGGGAATTCTCACGAGATTCGATGCCCAAGCCAGCCTCCAGAGAATATCTGGTTAATGTAGGTAGTATAGGAGTATGTTTCATATGGTTTACCCTAAGCCAAGCACTATGGAGTAATGGAAATAATCCTTTATAGTTCTTGCATAGCCTGTTACGATAAGTAATGTTCGGAATAATAGGCAAATGTAGAAATAGACATCGCATTTTTTTATTACTGGCCTTTTAAATGTTTTAGAAATATTTTGTTAGAAATATTTTAAAGAAAAGTTGATCAAATTCAAAATTATAAATTACATCTTCACAAACAAGCACATTTTAAACTAATTTTCAATCTTATATTTTTTAAAGCTAATATGTTTTACTAATAACATCTCAGAACGACCATTGCTGAAAAGAAATGCGGAAAGAAACTCTTAATGCCCGATGATATTTGCCAAGTGTATTTAAGATTTTTACATTATTATTTAAATTCTATTATTTAGATGTAATTAAACTTTAATTACTATGTAAAAGGTAAAGCTACTAGCTGTGGGCTCTGACAGCGCCATGCGAACTTAATCGTCGCTTCATTTTTGCTCACTATATGCGTGCTCTGGATTTTAAAAAAAATCTTATAACATGAAAAATGCTTTTTGCCAATGCAATAGACGACAAAATGAGAAATACAAGCGTAAAACAAACCTTTGTCCTGGGCAAAAACCACCTCTGGACTTACACCGGATAGTCTATTTTAATATGCGTCAATGATATCCGGCTATCTGATTCAGGTGACACTGACTATGTCGGTTATATGCGGGAACGTAATCTCACCGAGTGCCTTAATGTCCATTCCTGGAGTATCAGGTACGTGGCTATAAACTGGGGTTATGACTGGACGTACGCCGACGCAGGTTAGGTAATCCACACTAGTCTGCATCAATACATATTAATGATATATGGAGAAAATATATTTTTATTTGAATTCAAATCATTTATTCCGAAATTAGACCTTCACAGGCACTTTTTCTCGTCAATCTTTATATTTATAGTTATTTCTCAAACTACAAACTACTGGCATTTCGGAACGACCACTGCTGAGAAGAAATGCCGAAAAAAAACTCATTTGAATAGTGTTGGTCCCTATCATGCCAGATGCCGATCTGGTTACCATTCTGGCTTACCATTATGGTTTCTTACAATGTTTTTTTCTAATAATATATAAAAGTACATAATGTACATTGTCAAAAGGTATATCATATATATCAAAACAGGTTATGATTGTGATTCGAGTGCTGATTATAATATATATTATATATATATATATCGATGTGAAACACAATTAACTTACATAAAAATATATGAGAAACGAGATGACCAGTTCCCTCTGGCAGCACCCGTTCACGAGTTGACGCATGGGACAGACATAGCGTAGCTCAACCATAATAGAGGGAACCTCACGACGCGGCCCACGACGCACGAATTTGTAACGAATAAACTCAGTCTATAGCCGACTAGGCTTCAAAAACAAAAAAGAGTCAATTAACCCAAAAAAGCGTAAATTAATATAATATTAATCTTCAGCGTCTTCGCAGCATTTTCTCCACTCGCCGCGTCAGGTTGTTAGTATATAATAATTTAGATATCAATAAATCAGAGATTAACTCATGAATATAGCTATCACATACCGGAAAGGTTTTCCGTTCCAAACAGTAATCTCAAAGATATGCCATTAAATATTAGTATAGATCCGAAATGTATATAAATGTAAGTAAAACTGTACGAAATGTATATAAATGTAAACATCACATCAAAGATAATTCCGAAACTGTTTCGCGGCGGAGGCCTTAAACCTATAAACTATATCAAGTTTCACAGGTTAATTAATTTTCCAAATTTCATGAGTAATTAGTGAGTGGTAACGTATTGTGCACATCAAAATTGTTATTACGGATTAATAAAAATAAACTGTTGAGAAATACATATTTTTCATGTCAATTTAAATATGTTATATAACATAACAAGTAGTACAAATAATATCATTCTTGTTCTTAATTTTTATCAATGGCTTCTTTGATTGTGGCCGTAGTCCTATACATTGTATTTTCGATATTAAATGAGCACAATAATTAAGAGAACAGGTTCTAATCTAAGTTTTGCACAATATATTACAGACAGATTATTTTTCATCTCATTAAATTTTAAATAGTGTAAATAAGCCATTTTTTTATATAAGGACAAATCACACGGACTGAGTTAGCCAAAAGTAAGTTCAAGACTTGTATTATGGGATACTAACTAAACGATACTAAATTTTTTACCATATACATATATAGATAAACATCCAAAACCCAAGCCAATTCGAAAAAGATAATTTTTCACCTTGACCTGGCCGGGGATTGAACCCAGAACTTCCATTGTAGCAGTCCGGCATGATGACCACTAGGCCACAGAGGACGTCAAACTCTTAAAGCTATCTGACCAGATGATATAGCAGTTCGTTGTGCCTTTAAACCATCACAAGTCATTATAACAATTTATGATATCACCGCGTAACCAACTTGACCCTAATATATTGTACATTTCATCACATCTGAAGGTCACCTGCTTGCCCACAAATTACAAATATTTCCTAAAGGACCTTGACCTAAAGGTGCAACAAATTAAAATTAATTTGGGCTTGCTAAACACACGCTTCCAATTCAAATCTGTCTTTGATTGGATTCTAAAGCTCATTTTCGTGTACCTCGTTTGCTTATTAACGGGAGAAAATTTATTGGTCTTATTCTAACGGTCCTATCTTACTCAGTTTTAAGTAAACGTATTATTCTATTCTATGGCAGAAGTACAAGCCAAACCTTTTCCCACTTGTTCTACTTTCTTACGTTGTACTACTGCTCAGTAAAACTAATCATAGCAAACCCCAAAAACAAATGTAGTAGATGTAATATTATATATTTTCACTATGTTAGGCACTACGTGTTACATACACGTAGTGCCTAACATAGTGAACAATCCGTGAATAACGTACGTGAGTAGTTGATTACAACATTATGTAAACTAGTTGATGAAGTATCATTTTATACTAATTTATTTTTTATCTAATTGTTTGTTGTTCTGTAATAAAAAAATAAAAAAAATGTATACAAACTACAAAAATATTTAGAGAATTCTTGATAATAACAATGAGATGAAAACATTCTGGAATCGAGCGGGAATCGATTCCTGATGGACAAGGGCGCGGGTTCGGTTCCCGTTCGATTCCAGATTTTTATCATCTCATTGTTATTTTCAAGAATAAGTTAAAAGCACGTGTGACATATATAACAAATCCATTTAAATACTTAGAGAAACCAATACTTACTCTTGCGTCGAAGGCAGCAATAGTCCTTGGCCTTCAAAATGTTTACGGTCTTGTACAATATTAATATTTTTAATGAAAAGCTTGTATATTTACTCTTTTTTTAAACGCTAAAGCCCATACTTGAAGTTAAAGTGTGTTTTGTCTCTTTCAGCCAATGTCAAATCATAAAATGCGATAGTGACATAACATATTTTAGCATAACATGGTACAACTATAAATCACACGAAACACAGATTGACAAACTTAATATGCAGGCACTAAGTAACGAAGCGTCTGTGTAATTCGTTCAGAAATCACTGAATCATAAACACCAACGTCTAAAAACACTTCAAAGTTCACAACCCGTAAAGGCTTTTTAATAAAGTTCATTATTAAAATGCAAATTTTTCGACAGGGCTGACAACGAAACTCCATTACCAGATTACTTCTACCGCTTAAATAACCACATTAATTAATATTTTTAAATTGAGGTTGCACAGCGACATTTTTATCATCCCTAGGGTATCAATGCATTAATTTATGAAATTGTTCGATTTAATCAGTCATGATTCCGTATTTTGACTGTAGCAATTAAGTTGATAAGTTACAGTGGGCATTACTACTAATTACTACCATCTGATTTCACTGGAAAAATTAACTTCCATTAGTTTTGAGGGGTGCGCCAAGGAAGTACGAGTATATCCTGTAGAACTATCCTTTATATTACGAGTATGTACTCGTGAAAATGTTTTGGAAAACGACTCTAAAGATTTCGTTGTTCGAAATTTGAAATATAGGTGCTTACGGAGGCAATGAATCGATCCATCTAAGTCCCATGTGTAGGAAAAATAGGTATACCATATTATCCTAAAATAATAAATGATTATGGCGACAAGCAATAATATACATAGGACGTTATTAAATGTTGTAGCTTTAAGACTCTCTTCATAGTCGTATTCCTCATGGTTGAGGGTCGTGGTACGTGGAATGAAACACACACAACAACTTTCTTGGCATTATTAATGGAGTGGTTTGCCATTGCATTCTCAATTTCACACAAAAGTTAATAATAATCAATCAGTGTGCAAGTGTCCTCACGATGTTTTCATGAAGCAAGTGGTGGATGAAAACTACTATATATGAGTCAGATTTAAATACAAACTCATATGGCACGAGTAGGATTCGAACCTGGGACCTTTTGATCCACAGGCGGGCGTCTTAACCATTACACCACCACCGCTTCAAGACTACAAATGGAGAAATGTCACGACATTAGATTATCGGAATACAGTTTTTATTTTGTAAATTTACACAATCAAAAATTACTTCAAAAATACCCTACTCAGATTATTGCAATCCCGCAAGTCACTCGATCCCACGGAATTAATTTGCGGGATTGATGAATCCCGCGGGATTGCAGAATCCCGTTTGGTGGGATTTCAATACCTATTCAGGTTGTCGTATCAACCACACACCTATACGTAAATTAATATCGATACGAGAGGCTCACTCGATTCCCTTGCTTCAGTTTGAATGATTTTTAATCTAAATTCCTGAGACCCTTTGTTCGGAGCCTGTGATCGGTACACATTATATTGGATCCGATGAATTCTTCCACTCAACTGGCTCGACTTTTAAGAAATTTCTGATATCTTCAAGGTTTGAGTTTGCTCCATTTGTACCCATTGTTATTAAATATTCAATATAAGCAGCTAATTAAAAATAAATAAAATGAAAATTTGAAATTTCCGCACGCCGTGTCGATGTCTCCGGGGACCCAAGGTGACTGCTGGTGACTATTTTGGCCAACGTTTGAGTTTATTATGAGAAAATGACGCCAGCCTTCTGGGAACTTTACCGCACGACGATGGCGATTAAGTATATTTATTTCTTTAAATTAATTTAGTATTTATAATTTAGTTTAAATTTTTAATTTTAACTTTATTATTAATTTGAATTTGTCTCGACTAAACAAATGAAAATATGTAAATATTAAATAAAAAACAATAACTAAATTTTTCAATGCCTTGAAAATCGAAATATATAACAGCTGTTATCGTAGCTCTTTTGTATATTTTAACCGAAGCACATCTATGTTCAATTAGTTTGAAAAAAGAACTCGAGTTTCGTTCGTAGAAGTGCTTGTAGCACGTCGTAGTACCTCTACGAAATTGCGTAGCAATGCTACGCAAATGTTTCTCTAATTAAATACCACTTCACTACAGTATAAAACAAAATCGCTTTCTGCTATTCGTCAGTATGTATGCTAGATCTCTAAAACTACGCAACGGATTTTGATGCGGGTTTCTTAAATAGATACTTAATGTGATTCCTGAGCAAGGTTCCGGTACACCTAAAAATCCATAATAAATTATACATAATTTATTATGGATTTACCCGAGCAAAGCCGGGTAAAACCACAATAAATTACACTTTAGGCCGCTAGTTCAAGATAAGCAGTAAACCCAACATCCAAAAAAAACGCTTGAGTAACAATATATAATAATCATGAGTAACAATATATAATAAACGCTTGAGTAACAATATATTAGTAATATTGCGGGGTATGAAACGAGACACAAAGTTGGTAGATGTCTGACTTTATTTTACTTTGTACTAATCAAAAATCATTTATTCAGAAATTAGGCCATCACAGGCACTTTTTTCCGACGTATTCTAAATGAAATGATATTTTACCAAAGCTACAAACTACTAGCATTTCGGAACGACCACTGCTGAGAAGAAATGCCGAAAGAAACTCATTCAAATAGTAGTATTATTGGTCCGTATTATGCCAGAAGGGCTTACCATTTTTTAAATATAAATTTATTTATATATTTTTATCAGTAATATAACAATGTAAGTACACAATAAAGTACATGGTCAAAAGGTATACTGAAACATATTATGATTGTGATCAAGTGCTGATGAAAGGAAAAAAAATATATATGTATAATTAACCAAACAAAAAAAACTTTTAATAAAAGATTGAGCTGACCAATTCCCCCCGTACTATACCTTATCTATCAATCATTATCTAAAAATCTAAAATATGTGAGCTAACTTTACTCTAGCTATCTTACCACTTATCGCTCACGTCTCGAGAATGTGGAGATACGCCACAGTAACAATAAGAACAAAACCAAATAAAAGCAGAATTTGGTTACGCGGTGTGCGATTAAACGGCCGTTAAAAAGTTTGTTCTTAAAATAGGGTCTGATAAATTTATTAGCCTCTATGTTATAAAAAGGTAGTTCGTATTGTTTTTATTCCACGTTGTGTATAGTTACTAAAATGTATGTTGTGCAATCGAGTATTCTGCTAATAAAAAGTGAACGTAGCTCCAAAAAAAAGCACATTCCATGCTAAAGAATAGTTTTATTCATGAAATCACCAAGTAAAAGCCATTTTAGCCAGCTCACGGTATATTCATTAAAAATAGTGTTTAATATTTCACAGTACACACTCCACTACATTGTTTAAACTTGTATCCACAAAACAGAAAAATAACTTCTAACTGCTCATATTTTCATATACGAAATTGAAATATTTATTTATGAGCAAAAGTTGGGAGTGAGTGACCAAGCTCGAAAAATAGAGGGCAGTATAGAACAGCTACTAACTGAATTGTGTCCTTGCTATAAAACGGTAATGTTGGATCTGAACTTCTACAGCTACATTTAGATCTTATAGACTCAAATTCAAATTCAAATTCAAATCATTTATTCAGAAATTAGACCTTCACAGGCAATTTTTCTCGTCAATCTTTATATTTATAGTTATTTCTCACAAGCTACAAACTACTGGCATTTCGGAACGACCACTGCTGAGAAGAAATGCCGAAAGAAACTCATTTGAACAATGTTGGTCCCTATCATGCCAGATCGGCTTACCATTATTGTTTCTTACAATATTTTTTTTTCTTTCTAATAATATATAAAATATAAAACTGACTGAATATAATAGACCAACACATAATGACCACATACATAGTGATTCATAGGGGATATAAATGTCCAATGACAGCGATGTCAATGTCAAAAAAATGCCGCCTTTTTAATTGTCACAGAAAAAAAACTATCTGTTATGTACATTGGATTACACGGAGATAACGAAACCAACGTTCTATTTTATTGAATCCCTCAAAAATTCTTTTCAATAAATTTTTAGATGCACTTTCTAGCGCCATTTGGTTGTCTCTCTTTGGTTCATTAAATTAGTAGGTACCTACTCCGTCGGAGTGCCTACCTACTTCTTATGGGCTTCATCATGAAAGGTCAATCGAAGTCTATCATAACTTTATTGTTTACTTAAATGACATCGAAAGTCATAAAAAAATCTCGAAATTTTTCTCATATGTGAAGAGACAACTGTGAAGAGACAATTTTTAATTTGCCGCCAAAATGTAAAACAAAAATGACAAATTAATGAAATTATATACTGAATATACTTGTAAAGAGTTCTATTTTCAAAGCCTTAACCTTTTTTTTTGTTATATTATTTGCAACTGGCCAGTTCTAAAAACTTTCAGTATCACCTTCGTAAAAAGTTACCTATGTGTTATTCCTGGTTATAATTTACCCGTGTACCAAATTTCATAACAATCCGTCCAGTAGATTTTGCGTGAAACAGTAACATACATCTGTATACATCCTCACAAACTTATTCATTTATAATATTAGTATTAGTAGGTATGTCACACTAAATATACAGGATACCCTTCCATACTATTATTATTCTATGTTCATCATACAAATACTTCGGGGAGCGACTTGAAGACGTTATGAACAACAATTCATTTTAAAGTAAATGCAATGGTTTAGATAATAAAGAAGTTGGATAAATACTACATTGCTTGTTGTTTGTAAGGAACTAGAAATATTATTAAACTAGCTTTTGCCCGCGGCTTCGCTTGCATTAATTTCCCACGGGAACAGTTATTTTTCCGGGATGAAAGGTACCCTATATCCTTCTCCATACTTCAAACTACATGTATGCAAAATTTCAAGAAGATTGGTTGAGTAGATAGAGCGTGAAGAGGTAACAAACAAATAAATATTATTTTAATGGTTCGTGAATGTTGCTTTGCTATCAAGTTCGAAGACCTCGAGTAGCCTGCGAACCGAAAGGTCCCAGGTTCGAATCCTACTCGTGCCACATGAGTTTGTATACAATCTGACTCATTTATAGTATTTTCATCGACCACCACTTGTGCCAAGAAAGTAGTTATGTGTGTTTCATTCCAAGTAATGACCAAGACCCTCAGCCATGAGGAATACGACTATGAAGAAGTCGAGACGAATAATTTGCCAGTCACCATATATATATCTCCTAATATCATCAAAACAGCGTATCTGTCTTGATTTTTATTATCTAACAACAAAAAATATTTTCATGTTGATTCATTATTTATTTTATCAATATTATTGTCTTGTTCATTTGTTCTAATCTTCATATTTCTGTTTGTATAAGTGTTTATGTTTATGCGTTTTTATGTATATTGTATTTATTTGTATATGTATCTATTTATGTTAGTAAATGCATGTATATTTGTTATTATGTTTATTGTATTTGCTAGTTGCTGTGCCCACCCCCTGCCAATTTGTTCTTCTTCTCTACCCAAAGGTTGGCTGAAAGAGATTGCTGAGCAATAAGTCCGCCTTTGCTCCATATGTACCTAATCTGTATTATTTGTGTACCTAATGTGTTTAGGGGCAATAAAGTTCAATTATTATTATGTTTCTCAAATTCTTCATTCAAGTCTTCAGTCCATCAGTCTTCATTCAAATTCACGGCACTAAGTCCGGTCCTGTGAGTGGCTTGCGTAAGGATACAGATCCTGATCCAACTTACAGATTATTATTAATTTAGGTCCGCAACATTCCTAATGAGTTGCCAACTTCTCTTTGTGAGATTATGCCAAAAATCAGGGAAACTTCGCATCCCAGAGTGCCATCTTGTATACACGCCTACATAATATCTAGGACGATACCAACGACGACCGACGACCAACTTCAACGTGACTCTTTCGTACGCTTCGCAGACAACTCGACTTGTGTTTTACGTTTCAGCCAATTTATTTTAGTCTGTTCGTGTTGCTCCGGAGTTTTAGTACGATTTATATTTAAAATACTGATTTAAATTTAATTTGAGCATTTATATGCATAGAAGACTAAATTGACAAACATGTTAATATATAATAAAACTAGGAAATATAGGAGATAATAAGGAAAAATTAATATCTATAACAGACTAATAAAAGCCAAAACATTTTTTTTTTTTAGAATTTTTGCCTGTCTGTCTGAATGTTTGGTCGCGCATCACGCTAGAACTACTCCATAGAATTTGATTCGATTTGTCTTTTGTTTGTTTGATGGTGTCTAACTTGAAATCTGGTATAGGTTTCATCGCGTAACATTGCTTAGAACCCTAGATATTGACAAAACGCGGGCGAAGCCACGGCTAAAAGTTAGTAGTAAATACAAAGAGATTTCGATCATGGAGACATATTCAACAATTTAGCACTCGTTAGTGAACACACGCATGTAATAGTCACAGACAAGATAAAGTATTTTAGTATTTACTCGTAAAGTGGGACAAATGGAAGTAATGATATTTCCACAAAACGAAATTACACTTTAAAGTGTTACTATACTTAAAATACTCTGTCTAGAAGACGCGACGTGCACACTGGATGCCATTTAAAATGCCGACTAGACGCCCGTCTGCTTTACGTCCTAGCTGAGCGACAAAAGCGGCAAGGCAACACGAGATGATACGTAAACTACAAGTAAACATATAAACAGCGTCATGTGTTTTATAGTCTGCACTAAACACTTATAGCGTCGTGCAGCGTGCCGTCACCGACCTAGGACAGAGCGTTGTATTCTTAGCCTTTCAGCGGAGCCCTGTTTAGCCTCATTGCAGCTAAACTCTAATGTGTTTCTGTCTCTAGTTGTTTTCCTTCATGTACTGTTATGAAGAAAATGTATTTACATTACTAGCTTTTTTGCGTCTGTCTGTCTGCTCTCAATTACTGCACGAATTTTCATGCAGTTTTCACCAATAGATATTGTGATTCCTGAGGAAGGTGTATGATTCATTATGTTTTTACCCAAGCGAAGCGGCGACGGATTGGTAGTTAGTTTTAAAATATATATTTAAAAAATGTTTCCTTCAAATACTCTTATGAAGAATACGATTTTATAACTTTTAATAGTTTTAAAAGTTAAATAAATAAAGTATTAATAGCTCAGAAACAGAAAATTGTAGATAACTATTTATCTCATATAATGAACTATTTATCTTTCATAACAAATTAATTAAATAAACAATACTACGAATGGAAAATTAATCTTCGTATATTTTACACGCACAACTTGTCGGAATCCATACTTATATTTGAAATGTAAACACTAAAAATGCTGCTTTAGTTAATAACATTAAAATACGTAGATATATTACGGGATGGAACTTTATTTTTCAGTTTTATTTTTTTTTTAAAGGAAAAATGAAGGCATTATATAAATATTATATCTTTATCTTATATATCTTATCAAAAGTTACCCGATTGATCCTCCGCAGTTTTCTGCGTATCTGTACCCGGCCAGGTGGAAGTTACCCTAAATGTTTGTTCTCAACTACATTAGTTACACAATGGGACTATGTGAATCGGGTTTATTTAACGGTTATCAAGTTTATCTAATCCCAATCGGTATGCCGTGACATCGTGACAGACAGGACAGAAAGGACAGTGTTTCGCAGGAATAGTATGGAAATAACATACCTAAGTACTTGTATTTTTTTATTTATTTAAGGAACACGAACTGGTTACATAATCATACTTACAGACACATTCTAAGGTCTTAGTATAGCATGCAACCCAATTATAACCTAGAATAAGTAGGAACATTTCAGAGCACAAATTTACAATAACTAGTTGTTCGCCGCGAACTTAATACATTTTTTACAAAATTGTGAATATTTAAAAAAGGACTGAAGCGATTTTGATGCCCCACGAACTTAAAAATTCTATTGGCATATCCTACATACCTTTTAAATTTCATCAAAATCGGACCAATGGTTCGAAAGTTATCGCGTTACAAACATACATACATACATACATACATATATACATACATACATACATACATACATACATACATACATACATACATACATACATACATACATACATACATACATACATACATACATACATACAAAAAATATATATTTGCACCAATTAGAATGTTAGACCACGCTCGCTTCGCTCACTCGGTCAAAAAAAGGAAACATTACTGATGATAAAGAAAGGTATGTAATTACATTATATTACGTAGATACATTCATGATAATATTTATTTAATTTTCTTATTACAAAATGAAGCAAATGATTGTATGGTGATAATTACTGAGTACATGACTTTGTTAGTAATTGCAATGAAGCATTTTATTTTTATACTTTATCTTTTTTATAATTCTCGTATCCCTCAGGATTTCGTTGTGTCGGAGATGTATGCACTTTCGAATCGGGACTCGTTTAATGACTGCGCTCAGTTGATGTTAAACACTTTGTTTTTAAATAAAGCCGTAATGTTATGGGTCTCCGGTGACTTGATTGCTGCAGTGCAATAAGTACTTATTGAGATAAATAGTTAAATTTTACGTGCTCAGAATTTATTTCTGCGTGTACGTATATTATAAATGTCACTCGCATGATAATATGCCTCAGACTAGATTCTAGAGATGACAGTTTTCGAAATGGTTATTAAAATACATATTAAACACATTATGTACGTAGAATTTTACAACATTATAGTTGGCGATTCGTCACTGGCCACTTGCCCATACAAAAACAGAGAAAACGTTTTTCTGCTCCAAAATGTTAACCGATCTTAATATTTTTTATAGTAATATTGAAATCATAAAACACAAGGATTACAGGTTTTCCTTTTTTCAAAATTTCATATCTATATATAGATATCGTTGTTTTTGTGATTAAAACTTCATCTAAATAATCCTTTGTCTAATAAAAATAAACTATTATTTAACCAAAGAACCGAGGTTCTTTGGAGTCAAACAAGGGTGGATCAAAAGATAAAATATTCTGACTATATGTATGGTTATCACAAGAACGCCTATGGACAGACTGCCTAAAATATAGCAACGCAAAATTACTAGACTCCGAAATGAGACTCCTCTATATATTCACCACATATTATAAAATAAAGTCCACTGCCGCATCCGTCTGTCTGTATGTTTACGATAAACTCCGCATTTATCATGTTTAAGATAAACTCAAAAAAACTACTGCACGGATTTTCATGCGATTTGGTTTTATTCGGTTTCAGACGGACATGGCGATACTGTAAGGGTTCCTTGTTTTTTTTTTTAGAGCAAAAAGGGTGGTGTTTCAAAAATAAACATAATACATACAAGTTATAATATACACTACTATTTCAAGATAGGTATAACCTTTCATTAGCCGAAGCTGCTAACACTAATCTCCGTTCACGCTTGGCAAGTGCACTAATTACGTTGGCGATGGCTGAATGATCGCATAATATTAAATTATATTGTTATAGCCTTTAGCTCATTCGAATGCGATTAGTAACGGAACAATAGTATTGTAATAATCTAATTACTAATAACAGTTACTTTGTAAGGCGTGTGGTTCCGCCCTAGAACAGGACCACTCCATGTCGTCCACTCGTGTCGTCCGAAGCGACTAAGGGAGCTTATAGGCGACAAGAGCATTCCTAAGTAGGGTTGACGTAAGGCCGGTTGAAAAATCAAAATTTTAAGTTTATTATTTAGGCTGATCCCAGGCTTCGCGGCGTCACATCCCCGAACGAAACTGGGAACATGCGGAGATTATAGAGCGCTACCTACTTTGTATGGATACTAAATATTTACTAAAGTATAAAACTACTTTAATTTCTTCCAGATTTTATTCAGTAATGGAAAGTCCCTATCTTATTATTTTACAAATGGAGCCTGCGGCAAATAAGCAGCAGAAAAACTGCTTAACACAATGAATAATTATTCAAAACAAAGCCGATAATAACCACTGACAACCCAATTAAAAGCAACACAATATTATATTTAATTAAATCTGTAACCCGGAACATACAACCGAACAATTATCAGAAATGAGATTCTATGAAAATTACAACGGTATATTTTAAAATCCTTTAGACAAAACAAATATTTAACATTTACTGGGAGATTTCATTAAGCGTTGCTAATTAAAAGGAGTGTTGTGGCCAACATTCGCGAAAATTTAAGGTGATATTCTGTAGTCGTTCGTAAATGCGCACTCACATGTGTGTATAAGTAAATTTATATTATGTTTTTGTCTAGTCAAGGTACATAACTAACTCGTAAGTAGGTATATTCACCAAAGTATAAAAACTATGTATTTAATTTCTTCCATATAGAGACTGCAGCAAAAAAACAGCCGAAAAACTGCATACTACGTAGTTAAGTAAGTTGCTTGTAATGAATAATTGTGGGTAAATTTTGTATGAAAAATAACGAAAATTTTTACTGATCTACATCTACTGATTACCCGTGTTTCAGGATTTCTTAAAATTTGACCTTTATGGTAGTTAAATGTTGTTACTGTTGACGGTTCTAATCCTGAGTTTAAATTATTATTGATTAAATTTGATTATCTATATAGGGTGATTTCTGAGAAAGATTTATTATGGTTTTACCCTTGCTCTTACTCGAGCGAAGCCGGGACGGGCTGCCAGTATCTTACAAACTAAGTACCAGTGCGGACGCAGCAATGAAACCACAGCTTTACTGCAGCTACACGGCTACGAATTCAAACAAATTCATATAGTGCTAATTAGAGAACTAAAAACAGCGGCTGTCCGTCGCCGTTTCAATTAAGTGCGGCATTATGCGATTTGTGACCAAATTATGTTAGCGTTGTGCTCCTTTGTTTACTAGCTCCCGCCCGCGTGTATGCATACTATGCGCAGTTATTTAACGTTTGGGTTATATGGATTTAAATTTGTTAATGAATAAAAACGCATATCAAGTGTTAATGGTAAGCCGATCTGGCATGATAGGGACCAACACTGTTCAAATGAGTTTCTTTCGGCATTTCTTCTCAGCAGTGGTCGTTCCGAAATGCCAGTAGTTTGTAGCTTGTGAGAAATAACTGTAAATATAAAAATTGACGAGAAAAAGTGCCTGTGAAGGTCTAATTTCTGAATAAATGATTTTAATTTTAATTTTAAAGGATTCTGTTTTCAAATATACGACGTGTTACAGATATAGAATGAATAATTCTAATAAATAAATAAGAAAAACGTATCTATGTACTTTAATTCTTTTTATTTGTATCGTACCGTTATGTGTAAGGATGCTACGAAAAAAAAATGCCTTGAATCATATAGTCCGTTCACCTTTTGTCAAAATAATAATAAACATCCTCACACACACACATAAACTTGTATATTTAAAACATCTGTATCGATGCATATAATATACATACATATAAGTAGGGTCAGTAAGTTTAATGAATATAAAAATAAATTCCAATAATGCTGGCCAGCAAGAAAACATATTTATAAAAATTGCGCAACAGAGCAACTGTCTCGCCATAGTAGGTACTTCTACATCGTAGTAGGCGCCTTCGAATTCCATGACTGTCTCACAGCTAATTTGCGACAGATATAAATAAACACATAACTCTTGGAAAATATAAAGTAGAGACCACGTCGCGTGCGGTCAAGGATTTAATTTCCGCAAACAGAAAAATAATTGAGAAGATTTCCGCCATGTTGTTGGAAGTTGTTGTGAAGTTTGTATTACTGCCCACGTTTAGGTAAGTATCAGAGGGCGAAGTGCGGGTTTGCATTTCACTTCTCGCCATCGATTCGATTCGAAGTGAGACACAGCGAACCAATCACATCGCGGCGTGGTTGTCGTCGCGTCACAATGGCGCGCTGTGATTGGTTAACTGCGAATCGACCCGATGATGAGATGTAAATAGCAAAAGTCGCACTACGCACACTGATGTGTGCGAGTTTTCGCTCGCTTTAAGTAAACAAATCGGTCTCCTTTTCGATCTCCATTGGGTTTAAAAATCTACAGTGCTTTTAATATAAATTAATTAATAAAAATAAAATTCATTTATTTTACAAGTATATAAGAGACAATAAACTGACAAAAAAAAGGAACGCTGGATCCAAACTTTTATTTTACGATATTATACCGATACCCGACCGATATTAGGTATACCAGCTAAATCCCAACAATTAACCCTATGCAATGTGAAATCAATCTCTAGGATCGACTGAATAAAAGTTTCCTTGAATTCCGTATATCTAAAAGAAAACATGCCTTATCTCGTCGTAAATTTCATGACTTTCATTAAGGTATGTTAGCGTGATCAAACGGACGGGCAGCTTATTAAGTGCAATGCTGTTGCCTTAAGTATTACAGCGCATTAACTCGCAACGCTAAAACGCTTGCGTCATTAGCAAACACTCTTAGGACAACGGAGACGAGATGCTTTCATTCTTGTAGTAGCGACTAATCACGATCAGCGATTTTGTAAATACAGTTTTAAGTCATTCACTTTGATATAAATAGGCGCCTGGGGATAATGTTACGGGGTGTCGATAAGCCATTGGAATTGATCTCACATTGGCGCCACTTGAGCAAGAACCCTTGTCATAACCCTACGTTTGGACATATTGATACCCATTTTGCCGCCATGTAACTATGGCACTGAATTTAGAAGCTCGTCTGCTACACCCAGTACTTGGAGTAATAACTCTGAAGTTGTCTCCCATTGTGCTCTCCGCAACTTCACACTCCTCGCTCCCAGGTGGGGAATTGTGAAGTCACAACTCGGAAACTTAGCGCTACCTTCAAATTAAAACAGACTTTTGATTTATGAATTGTTCATGTTTTATTATTGTTATGTTTTCAAGACTGTTAATTAAAGTGATAGAACTATTATCGAGTTTATAAAAGGCTGAAGTTTTTAGCTCAAACTTTCATTCAATATTTTATATTGAAGTATTTAAAAACATAGGTAATTGTGAAAAGCAAAGGCGTATGCTAAAAGCGTTGTCGATACTGGCCCATTCTCGTCTTGAAAACTAGAAATTACTGTCGTAATGGACAAAGTAGGCAACGCTAGTGTGACACGATACCTCTGGCAATAACTTTGGTAACTATTAAAATATGTTACCTATGCTAAGCTTATAACTTATGTTTGTCTAGTCGTAAGAAGACTACGAATCAACTTGGGGCAAAAATACATTTTATATACGTACCTACGTATGTATGTTCGTAACGCGATAACATTCGAACTGTTGGTTTGGTTTTGATGAAATTTAAAAGGTATTTGGAATCAGCCAATAGAATTTTTAAGTTCGTGGGGCATCAAAATCGGTTCAGTCGTTGTTAAAATATTCACAATTTTATAAAAACTCATCAAAAATGTATTATATGTTCACGAGGTCTAAGTACGCGGCGAACATCTAGTTTAAGATTCCATTAATTTGATAAACCATTTTACATTACAACAGAACAGAAGACTGCAAGAGTCGCAATGGGGCAGAAAAGAGCCGATACAACAATGATAAAGAAATTTACCAACTGTTTTATGAACGAGTCTTGTTAGTAGGTACTTAAAAGAAAGAAAAATTTATTAGCACAAAAACATGATTAATACAAATTGTTAGTAAGCACATAGTATTTCTACAGACAACAAACTTTTAAGTGTATAGATAGTACTTTAATGTTGCACCAGATACATTTCAGCGAACGAAGTCACAAGCGAAAACTAGATGATATAAAAAAACCGCCGTCGTCGCAAAATACAAGTCTAATCATAAAATTTCTGGCAAATTGCGTTTCCAGCCTCCTAAGCGTGTTATCATTAACTTCGGTGAGTTAATCCACACTTATTACGTTAATAGGGGGTCCCGGCTGTCTCCTACGATAATCAAATCACGCAAAAGTTTGCAAGACCTATGTATGCGTGTCGGTATTTGGTAGTAAGTTGGATAGGTCCAATAGATATTTATTTATTCAAACTTTCTTTAACAATATGATATATAGACATGCTCTATTATATCATTAATTACCAAACTAAATTATAAATTACTTTTTATGAATATAATATAAATATGATATTTTAAATGAATTTTTGCCACAAGCTTTTATTGTCGTAGAGAGATCTTGTGGCATTCAGCCTTGGCAAAAAACCGATGTCCGTGCTGACGGATGAGGAATTCCCTCGTTGGGAGCCGATCCTAGGTGCACCATTAAGTCACGCTTGTCATAATAAATAATGCCTTGTCATGGAAACTGAAGCGACGTGGGAAATTTCAACTCTGTACGACAACTGGAAGTAAGAGACATGTTACTTGCAAGATTTTATTGTATTGACAGACCGACAAGCAAACGTCGGGACAGGTGAAACTATAAGTACCTAAAAGCTTGTAAAAAGTGACGTCATTTTTATTTCACTTTCGCAGTGTGCAGGTTCAGTCGAAGATTTATGTTCATGTTGTTATATTGGCACCCCTTAAAAAGGTTACGCCGATTTATTTGGAGCACAGATATAATGATAGGAACTTTAGAGGGAAAATACATAAGCAAAAAATTACATGGTTCAGTTTTATTTTAATAAACGTTGTATTATTATGAATGAAATATGTACTTACAGTCAGCTGTAACTAAAGTTACCCTACATGGGGCTTCATGTAATGGAAAAAATGCGATTTTGAATGGGTGCCTCGATAAAAATATTTGGCAAACATAAAAGGTTCCGCGTTATAAAACTTAATAAAACATTTTCAGTTTTTAATCGTATTTAGTACAAAATAATACATTATTTCGTGTCTCGTTGGTCGTTGATAGATGTTATATACTTAAGCATATCAAGAGCATGTGGACGTCCAAATCAAAAGGGACCTTATGGCGGCTGGCACTTAGGACTTTATCGCCGTTGTTCGAATACAAAACAACGGCAATAATGAGTAAGTGCCGGGCGCCATGAGGTCCTGATTGATTTTTGATTTGGACGGCCACCATCTTCATTTTAATGGAATAAATAGTCGAGTAAAATTCCTTACATTTTATAAAAAATAAGTCTATCGCGTCTTATTGTACCGTTTACACCGATAGATGAATACTGAGGAAGGATTAGTTAGGTACCTATATAATTTATCATGGTTGTTCCCGAGTGAAGACGCGGCGGGTTGCTAAGTCACATATAAAATAAATGTGTTACAAACTCACATACATAAATTTACACTAGAAGACATAAGCACAGACTAAAAAATGGGTGTAAAATCCCATGTTACACACAAGAAAACCAAACAAAAACAATCGACAACCGTGGTTTATAGCATTAATAAGCAACAAAGATGGCGGCGGCAGAAAGCCTGCTGCCCAGAGGCGTCTTGGCGGCTCCCACCAGTTCATATTTACTGATATTGATACAGCAGGGACAATTACATCGGAAACTGGCGCTACAGATTCTAGAAGTGGTAGGTACCTAACTAAGCCAATCATTGCATAAAATTCTTATTCGATTGGTCTGAGTAACGAAGCAAATCAGGCTACCATGAAACGTAAAACGCGTAACACGTTATTGCGTCCACACGTTCTTATGTATTTTAAACGATGCTTACACGATAAGGCATAAAAACCGTGCTACGTGTTTGTATGTTTCGTGGTAGGCCTTCTGGATAGTTGAGGAGATAAAACATTGCTTACTTCAGACTTTGATACCTAATGGAATATGGTTAAAATGGAATTTAGTTATCTACAATATCCACAAATAGAGCTAGCTAGCTTTAAACATAGGTTCGTAGTACAAAGCTTTTGTCACGAAGTACCTAAAGGATACGTGACAGCGTAATGTGCAGCGAGAAGACAAGTGTCTACTCGGCCATGTAAATCTCGACCAATGGCCTACAACAACCTTTGTGATATATGACATATGGACTCAGCTATTTGCCAGATAGTTTATAGAAAAACATTCTCGCTTCTAGGCCGCCACAGCGATCCCTGTCACCAATATCGGTGAGACAACACCGCCGAATTTCCCCAGAGCGCCATCTACAACGCGCCGCAAGAAAAATAGCCCAGTGAATGCAAAATGAAAATTATCATACAAATTCTCTTTCTTATATGAACTGGGTTATTACTGTCGCAGGATAAGTATGCAAAAATATGGAACGAAACTCCTTTGCCTTTCTGATGTTAAGGCGAAAATACGCACGGAATATTGGCTATGTATTTCGCACGCGTAAATTTTGAGCGTTCGTAATTTGCATTTGTTATGTAAATAATTTGCGGGGGAGTTTGGCGGTTTGCGTTGCCACTGCTGTTGTGATGTTTTAATAAAGTATTTTGTGAATAAGGTAGAATTAAATAGGGGAAATAAAATTAATTAATAACATTTTAAGATAGTTTTGTTTCTGTCCTAACGTAGGAAAAGCTAGTATTAAAAATACAAAATTAAGTTTGTATCTCGTTACGCTTTATTTACTTATTCAATCTTCTCAAAATTTTGCATACAAACACTTAGCAGGCACACGATTTATGTTCTATAAAACATATGTTCCCGTGGGAAATTAAGCCAGGTGACGACGCGAATTTAAGCTATAGTAATATTATAAATGCAAAAACGTGTGTGGCTCCCCGCTCGATTCCAGAATTTTTCAAATCATTATTATTTTCAAAAATAAGTTCGAAAGCATGCATAAAAAATCCATTTATATGTGTGGCTGGACCAGTTTATTATTCCGTGGGCTGGACAGATATTGACGATATCTGGTACAGAGAATTTGTAGGTACCTATCCCATTTTGCAAGTCATTACTCTATATATAGATTCCACAAAGGTTAAGCACACTCCTTGTCAAACTAAACAAGCGTGTAAATTGATATAGCTCTCTCGACTTCAAAAGCGTAGCACTAATTAATGTTTGATGTGGAATATTTCTCAGGCCGATGGCGCTGTGGAGATGTGAGTTTATGCATGCCCGTTGATTCCACTATCGAGTTTCCCGCCCGTTTGTCGGTCGCGTAGGGTTGCGAAACATGAAAATCAGATATAGTTCCATATTACTGATAAAAAATTATACATAAATTTATATATAAAAAATGGTAAGCCCTTCTGGCATAATAGGGACCAACACTGTTTGAATGAGTTTCTTTCGGCATTTCTTCTCAGCAGTGGTCGTTCCGAAATGCTAGTATTTTGTAGCTTTGGTAAACATCATTTAATTTAATTTAGATTATGACGTGAAAAAGTGCCTGTGAAGGCCTAATTTCTGAATAAATGATTTGATTTTGATTTTGATTTTGATTTAGGAACCGTGTAACGATAATACACAGGGTTGAATTTGAAACCATCACTACACAGTATAAAACAAAGTCGCTTACCGCTGTCTGTCCCTATGTATGCTTAGATGATTGAAACAACACAACGGATTTTGTTGCGGGTTTTTTCAATAGATAAAGTGATCCAGAGGAAGGTTTATATATATGTAACATGCATAATATTGCACCCGTGCGAAGCCGGGGCGAGTCACTAGTAAAATATTTGTAAGTTTTATTTACGTCTCCTTTTATCACTAAGTAAGCTGAATACCAGCGTCACAGCCATATTGTAGATTCCACCGTTTCGTTGTAACTCAGGGAACACTAGCAGCACACGTAGGACCAACCGCCAACAGCAAAGCAGCCGGTCGTGAAACAACAGGCAAATCTTCAAAATTTGATGATTATGTATTGAAGATACGAGTATTAGAGGAATATAGATTCCAAGGAAGAATGGACTGAATTCGCTAGCAGTTAATAACTCCAAGTGTACGTACGCCGTAGCCGCGGTGTCATTGCGATCCGTCAATTTTCATAAGGAATCATTTGCAAAACCAATCATTCATAATATTTTAAAGTCAGTAAAACTTCGCTCTGAGGACCACTCAATAGGTCAGTATAACTTTTTTTTTATTACAAAATATGTTGGCAGCCCTGAGGACACTGGTTCAGTCGAGCGCACGAGCACCCTTGACTGGTCGATGCCGGATCATAGACTGCATCAATACAGGTTCCTGCCAGTTGGTTCATTTCACATTTCTCCGTACTTCATTTTCCATGTATTCCTCTCAGAGCACCGACTTTAAACTTCTACAATTTTGTTAGCAACTTTTTATTCCACTTAAGCTGAACCGATCAAAGAATTGTGTTCATAACGAATGTGATTAAATTTACCAACATATATCGTAAAAAGTAAAACAATTTATTAGTGAAAAAATTATTTTATTAAGTTATCTATAAAGGTTCTAAATGTATTTAATTGAATGTTTATACTAACATAATAATATGTATGTACTATGTCGAAAATAATTAAATGTAAATAAGTACGTTTTCGTATGAATAAATGCATACATTGTTATTTGATGTTATTGCTATTAAAATAGAATCACAAATTGAAGGAATTATTTTATTTATTCAAAATATAGATAATAAAACTATCAATACTATTTAATTGGAAAATTATGAGTAAATGGAAACTTTGGTATTATTTATAAACTAAAGTTAAAAACTAAAACATATATGACTACTAAAAATTATATTTCATTTTCCGCTGAGAGAGATTCTAAGAATATGGCATGGAAAAAAGACACGATTTTTCTTAAAATTACAATAAAAAGTGGACCACTTCTTGTTGTTGTCATAGTAATTAAAAAGTAAATGAAATACATGTATATATACCTTATACCTAACGATTGGTGTAATTATTACTTTGACACATAAACTTGAATTTTAATTTAAATATATTTTAGGTAATTATTACCAAGTTAGTGCAGCTACCAAGTTTAGTTGAATCTTAAATTAAACTTAATGTTATAATTGTATAAAACTGGGCTAACTATTACATGAATCGAAATAATTTAGTATTTAAAAATGTACGTATTGTGGATTATCAGTCAAGATTTTAATGGATAATAATTATATTTGTTTTAGTGGAACTATTATGTATTTAAGCTTCCGATTTTTACTTGTAATTCTGACATTCAATTTGATTATTCGTAGCAACATTATTTTAAAATATTTTAAAAAAAATTAGTTTTCGGTTTACAACAGAATGTTCACAGACAATTATTTTTAAAAAATATTGTGAAAACTTTGCAATACAATTTTGAAAACGTAAAAATTCTAGAAATATAATTCTTCCAATTTACGGTTTGAATGTTTATTCAAGTCGCAAATTATGTTTGTTTAAGGCTCAAGATCTTCTTATTGTAAATACAATAAAGTGGGAATTCAACACCATGTGTAAATGAGCAAAATGTAAAGGCATCTCAAAAATCTATCAAAACTCATCACGAATACAAAAAAAAGAAGTTCGATTTTTAAATTCTATTTGGCTGGATTTATTAGCATCAAATTCTTTTTTCCTGAAACCTAGAAAAATAAATAGCTCCATTTTTTTATTTTAAAATAATCGTAGCTAATCGAATTTCGAACACGGAACAATTTCATTTTTCACTCAAACCGGCCGGTGTTCCATTTTATTTCACATTCCAAATTTAAAACTCGTCGTGCCTGGCCAGCGCCTCGCCGAAGTCTGTGGCCTGCGAGCCCACGAAGAGGTCATACTTGTGGAGCACCTCCGCCTTGCTGAGCTTCTCGTCCGCGTCCGCGTCCGCCTCGAACACCAGGTGCCGCGCCTCCGCCTCCGCGTGGTCGAACTCCGGCGGCGCTATCCACGACCGGACCTCGTTCTCGTCCATGTACCCGTTCTTGTCTGTGTCTCTGTGGGGGAATCGCACATCCAAATTACAATGCACCTAGCTTTTGCCGGCGGCTTCGCGCGCGTTTATTCCGTGCGTCCGATAATAACTACGCACGTGATATTTTTGAAAAAAGAACCAATGTTTGTTCTTTTTATGGGTTCCGTACCTCAGAAGGCATCGTTGTAACTTTCAACGCGTGTGTACACGCGCGTTGAAAGTTGCAACGTTGACCGCGGCAATAGTTACATATATTTATATGTGTAATGGCTCATATTAATATTAAGCTTTTTACCTCTTCACACTCTATCTACTCGACCAAACTTCTTGAAATTTAGCAGACATATAGTTTAAAGTACGGAGATTGACATAGAATACATTTCCACTAGAAAAAATAACTATTCCCGTAGGAAATTCACACGGGCGAAGGCACGGGCAAAGTCTATTCGTACCGTACAATAATAAAGGAGTGTATACCTGTATCCGGTGAACTGGTCCCGCTCCTGCTTGACCCAGTCCGGCTCCTCCTCGTCGCCCGCCTCCGGCTGGTACATGTCCCCGATGTACTCCTCCAGCGATATCTTGCCGTCCTGACACACATTAGGGCTCCATTTTAAATGAGTCTTATATTAATTTTCGTCCACAATCAAGACCATTATTATTTAGCCATTTATCTATACTATTATTATAAGAGTGTGTTGCGAGTTTGTATGTTTTAGGCGAGGGATAATCTCTGAAACTACCGAACCGATTACAAAAATCTTTCACCATTAGAAAGGTACATTATTCAAGATTGCTATAGGCTATATTTTATCTCAAAATTTTCACGCGACCGAAGCCCCGGACAATATCTAGTGCGAAAATAAGTTTGTTACATCTCCACGCTTTATATAATGAACAGGACAGTAACCTGTACATGGCAGGACGGTAGAAAATAATCGGAAATAATATTATACATGGGATACTTTTTATCCCAAAATTCCTGGGAAGGAAGCCTATCAGGGCTGCATAATTCAAAATTAGACGTGAAAACTGTCAAAAAATTTGCACACGAGAGCGAGAGAACAAGATAAACCATGAATTGGAATAATTGGAGTTTCAAACTACGTCCATAAATTTATTGATAGGTATTTTGGGATAAACCCAAACCTCGAAAACTTTGGTGATAAACGATAATATTAAATTTTGATTACTCTAGGTTCTTTAATATTAAGCCATTAATTTTTTTGGCATAGGTAATTAATAATATATATATTAAAGAATGATGTGCTTGAACAACAAAATAGTAACTTTATCTTTGTCGATATCCTCCAGGGTCTCCAGCACGACCACCGGCCGCATCTGGCCGTGGTCCTCGGGGTGCAGGAACGCCGCGAACTCGGTGCGGTTCAACGCGTCGTTTTGGTCTCCGTCTGAATAACAACATTTTTTTTTTACAAAAACGTCATTTTTGCCACCAGGTTATATTTATTTATTTCACCAAACTTAACCTCTTCATAGTCGTATTCCTCATGGCTGAAGGTCGTAGTCATTACGTGGAATGAAACACACACAACAATTTTCTTAGCATTAGTAATGGAGTGGTTTGCCATTGGCTTCTACATTTTGACGACCTCGGTGGCGCAGTGGTAAAGTGCTTGCCTCTAAACCTAGAGATCCCGGGTTTGATCCCCGGTCGGGTGATGATGGAAAATGATCTTTTCTGATTGGCTCGGGTCTTGAATGTTTATCTATATATATATATTTCTTTTAAAATATAGTATCGTTGAGTTAGTAACCCATAAGACATGTCTCGAACTTACTTTGGGGCTAGCTCAATCTGTGTGATTTGTCCTAATACATTTATTTATTTCACACACGAGTTAATAATCAACCAGTGTGCAGGTTTCCTCACGATGTTTTCCTTCACCGGAAGCAAGTGGTGGTCGATGAAAACCCCTATACATGAGTCAAATTGATATACAAACAAACTCATGTAGCACGAGTTCACACGATTCGAACCTGGGACATTTCGATCCACAGGCGGGCGTCTTAACCATTACACCACCACCACTTCCTTAAAAAACTTAAGCTACCATTACAGAAAACATATTCTAATACAACAGGTTAATATTTTACATTATTTATATATAACACAATGATATTCAAAGACTTTTTTGTATTCAGAGAGATCTTAAGGCATTTAATGCCTGACAAAAACTATGCTGTAAACGGTTGAGGAGTTCCCTCGCTTAGAGCCAATACGGGCTGCACCATCAGGTCATGTTTATCATAATAATGCACTGTCATAGAAACTGAAGCGACGTGGGAAATTTCAAATCTGTAGATAAGATGGAAGTAGGAGAAATCTAACTTGCAAGATGATTGATTACAGACAACGGGACAGGTGAAACTAAGTAAAAGCTTTGAAAAACACGTTTAAACATTTTTTTTTTAATATCAATGGTTTCATTTGCGAGGTTGCGACCCAAAAAAACCGGTCAGTCTGAAAAAACTGATAATATCATAAGACCTTCTATAATTATATATTTATTTCATAAGGTATACGGCAGTGAAGTCTAGCCGATCCTGGAGCGGCACAAAATCGAGAGGCGGCCAATCATATGGCGGCAAAAAATTATTTCATATGTACTACCTAAAACCTGATGTACCACCTAAGTTTCTTTCGGCATTTCCCAGCAGTGGTTGTTACGAAATGCTAGTAGCTTTGATAAACATCATTTAATTTAGAATATGACGTGAAAATGTGCCTGTGTAGGCCTAAAAATAAATGATTTTATATAGATTTCTGAGTAACGGGAGCTGAGAAAGGGGAGGTTGGTACAGTCAACAGCACATCAACCTACCCAAACTCATTGCAAACTCGCCGCTATTAGCGCGGCATAGATGGTACATGCAGGGTAACTTGATGTGCTGTTGACTGTACTACATGGCCTACTGTACTTTTATTTCCATGCGGAAGTATATGAAAAAAAAAAACTACGAAAAGCTGCTTATTTTGATATACCCAAGTAGTTTTTAGGTGGTTTTGCGCTAGATACCAGTAACCGTGTATAGCCAGTAACCGTGCATAGTATAAGACGTACCAGCGTAATGCCACCGCCTGCGATCCCGCTTCATGAGAGCCGCGAAAGTATACGCTTCGCTGTTTGGAGCCGTCATCTCCTTATCATCCATCTCATCCATGAATCCATACACGTTTTTCTTGTAAGTCTGGAAACAATTAATTAGGCTATATGTTGACTCATATTTTTAAATAGAGACTGCCCAGTAATTGACTAGTTTCTCCCCAAACTGTTCGTATACTATCTGTTGCTGAGCATGTATATTTGACCTAGGGCCATTAACCAAATTTTATCAAAATAAGCCAGCGGTTTAGCCAGGAAAGCAAAACGGACAGACACATGGAACTATAGATATTATATTTTCGAAATACCACCGTCATACAAGCTTACCTCCCATTTAATAGCCTCCTCATTATCAGGATTATGCTGTTTCCAGTGCCTCTCAACATCCTCATCTATGTACCTCCTCTGCGTGTAGCGGATCCAGTCCTTCAGTTCCACGGGGTTGATAAACCCGTCCTTATCCGTGTCTATTTTGTCCACGATGATTCTGGAAATATCAAGAAATCCAGTCTTTAACTATGCGATTTTTCGTAAGGTTTACCTTTTTTTTTTTAAATATAAGAATCCTGTTCAGCCCACAGTCGTCGTTTTTGCCTTAAAGCTTTAAATTAAATTTGCTACAACAAATTTGCTTTTGATTTTACATTAGCATTGATGTCGGCGTCAAAACCTAGTGTTACAATTTAACATTTTTGCCAAAAAACTTATCCACTTTAGTTGAGTTAGTATCCCATAACACAAATCTCTAATTTACTTTGGGGCTAGCTCAATCTGTGCGATTTGTCCGTATACATACATATACTTTTGGAGATCTGCATCTCTGTAAGTATCAAACTTACAAAGCTACGTCTGATCTCAAATTGTAGGAAACTTTGTATTCTTTAAAAACTTGTAGGTATAAAAAGACATAGTTTAGTACTTAAATATTGAAAATACTAAAAATCATAATTTCGCTATTTTTCGGGTGGAACAATATAATGCACAGGTCTTTTGAAGTACAAATTTGGATTTACTTTACGTCCTAGCGATAGGTATAATAAAAAAAACAAATTTATCATTTTTAAAAAATAAATATGGCCCGCGTAAAACCGTTATCAGTAGCTAGATAAGCGGGGCGGTGACCTCAGTTTGGATATATTTTTTCGAGTTTTAAATTGAAACTTGCTGCATTACTTTCAGCATTGATCTAATTTTTGTATGTTTATTTTTATTGTGATCTTAACTAGGAAAAAACTTAACATCATAAGATCAACAAAAAGAAAAAAATACCCGGAAGACTTTAAATTATTATCTATTCAAAACACTATCCAAATTCTTGCGGGTTGAATATGTTACACACACACACATAAAAATCAAACTTGTTACTATGATACCACACATGTACAAAAGAACAATTCATTAAAAATCTTATAGTACCTGGACGTGGTCACAGATATAGCTTTTTGATAGTATACTTTAAAAAAAAACTATATTTGATCGGTGTCGTCGTTTGTAAAATTCACAGGCAAATTTTCAAAATTGTTACGTTCATTTCTTACGCTAATCTGCGCTCCGCACCCTCGAATGCGGCAATACGCAAGGTTGATAGAGAGAGTCGACATCGAATAAAAACTTCTGTATGCATTTAGGATTGTATTAATGGTGTTATCTACCACAGTCGTGATTACACATGTACTGTGGATTCCTTGTATGTAGGAATTGGATAAACTATAACTAAACACAGTAGCTAATTAATGAGACATTCAACCCGGATTATCATAAGGAATTGCTTGTCTAAGTTATCTCACAAGAAACTGTGTACTCGGCAAACAATATTATGAAGATAGACGCCGCTCCACGATCCACAAGCTATACTTCATTCTTACCATAATTCTGTTTAGATGTATAATTTATTACGTTTTTACCTGAGTGAAACCACGACGACTGCTAGTTAAATATAAAGTTATATTACCTTGCGAAAACAAATGAATACTATGCAATGAATTATGCAATAACCTTGATACAATATCCTGCATAACCATCCATTAAACAATTCGCCTTATCATTTCTATCTCAATAAAGCCAATGTTCAGTTTATCTGACCCACAAAGTGTGGGCAGATAACTCCAACTCAGATGAAGGAAATTGTTACAAGTTGATACTGCAAATATAAGATGTGGGTTAATGATCCTAGCGCACTGGAGTTCAATGAACAGATTTTATTACTTGTTTAAATTCTGGGAACTATGTTCCATAAGAGTAGATTAGCAATCGTTTTTGTAAGGAAAAAAATGAAATTTGAAATATTTTTTTTTTTTTAGTTTTTTTTGTCCATCTATTTATTCATTATATTTCTATTTCAATATATCTTCAACGCAAGAGAGTTGAGATGACAGAGTTTGCATGTAACACCCTATATCTCATATTTGCTTCCCATCAGGCTAGAATGAGGTCAAAGACACTCAAATTATTAATAGAAAAAATAAAATGCAAAAAAATACTTAACTTGCTCTTAACTCCCAGATATTACAAACGAGTAGTAGATGAACTCTGTTCGATCAATTGTATATATGCACAATTCAATGAGAGTTCGTTAAGATATATCAATTTAAGACAGTTCAACAAACTTTCATGATGTGCTAGTAGTAATAGTGATAATGCAAAATTAAACCCTATTGTTCTCTATAAAATGAAGATATTTACTGTATAATAATAATAATAATGGAGTATAAAAGCTAAGAAAAAACATTGACAGTGAATATGACGAATTAATTACACAAAAATATTGTTTCCAAATAATTTACCAATTTAGTGATGATTCTGTATTTTTTATTATTATTTGCTAATACATCACAACATACATAATAATACTTTATGCCCAGTGGAACCACATGTAAAATCTAATAATAGAATTCAATAAGATACCTTCCTACCCGAAACTTGATGGCAGGGCACTTGATGTCAGAGATTAACATAGCTATAAAAATTGTTATAAACATTAAACTTCAATGACAAATTGTTCAGCTTGGTGAGCGACATTATTATTACAAAAATATATGTACAATAATTATGCCATTGTAGTATACACATATTCTCTCTCTGTACTTCTCCTGTTTCCTGTTGCATTGGGGGCTATGGCGCCATGAAACCCAGTGTCAGCGTAAAAAGTAAACCTTGTTGCCTAATATACTATAAAAGATGGCTTAACTTACCCTAGTCTCCTTTTACTCTCTTCCGGAGGTAACTGGTCAAAGGTCTTGGCCTGATCTTCCCCAAGGAAAGCGTCGTGGTCAAACTGCTTGTTATGGTGTTCGTTCTTGAAGTGTTCGGCGTCCGAAAGGTGGTCCATCATTCTTTTTGTCTCTTCGTTTGTGGGCAACCCCGCGAAAACGGTTGATACCGCTAGGGCCATGAATAAAGACCTCAGCATTTTTATGTTCAGTCTGCAATAAAAGAATATTCTTTCACACAACCACGTCTATCGCACTACAAACGAACAATGTATAAAAAAAGTTTCTCTAAGCAATCTGAATAAAACTCGGAACACAAAAGATGAAACTTTTGTCGAAAACTCGAGATTAATGTGAATTTAGTTTCAGTACCTTGCTGTAAACAGCCACGTCAACACTAGCCACGTAAACTTCCTTCTTCCCGAATAGTTCAGTCAGTTTATCGGGGACACTACAGGAAAGCAGGCGGGATGCTGGAGATGGCCGAGATGAGATGACGACTGACGAGCGAGATAGATACAGAAATGTTCTGTCAGCTGACATTGACAGTCAGATGGCGGGGCCCTCATTGATGACATGAAGGTATGCGTTCAGAAATTGATTCCATCCTCTTACGATTTGGATCGGCATGGAGAACTAAGTAGTTAATAGTAGGCACTTATACTGCCAAATAGCGTATGGCGGCATAGATTTAGATGGACCCCGCACGCGGCTTCGCAAAACGCGTATTAATGAAAAACCATAACACGTTGATTGTCAATTTCAGTAATATGTAAAATTCGCGCTCGACACTGCAGCCCGTCGTGTTACACGCGATAATAAAATACTGTCAATGTCATCCATTCACTATGTCAAATTGCGTCTATGATTTGGACGTTGTGCTTGTTTTGCCCAATTGATAAATTAGAAATTACATACATTTTAATTATGTTTCTACATATAACTGCAGTTTGATTTGAAAAGATTGTAATTGCGTTAGCATTTGCGTGTCCTGTGGATAAGGTGAAATAAAGGGATTGCAAATGTCAATATGTCAGGATCTCGGCCTTAATTTCCAACAGAGAATGGTGAGAGAAATCCATATTAATTTTATGTCCAGTTGCTAATTATAGTCAAAATGTACACTTAATTTTCCTTTCTAAATGTTACAAGTGCATAATACAATAATAATCGTAACGTTTATTCCCATTCAAAGTTTCATATTGGTTTTGATAATGTTGCCGATTTTTTCAAGACTATTAAATTTCACTGGGCAATATTTAATAAATACATACTGTTTCAGGGCGCAAATATATCACAGTTGGAAAGAGATATCGGGTCAGAGCAGTTTCCGCCAAACGAACATTATTTTGGTTTAGTCAATGTAAGTATTGATTTTCGACACTTTATTTTAGGTTACTATATTAAATATTCCAATTTAATTTATCTCAATTCTTTTTTTAGTTTGGAAATACCTGTTATAGCAATTCAGTGCTACAAGCACTCTACTTCTGCCGCCCATTTAGAGAAAAAGTTTTAGAATATAAGGCTAAGAACAAGAGAACCAAGGAGACATTGCTGACATGTTTAGCCGACCTGTTTTATAGCATTGCCACTCAGAAAAAGAAAGTTGGCTCCATTGCACCTAAAAAATTCATTGCTCGGCTGAGAAAGGAAAAAGGTAGGTACAGATAAATTAGTAAAGTTATAACATTTTACAAGATTTATTTCTAAGTAATTTAGTTTTTAAAATATTTTTACTGTACAAATAAATTGTTTTACAGAGGAGTTTGACAACTACATGCAACAGGATGCCCATGAATTCTTGAATTTCCTTATAAACCATATAAATGAGATTATTTTAGGTAAGATATGATAAAGGTTTGATAAGCTTACCACTTTTATCTCTGAATAGAACATAAAATATTTCCTTTATCTGTTCATTGGAAATGATAAATGCATACCTTATAAATAAATAAAGAAAATGTGCCTTAAATGCCAAGTTTCCAAACCAGTACATTTCTTTTCCAAATTAAATTGCATACATTTGGATAATGTTGCACAAATTCATTAAATGTCAAATCCAAATCACTTGGAGGCATAAATTTTTTTTTTTCACTTCACTGTTTGCTTGACTAAAACTTTCTCTGCTTCCTCACTTTCTTTCTCACTTGAGCAAATTTTTATTTCATTTCTTAACATAAAATTTATATACTATTGGTTCAGAGATGTTATTACTATGATTATCAAATTATTTCAAAGCATTTATTTTCTCAATACACAGCTGAACGCAATCAGAGTACTCTCAAGCTGCAAAAGAACACATCTGGCGAGAATGTTACATGCAACGGCACATTGCCACAGAGTACGGAGCCGACGTGGGTGCACGAGATATTTCAGGGCACTCTCACCAGTGAAACTAGATGTCTCAACTGTGAGACAGTAAGCAGCAAGGATGAGCATTTCTTTGATCTGCAGGTAAATCTATATAACATAGCTGAAGATGTGGTTGAATAAAAATATAAAATATTGAATACAAACAGTAAATTTTTTTTCTGTGTGATTTGTCCTAGTATATATTTATTTATTCATATTTTTTCTAAATTTTTTGACAAGGCACTTTGTGTTACCGACTGTAGATTTAGGCTGATATAAAATAAAAATCCAGGAGCTATGAAGAAACATGACCATTTATTTATTGAAGAGCGAACCAGAGAGAAAGTTGGATACTGTTGCGGCATCAAAAAAGAAAATAAAAAATAAATATATTTTAATGTTGGTGTTCCAATAGTGCTATGTCCTCCCCCCGTTGCTGTGACACTTGGCAGAAGCCTTTAGAACAAGATTTAGCATCGCCATCATCATCATTCATTCATTCCCACCGAAATATATGGCAGATGCCAAACTTGTCAACACTTTTTCATAAAATACTATGATAATATCTATTTCTTAATAATTCTACAGGAATAATACATTTAGATACATAAATTAGATTAATTCTAAAAAACATACTAAATGTTCATTTTTACCACTTTATTTTTAAATGTATGTAAGTATATTTTTGAACATTTTTCATAGGATAGATAGGATTTAGAGAATGAAATAAAGAAATCATCAATAAATAGTACTTCCTTTATAAATGATTGTTTATGACATAAAAGTATCAGATTATCTTTTAGTTTTTTTTTAATATACTTATTTATGTTACAATATTTTTATATGAAAAACACAAGCACTACCAACAAAAACCTATATAGGTTTATATGTGGTAAGGCGAGTCACTACTCATTACAATTTTACACAGTTAATATATATATAATAAACTACCCTATTTCTTCCAGGTGGATGTAGGTCAAAACACTAGCATAACGCACTGCCTAAAGTGTTTCAGCGACACAGAAACATTATGTAACGACAACAAATTCAAATGTGACAACTGCAGCAGCTACCAGGAAGCACAGAAGCGAATGAGAGTCAAGAAACTTCCTTTGATTCTGGCGTTGCATTTAAAAAGATTCAAATATATGGAGCAGTATAATAGGCATATTAAAGTCTCGCATAGAGTCGTATTCCCTTTGGAGTTGAGGCTATTTAATACTGTAAGTACCTCATAATTCTAAAAGCCATTCAGCAATTTCTAAAGCTCCAGGCTACATCTAGTCTAATGTAAATGTATGAGTTTATATACCAAATTCAGGTTGATTATCAACTTGTGTGTGAAATAGAGAAGGCAATGGCAAACCAAGAAAGTTGTGTGTGTTTCATCCAACGCAATGACATGAGACTATGAAGAATCCATATTAATATTATAAAGAGAAAGGATTTATATTTTTGTTTGTAATGAATAAACTCAAAAACTACTGGGCCGATTTTGATGAAATTTGGCAGAGATATAGACGAAACATTCTGGAGTAACATGGGCTATATTTTTTGTTATTGGTTTACCCGAGCGAAGCCGGGGCGGGGTGCTAGAGTAATGTAATATTAAGATAATAATGAGATTATTACAAAAAGCAGGTGTTTCCCTTACAGTCAGACGATGCGGTGAACCCGGACCGGCTGTACGACCTGGTGGCCGTGGTGGTCCACTGCGGCTCCGGGCCCAACCGGGGGCACTACATCAGTATAGTCAAGAGTCACGGCTTTTGGTTGCTGTTCGATGATGATATGGTTGATGTAAGTGTCACTGTAAAGTCCGTTTTTCTTACTCCTAAAGTGTTTCTTAGTGCTAAAATGTAAACAAACTTCATACTACTTATTGTTACGTCGGCGAACTGATACAGATGCCGCCCCGATGCGAATGAACCTGGATTGCGTAGTTTTTGTGAGTTTTTTTACCGCAACAATAACCAGTAATGTACATCAAAATGGCCATATTTGTCGAAATGTTCGCTGATAGTATGAAGCCGGCGTTAAATTTTGTTGAAATTAAATCAAATATTAGGGCGACTAAGGGACTCATAGCAGCAGACTGCTGAAGCAATAGCATTTTCAAAGAGCGTTGTCGTCAGGCAGACGGCCGGTTGTAAAACCACAGCCGAATCTTCAAAATTTATTGGTAATTTCTCCGGGCTTCGCGGTATCATAGCCCCGAATATAACCGGAAACATGTAGAATTGAAGCAGTTAAATTAGTTTACATACATTCTAAAGTTAAAACATTTAATAACAGCAAAAGTAATTTCCGAAAATATTAGTGTGCAAGTTGTAAACTATACAATACTAGTTGTAGCCCGGGGCTTCGCTCCCGCGGGAATTTTGAGATAAAATGTAGTCTATAGCAATCTTGAATAATGTACCTTTCTAATGGTGAAAGAATTTTTTAAATCGGTTCAGTAGTTTCGGAGATTGGCCGCTTCAAACATACAAACTCACAAACGCTTACATCTTTATAATAATAGTATAGATTACAGATTTCCATCGTCCCATATAAATCGATTCGATATCAGTTATTTTGCATTGCATTTTACCATCTTCAGATCTTAATCTCAAGAATGGATCTTGAGATTCAATAAAAGTCAGTGATATCACATTCTGAACTCTGAATCGCCGATAATGCGCGAAATTGATTTTGTTTTTATGGTTCCATTTTCTATAACTAAATCAAAAACTAATATAAATTAATTTTGCGCATTTATTCTTTCAAGCCCTTAGTCGCCTCGTACAACATCCACAAGAGCGTCCTATTCTAGGACGGAACCACACGCCATACTACTTATAAATTTTATTGTTACGCTTCTTGAACCTTAAAAAATTATATAAACTTCAAAGAAATATGAATATGTACATTTATAAATTGAAACTTCAGTTTCATCATTTCATATTACCTACAAAGAGGATCTAATATTTAAATTTTAGATTATCTTTGTAGGTAGGTATTATTACATGGAATGAAAAACATTAGTGCAATAATAAATCAAGTGGCACTGGTACTACTACCTTCCGTGAATGTTGAGGCTGCTAAGAGACACAGAGTTTTGGCAACTAAAAGGCATCAATAGCATTCCCATAGAAGGTTGACGTCAGGCCGGCCTACACAAATTTATTTATGGAAATGTTTTTTTTTTTTTTTTTCAGAAAATTGATGCCTCAGCGATAGAAGACTTCTACGGCCTAACTTCGGACATTCAAAAGTCATCAGAAACTGGTTACATACTATTCTACCAGTCTAGGGATGCTAGTTGTTAAGTTTATTCATTAATTATAGTAATTTATATTATTTAAGATAGTCACTATCACAAATCATGTTATGCTGCGATTGTTAAAGTTGAAATGGCATTATATTATTGAGAAATTGTTTAATTCAAATTATTATTATTATCCAATTTTCAAGTGCTAATCACGTTATGCAATGTATTAAATAGTGTAACTTTCAGTAGCTTATGTGAAAAATTCTTACATACTTGGGTGAATAAAATTTCTCTTCTTCCACAGATAGATTTTTCTTTCTTCTTTTCTTATTTATGCATTCACTCAAGTCATACTACTGATTTGTAGATTGCATAACGAGATGTGCAGTTTAGATTTCATTCAATTGTATATATTTCATTTCAGATTAAAAAGTTGCAATTTTTCTCCAATTCTTGTCATCTTTATTCTTACTCCTATATGTTATATTTATCTATTCAAACATTATTGCAAAACTTACCTCCACCACATAAAAGTTAGCAATAGATAGACATCTAAAGTTCTCTGCCAATCAAACCTGGAGGCAAACAGAACATGTTTTAGATTTTTACTAATAGTCACAATGAAGAAACTGGTGGGAGATTTTGTCTGCATATCAAAACATTTTTTGGGGTGCCCTACCTACCCAGGACCCCAGATGCAGAGTAGCCAAACAAGGGTAAATCAACTCACAACAAAATAAAACAAAACAAGTCTTAAAAATAATATATTTCAATTTTTAAGCTACGAATTCGTAAGGGATCGGGGCCAATAGTACTGGTTTCTCCAGTCCGCTGACGATGTGCGCAGCTTTAGGGGGCTCTGGTTGTCTCTTCAGCTTGATCACCTTACCGGCAGCCTTTGCTTCCTTCAGGAGCCTCTCATTCTCCTTCACTCGCTTGAGGAAGTCTTGCCTGCACTTTGAGTGCTTCACATGCTCAATTCGGATGTTGATGCGTTTGGGGATGATTCTGCCTCGCACCCTTTTGTTTACAATGACCCCAAGAGCGTGAGCTGTGACATTGTAGACGCGGCCAGTCTTGCCGTGGTAGACTTTGTGTGGCATACCCTTTTGGACTGCACCATTGCCCTGCAATTAAAATTAGTCTTCATAACAGTAAATTTATTTGTATAAATTACAAAATCTGTTTTAATCAAGTGGGTTACAAAAACAAGAAAATTCAGTAGTAATTATAGCAGAAAGATCTCATTGTTTGTGTACTTTTCATGAGAACTTATTTGTTGACATTTTAACTAAAAATATTTACATCCAAAATAAAATATTTCTTGTGTACTAAAACCGATAGTACGAAGCCGGCAGTAGCTGTGATAAATCTATTGTCCATCCAACTTCTACCTAACAATTATCAAATCAGAAAAATAACTTGTGAAGTATCACAATAAACAACATTTTAATAATTTTTTATACATATTATTATACTAAAGCTCTTGGTTTACCTATAGAAGATCTGATGATGGTCACACGAATGCAAGTTCAAGTATAGTCCGGGTAATGTATTTTTGTATTACAAAATTATTGGATCTACCAGGATCTACTGAATTCATTTTACACAGAACATGATTGTTTTAATTTATTTACATATATATTCAAGAAATTAAGAAGTACCTTATTATAGAAAACACTAATCGGCTGTTGTATACGCCATACATACCCTGATATCAACGATGTCGCCGATTTTGTACACTTTCATGTACGTGGAAAGGGGGATAGCTCCATGTGTGCGGAACCTGCGGGCGAACAGGTCCCTGGTACCGCGGCGGTAACCCTTTGAGTTCGTCATCTTTGGGCCTGAAAGCAAAGGAAAACACCGTAAAAGCGAGGATTGCCACCACCACACGTGGATTTCAAGTTCACATTAAAGCCAAACTAATTCCTTGCAAATTGTAGCACAATATCAGAAAAACATTAAATTAATCTGAAAAATCTTCCATTACATACTATTTCGATAGTTTTAATCACTATTTTCTCAATATTTCACGATATTCACCTTGTGATACAAAGCTTGACGGATAGAGAAAGAGGTTAGGTTATAATTGTCTATGGTATTAAAAAGTAAAAAATGTTGCCATCATTTAATGTGTTCTACGTCCTGTCAAGGTCCTGTCGGACCTTGTCCTGCCTGCCTGCTTCGGGAATCTGTTTGTTTTGCCCGCTCGCAAATGCAAAATTTCACTATAATTTATGTAGCCTTGTAATAAAATATACGTACTGTAAATTATTAATATATAAAAGAATAATAATGTATAAATGACAGTCACGGAATATTAAAAAAATAAAGTGTTAACGTTGAATGCATCCTTTTCTATTTCTCTATGATTATCATTTTGTTTGTCAATCAATTTGTCAATAGCCTGTGGGAGGTATTAGTTTGCGTGTGATTTTTAGATAAAAACAATTATTGTGATGCGTCATATTTTTTAAAATATTTAATTCGAAAGTATGACTACACCGCAAGATAGTATTGTAGTAGACTCTTGTCAATATACGCCTGTTTATCTGATACAAAATCCTGGCGCCATTCAGGTATTTTTTGTCTCATTTCTATTCTATGACCGCTTATTATTTGTGACAATTTGTACATTGTTTGTTTATTTTTAGGGGAGATCGTTTGTTATAACACAAAATCATGTCGAAGAGCCGAAGCCAGTCAGCGATAACCTAAAAAGATTTTACGAAAGCAGTGGATTGCTCGAAAACAACCTCGTAAACAATGTCAGTAATGTCACTAAGCCGCGAGTGCTCAAGAAGGCCGAGACTAAAGTGGTGGGGAATAACTTGAAGCTTGCCAATTTTCTGGTACCCAAGGTTGAGAATACCCAAAAACAGTATATTGCAGTGAACAATGTAGTTCTAAAGAATGCGTCAGTACCGGCGCCTCCACCGCAAGTTCCTGCCACCGTGTCTGTAGTGAATGGAACGCTGCCGAGAGTAGAAGTTGACCGCAAGATTGTGCAAATGAAAATACCAACTAATGTGAAATTGCCCACAAAAGTTAAACCTGCACCGGAACGGATCCTACAGTTTTTCCCAGAAAGAATAGTTCAGACTGCTGCTAATGAACGTACATTGCCAAAGAACCGACCAAAAGAAATGTATGTATTTTAGTTATCCACACTTGATTTTATCTTCTGCAAAAATATTACAAGTATATTTTGCGTAGAGTGTTGGTGATCATACAGATGCAGAGTGGGGACTCAGATGAGAGACAAAAATTTATAAAAGTACAGTCTCCCACAGAGAAATCTGACTCCCCGCAATTTGAACATCTCTTAGGGGGTCAGATTTCTCTGTGGCAGACTGTACTAATCCTTGGTACAAAAACATTATTTTTTTTACACTATTTAATAAAATATATTTCATGCACTTTACACTAATATTTTTTAACTCAAATAAAACTAAAATAATAACTTTTGCATATAGATTTTTAATTATATTGTATACTAATTGCGCCCCGGGGGTTTGCTCCCGTGGGAATTTCGGGATAAAACACCCTGAGTGATATTCCAGGTTATATTCTACCCATGTACCAAATTTCATAACTATCTGTCCAGTAGATTTTGTGTGAAATGAAACAGTAACAAACATACATACACTACTTATTAAAAAAAATGTCCTATACTATTATAATGTGAGAAGTACATTAGGTCATCTTTTAAAAATCCAAGGATCTATCAAAATATTTTTTTAAGTATCTTGATAGATCCTTGGATTTTTACATTTTCAGTGTATAATTTTATTTCTATTATTTAATTACAGTACAACAAGTCCAAAACAGACCAAACATACCTCAGTACAACTATTGAAGTTGGGAGAGACATATCACAGGTAAATTGTACTTCCTTCATGAGACATGTCCAACTATATCAGGGAACGGCTAAATAGTCCCTGAATAGCAGGACCGTTTATCCATCTGGTGTCAGTGGCATGATTTATTGTGATGATATAATAACATTGATTCACAATAACTTGTAAAGAATATATCACAAAAGATCTTGTAAAAACTCAAGAAGATAAAAAGTGTTCTCAAGTACAGTGATCAAATGAAAGATGCTTTGAGAGTTTATATCATCTCATTTTAATTTATATATTTTGTTATGTAGGCAGATAAATAACATTAAAAAGAACATTTCACAACACAAAGAAGTCTGTATGCAAATGAACTCATAGAAAATATCTTAAAATATATTTCTTAAATCTCCAGCATCAATCGTCTAAATGAGGACCAAATGAAGGTGGTGAATCAAGCTTTGAAGATTTTCAACAATCCAACAGCTCACATGCAGCCCACATATGACCCTGTCACCAACACCCGTTTTATATATAAGTGAGTGGTCTCATCCCGTAACCCCTAATTTTATCATTTTCAGGCAACTTTCCGGTGAAGGAAAACATCGTGAGGAAACCTGCACACTGGTTGATTCTTATTAACTTTGAGTGTGAAATAGAGAAGGCAATGGCAAACCACCCATTATTATGCCAAGAAAGTTGTTGTGTGTATTTCATTCCACGTAATAACCACGACCCTCAGTCATGAGGAATACGACTATGATGAAGAAGGCAACTTTCAACAAATTAGACCTGATTACTTCTTAAAAATATTTTTTTAAAGAAAAAAAGTTTTGTTTACAGAATTTACCTGTATATAAAATAAAATGTTTAAATACATTCACACAATGAAACTTGATAATCAAATGTTATCGTGATAATCATTTCAAATTACTCACTACAGTGTAATTTAAATGCTTTTTGACTCCAACATTCGTGACGTCATGTGTGACTAATGCCACACGAGCCCCATATAATTTTTCGTTTTTGACACATCAATAAAAGTATCTGATTTGACAACTATCCTATTAATTGCTAACAGGATAGTTGTCAAATCAGATACTTTTGTATGACCGTGGTTGTATGACCATAATATTTGCTATATGAACATTTGATAGGCTCTTGCGAACATTTGATTGATCTCTATCAACTTTTGTGTGAGAACAAAAAATCATTATCATTATTTTCTCTTTCAGTGTATCATTCTCCATTATTATACAACATATTTATTTATTTATTCACAACTGATATTGTGAAATATTTGTTTACAGGGTTGTATCACCAAGAGACTTAACAGTGGTTGGCAATAAAAATAAACAAATCATTAAGAACAATAAAAAAGAAAAGAAAGAAGAGGAAAAGAAGGAAAAAGAGGAGAAGAGGGATAAAGAAGAGAAGAAAGATAGAGAAGATTGCATAGCTGAAGAAGAAATGGAAGCTCTTCATGATGAGGTATTTATTTTAGTTAAGGAAAATCTTAAGCGCTGATGTTATTGAACATTGCCTTTAGAATTTAATCATAATGATCCAGGTTCGAATCCTACTTATGCCACTTGAGTTTGTATACCATATGCTTCTATGAGGGAAAACATTGTTAAACAACCTGCTGGTTGGTAAAATGGTTAATTATTGCAGGTAAAAGTAACTAGAAGTGGCAGAAAAGTGAAATTCCCAAGGCAAATTGTACCCGAGGATACCCAGCAGAAACCGAGGAAGAAGCGAGGAAATCTTATCTCTTGCTTCCAGTGCTCTGCTGTAAGTATTCTCCTTCCATCAACACGATATAACATACAGTTTTGACGTACATTGCTGGTTTTTCTTTGTGGTAGTAGAAATCTCACAGGAAAACTTGATACAAACTATGCAATGTAAGATGAATCGCGATGAATCTGCCTGAGCATTACTTGGCGTGGACTGTACCACATATATTTTTATTATCGGTGACTGTTTTCTAAAGGGGCATAAAAATCAGCAAGTAATGTTATTTTTCTTAATCCCAGGAGTTCACCAGCCTATATCGTTTGCAAAAACACTATGAGTGCCAGCCGACGCATATCCCAGCAAAAATCCATTCAAATCTTTTCCATTGTCTATTGGCAATCATCAAGGGAAGCTCCGAGGAAGACCAGGCCAATATCTTCATACAACAGTTGGAACAGCTGATCGAAAAGCTCAAGTCTTTGCTGCCATGTCTGCTGAAGAAGATTGATGGAAGTGAAGGGAACTCATGTAATATAAATGATGATATTGCTAGGTATGTGTTTAAATAATCTTCTTTATATAATAATTTTTATAGTATATACAACCTGCCTCTTGTCAGTATGTATGAAAGTGATAAAATCAAAACTACTAGATGGTTATGTAATGTTTTCACCAATAGTGATTTTTGAGGAAAGTTACTTGTGATATTTGAAGATTTGCATGTACTTTCCTATAACATAAACTGTAATTGCATCAAATTGAATCTCAATCAGTAGAGTGGTTTAATAATGTATAACTATGACATTTATCAACTACAGACAGATGTTTTTAATTTTCAGATTATTTGGCATGAATCCTGGTAAGTACAACCTCAATATGGATGCGCTCGCATGTGTGAAAGACATCGATGGATATTGCCGCCATAATCCCGCACCGAAACCAATAGTGCCAGACATGAGCAAGCCACAACTTTGGCTAAACAATGAAGACAAAGCCACAAACGACAATGAAAATCAAGATTGCGCGCGGATAAACGCTGTTGATAAATGGCCGACTGCTAACAAAAGACTGTGGAAAATAAAGAAAAAGTATTCGGAAAACGCTAAAAGAATGAGACTGGCTTCAGACAATACAGAAAATGCTGTAATAGATTTAGATGTTGATGATCTCATTAGTTTTGTTGACAAAAATGATGTAAATGACCTTAAAAATGATACGACTGATCTAAGTGCAATGAATATTAATGAACCTGTCCAAATAAATGGTCCAGTCCAAAGTATGCCTATTATACCCACAGACGTTATAGATTACATGGAGGAGCAACCAAATGGTATAAACCAAGATGACATCAAACAAACGAAAATCCCACATATGCAATTTCACAGTACACATTTCGATATACGTTCATCACCTATAAAACCATCGGCAGCTGTGTTTTGCAAATTTCAGATTGATTCAGAAAAGATTGCAAGGTATGAAGCGCAGGCAATACGCCCATTAGATCTTGATAAAGAACCTGCTAAAGTGGCAGAAGATGTACCCATTCAAAATAATCATACACAATCAGAATCAATAGAGCACATTCAGACTGATCATTTACACACTGATACTATACAATCTGATGTTGACAGTGTTGATCTCCAAAGTATATTAAGAGATGAAATCATTAATTTATCATGCAAAGATGCTAATGTATCGGATGACTTGAGTTTTGATGCAACTAAAGACTTTTTTATGAATACTGATAGTAATAAATCAGATGATAGTTTTATGAAATCAAATGGTTTAATCGAGCCATCATTAATACATGTCAAGGATACAGTAGATAAGTTACCAGTAAGCAATGACCTAAATCATGATTTAGATAATGACAGTGATACTCAATTGCTAAATCAAGGACATTCAGTATTGAACTTTTTGGAGTCGTTGAGCAATGATTGCCTCTCATACCCTGAGACTGATATTAGAAATACTAACATCGACTTTCAACTAGATTTATTTTCTTTTCATAATTCATAGTAGTACAATTAGATTAAGTATAAAAATTATATATTAACTAAGTAGAAGTAATTTTAATAACTATTTTTAATTAGAACAAAATATAGAACATTATAAGTATATTATTTTGTTTTTTTTTTTTTAATAAGACTATTTCAAAACTGAACCTTGAACCTGAATACATCTATAATAAATTAAAGCTTGCATTTTTCTTTTTTATTGCTGTAATAGTCTTTAAGATATAAAATACAATAACATTATTGAAGAAAGTTTTTAGCAGAAAAAATAATTGTGATTACCATTAAAGGTGTCATGACGTTTAGGGCAAAGTTTGAAGCCTTTATTACTTAGGAAAACGAAATATCATATTTTACACACATAGTTTTACATTAAGCTTGCAAAACAGGCCTCTCATGTTTTCCCTCTAAATTCTGATTAGTGAGGGCATACCCAGTGCCTCCTCTCTGCAAAAGAATAATGTCTTTTTCCTTCAGCTTGTCTCCGGTAAGCGGGTGTAGCCAGTCCTTCTTGATTATCTTTTCAACACACTCCATTGTGACTACATGGCCGGATGTCCTGGAAAGATATTTGTTATTAAACTTTTTATTTTTTCTTTTGGTTACTTGTTAAATACCCGCAACCTCACAGCACTCGAAAAATGAAATCAAATGAACAATGTCTATCTCTGCATTTTAAAAATAACCATGTATAGAGCAAAAATTTGAATCAATGATCACCTGATGACAGCACAGGGTACAGCATTACCCAAAATATCATGTGTTACAGGGCACATGTATCTATTTTCTTTTGCAATCAGTGACTTTTTGTCATCTGGATCTTTTACCAGGGTCCATTTGACTTCAATGAGATCCTTCATCTTCAAGGGCTTTCCACTTATAGGACAGTACACAGTAGGATCAGGCTTTTCGACTTTTGATATTTTAGCGTCTGGCAACTGTGACGGTACCCAAAAACTAGGAAGTGCCTTGTCTTTACCATTTGCCAAATTCGAAACTGAATTAGATGTTGATGGTCCACTTTCCGAACCTTTATTTGTATTAGTAATATTCTTTTCCCTGTTCATAAATTTAATCAGATTTGCCTCCTTTTCAGCAGCTGCCAACTCTGCTTTCTCCGCCTCTTCCTTCTTCAACTGCTTTTCATATTGCTTCAATTTACGATTGTATTCGGTCTTTTTGGAGATGACATACTCTAATATAGCTTCTTTATCGAATAAATATCCTTCTTTTGTGACTACAGGGTTTCTACAAGGCTGTAAAGTGAGGCTGCAGCAGTCGAAGCTTTTCACAGAATCTTTGCCAACTCTTTCGTTTTGAGTTCCATAACCAGACGCAGCCGCGTCTTTCTTCTTCTCATGATAAGTATACACAGCACCAGCAGTACAATTTCTTGCATGTCTTGTCATTTTAAAACAAAATATAATACTCCACTAATATTTTTCAATTAAATACATGTATTTCAGCAAAAGATCAACACACACCCGTCACGTCAATCAAATTCAAAATGACAAGTTATTTCAAAATATTTCACAAGATAAAAACAAGGCAAAAGAAACAGACGTATACAGAGAAAAAGCAAAGGTAGACAATTTATGATCGACAAGCGAGAAAAGCCTATATAAAAATGTATTGTAATGTATAAGTGTATATTTTTTAACCAAGCTATATATGCTAAAAAATGCTTTATCCGAACACTGTTTGGTTCGCTAGTCGATTAACATGATGCATGACGAGACGAGCACAGATATAACAATGAACATCGTATCTGTGATGACAAACTACGAGCGAAAGTAAAGCCAATAGTTTTTGCTCGTACTTGGATCATCATAACGTCTACTTTACGAACCGGTGCAAAGGCGCCAGATCGGTTCTGTATGTGCGTGTATCAACGGAAAAAACCTACCGCTTGCGTCAGCGTCAAATCACCAACAAAGAAATCAATATTTTGTGACATTGAAAACTCGGTGACGGACGACAATTGACGACACTATTTTCTACATCAAATTCTACATTTCGTAAACAAACATCAGGCGAGATAGACGTGGTGATATAAATATTGTAATTTATTTTTAGATTAAAGTACCTACAGATACGAGTGATAAATTAAACTAATCTGAGATTAGTGATATCTTATCAGTGTATTCAATAATTGATAGCAATTGATCCGCATTAAATAGAGGTGTTGTTCACCAGTTCCGTCTTTGTGTTATTATTGGTACATGTAAAACAGTGTCGATTTGGTGTGGTGAAAATTTGATGTGATATAATGAACTTGTCCTTTGCTGGTTGTGGATTCCTTGGGATCTATCACGTGGGCGTAGCAGTTTGTTTCAAGAAATATGCTCCGCAGCTTCTGCTAGGAAAAATTTCGGGTGCCTCTTTCGGCGCGCTCTCAGCTTGTTGTTTACTATGTGATCTCCCAATAGGTGAGTTCTGCAATCGGAAATCATTTAGCTTTATCACTATTAGAATTCATTAGCCGATGGTCAGCACATCTTCTGTACAATATAGGCTATTTGGTGGCTATAAATTTAAATTTTCTTCATTATTACCATGTTGAATTTTAGCTGTTATGTTCTGTAGTTTAGTATAGAGACTTGTCTGGGAGTGTGATTTTACCCCTGATAATGTTACAAATATAATATAATAACAATGTTTGCTATTTCTCTTCTGTATTGGTTGTTAAGAAATGCTAGTCGTTTGTAACTTTGAGAATCACAAATAGTTACAAAATTTGAGGTGAAAATGTGTCTGTAAAGTTGTAATGTCAGAATAAATTTTTGATTTTTTTTATTCAGAAACAATACAAGTATTGGCATAGACTAACATATCTCTAATAATATTATTTTTATTTGTGATTTGGGAAACTTAGGGAATAGCAGATTCTATTAAAAAAAAGTATTGCCATACACTAGGTAACATATCTCTAATAATATTATTTTTATTTGTGATTGGAGAAACTTGGGAAGAGCAGATTCTATAAAAAAAATTAAATTGTGGTTTTATGGTAGTTAATAATACATTAGTATATCAGTAATCATGTATTACAACCTGGGGTCAATGTTTACACTTGTAGCAGTTGTAAACACGCTGTTATAAAAACAACAATTATCTCTCAAAAGTGTTGACATTCATAATGTATCTGTATGAAAGTAATAAATATTGAGAAATCTGAAATTCCCAATAGCTTAACCCTCTTGTGATAAAGCCTAAGCATTTATTGAGAAATTTGACCTTTCCAGACACTATTCACATCAAATTTTAAATTAAATAGTGTTTCTCAAACAAACACTAAGTACTTTAATTTTGGGTGACCACTGCTGAGAAGGAATGCCGAAAGAAACTCATCAATTTGAATTGAAGTGACTGTTATGATTTTGTAAAATCTATCTGTTGTCAAGCTCATTAATATTAGTGCTGGCTATGTATAATGAGACTATAAGTATGCCTTCGAGAGTCAAGACACAATAGATAAACAATTGTTAGCTACTGGTCAGTAGCTGATGGGTTAATAAACAATTACCCAAATTGAATAATTACCAATAATGATTGTATACTTATACTGAATTACATGAACAAACAGGTTTAGGTACATAATTTGTGTTGAGTCAAACATCTACTATATTGTTATGCTATATTGCTATTACTTGATCTTTGTCTTTGGGATTAAAAAACTAATGCATGGGAAATGTGCTATCTTTTTTTCGATTTTCATTGTAAAATGTACGTCATAAAATATTCATGACTTCTATATTTTTTGTTTTCTGTTTATTAACTAAACTAGAGAGCCAAAAACAGCAACTGTATTGTTCTTTGGGTTCTATTTACCATACATACCTCTATAAGAAAAATTTAACAAAATTCCATTTTAGGTGAACTCACTAGTGATGTGCTACGGGTCGTCGGTGAAGCGAGGGCTGGGTCCTTAGGCCCCTTTAGCCCTTCATTCAACATACAGAATGTCCTCCTTGAGGGCATGGAGAAGTACCTGCCGCATGACGTTCACAAAATCGTCAGCGGCAGGTTACATATATCCCTCACAAGGGTATATGATGGACAGAATGTCATAGTGTCAGAATTCCCTACCAGAGAGGACCTATTACAGGTATGAATTTTACATACCTTCAATCAATCAAACAATATTATAGTGCAAAATTAGTAAAGCTTCAGCATTACCACTTTATTCATATAGTTTTGACTTTAACTGTCACAAGTTTGAAGTTGTTATCTGGTCTTATTATGACCAGTCCCCAGCTCATTAGATCTAATAATACATTATTTATCTTACTACAAACGCTTCTATATTACAGCGATGCCATGATCATATATTAGTAAATCTGTGACCAACATGACCTAATGTCATGTAAGATGTGTCTAATTGCCTAATACAACATAACATATTGATAACAATTCTATTGTCTAAATTTAGACACATTAAGTATTCCTTATCTGCTTCCATTTGGCCTCAATCCCTAATGACTCAGGGAAAAATACTAACAAAGAAATCTCATGTAAATAGAAGTCGAACACACGCGCATTTTGTATGACCTTGCCATGTGGATCTAGGTAAAAGAACTTTATGAAGATCATGGCACATGGCAACTAAAATTAAACCTACAAACAAATATGTTTGTAGGTTTAATTTTAGTTAAAGTTTGCGATTGCGACGAATATAACATTTCTTGGACTAACTTCATTAAAAAGGGCGACTTTTACTAATAAATATCCTTTACACATACAACATCCTTTGTAAGTTAGAGATCATAAAACACATTATTTATCGGCTATTAGTGTCCAATTACAGCCTATGAATCATAATTACGCGATGCGTAGTAAACGCACGTGTGGAGCCTTTAATTTTCTGTAATGATATGTCTAATCGGAAATGTAGGAATAAATTACCAATAACCAGTCTAGATATGAAAGTGATGATATTTTATGGATTAATAGTTTAATAATGCTGGTAATTTTTACTATGATATATTTAAGAGATAAGCCAAAAACAAAGAGATTAGAATGGAATGGTTTAACATGCCTTCCAAAGCACGGAGGAGCTCGAAATAATACTTATTTGGTCACCCACCCAACGACCGACCATTACAAAAGATTAACACTAGGTAGCACAAGGCGAGCGCGAACCACTGCGCCATCGAGCTCCTCTTGCAAACTTTTTAGAACAAAAATTTCATTACTCTATAAAAATTTTAGGAAAAAAATGATTCCCTTTCTCTTTTCTTTGCTAAATGTGACAGGCGAATAAAACTGCTCTTTATTAAATCCCACTAATATAATTAAGGCGAAAGTTTGTGTATGTTTGTTACTTCTTCACGCTCAAACGGTTGGCCGAATTTTTATGAAATTTGGTATTGAGGTAGCTGATACCTTCGATTAGCACACATACTTTTATCCCGAAAGTACGCGATACGGGAATCGCGTACTTAGTCAAAAAGTTTGGTAATCAATAACACTTTTTAAATTAGATGTTGCTATTGTGCATGAAAACGAAAGTATTTGTATTTTTTAAATATAATTGCAATGGGTGCGGCTAGTTTAACAATAATTATCATAACTGCCTGTTTTTAGGCCCTACTAGCCTCATGTTTCGTGCCAGTATTCTCGGGGATGCTCCCGCCCCGCTTCCACGGCATCCGCTACATGGACGGCGGCTTCAGCGACAACCTGCCCGTTCTGGACGAGAACACCATCACAGTCAGCCCATTCTGCGGCGAGAGCGATATATGCCCAAGGGACTTGAGCTCACAGCTGTTTCACGTGAGTTTCTCTTTTAAACAGACTTCTTTTTAAATATTTATTTCGTATAAAAAGGTATACATTGGTTTCAAGTGCTGTCTGCCCGCCGCACTACTCGTAGAATTCCCTGTGTGAACTATGTCTACTTTTAATGTAGATAGGTGCATCAGTTTTGTTGATCTTTCTACGCACACCCAATGGAAATTGTTTTTTTTTCTTGGAAATTGACGCTAAGGAAAACGTATAGACTCGTCGAATGAGATTTGTGAAAACCAATAAGATAAAAAACACCACCAATACAGTAGCTGTGTGCGTCCCTGCAGTTGAGTCGAAGGTTGAATCTAAACCTTACCTTGTAGAGCTTCGTTCCCATTATTCAAATACAAATTTCTCTATTCAACTTAGGATTCAAAAGTCGGCGGTAGACTTAGTTTTAAGTAAAATTTTTGACGTACAAAAATGTACTTAAAACTTAGTCTAAAGCGCAGTCGAAGAAGATGCGGCGCAACAAGCGTCACCGCAGCCTTTCTCCAAAGACGTCAATTAACAAATGTACTTGGAGGTCTTATATTTATATTATAACTAAGTAGACTAATGTACATTATGAATAATGACATAATCGATCATTATGTCATAGTATGTATTTCACTTTGTTCATTTTATTTAATTAATTTTCGATTATAATTATAAACATATTATACAGTAAATTCAATACAAAAATGCATGCATCTTGTCCATAGCCAATGTCTAGATATAACTTCATATAGGTTTGATTGTTATTTAAAGTATATTGTTCTCTTTGTCAATAATTTAAATCATGGTGTGCGCACTTCATTCTTGGGTTTTCAACTAGCCATTGTACCCATTGTACTATTAAGCCAAACATGTTATGTTAGAAACTGTTTTGTGTGCCAATAAATAAAATATAAATAAAATAAAAAAGGGTCACCTTTCCCACGATTCGTCTTGAACTAATTGGCTCCCATTATCACTATCAAAACTTGGTATGTTAATTAGACAGCATTCTTCTTTGGAGATAACAACTTTTAATAGACTCCCAGTCAAGAGTTTGTCATAATTCAACAACAAATGTGTTTAGAAGTTTTACAATTTCTGTGGTTTCATAATAGTGTCTGTGTATTCATGTGTTAGGTATTTATTAAAGTTAAACTTTTAAAATATTTATTTAATTCGCGAAGGCGAAGTGGTCGTGATGGAAGTTATGCAAAACTGTTATTTTACGACCAACTGTACTCACGATACTAAAGCAAATTTACTTATTCGGTAAAATAAAAAAAAAAACAGTCAAATGGTCGGACTTACTTTTTGCTAAACTTCATGATTATATTTAAAAACTACTTCAATTTAAATGACATATGTAATTTCCTTGTGAAATCGCAATATATGCGACATAAATCTATAATACTATTATTATAAAAAGGTAAAGGACTTTGTATGTTTGAGGCGGGTAATATCCGAAACTACCGAACCGATTTCATAAATTCTTTCACCATTAGCAAGGTTCATTATCCAAGATTGCTATAGGCTATATTTTATCTCTAAATTCCCACGGGAGCGAAGCCTCGGGCAACATCTAGTGGTTATATATTTGGATCGCATTGACTTACCTGTTTGATTCTTTCACAAAGCTTATGACATTTTCCTTAGGTAAACGTGGCAAACACAAGCATAGAACTGTCAAAGCAGAACATCAATCGTTTCGCGCGCATTCTATTCCCGCCAAAACCTGAGGTCCTCAGCAACATGTGCAAACAAGGCTTCGACGACGCCTTGCGGTTCCTGCAAAGAAACAATATGATATCCTGCACGCGTTGCCTTGCGGTACAGACAACCTTCCAGCTGCAGGACGTGCTGGATGACAGGACCTTCGAGTATGACCCTCATTGTGAAGAATGCAAGACTCACAGACAGGTAACTATGCTTTGTTTTACGGAAAACCCTAGTTATCTTCAGAATGTTTTATCTTTTTCGGAATATGTGCATTGTCGGGATATATAACCTACAGAGGAACAAATTTATTAAGTCCGGTGAGGGCGTCGCTACTGTTGTTAAGACAATGACTTTTTCTAGTTTTGATCACTGGGTCTAGTAGTTCACCAATCTACGTAGGTAGGTATAGGCAGTAAGTAAACATAAGAATCTAGGCTAGGAAGTGATTGTTGATACTTATACTACCTTGTTTGGATGATAAGTTTGTTTGTATGTGATTGTATGACCCAAATGGTAAGAAGTGCAATAGACCCAAATGACTGATATAAATGTTTAGAATTATCAATGAATATATATCATCTAGCTTTTTCATGCGACTTCGTATGCACGTAAACCGTATTCCCGTTCTCGTAGGAATTTCGGGAATTCTTTCTCTCCCTCTCTCTCTTTCATCTGAACGATTTCCCGGGTGCTACAGCCGTCGCTTAGTGTCAAAGCCCAAATATATATTTATTTATTGCTGGGCAACAGTGGGAACTGTTGCCCAGCAATAAATGAATATATTAGAACAAATCATACACATATAGATTGAGCTAGCCCCAAAGTAAGTTCGACACTTGTGTTATGGGGTACTAACTCAACGATACTATATTTTATAACAAATACATATATAGATATCAAGCTTCTATTATATATAGGAATAACATTTGTTGATAATAATATATAGGAATTGTACATGATTCACGAACTTTGAACAATAGTTACTCAAAGATAAAGATCCTGGTCGGTCAATGTATCACATTTGTTGTAATTTTTGCAGCAATAATATTTTTGTCGATAAGTTTTTGTTTATAGCTTTATAACTCATAAAGATTCGTAAGTGCAAAATATTGACATCAATAATTATGATAAGTTTTCTATAACATTAATAATGTAGACAGAAATAATAATCTTAGACAAACAGAGAAAAAAATTATTATTGAAAAAATATACAGATCATTTATATATAATTATCAACGGAGATATCGACTAGAGTCATTCTCATTTTTAAGAGCGAGAGAGAAAGTCTGCGAATCTTGAGAATCTGTTACAAAAAAATTTGACTAGAACGCCGGTGCAACTAATTATAGTTAAATATTAAATGATTCTCCCTCTTTCGCCAGAACATTTTCTCGGTTTCTTCCTCAGCCATCGTCGGAGCCACTATTAAAATATGTATTGTATGGTAAAGAAATCTATTGGGATTTTAATTTCTTTTTATTCTGCAGAGTTTAAGTACAATATTACTTGCGTTTGCTACCTTGCATTACATAACTAAAATTGACACTTGTGATCAGCGATGCACGTGACCTGTCCGCATTCCATGCAAACAATAACAAGATGCGTGCATTGCATTCGGCGTAATATAATTCAGAGTGTACCTATATACTATATGCTCTTTATGCCATCAACGTGATCAAAGACACGCGTATATGCAACATATCCAAGCTTATGAAACTCAAAGGATGATGTTACAGAATTGATATATTTAAAAGTATTGTCACCATTGTTCCTGTAAAAAATATACGGTTAATTCGATTTTTTTTCCCATGTAATTAGCGGTTCACAAAAAAATACATTACAAACTTATGTGTGTAATTCATTTCATACACAATGAATGAATCCGCCCATAAATAGTAGTTTGTATAGTAGTAGTGTGTAACTTTTGTAAATATTTAAACTATATACAAATTGGTACAGGAGCCACGGAGTGTGAGTCCTATTCGTATTCGACCGGTTATTTTTAGCAAGTTTGCTTCTGCCGACATACAACGTCCGAGCCCAGGGTCCGTTCCTTTTCTCTCCTCCACTCCGCACGGTCTTCGGCATTTTTAGTTGTCAGAACATTAGCATTTTATGAGAACACTAACTTATGCAATATAACCAGGGAGACATGCGGGTGGATGTAAAGCCACAGCCAAACTTTCATTAATGTTATTTTTAACACCCGACGCAAAAAGAGGGGTGTTATAAGTTTGACCGCTAAGTGTGTTTGTGTACGTGGCACCTTAGCTCATCAACGGGTGAACCGATTTGGATGCGGTTTTTTTTATTTGGTACGTAATTTTTATGCGGTGATTCTTTGATGTGTTTGATCAGAATATGTTCAGCCGTTCCAAAGTTGTAGCGAAATGAATATTGAAAGTCGGGGGGTTTTTTAATTTATAACAAATATACTTGTTTACACTGTTTGTTACCTGCAATAAATTGATTTTATTTATAATAACAGGTATTAAACGCGCACATACCTTTTCTATTTCCCAGACATTTCGGACCTTATTACAAAGGTCCGTGGTCACTGGGCAACCACGAAAGGGTGAGAAAAGGTATGTGCGCGTTTAATACCCGTTATTTAGTATACATTTATTGCTAACTCCGGCCTTTGCTGCGTCACAGCCCCGAACGCAACCGTAACCGCACATGCGAACACGAAAGAGAGAGACAGACAGACTGATGTAAAAAATCCTTCCAGGACGCGTTAGTCGACGACTTGCCCGACACAGTGATGACAATATTCCAAAACGCAATCGATTCCGCCAATTCGGGGCTGGTCAACTGGGTGATGAGACAGCGCGCCATGCGGTACCTCTCAGTGCTTACCCTGCCCTACCGAGTGCCCATCGACGTCATGTATGCTACATTCACCAAGTGAGTATTATAACTAACCCTATATAAACCTAGATATTGGCATAGAGATGATAAAACGCGATAGTCTCCGTCATCTTGCCACAGATGTTACACGCCATAGTGAGTATATAATTATGTAACCAATAGTCTAAGAATATAGAGATGTTATAGGTAATGCAATACTTACATATATACCACCACGACCGCGACCTTAAAACTTGTGGTTCACTGCCGGCAGTCGCGAATTTCAAAAAGATTTGTAGTTTGAAAAAGGACCTAACATTTTACACGGACTATAGGGACATTAATCCACTCGACGTGCACATTTTACTATCTTTTATTTATTTCCACCTCATGTCAGATTCCTTTAGGCGACTTGAATAAAATCTGACACCAGTGTTAGCAATAACACACCTGTCTGTAAGTCAAGTCTTGCAACTAATTCCGCTGGTCGTGTAGACCTTTTCTACATCACATTCAGTTTCTATAACAATAATGGTGGAGCAGGATCGATTCCCGACGAGGGAACATGTTTGTGTTAAGTGATATTTTTGTAAAGTGACTGAGTTATAGACAGACCTATTAGGGTGGTTTAAGAGAAAGATGGGACATTGAGTCATTACTTAACAACCTAATTTCGTTGAGTCACGCTTGATTATATTTGAAGGGGATATTTCGTAGTTGTTGCCAACACGAATACATCTTGCTCAATGCGGTATAATCGAACGACTTTACACTTAGCTAGTAACAGCGTATTGGTACTAAACACAGATGTGAAAACAATTGTTCTATTGAATATAAATGTTTGTGTAATTTACCGCGGACTTATCATATCTTGATTATATCCTGTACCTAAAGATTACTAACAGTAAAAGTTGAAGATAAACAACCATTTTAATTCATCAAAATTCTTGGCCATGACTTCTCCTTTACCCAAATATCCACAAATGTTTTTTTCTTTATTTAATTATGTCATGTCCCACTGCTGAGCAAAAGCCTCTCCTCTCTCTTTCCACGTGTCCCTTTCTTTGGTCAAAATCAAATAATTCATTCAGAAATTAGGCTTTCACAGGCACTTTTTCACGTCATATTCTAAATTAAATTAAGTTTACCAAAGCTACAAACTACTAGCATTTTGGAACGGTCTTCTGGATTAGCGTACTTTATTTCGACTATATAGTTAAGTCGAAATAAAGTACGCTAATCCAAATGGATTGGATGAATATTAAGATTATTACAATCTAGCCCAGTTCTTAGTAATATAATAATTATTACTATATATAATACACAATATTATTTTAACCTGATGTAATAAATAAAAAATATTTTTATTATTATTGGAAAATTAAGTATTAAAAAGGAAGGAATAATGACATTTAACTTAGAACAAAAAAACAACGCAAAATATACGAACACGAATTTTCAATCAATTCAAAGCAATCAATAAATATGTTATTTTTAATGAAATATTCTAATGATTTAGTTATAAACAATTACAATGTCGTATAACGCATGCGTATAATCCACTCCGTTTATCAACAAGTGACGCTTGTTTTGTATTGTTATCGTGCGTGCGATGAGCAAATAATACCCACAGAGTGTTGCAGCGGCTTTAGTGTGACAAAGTTCTGCATATGGATTATATATGTCGCTATATCACGTTACATATATATATATATATATATATATATATATATATATATATATATATATATATATATATATATATATATATATATATATATATATATATATATATATACTATGATCTATAGCTCGTTTTCCTCGACTAATTGATTGATTGCAATTATCATATTAGTTGTTAAACTGATCTAAAATAGAGCAACGATTTTCAAACTCTTGGCTCTGTCTGCCCTGTTAGGGATAAAGACGTGGTACTATATATATGCCCGGCGCCCGCCTGTAGATCGATCGATTCGAATCCTACTCGTGCCACATGTGGTATACCAATTTGAATCGTGTATAGTAGTTTTCATCGTCCACCACTTGCTTCGGTTGAAGAGCAACGTCTAGAGGACACTCCACTTTGGTTTATTATCAACTTTTGTGTGAAATGGATAAAACAATGGTAAACAACTTCATTAATAGCGCCAAGAAAGTCGTTATGTGTGTTTTATTCCACGTAATGACCACGACCCTCCTCCATGAGGAATACGACCGTGAAGACTAATATATGTACTAAGGTACAAAAACAACGACAATTCGACTTTACAATCTTCTCGTAATATTATAGGTATTATATGGCCTTAGTTAATACGTAAGTTCATCGATTGGATATGGAGAATTTCGCCAACTATTCGCTAATTAAAAACTGATTTTAATAAATTATAAACACAATTAAAATGTTATAGTAAATATTTCAATTTATTAATTCCACGATAGCCCATATATTACGTCAATGTATTATCGTTTCGTTCTCGTTTCAACACATTACAAGTCATGTTGGGAGCCATTTTAATCGTAATTGGGTCACGGTCCATATATTACGAAAAATGTATTTTATGTTAAAAACAGTCGCTATGCACTTCCTCATTAATTTTTATCAGTGTTTGTTTCGATCCAACATATTAAAAACAATTTATTTCTGTTATGAAAAACTCATCTATTTTTGAGCACAACTTATTGTTTGTTTTACGGATGCCAGATTTGGAATTAATAATTAAAGGTCCTGACTTTTAAACAAACTATAGTAAACTAACTGCAAATGTATAATTTGGGTTGATCTTCATTTCTACTGCTTTATCTTGTTATTTATTTTTCACGGAATCCACATTTTCAAAATCTGTTTTTCTTTTTCCTTTTTATCAGATGTGTTATTGCTAACACTGCTAGTTTTATTCAAGTCACCTAAAGGCATATGCCGTGACTTTCACATCTTCCTACCGCCACCTAGTGGCAAGTAGTCGCATTCACAATAGTGAGTTAATAAATCTACCAGTGCAAGTAAAAACTATAATATAAAAACTCATGAGTTTCGAAACTTGGGACCTTTCGATTACAGGTGGGCGCCTTAACCACTTGACCATCACCGCTTCCACTAACACCTAAATTTAGCACCTCTTCTCTTAATACTTCGCAATGATAGATGAAACAATAGCTTAAACAGTATAAACTAGTTGTTAATGACTATATTTTTTCACTTCTTTAAGTAACGCTAATTAACTATAATAGTTATTTCTGTTATCGTGTGGCCGCACTATCGAAAAGTTTCATCCTATCGAGGCGTATGTGGCCAAATAGCACAGACTTTAAGCTACCATCCTAGCTGTCGCAAATAGATTGCACGAAGCATTCAATTGCACGATTTTGTTGTACCTTTGCGCGTTAACACGCCCGTATTGTTAATAGAATAATAAAATGGAATTAGTTTATTTCGCCACTATTCTGCGGATAGTTATATGCCAGATAATTTTTCAATTTACTCCTTTTTTTAGTCTATGGTTTCACCTTGTGCATGCTTAAAAATTAACAAGTCACGCTTTTTTAGCTACATTGGTGATAAAGTAGAGAGGCATGCAGTGCAATACTCTGTGATGGGAAACATTCGAGTGCTTAGGAAGAGGTGTGTCCGCCACAACAATGTTATCACTAGGTCAGTGCTGAATTCGGTTTTCGGACAGTGTTTTCGGTCTAGTCGGTGGTGGGTGGTGGTGGTATATCTGTATAATAATAAAGTGTAATTTCTGTGCAGTATTTGTAGGTAATGCAATTTAGATTTGGGTATTTTTTCTGTCATGCCATAGTGTGTATGTGTGTTAATGTAAAAAGAAGTAGTTTATATCTGAAAAGGTAACAGTCACCTGTTTTTTATGTGGGTTCATTAACTATTAGATATTTTGTGTGCTTGTCAATATGTTAAACGCAAAAAAAAAAAAAACATTGCATCGTTTTCGTTTTGTTATCGATGTAAAAATTGTAATAAATTAAAATTGAACTAGAAGGAGACGGCGGGGCGATATCGACAAACTCCTACCGAAATGGCTAGAGTTCACAATAGAAAGAGACAATTGGAAGAAAAAGGCTCTTTTGCCCAGCAGTGGGACAAAACATCCACAGGCTAGATAAAAAAAAAATGAGTATCGACTGTCACGACACATGTACTCGAGCTGACCCGATGCCAGCCACAAATGAAGCCATTGAGCCATTTTAAGGGAAGATGTGTTTGACTCCTTCTCGTTGTCGACCATAGACACGCAAAGAATAAAATTGAAATATCAATGGAATTTCCCGCTTGTTACTAAATATTAGAAACCAATATGTACGTAGTAATATTGTCTTGTGGATAACAATAACATCCGCACGCGATTTTTTTTTTAAACGTGATGTTTTTCTATAAAATTATAATGCTGTTTATAAAAGTCTGATAATGTTTGCATTATACCGAACAGGATTTATCAATTTGCGTGAATTCATATTATTATTATATCTTTGACGCAATTAAAACTGAAATTGAAAACAAAATTAAATCTATATCACTAATAATGTATATCCTAGATAGTGTTATCTGTACATATTGCATATTATTTGTATAAAAAAACTAACTAAAATCATACTTCAGAGAAATAACATAAATTTGTCTAAACAATTTACTTCCTATCGATAGTTTTCATTTGGTCAAGGTTATGACGTCAATACAAAAGTTAAATCGTTTTTGCTCGGATCATTGGGAATTTTATCACGAATGATAGTGAGGGATAGGTATAGTGGAAAATATTATCTGTTTCGTAATCTATTTATTAAATAGCATTGACCTACGATCCTGTTGGTCGTGTGAGGAAATTGGTGTTTTCGCAAGGGCATTCTGATAAGGCATTACGTACGAGACACGGTTGGATTTTTTGTCGCTTCTGTTATACCGTACTAGCTTTTGTCCGCGACTTCGCCCGCGTTTATTTCGTGCGTCCGCTCATAACTTATTATCATCGATATCTCGGTTTCTGAGCAAGGTATCGCGAACTTATACCGTATTTTAATTTAGACCTTTTGTTATACAACCGCATCAAATTCCATCCAGTAGTTTTTGTGTGATACGTGATCAAACATACAGACAGACAAAAATTCCAAAAAAAATTGTTATATGCTATTGTTGAATTTTTCTTTAATATATTGTATGTACAAACATAACCCATGCAGTTTTAGTATATATATATATATATATATATATAATAAAACTACACTATACTATAATATGTATAGATACTAGTACAATTTTATTGACTATTTTAATGTTTACATTTAAACAAATTTTATTAAGTTTTAATTAGTAACTACTTATTTTATATGCCTAATAATTTTTTTATTTGTCTTTTATTGATCCATACTGAAAACGGCGATTCTACTGTTTTATTAAAACTCGTCCGAACTCAATTCTCAAATAAAACACATTTTTTCTCTATCGTCTTCAATTAAACATTATCAGTCGTAAAAAAGTAAACAAAATCTTCAAAATTTAAAGTTTCATGACGCTTGAGAGATGTTAAACAGACAGGTACAAACTTGCATTTTTTAACCTCCTTAAAGTCATATTCTGTATGTCTGTGTGGGGGTCGTCGGTCGTCATTAAGTGGAATCAAACAACGACTTTATTGGCAATATGAATGGAGCTTCTCCATTTCACACACAAAATGTTTCGTCGCCGGTTTCACTAATCTTTGGCTGGGTAGTCCTGTTTGGACAATACTTCCCATAATGAAGACGGCTCTGTACAGTTCCAATTGTTTTCCTATGGCAATTGAATTTAATAGGTTACCTGATGGAACCAAAAATATATACAATATAAGCTTGAAGAAAAATGTTTATATAGTGTAAGAGATTATCTGGAAAATCGTCATTGATATATGTATATAGAATTATTTAATATTATAAAAATTATATAATAATGATTTATTGAATACAGAATCTGACATATTAGATATAAAACAAAAATTTCGTACCTAATATTATGTAATTTCACATTTTTGTACTTAATTTGTCAAATTTTACTTATTGTTCATTTACAAAACAAATGGATTCTGTTATCCGAAATAATGAAATTTTGAATTGCATGTCAGAAATGACTAATGTGTGATACCTATATTTTATATAATCCGCCTATTGTACCGCATTTAAAGCAATAAAGTCATTAATTCATTCATTCATTCTAATAAATGTAAACCTTTCAGATTCGTAACATGCACTCCGAAGATGAGCAAGTCCCTGTGGAGGCTGAGCCTGACGCTTGTACAACAACTACACGGGTTCCTGTACTCCGCGCACGACCAGTCCCAAGCGGCGAAGATATATTACAAACTCGCGATAGATTCCAAGGTCGAACCCAGCGACTACCAGCTCGATCGCAGGTCAGATTTTTATTAATTAACGGTAATTTATTTGCTTTGTAGGCAGTACATGTCTAGGTCTTTATATCCCACAGCTGGGCAAAAGCCTCTCCTATTTTGTAGAAATGTTACTGGGCAGGTTATATGCCACAGGTGCTGCGTCCGGATAACGATTCCATGGGTTTTCCCTACATACTACAATATGGAGTTGAAAATATTCTTTCAAGGTGACACCTCATGTGTTGTATAGGTGTTCGTAGGGTCGCAAGTCCGTTTGCTTGCTCGCTCAGTAGTATTACAAAAGACATGACTGATGACAATCAAAATTGTTTTATTAATAAGTGGGCTATTTTACCGTCCGACGTTACGTTGCTCAACGATAGTCACGCACGGTTTATTGTGGTTATATAACAGTAAATTATACTCACTTTTCGGCTAATATTTGTTTTTAAGTCATCATTGTCCAGAAATTAAACTACAGAGGATGTTTTAGATAGTATAACGTTTTTATGAGTTGCTAGACTCGGAACGCCACGTTTTGCTGTATGGCGTATGTAAGCTGATGGTGAGATTGAGAAGCCTACCTGTGGCGGGCGTCTTAACCATTACACCACCACCGCTTTCGCGTTTACGACTTGGATGGAGGGATTATTCTGTAACAAGTTATGTTCACAATCGCATTTATTGCAGTTAATTTTGACGCAGTGGTAAAGTTCTTGCCACTGAACCGAGAGGTCCCGGGTTCGATCCCCGGTCGGGTCAAGATGAAAAATGATATTTTTCTGATTGGCCCGGGTCTTGGATGTTTATCTATATATGTATTTGTTATAAAATATAGTATCGTTGAGTTAGTATCCCATAACACAAGTCTCGAACTTACTTTGGGGCTAGCTCAATCTGTGTGATTTGATATATATATTTATTTATAATTGGTGCCGTTTGGGACTTAAAACATTATCCCTGATTGGATCTACCGATCTAATGAGCTCTTTGTGTTATATACAATCTTATCTCGTCGACCTACGCTTGTTAATGAATAACAATAACCGATTATTCGTATAAAACCACTTTAAAATACTTTTCCATTCTAATATTAATTAATATTATTATTAGAATATATAATTTGAATTCATATTATTGCAATAATATTTTTCAAATATTGGCCATTGTTTTAAAAATTTGTTTCTAACAATGGGACACGTATCCAAATAAATTAAAATAAAATATTGTGCCAATATAATCTACTAAACAATAATAGTTTGGTGAGGTCGATATAATCTTTCTCTAACTCTTCTCTAGTTTATCTCTAATGGAATTTGTTATCAAGAAACATTTCTTGATAACATCTCCATACATTTTCTAATTAACAGATTTCTTCGAGATTAATTATCAATAACAATAACAACATTGTTGTTATAGATCTAATTAAATAAAAAATAGAAATATACAATGTTATCTTATCAATAAAACCTTGAAACAAGCACGGAACTTACTGAAATCGTTCGTGCATCCGCTATTGCAGTTGGTTTCACAATAAAAAGAAAAAATACAAGTATACCTATATGTCGAGCCACGCGCAATATTAGCTCCAAAACTGTCACTACATAGTATAAAACAAAGTCGCTTCCCACTGTCTACTCTGTCTGTCCTTATGTATGCTAAAATCTTTAAAACAACGTAACGAATTTTGATGCTGGTTTTTTAAATAGATATCGTGATTCCTGAGGTAGGTTTATGTGTATAATTTATTATGGTTTTACCCGAGCGAAGCCGAGATGGGCCACTAGTTGAGTGCAAAATGTGCATTACTATTTAATTATAATTATTATCTGTGATTGATATTCTATGCAGCAAAAACTAAAGAATGAAAGGCAATCCACTTTATTACGTAAGTGTCGGCGTCTCGTGAGTCTTTGCAATTCCGCCTTCGATTGTTTTTTTTTCATCATAATATTGCACAGTAATATATGTATGTCTCACGAAACGGAAACATAGAGTAGACACCTTAATGCCATTTGTTTAATAAAAGTTGCGTGACATAGGGTTGAGACAGACGAGTGGGGAAGCTATTCTGACTTGGTTCCGCCCGCCCCTATCCTATCAGAATCCTAATTAACATCACGTGATTAATGGACGACACCTTCTTCCTTCCTTCGTCTTCAATTTAGGCATTTAATTTCCTAAAACAATTTCTCCTAAAAAAATTTAGAGACAATAAAATGTAATGCTGCCTTCTGATACTAATAGATGGCGCCACGCGTTAAATTAAATGTCGTTATGACCGTTTTCGATAAAACATAAGGATATTTCCATTTGAAACTGTTTTTAAATAAATTTCATAAGGATATTTCCATTTGAAACTGTTTTTAAATAAATGTCAATAAAAAACCGGCCAAGATCAAGCCGAATATGCTCATGAATGGTTCCGTAGTAACGAAAAACTTGTTTTGCTTGCGTACATTATATGCGTGCCCATATAGTTCGTGAACACAAAATATATGCTATGGAACCCTTTGTGAGCGAGTCCGACATACTCTTGGCCGGTTTATTTATTGATAATTTTAGTGCGTTTGACTTCAATCTGGACTCATGGGAAGCGAAGGTAAGATCTATAAGCGAAGATGGTACTAGCCTCTGAGCAAAGCCGCGGACAGACATGACGAAACTTTATTGGATTATGGAAGCCTATGAAAGATGAAATGAAAAGTATTAATTGTTTATTTCAAGTTGAAAGGTGTGTGTATGACGCTTAGTTAAGCCAAGGGCCGGGAATACACTAAATTCTGATAGAGTATTAGTATTCTGACTTCGATAATAAAGACTTATTGTTTTATACCTAAACAAACTGTATGAAAGGGATAGACTCATTCCAACACGCTAAGTGTTCCCAGTTAACTTCGGTACCCTAAAAAACGTCCGATCGCACCGCCCCAGACGTTCGTGGGACTTTGGCTGTCCGGGTTCGTGAAACCTTCAGATAATTTAATAAATAATAATGATTAGTTGAAGATCATGATGTCATGCTCTGCGAAATATGTTTTATCACGTTTGTTTTACGTGGGTGGCTAGTTACGAGTTGTGGGCGGGGTTCTAAGGTTCCCTTTGGTCCAGCTTTGCGATCACCCATGCATTTAATCGAGAACAGGACCTGCTGGGAGTAGGGAAGTAAGGAAGTATGGGAATGAAAGGAAGAAATTTTTTTTCGAAAAAACAAATTGTCATGTTAAACCTATACACGTTTTACCGACTACGGGTATACAAGAATCCCCAGCTATTCGACATTGTACTAACCGCTGAAATCTACAGCCGTATCACTCGTCGTAAGGAGAAATTCACGCTTGGCGCTCAACTCTAGTCCGTGTTTCTCGTAACTACTTCCCGCGCTGTATTAAACTATGGAATAAACTTCAGTGGTGTTCCCTAATAGTTTCAACATTGGTTCCTTTATGGGAAGAGTCTTATCTCTTTTTCTCAAAAAGCCGGCAACAAATCGGTGCTGTATCGGGTTTCTGGTGTCCACGGGTTTCGCTGTTTGCTTACCATCAGGCAATCCGCAAATTCGTTTGCCCACTACATCATAAAATAAGTCTCTCTCTCTCATCTAAGCGTATTCCCGGTTGCTGCTTCAGCCGTTGAGCGTCGGAGCTCAGGGTCCGCTTTCCTACTTTTACACCATAAAATGAATCATTGTCTTTACGGCGAACAATAACTAATAATTGTTCGCCGCGAACTTAGACCTCGCGAACATAATATTTTTTTAGAAAATTGTGAATATTTCAAAAACTACTGACTACTGAACTGATTTTGTTGCCCCAAGAACTTAAAAAATCTATTGACATCTGTCAATACACACCTTTTAAATTACATCAAAATCAGACCAACAGTTCGACAGTTATCGCTTACAAACATACATACATTACGAACATACATTGTATTTTTGCCCTAAGTTGGTTTGTAGACCTAGAATCATTTGAAATATTTAATCACATACCTTTATGTGTAATTAAAGTGATGGTATAACTTGATGGGTTAAAATCATTTGGAAGAGAACATGCCTGAAAGAAATGCAGTTAACGGTTGTATGAAACAAATTTACATAATATATTGTTTCTGGAAGCTATAATTTATTAGTTAAGCACCACCGATCAGACGGAGAAAGGAAGTCGATCGATATCCAACACTACTTTCACTGTGCCAGACGTATCGCAACCGGTTTGCGATGCAATATATTGATGTCTTTATTTATTTCTTCTTCATAGTCGTATTCCTCATGGCTGAGGGTCGTGGTTATTAAGTGGAATGATACACACACAACAACTTTCTTGGCATTATTAATGGAGTGGTTTGCCATAGCCTTCTCCATTTCACAGACAAGTTAATAAGAATCAACCAGTGTGCAGGTTTCCTCACGATGTTTTCCTTCACCGGAAGCAAGTGGTGGTCGATGGAAACTACTATACATGAGTCAGATTGGTATACAAACTCATGTGGCACGAGTGGGATTCGAAACTGGGACCTTTCGATCCACAGGCGGGCGTCTTAACCATTGCACTATCACCTCTTCGGGTGTCTGCTCATAACTTATTAATATCAATATTTTTTTACTTGTACGGTTTCTAAGCAATATAACGCGATGAAACCGCTATACAACTGAGAAACTCCCAGTTTCTTTACGATATTTTTAAGAAAAACCTAAGAATGTTAAAATTCAATTTCAATATTATAAAGGCGAATCAAATATATGTTTAAGTTTGAGTTTTCTAATGTAGTTTGTAGTAGTTGTCTTTAAATCACATCTTATCAGCTTTTTGATATATAACGGATGTACTTATACTATTCGAAATTTTCCGACCGCCCACCTCCGTGTAATACGAGCTTTAGGATAAGAACGGAAAGATTGTGATTACTGATAATGATTTGCATTACCATATCCTATTTGCGTGTTCATACTTTAAAAGTAGTAAATAAGATTTAAAAGATAAATGTGAAATTTAATTATCTTAGATACCTAGTGGGTGGGTATCGTTATATTGCCCGGTAACTTATAGCTATCTGAGACCTGTTATCGCGAACGATTTGTTTTTCCGTCATCAAAGAGATTTTTTTATCTAATGGAGATTAGGTGACATTTTGATCGGTACGGAATAAAATTTTGTAAAGACGAATGTAATCGTAACAACTTAATATTTTGGTTATAACTGTATTAATATGCCCTTTGCATATAAACACTTAAATTCATTAAAAAGTTTCACAACGCCATCCTAATCACAACTTCTTAACTAATATTATGAATACGAAAGTAAGTTTGCTAGTTGGTTTGTTACCACTTCACGCTATCTATCTACTAAACCAATCTTCTTTAAATTTTTCATGATGTATGGGGAAGGACAAGGAGAGGTAATGAAAGGTACCCTATGGCCGGAAAATTAACGCGGGTGAAAACGCGGGCAAAAGCTAGTTGTTAATATTCCAATTGAGATATATTACCAATCGATAGTGAATAAAACTTCGATGACGCGCGCGATAAAAATCGCTTGTCCTATGTTTGACAATAGTAGTAAATAACACCGATTAATAACAACCTCATCGAGCGAAGCCCGTCACTGTAATTACGACTTATGAACACAATAACTATACTTACGTGTAAAAATCGCCTAGCAACTTATCTTCTGTAATGATAATTTGTTAATTAAGTTTCCGCAGCAACTAGAATGTTCTATACAACTGCGGAAGCTATCACTAGATTGCGTCAATCATATCAATTCGGTAATTAGTGCCTCGTGCAATTTTTCTAATGATAATTATGCTGGTTAGAATTAGGAATGGAACAAAACCAAAGAAGGTAATAATGTCCTCTTAAAATAAAAATAAAGTCATGATGTTTCAAGACCAATAAATCGTCTTCTAAATACAATAGCAATATTCCGGTTCTCTTTGAAGTCTCCTAGAAATGCCCGTCGCGGTTTCGCTTGGGTTAAACCATAATAAATTATATACTCTGGAATCACACAATATGCATATATCACAATCCGTTACATAGTTTTAAAGATCTAAGCATACATATGAACAATTATTAGACAGCGGGAAGCGACTTTGTTTTAGACTATGTAGTGATGAAGGCAAAAAATCTGACGATCAGTCATTCATCGAAATTTAAATAAAAATGAATGAAATTATTAACAAAGTGTGTCCGACGGGGAGGAGGATGGCAAGCAGCTGTTTGTTATCGTGTTGTTCGAGCGTTCCATTTCTCATATTTTGTTACTGAGAACACTATCAACATGGCCGATAACGCAATTTGGTTTGCTAATAAACATTGAATTTCAAATATCAATTAATTAATTGTAGGTACTTTTAAAGAGGTAGGCACTAGTTGTCAATATCGAATGCTATATGTAAATATATGTAAATATATAGCATATATATATAGCATATATATATATATATATATATATATATATATATATATATATATATATATATATATATATATATATATATATATGTATATATATATATATATCTATTTGTGCGTTGAGAATTTCGAAGGGTTTCAGAATAAGTTATCATTTTTGATCAAAACTGTTATAAATCCCAAAATATACTAAATAGACTCACTATAAGAACATCTGTCAGTAGAAAAATCTAATAATTCATTATGTTAAAAATGTGACATGGATTAAGTTATCATGCTCATACGCATAAAAATGAAACGCGGAACTTGCGAACTAATCTGTGCACTAAGCTATTTTGCAAATAGCAAGGTCGAATTTAATCTCATTATCTGTGTGAAAATGAAATCACCACCCATTAACCTATACTTCTATTTATTGCCCCTGTTATTAACACCAAACGTGACGCGTTTGATCTGATACCCTTTTGTTTGAACATGGCTTACTGACTATATTGCTAATAACTGTAATTCCGCAAAATCAGCAGCGGTCCTATAGTCACTCTTATGATATACATAACAATTATAATTAGATCTACATATTGTATAATTATATAATCTGCTGAAAACGAAAATTACATAAGAACGTAGTCTTCCAAGGAGTCTTGAATAATATATAATTTGTAGAAATTTAACATAATTATTTCCTGTTACGGTGACATTACGTATATGCGAAATATATCCAGCATAGCTTGCATTAAATTACCATAATTCAAATCATTATAACCTATCGTTAAATTGTTATGCAATCACAAAGAGATGCATAATGCTATGTTCGATGCAAATACAAGTATGCAATGAATTATGACTTTCGATGACAGCTGTTTGGATAGCTTATCGAGCCCGGTGACCCAAATAGACCCACGTACAATGCTCTATAAATATTTTTTGGTTACAATGTAGCAATAACAACATTCTTCTTCTAGTCTATACATATTTAAGACATATTATGTGCCGCGCCAACGACCTTATCGTTGACCTCATTAAGGTCTTAGGAAACAGAATATGCCAATGCCCCAGAACATATCAACGTAACAAAAATTTGATTTTAAACAAAATCGAAGCAAAATTAGATAAATGTTGTTTGATATATGGTGTTCCTCAAGGCAATTTCCTTGGACCCCTACTTCTTATAAGTTATCTCACACTATCGGAGGAATTGTAAAATTAAACATCAATTATACGTCCAAAATGTAGTCATATTTAAGTCTACTGCCGACTTCCAAGGCGCAGATGAGAAAGAAGCGACGTAACAATGCGTTTTGTTTATCAGACATAATGTTACAGAATCACATTAAATGGAAAATCTTAATCCGAATAAATGAATGTTCCATATTATAAGATTTCTGACAAAGTAAGTTGAATAAGAGATACACATTAGCACAGTAAATCATAACAAGAGCCTGCGATAGTAGATAACAATAGTGCGCATTACGTTGACGTCACCAGTGATAGCGAGTTTCTCAGCTTGGTTAGTGACCTCATGTGCTTCTCACATCGTGTACCATAACATGTTATTATTAGTACCTACATCATTTATTATTCTAATGCGTACTGTAATCTTAGATCCTTAATAATCCTAACTAATGTTATATCTCTTCACGCTTTATCTATTCAACTTATCTTCTTGAAATTTTGCAAACATGTAGTTTGAAGTACGGAGAACGACGCAGGCGCAACAGCTAGTTCTCAATAATTCCCAAATGTAAATCCATTGATAACAAAAGATTTAATTATATAGTCCTATTGAGATATATAAATATCTACATAGTTGTTTATCGTGAAGGATTAATGATTCATTTCCTAGATAGTCGTCGGAATGCAATTAAATTGGTTTGGTCACGTGGCTCTCCACACTTTTCGAAGTTCCCTAGTAAAGAATTTTATCTGCTCAAATAGAGATTTATCATAATTAACAAAAAAATCTATCATGTTACAAACTTATTATATAACTTGCAATGTATGTTCGGATATCTTGTAACTCATTTTGGAGCTCAATTTTGAAGATATCTATCTTCAACCGACTCAGGAACAGCTTTAGACGTGGGCATTCCTCAACGGTTCTTTGCGCGGACATTATTTATTGTCAACACATAGAATGCAATAAGATCTTTCTGACAACAGTAAAGGCTAGTGTCAAAAATGACATTTTTGTAAAAAAAAAAAAACATAAACCAACCATGTAAACAAACTAACCAACGCAAATAATGAATCATTGTAGCAATTTTTAATTCGGTTGCAGTTTCAAGTGACGGAACATCTCGCCCTACTTATCTCAAGTATACAAGTCTAGTGGAAAAAGGAAATACTCGCTATAAATGGAAGTGTGATGGATTACACGAGTTTCCCTAATGGCCTGCTAACGTTTGCTCAACAGCTTTCTATATAAAGCGTTGCCCTCGCTACACTGTTTCCAAGAGATAGCTCTTATCTACACTTCAAGTTCACTAAACATCTCAGTTATCTTGTTTTACTAATATTATAAATGTTAAAGCAGAGGTTGTTACGTAATCCCGTCTTAAGTGCTTAGCGGATTTACTCAATCGTATCCTCCAACTGCGAACAGGTTTTTGGCGAATATGACCTGGTTTCACAGATTCTGCTACTTTTTATGCAGACTCGAATCGAAAATAGTATATGTAAATATGTATGTAAAATAAAAATTATATTTAGAAACTAGATATTTCCGCTTCTTCTTAATCTGCGCTTTGGAAGTAGTCTTTTTTGACGTCAATAAATTATGTATATCGTTCTAAGTTGAATAACCAATTATTTTTTCAATTTTGTTGTCCGATAAATAGAAGCGTACGTAATATAAGTTGCTCCAGTTCTCTACACCAAAAATCACCACAAATACAATGCTCCGTTTTGACGAAAAGGAAGGCCAACTAAAAATAAACTTACTTTTTACATTTATATTATTATACATGTAGGATCTAGTTGATAAAATAGACAATCTTCTTGACTTGGTATGGGCACCACTCCTCTACGCTACCTGAAGGTTCTGGATTTGATTACAAGCGCGTGCAAATATTTGTACTTGTACAGATATTGTTCTGTGTTTGTGTGTTGCCTGTGGCACAAGCCGTAGTGCGTTGTGCGTTAAGTGGTGTACAAAACTAAAACTAATCACCTAAAAAGAAACCCTTATCCCGTACGATTCGCCGTAAGGAACATCTTCAACGATTGTTTTTTTAATTACAGACGAGCGAGCGAACTCCGCGTCACTTACAGCGACCGCGCGGCCTGTGACGAGTCCGACACCTTCGACCACATCCTCAACGTGACCACACAGAACGACGCCTTGCTGGCCTACTACTACCTGGATGATGAGAACAAGGTGAGCACATTTCAATGATTCTACATTTTAAAGGACAGACGTTAGGAAAGTCGCAGGTTTTGAAATCACAGCCGCATCTTCAAATTTTTCGCGGTGTGCACAATGCAGTCGGGAGCACGCAAAAAAAAGAGAGAGAGAGAGAAATAAAACATAGCTTCCCTACCACTCAAACACATTTTCCAAAAATTTCACTAACTTCACAATAAATAGATATAAAAATAAAAATGTGAAAACTTTACGTCTTCTGAAGGTTGAATTCGTGAGAACTTTTAGACAAGACGATCGACAAGATTCACTCCCGTTTAGTAAAATAATTTGTGAAATAAAAATAAAAACAATTACATACAGTTCACACTTGACCCGCGTATCTTCCGCCAATGGACGCGCGTTATCGGGTGGTGCGATCCTACCCGGAGATATAATCACATGATGCTATGATGCTTGATTCTCTGCGACCTGTTTTTTTAATGAAAAAATGTATACATACGTAGATACAGTATAACGTCACGGGTATGTTATTGTTATCTACACCAATTTGAAGAGGTATACGTTACTAACTGAACTCTGCGGTGTTACCCGCGCGTTATCATTCGTTGTAATTATTTAAAAAAATACTTACGTTTTTAACTTTATGCACAGTAGCGCCGTCTACTTTATAAAGCCCCATTGACTGTCAGACTTTTTGATCAAAGCATACGGGAATCGCTTACTTTCGGGACAAAGCCTGCCCTATGTGTTAATGTATCATATCACTACCTCTATATCAAATTTCACAAAAATTGACCCAGCCGTTGGTGCGTGAATAAGCAACAAACATACTCACAAAATTTTCGCTGTCATAATATTAGTAAATTAATGGTTAATAACAAATAAGGTCAACTTATGGACGACGTGAAACCCGTACAAAAATCCGTCCGGTAATTTTTAAGTTTATCGCGTTCATATAAACAGACAAAGACAGACGTGACAAGGGGACTTCTTTTATAATATGTCAGGATAAGTACTATTTATAAGTGACCGCTGTATTATTGAAATGACCGATGTAGTCATTATTTTTAGACCATTAATCGGTAATTTACTAATAAGCTTTATGTCTATATGTACATCGGTTGAGGTGCCTTTTATCAAGTACTAGCCTTTGCCCGCGGCTTCGCACACGTGAATTTCAGTTCTTAAAAGGAATCGAAGTAAAATTCCAGTTATTCTTTTATCGCGTATTCTAAGACTGATAAAATTTATTTATACTATGATACAAATTCGTATTTTTGTCATCTATAGTTCAATTTCCCGTTTCCCGTAGCGTGCCCCGTCCCATTTCCCGCTACATGTCCCACTCCCGCTTCCCGCAACGCGTGCCGAACATTCCACGACCTCTCTTCGAAAATAATAAAGTTATATAGTAATATTTTATTAACTATATATAGATTAAACAACTACAAATTTAATGAACTTGCAACCCCTATTTCACCCCTATAGTTTCAATTTTTCCACTTACATTTCTTTGGGACTCACTTTTGTCGTTTAAATCTGCTCGTAATTCGTTAAGTTAATTCAAAACGAACTAGTTGTTCGCCGCGAACTTAGACCTCGCGAACTCAATATTTTCTTACCAAATTGTCAATATTTCAAATGCCCCACGAACTTAAAAATTCTATTGACAGATCCTACATACCATTTAAATTTCATCTAAATCAGACCAACGCAACGGTTCGAAAGTTATCTCGTTACATACAAAAAATATATTTTTTATTTTATGTATCTCTTAGTTTTGGCGATGACTTGAAAAGAGCAGAGAACAATAGAAAGGAAGGCATCTCAAAGTACTCACGTTTCCAAAATTACGGAGTAGACAGAGTCGAGTGTAAAACAAAACTCAAAAGCCACATTATCCTTTACAGCGAGTTTATTGGAAAATTACTCTCTCTCTCTCTCTCTCATGCGTTTTCCCTGATTCTTCGTCAGCTACAAGGCGCCGGAGCCCAGAGTACACTTTCCTGTTTTATCCTCTCCACTTCTTTATTGGAGATTATTATATGCACAAAGTAAACTCTATAATTGCAATTGATGAGATGACATCACGATGCATGTGTCTATGGCCATCTGTTCGTTTTAATTAGCATCTATTCATAAATCATGTATCTATCATGTCATGAATCTTGAACTTTGTTAGTACACGGCGATACGGGTTTTTTTTCTGTTTAAAGTAATGTTTTAGTTTCATGTAGAAGTTTAATTGACTGGGCCAGAGGTGACTTTTCTTCGAGGTGACACGTATTTACGATTTTTTTTTTGCACATAATTTTTATTTATTGTTTACGAACTCGCTAATTGATAGGAAGTCTTGATAAGTGTTTTATTAGCTACATATGTAGTTTTCCTACAATTGTATCACACATAGCTTTTGCTTGCGGCTTCGCTCGCGTCAATTTCCCACGGTAATTTTTTCGAGATTAAAAGTTATGTTATAAATGCTATGTCCTTCTCCATACTTCAAACTGCATGTATGCAAATTTTCAAAAAGATTGGTTGAGTAGATAGAACGTGAAGAGGTAACAAACAAACATACTTTCACATTTATAATATTAGTTAGGATGTATAATATCCTTCGAAATAATTTAATTCAAATGAATATATATTAATCTATATATATATAAATATATATAAATCTCAATGATTGAAAAACGAATAAATATAGAAAGTCTGTCTGACGGCCGGCCGTCTGTCTGTCGTTAACGCTCCTTGGGAAAAACAACACAACTTTTCGGATAGTTCTTGACTCCACATATTTAATATTCCGACATAAAAGATTTAGCCTGAACATTACAAAATTTCTAACTTATCATCTTATTCCGTCCCTCTCTTTGCAGATGAAAATTACAGAGATATACGACGTGACCGAGGCGGACACTGATGCGGTACAGTCGCCTACAGAGCGTGACGTCAACAAGCAATTGGAATTCGACAACGACTGGTCCGCGGAGCTCTTAGCACAAGATGGTAAGATTTTTTGTCAAGTATTACATAACTCACATTTGTACCGACGGCAAGATAAGTTCATTGAAAACTGAGCTTTAAAGCGACCACTGAAGACGTAATTTACTTTGACAAAAAGTAAGCGGACTGCTCGGTGTCAGTCTCTCGTCTCGTCAGTGTAAAGTATGTCCACAGTGCACGCTTTAAAGCTCACTTTTCAATGAACTTATATTGCCGGGTGTTAGCGGTGCGATTCAATGTGCACCTTAATAAAAGTTTCTCAGGTATTGTGCTATCTCTGTCTTAACGAGCCAGATAGAGAGTGACAACGCTAGTTTTCTTTCTTATTTGGCATTTGACTTTTAAAGTAATTTCAAGACGAAGGTCGAGTTAAAATAATCTATGTCTAGACTGTCCAGACTCTGGCACTACCTAGACAGCTTTCGTGCGTTGATGAGTTTCATTAGAAAATGTAGATTATTACATACTCCTTAATTTTTTTTAGAAGATGATTTAGACCTAGAAGACACGTTGTCGGACCGCAACATATTCTCCGACCCGGAGAGCGAGTGGGCCGGCCGGAGATCGTCCAACAGTTCCGAGAGCGACGACGAACAACCGGAGTCCGATCAGAGACACCTGCCAAACAGCTATGTGTCTTATGTTCAGTAGCATTAGAGTCAGTTTCGACTGGCCTTCGTTCAGACGCCGTTTTATTTTTAAAAGACCCTTGTTGCTAGATGAAAGTCATTCTTTATTTAAAAACTGAAAAAATCAATGCCAGATATAATGCGTAATATATGATGTAAGCTATTATATCACTTATGGTAAGACACATAAGGCTTAGTTGAAATTGGCCGCGATTCAATTGAACGCAAATAAAAACAAACATAATTTCTTAATTGCTGAAAATTAACTACATAAAGGTATAATAGCATGCAGTTATATTATCAATCTTAATTGCAACAAGGTATAATATTGCGTGGCTTAACAAATTATGTGAACTGGCTGCAAAAAAATCTATTTTATTGTTTAAAATCTATGATTGGGTAAATAAATATGGGGTTGGTTTTGAAATCAGTTGTTATAATTTATTTTGTAAAAGCAATAAGAGCTTCAAGAGGCTATAATTTTAAAATAGGCGGGAATTACAATGTAACAAGGTGCCTGAAAAGATTGATTAGATAAGACATAACATTTTTTTTCATCCAGAAACCAAATTTAACCAATAAGGACACAGAAGAATAAACTCTGTTATCACTGGAAATAGAGTGCAAAATGGTTTCTTTTGATATTATACATTCATCCTTATCCCAATGATTATAAAGTTTATTCTTCAATGCATTTTTGTCTTTTTTTATTTTCCCCTTTTTGTCGTTGCAGGTGAAATAGTATAGTGAATTAATTTTAGTTGTGTTAAAACAAAGTGATGTACTAGGCCGTATGGTGAATATACCAAAATGGACCTCGCTGGAATTATTATCCGCCCAATTTAAGATAAATTACATTTTCTAGTTGTCAGTGACTTTTGGTTATGGGCATATAATATGTTTAAAGAAAGTTTTTAAGATCGCTTTATAAGGCCATATTTGCTTAAAATTTGTTATCATTAGCATTAGCAATGCAACGTATTTTTACTCTTAGTGTCGTAAAACGAATATTTCAAATGAATATATTAAAATTTGCATTCTATCAGTTAACAGTTGACCTTATGTCAAATAAATTTAGTTGAAACTATTAATGCAATCAAAACGCAAGTTTGCATTTCGTCTAAATTTTCGACATAAATAGTTCCACTTAATTTTTTGTTCTATCTTACACAATGTCTTTGATACGTTATAACGTCATTGACGTTAAATTTTTTCTTAATCAATACAGGGAATATTTTAGTTTGTCGACTTTCTAGCTTTATTTATTACAAATTTATAAGTAACCTTATTGTGATATCACAAATCTATGATATATGTGTTTTAAATAAAAATATAAAACTAAAAAAAAAATATTAAAGAAGTACCTTATTAAGTATATTTAATTTAAAAGTAACATTAAGTGAAGTTATAGTTAAATCTTTTCTAAATAGTGTATTTTCCAGTTCTATTTTCAAAAAAAGTTTATTTTGTTTAAAAAGAAAAAAAATCTTCGTTGTTTTCGCTTTCAAATCTGACTGACTAGAGTCTGACTTAAATAGTGTCAGATTTTTAACGAAAATAACGAGTAGAACTAGCAATTGATACTTTTATTTAAAATTAAATATAATTATAATGTAATAACTAAATATAGTTTTAGTATCCGGTAACTATATCAACCCACTGCCGTCGCCACTCTCCACGGTCCTGGGACACTGTCTGATCCATCGCTCAACCCAGCAGTGGGTTTGATATAGGCTGAAAATGATTTGTTACCTACAGTTACCCAAATACTTCGATAGATAAGGTGTGAAGGTATAAAGTATTGTCTTTAGTTTTGAAGGTAGAAGTGTTATTAATCATACACATATTAATATTCGCGCAAAATCATTGTAGCACGTTTTCGTTGGATGATTAGCAATGATTTTGTGTGTGTAGTTAGTGTTTCGTATTATGAAAAAAAATGTCACAAATGATTTAATAAATTTTTATAACATATTTTATGTTTTATTTCGCAAGTTATGTTTTTACCTACCAATTGGTAATTGTGCTAATACCTTCAGTTGGATTGCAATGGAACCTCGATCGAGTAGTATAGAAACAGTTTCCCTCTGAAACCTGTTCTCACGAAGTGAGTCGCAGCGAACCAATGGCATTGCAGTGTGGTTGTCGTTGCGTCACAATGGCGCAATGTGATTGGTTCGCTGTGTCTCATTTCGAATCGATTCGATGGTGAGAAGTGAAATGCCAACCCGCACTTCGCCCACCGTTGTTTTGACAATGGCGACGTTGGTTTACGAATTACGGATCAGTATTGATTCACAACAACGACAAACTATTTTCGCGATATCTAAACGATATATAAATATCGTGGAATGATCAAGATGCAGCTGAAATTACTAGCGCGATTGGGGTACTGTACCTGTTCTTAATAATACCTATAAGTATGTACTGAAATACCAGTTTGGAAGATCTTCATAGAAGGAAAGAAAAATTTATTCAGAAATTAGGCCTTCACAGGCACTTTTTCACGTCATATTCTAAATTGAATGATGTTTAAAGCTACAAACTACTAGCATTTCGGAACGACCACTGCTGAGAAGAAATGCCGAAAGAAACTCATTCAAACAGTATTGGTCCCGGTGGTATCAGTAATATAACAATGTAAGTACACAAGTAAGTACATGGTCAAAAGGTATACTGAAACATATTATGATTGTGATCAAGAATAGATATATATATATATATATATATATATATATATATATATATATATATATATATATATATATATATATATATATATATTTCCTTTCATCAGCACTTATATTATATTATGCGAGAGTCTTTTGGGATAGATGCAATGAGATACCCGTTCAAATAGTTTACATCAATTAGAAAAATAAATCGTTTAACACTGACGGACAATGTCAACCGGGTTCCAATTTCAAAGCAGACCCGTCATTGTATTTTAGAGCTAATATTCAACAAAATCATTATTTATTAACAAAAATTTTATTCGCTACAGTTGCGTGCGACCGCGTTTTCAACGGTTTCTCGTGGCTGGATGTTTTTTTGATTTACTTGTTTTTTTTATAAGATGGTAGGTAAAGGTATAATTGAGTCGAAGAGCAGTCGAATATTCCACCAATGTTACTTGAAGTGCTGCAAATTGCAGAATTTGACACCGTTGAATAATGTGATTCCCTCGGGAAATGGGAAAGTTTTGGACTTTTGTGTGGATAGGGTGAAGTACGCGGACTGGGCGCCCATTCTCAACGCGTTGAGCTGTGACCTGAGTCTCCACTCTGTGTGCATCCGATGTCGACAGCAAGTCAAAACTGGTTAGTCCTTGGAGTTTGAATATAACCAATCTATTTTTACATGAAATTACAATTAATTCAAAAATTATAGTTTTTCCAAGAGACGAAAGATTGAAAGATTGCGTTAGGTCCAATTATTTATATACTTATTTGCTCACCTAATAAATAGAAAAATATCCATTATATCTAAAAGTCACATAACATATGTACTACACAGAATACTGGAAGTATTGTCTATATGACAGAAATAATCTAAATTTTCGGGGGCAGAAGTAGGAATGAAGTACTTAAATTAAACACGTGCCTCTTTGCTTTCGTGTAGTGTAAGAAAGTCAAAACAAACCAAGACTTGTGCGTTGATGGGATCAGTTCAGATAGAATTTATGAACTTTGTCTATCTCATCGATTGTCCTAGACGAAATAAGGCGATGATGTATGAGCTATTCTAAACATTGTTAAAGTCGACAGTAGACTTAGCAACACGTTAAATTTTTGGCGACACTCTCATCGTCGTGATCTTTATAATAATATAAGTAAATTAATTAAAAAGAATAAAGGATTAATGGAAGATGTTTTTAACCAGTTTTAGAGCAAATAGACTGCGAGCGGCTGGCGAAGACCGTGAACAAGCGAGCGGTGATCCTGACCAACTTCATGCTGAGCAACGTGATCGAGGCGACCTCTCAGATGCTGTCCGACACCACGCTGCTCACCACGTTGCTTATTGAAGGCCTCCCGCTCAAGATACCCTACCTCAACCCGCTCTGTGAGGTAGATTATTATTATCATACAGCACGCGGGTACTCGTAGTTCGAAAGGTACTCGTCCCATTGCTTTACTCACCCACAACGGGAACTCTGAAGATTCATTACCATGAAAATGTCAGGTGTTGCAAAATGCCTGTGAAGTAGATACATTAAACGGTGTCACAAAATACCTAATACATAAGATGTGGTAAAAATGGTAAGATACGCTAACGATACGACAAATAAATACAGAACGAAATTGCGATCAGACCCCGAGCTCCGAAGCTCAATGAGAGACAGAACATGACCGAAATTAAATGAAAATGTGAGGAACGATGCTGTTAACTTTTGCATGGCCTAATTAAAGACCTTTAAGATATCACCTGAGATCGTATATCAAGATTTTGATCATACGCCATGGACACGTGTCCAGTAACTTCAATCTAGTTTTCCGTTGTTCAGAATGCCTTATGGGAAAGAGGATCCATGTTAGGACATTATTTCAGGCGTTGCTCACGAACAGTTCCCTGCAACACTTGTACTTCCCGCGCTGTTTGCTCGGCGACGTGGGGTGCTTGGCTGTCTGCAAGGCAGTGAGGTGTCTCCCCAACATCCTGACCCTCGACTTGTCTGGCTGCGAACTGACTGCCGTTGGCGCTGGATACGTGGCCGATTTGGTGAAGGTATGCAGCTTACATTACATTGATTGACATGTAGACTTCTTTGACATCTGATTTATTATAGCAGGTGGAAATGTTGCTTATGAACCCTTGATGGCTTCCAGCTAATGACTGTTGAAATTACCTATTATTAGCAGAACTATGTATATAATTTTGTAGAAGACAAAATCTCCTGGTTACTAAAAAGAAAATGGTAGTCTTGTATCTAAGATACGATCTTAGCAGTGTTTATTTGTCATGTCATCAGAAATAACTACTGGACTTGGATCAAAATGCGTTGGTATTCGAGATACTTAAATATTCTTGATGATACATGTAATCCATTTCCAGTACCAGAAAATCCACCGGTACAGCGAGAACTGGACGCACACGCTGCGCTACAGGATGCCAGAACTGGACGCGATGGCTGGTCTCCGCCGCATCACGCTGTGCAACAACCCGCAGCTCGGGGACTTGGGCGTCAGCAAACTGCTCGAAGTCATGGCTGACGACTTATGGATCAAGGGTAACTAATATATATATTATACTATTATATTCCGTGTCTAGAGTACGGCGAGGGTTCGCGCGTTTAAAGGTAGTTTGGAAGAATATTATATTCCATGTCTAGAGTACAGCGAGGGTTCGCGCGTTTGAATAATAATAGAATGGAATAATGGTATAAGATTGTACAAGATGGTGATATTAATAAAACCAGTTAATATCAAAAATTTGAAGTTCTACTCCTAAACAAACACTTGTGCACTTTCAGTTTACCTTTTGGATAAGCTGGAAGCTCGTGGTGCAAATCACTTAAGTAACAGCCAGTGGATTTTGTCTTCTACAAATTGGCACTAAAATTTTCAATTCTGAAAAGTTTCGAAATCGCTGAACAGGTCGAATTCAATAGTTACCTTTTGTTATCAGCTTTGGACGTTCAAGCGTGCGGGCTCAGAGAGCAGACAGCGAACGATGTGATAGAAATGATGAGGTCAAACACGACTGTGGTCATCCTGGACCTCAGGCATAACCCCGACATTTCTGGTGACTCCCTCAGCAAAGTTCGCTCCGCATTGAGAGAAAACGAGAGAAGAACAAACCAAGGCCAAGTCGTATGTATTTTACAAGATTTAATTTAGTTTAAGATGTCCCATTTGTCTGTCTTTAGATTGATTTTCCAAATTTTGCGAGCTACTTCCACTGAAAAAAACCAGCCGAATCTTAGAAATATTTAAGTAGGTTAATTTTTTATGCTGAAAAACGGGAATACGCGGAGATGTAGGAGTATCATATAGTGTCTGAAAAGCATTCGAAATTGCGTCCCTTTCACACCAGTAGAACACCTTAATTTGTTTTTATATTTCAGTATTCATGGCTTGGCAACGCGGGTGGGTGCTCTGGTGATGGAAGATCGGTGAAACCCGTCGCTAATAAGTAAGTCACTATCTGATCTAGTTTACATAATGTCGAGGCGTGTGGTTCCCGCCTTAGAATAGGACGTCTCTCACATATCCGCCTGTTTAACTAGTACGAGGCTACTATGGGGTATTAAGACTTGACGAATAGACAGACAACAAAACCCCTAACGAGGCTATTTATCTGACAAGCGAGAATATCTGGTAAAATCAGAGTAGAATCTTTAGGGCCTCGAGCGTCAGAAAGAAACCTACACGCAAGGATAAGAGAGAGAGAGACTGCTTTCCCATAAACTTATGTTGATGACATTAAAATTTACAGAAATGGCGTCGTCAAAGAGCGAACTCGAGTACAGTCTTTAAGTAGGAATACGGCCAATAAATTTAGTAAAACGACTACAACAAATGTCAAGAAAGATAGGTAAGTACTTTATAGTACTTAACAAAGCAATACGCAAACATCTAGGTGTCTACAGCTATTTGGTATTATTCACAACAAATTAAGATTACAATTTTAGAAATGTCTACATTTTGACTACGCAAACATTATTCATTATTTAAATTTTATCCTTAAACATTTCATGATCATGTCACAGGTTTCACATTGACAAATATTTCAACCAAGAATTGCTAGTGTTCATAACTGCGATAATTATGACGACCTCGATGGCGCAGTGGTAAAGTGCTTGCCTCTGAACCGAGAGATCCCGGGTTCGATCCCCGGTCGGGTCATGATGGAAAATGATCTTTTTCTGATTGGCCCGGGTCTTGGAGGTTTATATATATATGTATTTGTTATAAAATATAATATCGTTGAGTTAGTATCTCATAACACAAGTCTCGAACTTACTTTGGGGCTAGCTCAATCTGTGTGATTTGTTCGTATATATTTATTTATTATTTATTTATTCAATTTGTAATATACATTGAGTACATTTTACTTTTTTAGAGACTATATGGAAGAGCTAGAAGAACAATTGCAAGAGGAAATCTCACATCGGCAGCAACTGGAGGAACTGAACCTTCAACTCGTGGCGCAAATGAAACAGCTCAAACAACAACAAATACGGCTGTGGGACAACGGCGCCACATCCTCAGGTTGAGCTCTAATAATTATTAGTAATGGCCCTAGTTTACCACCCTGTGGTACGCCTTAATAATATAATCGTATCGTAATATCGTTTGAAATTGTTATTATTGTTATTGTTGAACTCATTTTTAGTTTATTCTACCACTTGTTGTTTTTTACTTACGAATTTTCGATCAGGGTCACGTGTCCTGGCGCGAGTTTAACATTTTAACCCTAATCTAAAAAAGTGCACAACGCCGCTAAAGAAGATTTCACTTAAACAAAAATCTTTTTTGTACTTACTTCTTTACTTCCCTCGAGGACAATTTTCCGCAGTTAGTCCTCTTGTCTGGGACCTTTCTGCGTGCGGAGTCTGAGCCGCTGATCATTCCAGCCAGCCCAGCTCTTCTTTTGTAGTGAGACGGATAAAGTAAACGCGTAGCCTAATAGCTAGTGCACGTCAGGTTCGGAGCAATCGGTCCAGATGAGCTCGTGCTCGGGCGAGCTGTCGAGCAGCTCGCGCTCGTCGTCGTCGGTGCCCATCGACCACAACACGCTCTCCTACATTCAGCAGGCGTTCAAGGACATCTACGCTTTCATCAAAAACAACCAGTGCGACGGGTGAGCTCAGACTTTCATTTCAAACTGCTATTGAGTAAGAGAGTAAGTAACGCTACTGATAGTGCTGTATCCGATCGCATAATGTCTGCTTTATTAAAATGACTCCTGCCTTCGGTGGCGTATTTTTAGTCTCGAGTAATATGATTCCAAGTCTATACGTTGAGAAGAAGCTAACAGATATGCGAATGTGGCCCGCCTAGGATAGGAAGTGGTCGCAGCCTATATGGACTAGGGGTGTCAAGTGCGCGTTGTTGCAATAAATCTTTTCACGCCCCTTTTCAAGAACTCGTTGTAGTCTCTAGAGAAACCATGGCAGTTATGACAACTCATTCCACAAAAAGTTTTTTACAACGATGTAATTTTTGATACATGCTTTTATTGTCGTCATAGAGGTCTTGTTGCATCCAACACGTGACAAAACATGTCCGTGCTGTGAACTGTCGATGCGTCCCCTCAACGTCCACTGTCCGCTGCATTTTTGGATCAAACATTTGCAATTTCAGTCAATGCATGCACGAAGCGAAGAGGAAAGACTTCGCCGAAGAACCGCCGATCATAGAAGAGGATAGCATGGCAGAAATGGAGAATATGGACGACAGCCAGCTGCACATCAACATAGTTCCGAAGAAGGCTCAGAGTTCGCACATCAAGATCGCTGAGCCGGTCAAGGTGAAGAAGATGACGAAGAGTGCGCACATACTCGGGAACACGCCGAGATCTACTGACACGGTAATAAGTTCAATCCTTCAGAATACAAAAAACATACGCAACGCCAAACTGAGGACAATCTCGATGGCACAGTGGTAAAGTGCTTGCCTCCGAACCGAGAGGTCCCGGGTTCGATCCCTGGTCGGGTCATGATGGAAAATGATCCTTTTTTGATTGGCCCGGCCTTGGATTTTTATCTGTATATGAATTTGTTATAAACTATAGTATATCGTTGAGTTAGTATCCCATAAAAAAGTCTCAGCCTAAGTTTTAAAAAATGCTATCTTTGTTGGGTTATGTGTTACTTCAATCGATCATGAAATAAACAAGTGGGCTGGCTAAATTTGCGTATCTCTTTCCAGAAGCCAGAAATGATCGAGAGGCAAATGGGAGACACGAAGAATTCATATGGTGACTGCGAACAGTACGCCGCGGACGAAATGATCGCTGCCCAGCTCAAAATCAAAAAGGTTTGTAGTACAGGGTAGTACATCAAAAGGTGCACAATAATTTTGTTTGAAAATGAACCCTCCGCAACATCAGCACTCCTAGTGGTCGATCAGTGTTTTTTTTTTTACTTTTTAAAATGTTCTCCTGATCCTCGTCCTAATCAAAGAATATTGCCATTACACTCTATGTATATACTCGTAAAACTACCTTTTTCCTGTGGTTTTAAACATTATTTTTCCAGGATGAAAAGTACTCTGTCCTCTTTACTTCAAACTACATGTATACAACATATCATACGTACTATGAACTTATATTCTCTTCTTAAATTTTCTCATGACTGAGAAACATTACCTTCTCCTTGAGAACCATTATCTTTTGACCGACAACAAAAGGAATCGTACACACTCTAATCACATTTTCACCCTGTTACGCCACAGAGCAGCATGTACTCGTCGAGCAGCAGCGCGGTGTCGGACTCCAGCGACACGCTCGTGTGCTCTCCGCAGTCCGCGCGCGCGCTCGCGCCCGCCGACGTCTTCTACTCCTCCGATGAGGACGACTGATCTTACGATATAACAATAAACTGATTGTTTGTTTACGTGCTCGTTTTATTGTGAAGCCTGAAATTGTGCAGGCATATACTCGTAGCCCACGGAGTTTACATAACCCCTCAGGCTGACAACGACAACTTCATGTCAACTTCAGATAACGACAATTTCCGAAAACGACAAGTTTTTAGAATGGCAACTTCCGAAAACAACTGATTTGACAACCGCGCAAATAAGGCTGAGATCGACAACTTCCCAAAATGTCAACTTCGGATAACGACAACTTTCGAAAACGACAACTTTTAGAATGGCAACTTTCGGATACGTCAACTACGCGATCTTCCTGAACGACAACACATATTCTCGACTCGAATTTTTGGCTGCTGACTGTACTTTAATTCGTTTTTGTCCTTTGTACCATTTCATTAGTATGTAACTGGCATAATTGGACATAAATTAAAGTATGTGTGAAGAAAGAAAGTCTTGTCAGCTTGACAAACTTAAAATAAGTGTTGATTTGGTTGATGAATCATCACAAAATGGGAAAGATTGTTTATTAAATAATGGATATAAATACAATTTTATGAAATTGAACAACAATAACATAACTTAATGGAGGTGTGCTAATAGGAATTTGTGTAGTGCAACTATAGTTGCACTTATATAAAAACTTGAGCTTTCGAAATGCTTAATCATTTGAATTTTCAAAAGTTTAAACGTTATTTTGAACAACGATGGTTAGAAAAAAATGACAAAATTTTAAGTGTTGCTTACTGCAAACACAGAACAAATAATCCTGTTGAAGTTTGGCATAGACGCTTAAATGCAATGGTACCACATAAGCCAAACATTTTATTGTCAAAAAATTGAAGAAAGAAGCTAAACATCATGACTTAAAAATTAAAAGAGTTATTTTAAAAAGTTTCAGAAGAACCGAAGAAATACTGACATAGTTTTTGATATAAAATACAAATTTTTATTACAGCAACTAGAAAACAATTATTTTAATAGCATACAAATGAAATCAAATAGCATAGAAATTGATATTTTCGGAAGTTGTCATTTTAGGAAATTGACGAGTTTAGAATAGACGCTCTCGGAAATTGTCACCCTGAGGGTAGGTACATGACAATACTATAATCTGGATTGATTAACATTTTTGTAGTAGTGTTTTTATTTTGCTACGTCTTATGGACTCAACTAGTAGCACCTAGGCGTTGAGGATACTAACACATCTTTGCTTCCTGTGTGCCGTTTTATTGAAATTCGGAAGGGCCCCGCGCGCGCGGCCTTTTTGGTCTTGCCCGCCTAGTCGTTAGTTTTCTTTGTCTTTGACTAAAGGCGTTTTTCATGTCAAACCTAATTGAGCTTTGTATTTTGTGAATAAAATCATGTGACTAGTCATTATTTTCGGCCTGTCCAATGCATAGATTTAATATGTCCTTTGTAAATACAGATGTCAGTGTTCAATTTATCTAAGGAATTATGATGGTGTGAGGAAATAAAACACATTATATTTCTAACTTACTTTTATTCTACAATCTATCTAGAAAATCAATTTGCATCAATATTTAGACTTTTCTGTTGGATCTGAGCTATCATTTTGTTCTCCCGAGCCTCCTTGCGGGCCTGCTTCTCCTGCTTCTTTTGTTCCTTCTCTCTCTTCGCTAGCATTTCTTGGAACCTCTCATCTCGTGGGTCTAACTTGAAACCAAAGTGTCTTCGTACTTCTTCCACAAGACGCTCCTTTTTGGCCTGTAATGAGGAATTTGATTTTATTTTTAATTTATTGTTAACTAATGGAATTCTGGCTGCACCCTCTTACTAGGAGCTTCTGGATTTTATTATACTATTATACACCTCAAATATATACCTCAAGTGTATATATTAAAAATTCTGCTGATGATGAGCAAATCTCTGTACAGAAGCAGAAGCAGCAACATAATTAGCTCACTTTAGAAGCTTTTGCCCAGCAGTGGGACATTGAGAAGAGTCATCATAATGTCATCATAATAAAACATTTAATCATACTTATTGTTGGAGAAAAAGAAAATAATGTATTTTTGCTTTTAAAAAAGGTATGGTAAATAAATACCTTTGCTGCTTGCACCTCAGCTGCCTTTTTGGCAATTCTATCCTGAAGCTCCTTCTTCCAAATGGCCAGTTTTTCAAACTTCACAGCTAATTCTTGCTCTCTTTTCTCTATGGCTAATTGTGCATCCCTCTTTTTCTTAGCAGCTGTCTCCATCATTTCTTTTATTGTAAAAGGATATGCCACCGCTTCATACTCCAGCTTTTCTTGTATGTCTTCTTTGCTAGGCCAGCATAAACCTGTAAGTAACATTTATTAGTGATTGTGTATCATGTATTGTGAGAATGTAGGTCTTAACATGTCCGAATATAAAGTAATTGTGTAATGTTAAGGTAATTATTAAGAAAAGAAAGAACAAGGTATGGAATATACTGCATTATATACCATACCAGTAATAGTGAAAACTACTATACATGAGTTAGATTGGTGTCCAGCTCTGTCCTGGGCCGTCCTTATCCAGTTGTTGCCAGCATGTTGACTGACTATACAATAGCTATCCTACTAATATTACAAATGCGAAATTTCTGAGGATGTTTGTTACTTTTGTCATGTAAAATGTAAAACAAACTAATAAACAAGTAAACTCTTTTAAAAATAGACTTGATAAGTGGATAGAAGTCAACAATGTGTCACTGTTGTATAAAATCTGAATCAATATAAAGTTATTAATTGATATCAGTGATGTGACTTTTTATAGGGAAATATCTAGAAACTTTCAACGCTGCTTGAATTGAGACCCATCAGCTGCTGAAGCTGCCTGTCTATATACTCAATAAATAAATAAAATAAAATCTACTGGATGTATTGTTATGAAATTTGGTCTACTGGTAGAATATAACCTGAAATAACACATAGGGTACTTTTTATACCGCACTTCCCACAGGAGCGAAGCCCCGAGGCGCAGCAGCTTATATATAGATTGTCTCTATTTATACTGGGGCACGAGTATGATTCTAACCTAGGACCTATCGATCATAGGGTGTCTTAATCACTGGTTCATCACCATTTCAAATATCTTACTTATTAATATGAATCGAAGTGATATATCTTACTAGGGTTAACTCCACTGGCGCTCCCGTATTTCCCATACATCTTTCTGTTGTATTTTACAGTCAAATGAGCTATACATTTTGGTGTCTCGTATGGCTTCCGTCCGTGAATGGTGTTGTAGTGGGCTTCTGAAAGCCGAGATTTATTGCGTTTCTTCTCAATCTCTGCTTCTCTCGCCAGGGCATCATCGGTGTCTATAAAAACTGGTTCGCTCTGTTCTGTAATTTCTGGTGCTGTGGTGGAGAACCGACATAAATTACTTATTAGGCTTGTTTTGAGGATTCTGGGCCGTAAGCACAAATTCATTTTATATTTGTTATATTTTTTTTATTTTTATAAAACAAAATAAAGATTTCTATCCTATTTGCAGGTTAGAAAATTTTAACTCACTGTCATATGATAAGTGACAGTGACAGGATTGATCGACGGCATAGAACTTCGAGGCTGTCAGTCGGCCAGCCGGTCGTAGTAAGACTGTACGTAACCAAACCATTTTGTAATGAAAAATATTGTCTCTGGTTTTAACATCTGGCACGTCACACACGTCATTAAAAAATCACAAACAGTCTTTAGTCTTTGGTTATATTAATCGACGTTTGTCTGTTTATTTCGTGCGTGATTGTTCGGGTATAAATTTCTTTAAAATGGATGACTTTGGTGATAACTTCGTTCAACCTGAAGTAGATCCTGCAGCAGAATTCTTAGCTCGCGAACAAAATACATTAGCAGGTCTCGAGGAAGAATTGGAAACTGGCGCTCCGCCACCCATTGTGTCATCAAGCAGTAATGGGTTGGTGGATGATTTTGTAGGTGTGTATAAACTAAATTTTTTTACTACCTTCTGTATTTTGCGGGTATTTAGAAAAATCATTAAATTTATCCTAAAAAAACTTTTATCCTTGACAGAAGTACCTAGTGCCGCATCATTTGAAGCGAATGGTCTACTTGAAGAAGAGCCTGCACCGTCGGTATTCAGGCAGGAGCGAGAAGAACCTGAGAAGATCAGAATATGGAGGGAGGAGCAGAAGAAACGGCTAGAAGAAAAAGGTCAGGTTTATTTCTTTAATATTTTATTCCACAAAAATGCAATTTGTAAAAGTACAAATAGGCAGACTTATTGTTATAAGCATTGTGTTTGTAATAGAACATAATATTGAAGTGCAGAAATAATTATTGCAGTAGCTTTTCCCCGCGGCTCTGTCTGCATTATTTCCCCCAGGAACTGTTATTTTTCTAGGATGAAATTTCAAGAAGATTAGTTAAGGTAATGTGTGAACAAGTAACAAAGAAATAAACTTACTATAAATTTTTTTATATTAGGATATGCTGTAAAACCAATATTTTATGGTTCTTTAGTAGAGCTGGTTTATCAGCATATATATATGGTTTATCTTTTATTGGTACTTATTGAGAGTTGATAACAATATATTAATATTGTTTTACTGTTACAGATGCTGAAGAAGAAAAGAAAAAGGAAGAAATGCTGAAAGTAGCCAAGAAAGAGTTGGAAGACTGGTACAAAACTCATGAGGAGCAAATAGCAAAGACCAAGGCGGCTAACAGGTAAACTTGTAAATGGAATCACTACTTTATGAAGTATCCTCTTAAGCATGATTTACATCAAACAAGCAAATGCTCATTTTGTCCCAACTCTGATGATCCATCAATGCCTGGCCACAATCGCCAGCATGATTGGACACTTGGACAACAGGGGATAGAATGAGAATCGCTAGTGTAAATGCACCTTTAGGTGAATTTTACATTTAGCCTGTATTAGAATGTTTGTGCTTTTTAATGACTATCAACTTCATTCTTTGCCATTTAGATCTTGTTTTAATGAATTAGTCGCTTGTAATCAAACTAATTCTGCTTTCTTTTCTTTTCAATCTCTCAGGGAGTCTGCGAAGTGAGTATTTTAGATATTAGTGTTTTTTACTAACAATTTAGCTGTCTGGTTCAGTAAAAACTAGGAAGGGAATTCTTTTGTATTAAACATTTTGAAGTGAGGTTCCATCTTCATTATTTTGGAGATTTTCATTTAACAAATGTGTTGTTCTTCTTTTGTTTTTATGTGTATTTTATCCTTCTTTTCATCATTGATTATAGGTAATTATGCATAGGTGTTTGAACTTAACAATATTGTATTATATTTATGTATTTGTAAAAATTATAACTGATTTTCATCTAAAGGTAATATTTTAAACTACGATTTTTTTTTTTTCAAAATATAAATATAGGTATTGGTCTGGTAGCACAAGTATAATGGTTTTGTTCTAATCCTGGATTACTAGAAACCAACAAGTCTTGTAACATTTTAAAATGAATAAACAATAGGGGTGTCAATAGGGAATCATCACAAGCTAACCCTTCATATATGTAACACTATCAAATAGGAACGCAGAAAGAGCGTTGGCCCGCGGCTCCGAGGGTAACGTCGAGGACGGGAATGAGTGGACCCGCGTGGCCGAGCTGTGCGACTTCGGGCCCCGGCGCGGCCGCGACGTGGCGCGGCTGCGCTCCATCGTGCTGCAACTCAAGCAGTCGGGGGTGCGACCCAAACACCCACCTCGCACAACTAAAGTGTATGTATTATATTTATAATATTGGCAACCACACACATAATATGGTCATCATACCATATTATGTGTGTGGTTGCCAATATTATAAATTTTAAATAAGCATTCTTATTTGGTTTAAGGAGGAAACACAAAATCTGTTAATAGTATTTTCTTTATTAATTCAGTAAAAAATATAAAATATTTTCTTATTACAGAGCATAAATGAAGACTTTGGGAGGCAGTCGTTCTCAGTCATTGGAACCAATGTCTGGAGATTAATCATAAATTATAATAATAAATATAAGCATGTATAAAAATAATCTTGTTCAGTGCTAATATACCATAGTGGAACGTACCAGCTACGCCTACGGAAATGTTTATTAAATTCATTATTTTGTATTTTGTTAATGTTAAATTATGCCTATTTTTAAGAATAGTTGGAGAACTTTTTATTTGAACATAGTATTATATTAAATGTCATTCCAAAATACATGTGTTATTTCTATCAAGTCCTATAATTGTAGATTTCTTGCTATATCAATGTTTTTCCTTTTGTATATCTTCTCTACAAGTTGCAATAATAAGTACACCAAACTTATAACTAACAACCACGGCCACACCCCACTTGTCAGGTAACTATGTAGCTGCTGTCCTAAAGGTTTATTCTTATTCCTAATTATCTTATTATACACTAACTCTGTTCTTCTAGTCACATCCATCCAACTGTACATATTTTTAACCATTCTGTTACATTCAAATGGACACAGCATTTTGCCCGCACTCAAATCTTGCATAGCATTTTCAAGACCTTCAACTAGACTACTGACATTTGGTTCTGTCAAGTAAATCATGTTATCAGGCAACACTTCAGGTATCCCACCAACTTTAGTAGACACAACTTTCAGGCCACAGGATGCGGCCTCCACTATAGCCATGCAGTAAGCCTCTGTCAATGAAGTGTTCAAAAAAATATCACCTTTCACCAGAACATTTCTCACTTCAGAATGTTTGAGACTCCCCAATAATGTCACACAGTGCTGGAAGCCCATTCTTTCTCTAACTTCCTGCAGAAGCCACATTTTCGGACCATCCCCTCCAATTATAAATCTTAACTTGGGATATCTGGGGCACATTTCAGCAATAATAGCAGCCATCAAATCCACACCTTTCCTATAAACTAATCTGGAGACAATGACTATAGTTATCACATTTGGATCTCTTTGGCTTGGATCTGGGGTAAAATTATATGCATCTACCGCATTGGGAATAACTGATACTTTGTGAGCTTTTACTTTGGCTCTCATCACTGTATTTTCTTTGCCCGTGTGAGAAACACATATACAATGGTCACACTCACACAGGCACATCTGTAAATACTTATTAGTTAATACTGCTGAGGTATCGGCAAAACCAAACAGGCTGTGGTCAGTGAAAACAGTTTTCAATCCCATCAGTTTGCCTATGATTGATACTTCATGGCCCATTACGCTGAATGCTGAGTGACCATGTATAATTTCTATACATTCTCGTATCAAGATGTATCGGACTAATGCTATGTGGGCAATCATAGTTGGCAGTACACACTGGGCGTACATTACCGTCACAGGTAAGTAGTAAACTTTGAGCCCTCCAGTAAGGTACCGTATGCCGACCCTCTCTCCATACGAATGTGTGATGACTATAACTTTGTGTCCACGTTTTATTAAACATTGTGACAGATTGTATATATGTTCTTCCACTCCACCGGTGTTAGGATAAAAAAAATCTGACGCCATGCAGATAACATGCCGCTTACGGGATTCCTAAAACAGAAAAAATACAATTATGTAGGTACATGGTCCTACTATTATTTACAAAGAAAATAACTTGATTTAACTGTTGACTTCTTACCGTTTGGGTATTCATTTACTTTTTAGGATTTAATAACAACTTTTTTTACTATGAGTCATGTAAATAATAAAAAAAATATCAATTATTATTCATCACATCAATAGATAGTAGTATCAAACTTCATCCCACAACCAGCCCGATGATAATGATGTTATGATAAGATAACAGTGTTGCCAGATCCGATTTTGAACACACGAAAGCTGTCACGGAAAAAAATGTTGAAGAAAAAGCCCTACCCATTTATAGGTTGCATAGCAAAGCTGTATTGCAGCATTTACCATTTACAGTGCAACATGGCATGTTGTATGCAGCAGCACTCAATGAGCAGCACAGTGAAAAATGAAAAATTAGAAAGTTTTTTTAAATGTCAATGTCATTTGAGGTTTATTCTTTTATAATAATTGTTGTATTTGTATTTAAGGTTATCTTATAAGTTATGTGGTTTTGAACAATATTTTTCTAAAAATTATTCCCTAAAGCTCTGCAAAAAATGATGGAATATGATAAAAAAATCTATAGAAAGAAAAAGAGATTTGCAGCCCGTTTAAAAAGTTCCAAACAGCTAATATGCACTGATGAACCTGGAACTGTAAGTTTTCGTTGTTATTTGATGTTTTGCTGCTATTTCTCATAATATCTACTCGATGTTCCGTCTTTTGCCTAATTATTATTTCATTTATATATATATATAGCTTATTAAGCCTTATTTAGCGTAACTTCGCCTGCGTCAATTTCTATCCTCTAACTAGGTATATTGTGGGAAACTTCTATGTCCGAACATTTCCTTGTTTCAGAATGTGGTACTGTGTAATGCTGGCCAAGCATCGGGTTTAGAAAAATCTATAATAGTCAGTCTTATTAAAAATTTATCAGGTGAAATGGCAGTTCCAAAGTTCATTGCTGAGAAGGGAGAATCCCATTCGTTTCTAGTTTTTAACAATATTGATGATGCTCAGCAGTTTTATAACTCATATGATGGCAAATTCAACATAGGGGACAGTGGCACTCCATTGTACATGAGTTTTGTAGAAACTGGTAAGTACAATGTATTTTAATCATTCTATATTGTATATAAGCAATTAAATAACTATCCATACAAATGGCCAGTGCCCCAACAGTTGAGGCATTAAAAATGACTATATACTTATCCAAATTTTATTTTATCAGAAAGTTTGATTTGATGCTAGTAAAAATTGTTTTTGTTAGCATATTACTAAAAAATCTCTTGATTTTCCAGTGCCAAATAATGAAATAACATGTGAGTATGAAAATCCCAAAGGTCTTTCAATACTAGAAGATTTTATAAGCACAGAAGAGGAGCAGAAATTTCTTCAGCTCTTTGATTGGGTAGACGATGGAGATTCCAGCAGTTTGAAGAATCGGCAGGTGAAGCATTATGGATATGAATTCAGATATGGAAGCAATGATGTAGATTTGAGCAATCCCCTTGACGAGAAGTTACCACAGGAGTGTTGCATGCTATTTGAGCGGCTAAGGGCTAAGGGTCGATTGGAAATTGAGGATCCTGATCAATTGACTGTCAACAAATATAAAACAGGGCAAGGTAATTATAGTCCAGGGCTCTCTTACTGTTCTTCTTCGCTTTGCACTCTTTAAAAACTGTGAAAAAATGCCCCTAAAGGTCAAATTTCTGAATAAATACTCAACTTTTTAATAATTGTTACAGGTATTCCATCACATGTAGACCGGCACAGTCCTTTCGGACAGACCATACTATCCCTGTCACTCGGGTCTGATGTAGTTATGGACTGGAAACACCACTCAGGGAAGCATGTACCGATTGTTGTGAAAAGGAGGTCTATGATTGTTATGAAGGGTGAGGCCAGGTAATATATTATTAGTTATGAACACAAATACAAATTTTTCCACTTTTAATATTTATTTGTAACCTGGCACAGATTCACGCAGGGTATGAATAAACCTTCAGGAATAAATTGGCTAAATAAGAGTGAAAACTGCGTCAAAATCCTTATAGTTAGTATCCATACTAATAATTATAAATGTGAAAGTGTGTTTGTCCATCTTTTATCAAAATGGAGTAACAGATTGAGGTGATTTTTGGTATGGAAATAGTTGGAGTACTGGAGACAGTCATACGCAACTATTGCCGCGGGCGGAACCGCGGTCAACAGCTTGTAGATTTATGTATTTACAAAATTTGAACTATGAATCGAGTAGTAATATAAATTTGAGTTATCAGATTACATTGAAATAAAAATTAAAAATTGTTTTTTATCTTTTTTTTTGTCGAGGCTTCAGTTGCTTGGTGCTACTATGCCAGCCTCATGGGTAAATTCCGTTTTATGGTATTATGTCTGCCTTTACATCATCACCCCTCTCCAGAATGTATAAATACATCTGGCCTCCCGAGACAATTGTTTGGTTTGTTCAACGTAATGTTGATCTCACCATTTCCCATTTAAAAATGTGCACATCTATTTTAGATATGACTGGCAACATGGCATACAACCAAGAACACAGGATCCTATGATTGAAACTCGCATAATACATAATCAAGATAGCAATAGAACAGTCAAAATAATAACAAATGACACAGTGGTGCGAGGAACCAGAATTTCCCTGACTTTTCGGTGGACAAGATCCGGTCCGTGTGAATGTGCCTTTAGGACTTTGTGTGATAGTGAGAAAGTGCCTTCGGATGAGATTGAGAACCATTTAGCATCTAATTTAGAAGAACTCCACGTACACCAGGTATTTACCTGGTTATCTCAAATTTTCGTTAAAATAAACCTTTATCTAGGCATATAAAAATAGAAGATATTGATACAGATACAGCATCAAGTTTTTATCCCTTATGCCTAGAAATGTGAAACTCGAAGGCCGCATTAGCTGTGTGGCAAGCTTTGCTGATATTGAGACTAAATATATTTATACATTGCTGGCCTATCACCGTTGACAAGAATATTCAGATTATAGCCTTTTCCCTTGATTGCCTTTTACAAACTGCAAGGGAGCTGCAAGCAGCTGGCATATTCGATTCGTTTGCATGTGATGATAGCATATGGAAATAGTTGGAGTACTGGAGACAGTCATACGCAACTATTGCCGCGGGCGGAACCGCGGTCAACAGCTTGTAGATTTATGTATTTACAAAATTTGAACTATGAACCTAGCTATGTTTCACCAATTTGTGATAAAATTGTGAAACACAATTTTAAATCTATGTGTTTAATCCGTACCCTATAATAGGCTATCAGATACTTTATCAGCAAGGGTGCAATAGGCCCATAGGCTGGCATTAGTGTCTGCTTAATTACGAGATAAACTTTACGTTGCAATTGATACTTTATTAGCAAGCAGTGAAACAGACCCTAAATATTATAGGTGTATGAACAAATAGCGGGTCACTTCAGCACAACTCGCCACACACCCTGGCCGCGCGTCCTGCAGTTCATGCAGGACGTGGCTGCGGGAGCGGTGGTGCTGGACCTCGGCGCCGGGAACGGGAAGAATATCCTGCACAGGGGCGATATACTGCAGGTATTGCTACGACATTTTTAACTTTCATGTGGTAGCGACCATTATCGGTCGAAACCTTTTCTAATGCCGGCTCCACACTGTCGTCGAAGAGATTAAATTTTGGCGGTTCCGGTATACATTACTGGTTTTTCATTGCGGTAAATAAAAACACTCATACTAACTACGCAATGTTCACGCATACGGCGATAGTGTCGGGGTGGCATAAATATATTTCTATATGGTATCTTACTGGTACTCTATCATTTTGGGATAATTTTTTTTATTATTTACCAGCCTGTTGTGTCCCACCACTGGGCAAAGGCGTCATCTTCCCTCTTCCTAAAATCTCTATTGGCTGCAGTATGCTGCCAACCACTCAGGAAATAGTCATAAAGAATATTAAATTTTCCATTTTACTCGTTTTTCATAGTCATATAAATAAATAAAATATAAATATATTAGGACAAATCACACAGATTGCGCTAGCCCCAAAGTAAGTTCGAGACTTGTGTTATGGGATACTAACTCAACGATACTATATTTTATAACAAATACATATATAGATAAACATCCAAGACCCGGGACAGTCAGAAAAAGATCATTTTCCATCATGACCCGACCGGGGATCGAACCCGGGACCTCTCGGTTCAGTGGCAAGAACTTTACCACTGCGCCACCGAGCTCGTCAAATGTTTTGAGACTTGACTATTTTCCAACTCGAACATTTTGAGATGTAGATATTTTGCAACTTGCGAGGTTTCGAGACTCGGGTCTTATGAAATTTGAACATTTTACAACCATATGTTATTTTGCATCTTGACGTTTGAAACCATTTTAATAGTTGTAGAATCCTTTTGAAAAACTGTAGCATTGAGATACTGATTTAGTAACACTTATGAGGTACTGATTTAGTAACACTTATCAATACATGTATAAATAACACAATATTACCGAAAAATCACGGTAATTGTCCTTTTTCTGTTCGCGATGGGTTGTTTCCGAGCATTCTTCTTTTAGAGCAATTTATCTTTTAATTAAATATTGTTTCCCAGATAGCAGGGGAGCGAAGCAGCGGTCTGCTATCAGAGTGTCAGCAACACACAGCTGACATCGGGACAGCGCAGTGTGTCAGACTGGACCTGCTGAGTGTCCCGCTGCGGGACGGGTGTGCTGACGCGGTACTGTGCATCGCTGTCATACACCACTTCAGCAGTAGAGTTAGTTTCCACTTTGTAATTCAATTTTTTCGTTGTTTTTTTGTATGAAAACACATTCGTTATTCTCGTAGACAAAGACTTCGCCATATTTCGTTTCGCTCATACAGGAAAGCAATGCGTATTAAAAATACCTACGTGAGAAGAAACGGGAAATAGGTAGCGCTAATATATTTTATCCCTTTCTTTTGTGTATTGTATAAATTGGGCGGGGAAGCTGCTGTATTAAAATGTTTTATTTCATTTGGATACGCTAGTACATCGTCTTTCGTTTTCTTGTCCATTGATAATGAAGCTATCGATTTATCAGCACAACACTACTTTATACTATGTTCGAGCTCTAACATTCTACTTGAGGCAAAAATACATTTTTTTTATGTATGTATATATGTATGAACCGTTGGTTCGATTTTGATGAAAATTAAAAGGTGTGTAGGATATGCCAATATAATTTTTAAGTTCGTGGGGGCTTCAGAATCGGTTCAGGTGTTTTTGAAATATTCACAATTTTGTAAAAAAATATTGGTCTAAGTTCGCGGCGAACAACTAGTTTTATACATTAACGGGGCGAAGAAATAAAACAGAGGGTTTGTTATGTTGTATATAACATAGGTAAATGACATATCGAGCGCGGTGACGATCTCCTATTTATCTATGTACGGTGTAAGTATGTGTGTACATCTGTTCCGTCCAAACTTCTAAACTACTTCGCTGGACAAATGAAGTATCAGTTCGTTTATGTATACGTAACGCAGTTATTGACTGTACTCTTCCTTCATTAGGCGCGCAGATTGCAAGCAATATCGACGATATCTCGGTTGCTGCGCAGCGGCGGCCGCGCCTTGATAACAGTATGGGCCAAAGACCAGACCAAGTCTAACTACCTGTTGAAATCTAAACAAAACAAGCCAAAAAATGAGAATCATGTCACAATCGGTGGTCTAAACCTGCCCGTCCACGAAAACAGGACGCCATTCCAACATAATGATCTATTAGTCCCTTGGAAATTGAGAAATGTCAAACAAAATAAACTGGCTGATAAACCTGAAGACACTTTATTAAGATACTACCACGTTTTTGAAGACCAAGAATTAGCAGAACTTTGCCGGGAATGTGATGACTTGGAGCTCGAAACTAGCTTCTATGATGAGGGCAATTGGTGCGTTATATGTAAGAAAATATAGACTTCTTAACATAACAGAGTTGTACTTTATTTTTTAATTTTAAAATACAATTGTTCTACAAAATAAAAAAAAGACTATAAAATCACAAAACAATATAATCAACAAATATTTTGATTGACGCATTTAATTTTTGTACTGTAGATTCTGCTATTTCGGTCACTTTGACAGGTATTTTGCATTGTTGCAAAGTGAACTTTATTACATTAGCAATACGGCGCTCAATACTATTTATTTTGGTAACAGTATGTGTACATTTTTTGAACTTAATTTTTCAGCTTTCAAAACACATGGAACTAATACAACAATTTAAAAATTAAATTCCACAATATTTTTCCTAAAATTGACTTTGGTACATTCATTAATATAAATTGGCTGTGAAAATATATTTTTCTCAGTTCGTCAAAAATATATGTATTTTAGTATGTCTATTTTCATTGCGCAAGAGAGTATCTGTAATGTCTTGGCTATCTACATATTGAATGCAATTATCTAAATGCCTGCATAGATGCTGGATATCACACCAGACGAACTGGTCAAAAAGGTAACTAATAAATGAGTATAGCTTGGCAAAAAGGTAATTTAATTCACACATTCGTGTGCCACTTACAATCGACGTTTTCAAATCACATCTCAGTCAAATTACAGGACAATTCGACAACATCCGACTAACATTACTGATTGCCACGCTGTACCTCTTCAAATCACTTCCAAGGATCAATCTTCTTACATCTAAGCCTTCATCAAAGCCAGTTGTATCAACGGAATAACAGATATAGTGGAGAGGTCTGCCAGCACCGCGTCCACGTTCTGTAGCGTGTTGACTTGGAAGATGTTTTCCTTCCTGAAGCTGATGATGGCGAGGGCCAGTAGAGGCAGGATCTCGAGGCAGTCGTAGCCGAGGATGGCGTCCCACAGGAGAAGCAGCTGATCGGGCGGCAGGTGTCCGCTGAACGCACGCATCAACCATTTGAATACCACTCGGACACTGAGTTAAAAAAAATTGGAATGTCTATTCTGTTATTATGTCTATGTTATTTACATTGTCAACGATTATTAGAATTTTTGCGGTTTAGCTTACAGTCTATCTATAAAGAGTAGAAAATAAATTGCTACACTGGTTTATCAACAAATCTTGACTAATATATTTGGTTCTGTAATGACAAAAAAAAAATAGTTCGGCTGAAATTATTATACATTTTATAGACAGACTGTTTAATAATACTTTTAAAAGTCATTTTTTTAATATAATTATTTTATCAAATGTGTCAGACAGCAGCGACTCTGTCAGCTACCAAGAAACATAAAACACGTCACTGCGTCCACACACTTTTTTTTTACACGATGCGTACACGATATGGGAAAAAGAGACAGCATGTGAACGTTAGTAACGTAACGTGCGCTTGTTGTGGTTCGTTCATGTTTCGTGGTAGGCCTTCAGATATACTTGAAAATTTGTAGAGTTACTTACGGGTTAATATTGATATTTCTAAAATGAATCCACAGCAGCGGTTCATTTGCTTCTAATAGCCTCTCGTATAACAGACATAGCGATACAATACCCTGAAAATTATTCAAGATAGTTATGGCCTGTTTCACCACTTGCTGATAAAATATCATATTGTTATCTGACAGATAAACTAACTGCTAGATAAATCTGCCTGAAGTTAAGTGAAACACATTTTTACACTATCTGTTTTATGTATTTCTATGTTACATACAGGCTATCTGGTACTTTATCAGCGAGCTGTGAAACAGGCCGTTAGGCTGGCACGACTACGAGATAACTTTACGATGCAAATTGATAAACAGTTTCAAGCGGTCAATTTATTGAGTTACCTGTGGATGCGTTGATATGTAATGCAGTCGATGCCAATATCTAACGTAAAATGCCCGGAAAGTGTAGTAAAGTTGTACGGGGTCATCGTACAAGTAACAAAATGGCGTCGCTGGAAACGAAAGTTTCGAATAAGCGAAGTACAACCAACGTTAAGCATTTTATATACTCGCGCCCCTTTATTCATTTAAACATTGAAACATAGGTACTTTAAGTTAAAATATGTTTTGTCACTATCACACTTAACATTTATTACTTCAAGAGTTCTGACCGCCCTAAGCGTCCCAAACATTTTATGTTCGCAGATTATTTATTTAGTTAGTAGCTTTTGTTTTAGTGGTTTGTCTAGTTGAAATATTTAGTATTTAGGTACAATGACCAATGCTAGATCAATAGTGCATGGGAATTTCAGAGCCTCCTGATACTCGCAGCCTAATTAACCTAAAGGAAACTTGGGTGTTCTTTATTACAGCCTCATAGAGGTCGAACGTGACTGTACATCGATGTGGACGCCATAATTTCTTCTATACGAACGGTCAACAACATTCAAATTAGTCGCTATTACCGCTACATAGAGATCCATACAGTGTATTGACGTGCAGTGAGATCTCCGTACTGCATTACAGCGTAAAGTGTACACAGAGTGGGCGAACGGCGAGGCGCTGCTAGTCACAGTATAATAGAGTATTACGCTACGGTCAATGCTCCTGTGGTGTTATTATAATTAACAATTTCGATATAGTTTTCAATCTATACGTTTCCCTTACCATACATCGTGAAGCCATGAAAAGGTATTATTCCACTGGGCGGGAATACAGTAATGCTGTCCACCGAGGTTTGCTTGCCTTTTATGGTCACGTTCAGGGGGTTACCGATACTGCCCTTCAGCTGTTGCATCACTTCGCAGTCCCGGGAGAAACATAACATTACCTGCAATATTCATCAGGTGTTTAAATGCATTTGTTATACATGTTACACATGCTTTTTAACTTATATTTTAAAATAATAATGAGATGAAAAAAATCTGGAATTGAGTGGGAATTGAACGTAGTACCTACTTACGTCGGCGTAAGACGTATTAATTCAGCCGAATTGGCATGGTCTTGCGATAGCTCAGTGGTCAAGAGCACTGTCCCGGATAGACAGGGGCGCGGCTATTCAATTCCCGCTTGATTCCAGAATTTTTCATCACATTATTATTTTCATTAGGTATATTGTTTTTTTAATACTTCAATAAGTGTTTCAAAACTCGTGACGTAACATAAAGTAGGGTAAAGACGGCAAAATGACATGGCCCCCTAGCCAGAGGGAGCCCTGCCGGGCCACATTTTTAATTAATTCATCAAGCAAATCATGATTTTTTTTTGTCATCAGGCTCAACAAAAACATTCTGCATTAAATGACTTTCGACATGGACACCATGTACTTGTACAATCGATTAAATTATCGTCATCAATTAAGATACTTTTATAGAAAACTATCTTCGGAGCTGAAAAGTGGTGTGTAGGGAGTAAATTCCTCAAGTAGGTAATTAAGAGACTGGGAAAACTTAATTTCGCGAGCAAAAGCTTTCAAGCTTTTATGCGGATTGCATAATTTAGAAATAGCACCTATTTTATATTAGGAAACTTACTTGGTATAGCAAATCTTCAAAAACGAAATACTGGTCGTCGTTGGAAGCTGTGAGCTGCACGTCTTTGAATATCAGTTTGTCGATCATGAGGTCCACCTCTAGGACGCTCTTCTTTAGCTGGTTGAAATATGAGGTGTGCTGAAATCAAGGACCCACCCATGAGCACCATGAAGTTATAGATAATCTGAAGCCCATACTCCCAAGGACTTTTTGCAAGTTTGCAAACACGAGCACCAGTGTACGTACATGCGGTTTGATGTCAGCGCCCAGCACTTGCGACCAGAGCTTGGCGCGCAGACACTGCGGGCTGCCCTTCTTCAGGTACTCCTGGATGACGGGCGCGTAGCCCAGCGCCGCCACGCGCTCGCCCAGCCCCACGCGCTCCGCCTCCAGCGTCGGGAACCCCGCCACCATGCTGGCCGCGCTGGGGTTCACGCCCAGCAGCGCCTCGCCGTTCGCCCACTCGGTGTACACTTTACGCTGTAATGCAATACGGAGATCTCACTGCACGTCAAGACACTATGAATCTCTATGTAGCGGTAATAGCGACTAATTTGAATGTTGTTGACCGTTCGTATAGAAAAAATTATGGCGTCCACATCGATGTACAGTCACGTTTGACCTCTATGAGGTTGTAATAAAGAACACCCAAGTTTCCTTTATTCTGTTGCGTGAAAATATGGTCCTTCGATCCGGATAATGACTCGGTAAGTACTTACCAATTGATCCAGAGTTTTAACTTGTATCGGCAAATGAGCAAACTCCCATTTGGGTTCATCACTGAAATAACAAAAAAAAAACAAATATTTAGAAAACGCGTTTTATTTTATTTATAACCTCTTCATATTGAATACTCACTCTCTTGTAAATGGCACATAGCCAGATAAAGTGAGCAAAACTTCTAAAAAATCCTTAGGAGCATATACAGGTCTGTATTTTGATAAATCTGTAATAAAAAATAATAATCTAGCATCATATCATAAATTAAAGGACAAAGAGCTATTTCAGGTAAGTCGGAGGGTACCTAAGCCATAAGTACTGAGTTCGTTCCATTTGTCGGCAAGTTCTTCTTGTTCTGGTTGAAATCTTATTTTTGCTAAAGATGTTTCTAAATCGGAACACATAGAATTTAGCGATTTGTGTATCCTTTTCTCCCACTGTGCACTAGCTTTCGTCAGAGATGTAAGTGGATCTAATTTCTGAAAAATGCAATATTTTTTCTTCATACAAAATTTCACTTTAAAATCAGAATCCACTCTAGTTTAAGTAGCGTAACCTTACATTTTGTTTAGTTTGTGTCCGTACCCAATGGAATACAGTATTTCTAAGTTTTGTGTCTAAGCCTTTTTCTTTCATTGCTTGTTGTAACGACTGTTTGAAATCTTCTTTTTTAACATTCGGCGATGAAACTAATTTCTGTTACAGAAACATTCTCATTTAATAGGTAGGTAATGAAAATTCATTTCATATCAATAAATAATTATTATCAAAACGAGTAATACTTGCCTGAACGTCACTATAAAACGATTTGTAAATTGATAAATTCTTTATTTCTTCGGCTAATTTCAAAGCGGTTTGATGAATTGCGTCTTCTTTTATGTTATCCATATCGATTAGTTAACAAAAATATAATATAATTTGGTATAATAAAGAAACAGGCGAGACTATGTTTACTTTTTTTTGAGAAATCATAATTACTTCACTCAAAATTCAAGATGCGGTTGCTAAGTTACTACTAAATAAATCTGTTCAGTAATGCTCTTTAATCACATAGTTACTTACGAATAACAATAAAAATAAAAGAATAACACTAAAATGCTTATATGAAAAGAAAATGCGATAAATTTAAATGTTTTGTCTGATTACTTATTTGTCACTTAAAAGAAGATGTATAGAGGTAATTATCAATGCTATTTTTAGATTCAGAGATTTAAAAAGAAATAACACAGCTGTGTGCTGTCAACTGTGACATTTGTATTGTTGTCAAATTTCGCTGATGATGTGATTTGTTTTGATTGAAACGATAAAAATAAAAATATTTACAATAAAATGGGCAAGATTTTCTTGGATCATATTGGAGGTAGCCGTCTGTTTTCCTGTGCAGCCTGCGATGTCAACCTCACCAGTCGTTCAGAGTTGATTAGCACGAGATTTACTGGAGCAACTGGTATGTAATGTACACGACATTCCATGCCTTTGTTCATACGTAGGACTATGTTGTGGTTGCCCTTAAAGTTGGCCCTAGTGAACTGATGTATGGTTTCGCGTGAACAGTAGTTGCTCGCGAGTCAGTCGATCCTAAGCTGATGAAACTGATGTATGTAGTTGTACTCGGGATAAGCTGATGTGAAGTTAACCCTTCATTATACAATTACGAAACCGTAGCCCTATCAATATGTCACATCCTTCTAGTATATGATATTTATAAGTGTAAGAGTGACTCAATATAATAGAATACGACTAAATAAAATTGCCGTAGTTTATATATTCCTTACATAATAAGGTCATCATCTATATAAAACTTGGAAATAAACAAGTCTGTTTTTATAAGATGTAAACAACCTTCACATTTCTCATTCGAACCTACACATTAAAAAATAACATTCTTATTATTTATTTATGGAATAATAAATAGGCAATAATAGACTTCTGCGATTATATCAAGCCGCATTGAGTTCTACAGTCAATTCACTTTATAAAATCACTTCACTGATCATTTTATTTTAGTTAAGTTTTTAATTTACCACAAGAGTAATTTTCTTAAAAGCCTATTTGAATTAATATTGCTGTAAAAACATGAAAAGATATGGTTACATTATATAAGACTTGTAAAAAAAAACTAACTTTACATAAGATAATACAGAATATGGTCCGCAGGTCGAGCATTCCTGTTCCATAAAGTCGTGAACCTTGTCTACTCCGAGGTGCAGGACCGCGTGATGCTGACTGGCCGCCACATGGTGCGCGACGTGTCCTGCAAAAACTGTGCTACCAAGCTGGGATGGGTCTACGAGTTTGCCACTGAGGAGAATCAAAGGTTTGATATAATCCTACAAATACCATGAATGTGAAAATTTTGACATCTGTCAAGTAAGGTTATTTTATTTATTTATTTATTTTATAACACACTAGCAGCTCATTAAGCTGATGCGTGCATGTCTTGAAGTTTGGAGATTTAATCCAATCTGTTCTTAAGGTTGTCTCATGTTGAAACATAGTGGGAAGATAGCTAGAGCACTATTTTTCTCTTGTTATGAATTTTTAAAGTACTACCTTGAGAGCTGATTCTCGTTTCGTCATTCATGAGGAATGACGTCAGCCAGGCGGCCGGTCGTATAGTAATTTTTTTCGCTTGCCCTGGGCGTTGGGGCGTCAGAGCCCTTCCGGATCGGCCGGCGGCGTAGGAACTGACGCTAAAATTGTTATCCTTACATATTATAAAACAAATTCCTGCGAGTACGAGAGATACCGCGTTTGTCTGTCTGTTCGCGATAAACTCAAAAATTAATGCACGGATTTTCATGCGGTTTTCACGAATAGATAGTGTGAAGGTTTAGGTGTATAATTCATTATGTTTTTACGCAAGCGAAGCCAAATCGAGCCGCTAGTATAATTAATGTTTGGTTTTGCAGATACAAAGAAGGGCGCGTCATCCTGGAACGGGCTTTAGTGACGGAGAGCGACGGCATCGAGGAAATACAAGTGAACAACGACGACTAATATACACATACATACACAAGTTTTTTTGTAATTATTTGCACACAGAGTAGAAAGGATCTATTTATAAGATACAGATAGAATCGGAAACAGTACCATGTCTTTATTAATTACGGGGTAGACTGAGCCGAGGGTTGCGAAACTACGCAATGATCGCGCATTCGCGTCGGCTTCTGTCCGCTTTCGCTGATAGTGTGGAGCTGGCATTGTTTCCAACTCGTAAGGAAATTATACAAATCTTCCTCAATTATTGTTAATTTAATTATTCCTACAATTTATTTTCCAATAATTAACGCCAGATTTCAGTAGGTACTTGAATGGTTTCCTAGTAGTTGACCTTGATTCTCTGTATATTTTTAAGTCATTTGATAAAATGATATAAAATGAATTTATGTATGAATTATATTGGAACTAAATCGGTGTTGACTAGTTTCATGTTATCTCATAAGTGTGCAATTAATATTATTAGTTTTACGCACTGTCTTAGTAAATTTATGGTAAAAAAACACGATATGACGTTAGTTATATAAATAATTAAAGGGTTTAATTGACAACATCGTATTAAGACTTTTTATTTTGGATTTCGAAAATATTGTTTTTTTTTTCATAGCTTTAAGTTTTGAACTTCAAAATTATTATGGTGAAATCGAAGCAACAAGGCATGGATATTTTTCTCATAGATACAAAATATTTTTGTACAATTCAAAATCAATTGAACATTTTCTCAATTCAACTCTTACTCTGCGAATTATACATTTGGGGCCTGTTTCAACGCTTGCTGATAAAGTATCAGTGTATGTCTTAAATTCAACATATAAAACAGCGCTAGATTGTGTTTCGGTCTAACTAGCCAGTCCTGATTTGTCTAGCAGTTAGTTTATATGTCAGATTACAATATATTTTAAAAGGAAGTGTGGAAACAGGCTCTTAATCTCTTAATCAATTCAAATATGGAATGTACTAAAATATGTACAATAATGATTTAACTGCACATCAGTGTAAGGTACAGTTAACAGCACATCAACCTACCCAAATTCGGTTCATGCAGGATAACTTGATGTGCTGTTGAGTGTACCACTTCGCGCAAATAACTTGCTGCCTTGCAACTATCAGTGAACCATTGAATCTTGAGGTTAAATAAATGTGATACATACCTATTCAAATGTTTTTAAATTTATGTGTCAAACATCAACCTAGGCTACCCATCGTCTGGCATTTCCTTAATGTGGGGACTGTGAAAGTACCAACATACATACAACCACATGTCGCGGTAACTGCTTTCTATCAGACGGACACTGTCACTTATCGTATTCCTATCTAATATACCTATATAACCCTATCTACCCATATATATAATTAGTACAGCCGAGGACATAGGTTACAAGGAAAAAATTACTCTTGCCGTAGGAATCGACTAGAAAAATAATACGGAAAATGAGTGAAACAAACAAGTAAATATCACATTTTATTTATTATTATATTTAACACAACATATATCTTTAGCAGATAACATAAAACGTCTCATTTTCCTTCATGCAACTCTAAGCTCAGCTTTACAAATTGGAATAAGTATAGTATACATAAAATGCCAACGTAAAATTTCGCCTTGTGGTACAATTGAGACGTCAAAATGGCGGTTTAATTAATTGATAAATTCCCATTATTTAATAAATTGTTAATTGATTGTTGTTGGTTAAATATAATTAAAAAAGTAAATAAGTACTATTTAATACACGGTAAAATGGCGTAACTTAAAGGAATTTAAAGTGTAAAATAGACTTCTGAAGTTTAAGTTCTTGAATATGAAGCCTAATTGGACATCTCAATTGCACATTCAGACTAATCCGTAGATAAACGGAATTATATTTTTGTCACAAGTATTTTTTATCAAGCACGCTCGAGTCATTGAGCTCAATTTTATAAAAAAAAAGTAAAGATCTTTTCACGTTCACTGCAGGCCTAAATGACACCTCAAAAGTATATTTTTAAAGTTCACCCCACAGAAATAACAATCATTCAAATGTGGAGTTTTAATTCTGATCTTGCTTATATCGATTTGCACAAATACATTTTTTCCGCTGTGAACGTGTTAGTGTTTAAGATCAATAATTACGTACATAATAATAACATTGCTCGACCATAGGCCTTATTTACAATTCCAAAAAGTAATTTCATCGGAATAATTTTTCAAAAATGGTCAAGTCTCTTTGAATAACTGTGAAGAGTGAAGGAAATGTATTTCCTAGTGTTTCTAGCCTAATGTCTTAAGGCTAGGCATAGGCCTCTTGTACAAAAAGTTATGTAGTCAAATAAAATCCCCAAAAGTGGAATTCGCCTACATCGCTCTTTATGTGTACGTAAAACTAGATTGTCACCTACGCATAAAAACAAAAATAAAAATAATAAAAAGAAATATCGCACCATCAGCCGTAACACGGCACCTTACATAGAAGCACCTCAATTTTGTATCTGACAAGAATAAAAGATGTAAAACATTTTTTAAATTCATTAAAATATATAGAATATAAAACATATGCAGTTTATAAAAAGTAAAATTGTTACATGCAATGCAAAAACAATGTTTATACAGCTAAATTCTTTGAAGATCTATATGTTGACGCAGATATTAATGTTTTTTAATAACTAAATAGCGGAGCCATTCTGTCTATTGTTTCACTCATTGTTTTCGGATGAAAATCTATATTGTTCATTTTAAAAATAATATTGACAAGTACGGATATCGTCAATAGTTTATGACGCCAGTTCACGAGAAATAACTCGCTTTAACGTCACTGTAGTACATGTATTTTTATTTATACGTTTAAGCATGTAGGAAATCATAATTGTTCATCATAATTAAACTTCTGTTTTTTTTTCTGCGTACATAACAATGTTTAATGTAGTACCTAACTACGATGGCAATTAAAAAAAGTTAAAAAAATGAACTACAAGGTTTGTATGAATTTTCAAATTCCTACACTATACCGACGATATACGATTGAACAAGTCTTAAGACGAGCCAATTCTGCAAACGTTGGCCGAAAAATAATCATCGAATATTTAATTATAGATTAAAAAAAAAAAATTGATGCAAAAATTTGACACATTTTCAGTGCTAGCCAAGAAATCCGCTGGCAAGTCGGTATTCCATTTTAACACACATTCTTTATTTTATGAGCTAATATTATAATCAAATTGAACTGCAAACATTCGCCAAAAGAATGAGTAACAAAAAATATTACATTCTGTTCAATTCAAACTCCCAATTCGAGATCACGTTGGTCATCTCTAGACCTCTTGTAGTACCAATTTAAAGCAATGATTTGAAATATCAGGTCTCCATTTAGTATCATAGCGCCAATCTCACAGGCGGCGAGTCGGTTTCTTTCCACCTTTCTAAGATTACAACATAATGAATGAAACCAATAAATATAATAAATCTTGTGCCAATACAAACTGCTGCCTGTGAGGCTCCCGCCTTATAATTATTAGTTTTAAACTACAAATAACTACCCACCATCAACATCAATATATTCAGCTCTTTTGTAAACTATAGTGTATTCGAATAAAATAATGTAAAATTTCATATGTTTGCAAAAATATTTAAAGAATCATAGGTCACTTAACCACGTTAATATAGTCTAAATATACATACTTAATAATATATTTTACAAAAATGTAACACTTCGAATAAAGTGATTGTATATTATTATAACAGGTAAACTTTTGACATCCTAAAATAATATTTAGAAAAGTTTCACTTACAAAAATTAAATAATTGCATAAAATAATACATGGTAGTTGATATACATTATGTGTCACAAAGATATTACATATATTATTTATTTTTTTAGAAATGATTTCATTATTATTAACATAATGCAGCCATGTTTAAATTACATAAAATAAAACACGGAGGATGCCAGATTTACTTATTTCCGTAACAGGAAAGCACTTAAAATATTAATAATGTGATGACACATTCTGTGTGACTTTATACACAAGGAATAAATATGAATTTAATACAAATATAGGTAGTGTTTTTTTAATTTCGCTGTATATACCCAGTAATCATAACTAAAAACAAATATTGTATGTCTTACTGAATCAATTTAAAAAGACTGTTATACTTTTAAAACGTCAGGGTAATAAAATTCCTTAAATTAGGTACAGTTAAAATTACCATCAGCGATAATGGTTTGAAAATCTACAAACTTGAATCCCTACTAATCTTTATAAAGCTTTCTTTCAATTCTGTAGGTGTGATTTATAAAAAGGGAACACCCCTGATTGTGGGCGAGTTTGGTGTTGGTTCTTTTCCCAAGCCGGTTAGTTGCTTCACCGCTTGGATGTACTCCAGCACGGCCATGTATATGAACTTGTACTGCGCCTCGTTCTGGACCATACCGGACCTCTGGTCGCGCACCATCTGCACCGTGCGGTGTATATCTATCTCGCAATCGAACCCCTCTTTCCTTATTTGGTCGAGAATCATGTCGATCACAATGAACGTACCGGTCCTGCCGATACCCGCGGAGCAATGTACGCACACCACGGCCTGCATCGGCGGCTCCGGCCCCGTCATGATCTGCTGCAGCCTGCTGTTGACGTCCAGCAGGATGTTCAACACCCGGCCGGGCTCCGAAGGCACCCCGTGGTCCGGCCAAGCCGTGAAATGAAAATGATATATTGTACGCTTCGCGTTCGGCTCGTCATTCTTCGTGACCGCGAACCGCCGCAACGTGTAGTCTTGCGTCGAAGACTCCGATTCGTTGTAAATTGAATATTTCTTCAGCACCTCAGTCTTGTTTAGATCGGGCCAGTACCGCTCGCATTTCACTTTGCCGCGCTCGATCTCCTTGGTCGTCATAATGATTATGCGGACGTCCTCTTGCCAGATCATGGACCAGAATTGATGAATGGTGGTCGAGAGGCAGCCCTGGGTTGCTATGTAAGTTTTGTTGTAGACGTTTTCGGCGACGAGACTCTCGACCTTAGCGGCCGCCTTCGGGATGGTGGTGTTGACGTAGTTGGGGTTGGAGCGCAGCACGCTGGGCTCGAACGGGGGCGCGGCGGGCCGCGGCGCGATCTCCTCCGCCACCACCACAGACTTGTCCTTGCTCCTGCCCGGTGGCGAGCCATTCTCGTTACTGCCGTTGCTACAATCCTGCGAGTCGGAATTACAATCGATGCTATCGCACCGAATGTAATTCGCGTTTATGTAGTCCGAACCCGGCGGAGCGTCGTGTGGTATATCTTTCAAGACGACCCTCGTATGATCGAAAGGGATAATGTTTTTGTATCTGTTTTTCCTAATATTTTCTGGTTTGGAACCCTCCATCCTGTCGAACTGGAAGTTCTCCATCATCTGCAGCGTCTCGAATTCCTCCCAGAAACCTTGTTTGTACGCCATACTTTCGATGGGACCTTCGTTTTCCTTTTGTAGTTGTTTTACTCTCGTATGGAAGTGGCGGACTTGTATTCTCGTGGCGTTGAACGGCTGGATAAGTCTAAGGACTTCGCCTGAAGTTTCTACCATGGGAAAGTTTCTGTAGTGCTCTATGAGACTGACGAGATCATTGAATTGCTTGCCGCCGCCGACGTCGTACTTGTTGTCCTGCCGCCGGATGATGACGTGCGTGACCCGGTCCCTGGTCCTCACGGACAGCACGAAGTCGCCCGGTTGCCGCTGAGACTCTCGGACGAGGAACGAGCCATTCTTTCCATTCTCGAGCATCATTTTCTCAGCTTCCTTGGCGGTAAGTTGCCCGTGATACCACCGCTCCGTGGTAGGGTCGGCGCAGTTTAGGGGCGTTTTTAATCTAATAACATTTCCGTTTTTCTCGCGCAGTTGGCCCTGATTGTCTATGTAGTATTGCACGAGTTCGGAGAGGGTCGCGAACTTCTCTCCTCCATATAGGTCGAGGAATTCGCCGTTGTTCTGTATCTTGATGTGCGTGACCTCGTCGCCGCGACGCACGGAGAGCGTGAAGTCCCCCTTGTTGCTCATGCTGGGCCGCGCCAAGAAGTACCCGTCCCTCCCGCACTCCATCAGAAGCTTCTCCGCGTCCACTCCGCTCAGCGACGGGTGGAACCATCTTCGCGTGATCATCTTACACTAACAAAAAGCACCGATACTTACACTACGACACTATCAGATTAATTTTCTTCTGTCTCGGTTTTCAAGGCTCCATGCATCTTCTCCAGTCATCTGAAATGAAGTACAAGTATTCTATAATTAACTACTGCGTACAAAACAACTGAATTTGAATGGTTTTACCTACAAGTGTATGTGTGTAGTGTAATATTTGTTTGTTTTCCGTAAATAACTTAGTTACGGTTTCTGAGAAACAAGAGATTTGAAGAGCAATAAGTCGGGAAACAATATAACAGTCGTCAAACAATACGGTACCTATTGTGAGGTATATCTCTATAGTAATTAAATATTGTTATTTATATAGTTGTATTGTAGTACACATAAACAGACACACGTCAACCTACTCAAGGACTTTGCATAAGGTTTTTAGTCATTAGGTATATTCTGTGGCATGAGTATAGCATATATATGTTAACAAATTCTTTATAATTTAAGTTTGTTGTGGTTTGATCTTTCTCTCATTATGATGAGAGAGAGATATTACAAAATCAAATCATTTATTCAGAAATTAGGCCTTCACAGGCACTTTTTCACGTCATATTCTAAATTAAATGATGTTTACCAAAGCTACAAACTACTAGCATTTCGGAATGATCACTGCTGAGAAGAAATGCCGAAAGAAACTAATTCAAACAGTGTTGGTCCCTATTATGCCAGAAGGGCTTTTTTAAATACAAATTCATGTATAATTTCTCAGTAACAGAAGGCAAATTATTATATTAATCCCTAATATGAATAATGCAAGCAAGACTCCTATGACTCGGTAATATATTATTTATCTAATTCCATAAAAGTCATACAAGAGTTTATAACTAAGTCATCAGAAAAAATATATATTATTTACCCCGTAACATATCTGGTGCAAAGATGCCTAACTCATGGCATTGTCATGCTGTATTGCGATGGCCATTCTCAGCACCAGATAACACTTGGAGCAGGGATCACCATTCCCCATCGCCCCACGCCTACTCCCAACAAACTACGGCCTCCACAGCAAAAAGTATATTGAGTCTCCACAGCTGTATATTTACATTTTATTTTTTGTGTTATTGAGTGACTGACAGACATGGCACAGCCGAAACTACTGGGCGTAGAAAGCTGAAATTTGGTGTGTAGGTTCCTAAGACAGTGTAGAGGAGCACAAAGAAAGAATTTCCTGAAATTTCCACAGGAATCAGATATTTGCTCATATACAAAGTTGTGGGCAAAAAGTTTAGCCAATTTAATATATATATAGGCAAAAATATTTACAAGACTATGACTGATAATTATACCACTTTCTGCTACTTTTATGAAATAGCTATTATATCCATATGCACAATAACATTTAAATTTGAAGAACTTTCAGTTCAAGTCAATTTGAAAACATACAAACTTAACAGTTTTCTTTTGTACTAAAATACAAATTCATCTAGTAAATATTTCTCTAGTCTATTATGGTTAATCACATCACTGTTAAGTATAGAAATTTATATAAAGTATATGGGGATTGGATAAAAAGTACTTATTCCAAAAATGTATGTATTGGTCAAGATGGACAAGTAGACCAGTCGCTGTTGGCATCATCTATTGTGTTTGTTTATCAGCGTGTATTTCTGTAACTATTTTTCTCATATATGGGTTTTAGTTCAACAATAGGCCTGCTGGAACAAGCTCAGTGGAATACTGAAAAGACACCCAATTTTTGTTAGGCTTTGGAAATGCACATGAATGAGCTACTACCTCTATTTTGTACTACTTTTTGATAAGTAGGTACCTATTTAGTAGCTGGCTATACCAATTATCATATTGAGATGTGTGTATGTATAAATATTTCAGAAACGATGTTTCTAAACAGATTCTAGCTACTTGTAAAAAATGTATACAATAATGTACCTGTAATGTATGAGTATGATACGAACCGAATGTACAATGCCACAAAGGGATCATAATTCCACGCTCGCTACACGACAGCAGCGAAATACAGTTGCAATTCTAAATATAGAATTATGAACTTACCTCATAAAGGCACCAATACAAGAAACAGTACACACTATTCCCTATAATATGAAATATAGGGATCGAACTACTGTTGCTATGCTGAGTGAAGATTTTTTTTGAAACTCCGTTTTCAAGGGCGTATTCACCAGTGCACTGACACAAAATGTACCTGAAGCTAAATATAGTGACCCAATTAAAAATAGACTGTGTTCAAGTAGCAAATAAACAAATTATATGTTACACAAAACAATTTATCACAAAAAGCTTAAAATTAACTTTATTCGTGAGAGCTCACGGTGTCACTCATGGATTTTACTCCTTTGCCAGTTTACTTTTCTGCTGTCAAGATGGCAGATATATTTTTTCATTTCTGAACGATTACAAGACATCAATTTACTCGGTTTCTAAACGAACGATGAAGGCATTTGTGCCACCCAGGTAGGTGGCGCTAACGTCGTTGAAGGCCAACACACTCTTGCCACAAAATAAATATTAGGTAGGAGTTATTCTAATCGCTTACGTTGTGTGAAATCATTCCTGCCTAACTCGGATTTCGATTGGCGTGTTATCTACATTCATACACGAAGGAATTGTTACCCTCTCCATGACCTCTGCTGAGTTCTTGATTTCGCATTAGGCATAAAATGAAAAAAAAAAAACTAAATTATTCAAGATTCAAGTTTATTCATTACATTAATATTAATTTTCTTCAATTCCCGACGAAGTTTTATTAGATTTGCCAAAATAACTTGACAGAACTTTCCTCACTGGCATTCTCTTACTAGGAGCGTTTGAACATTCTCCTCCTTGTTGACTAGGCGTCTTATGCCAGTGTTCAGCAAAACTTTGACGTCTGAAAACTTTCCCTAAGGATTGCCATTTTTGTTCAGGGGCCATCTCCTTCTCTTCAAATTTTTCTTTGCTGCCAGAAGGAAGATCACCCTGTAAAAGTATGTACTAATATGAGACCCTATTTACCACGTGCTAGGTACACAGCTAAAATAAATACACCTGGACCTCGCTGGTCACATATAAAGATACTGGAAAGAGCCGGCTATGCCAGTACGGTTAGTGGTTTCGTTCCGACACATGTCGATTGTCGCGATTTTTCCGTTGCTCTTGCATATTTTGCACACCGTACCAGGGGGTAATCGTAATCTGGAGTTAGTTTGACTGATTCGTACGTTATATTATTCCAGATACCCTCATAATATCTATAACACATTTTTTAAATATCCGGCCCGTCCCGGCTTCGCTCATGTAAAAACATAATAAATATACATCCAAATCTTCCTCTGAAATCACACTACTTATATATCTATTGGTGAAAATCGCATGAAAATTACACTTACAGACGTAGGATAAGTATCTTTATCCTTACATATTATAAATTACATTAATTTTAATATAACTTACGTCGTTGGATTTTGTTGATCGAAGCTGATGGCGAAAAAAATTAGTAATCGATTTTTTCCATGTCTTAGGATTTTTGAAAGAATTTAATTCTAAGCTACCAGTGCCTTCTGCGGGGATCTTCCTATTTTTCTTTGGACATGTGTCTCCTTTGGAAACGTTTTCTTTTGAAGCTGCTTCTCCTTCAGGGCATAGCATTTTGTTAATATTGAAAAATCTTCCGAACTTTCACATAAACGTTTTCAAAATTATTTTAAAATTTGTCAGTCATAATAATGACAGATGCAAACATAAAAAAGTAATGTCTAATTTGAAAAAGGAAATTAAACTTTTTCTACATTCATGTTCTTAAAACTAGAAAACTCTTTTTAATACCTGTGGCTGTATTGCTATGATGCTTTTGCTTTATGATTGATTTAATAAAAATATTACAGGATCGATTTCACGAACGAACGAAAGTTTCAAACATACGCGACGCGGGAAAATTTTAATCTGCATTTTGTAATAAAAATTTAGATTATTTCGTTTTAGTAATCCAGCAATACCCTAAATAAAAAAATGCAGGCAATAGCGACTCCTATGACCCAGGTAATGTATTGTCAAACGTTTCTCAGTGGTTGAAGTGTTAGATAATTATTAGACGGTAGTTGTTGTGTTACCTAATTTTTTTTTACAGGCTATGAAGGAATGGACGAAAATATTTCCAAAGACTATGACTGAAAATTATACCAGTTCTGTTACTTTTATGAAACAGCTAACGGTCGTAGCCGTAAGCACAATAACATATTTGAAGAATTTTCCAGATGATAGTTATACTCTTGAACATTTCGCTGGTCTAAAGCTTAGGATTTTGAAGAAAAAATGTAGGGACGAGTTTGCTGATTTTGTCAGTACGGCCCTAACGCAAGCTTTTGAGGCCTTCGATAAAAAATTTGTAAGTAAATCGACTATGTACAAGGGAATAGTAAGTGATAACACTCACACGCTCACTCACACTGGCTAGATATTATTATACTAGGGTTAAATACTAATTTAGTTTAATTAGAGCTAAATACTATTCATGTAGTCGAAGTTTGGTCCGATTAGTTCTAACTAATCACTAGAACTATCAGAGGTACGATATAAAATGTATACCTATCATCTGCTTTGATTTTGACTTCCAGCTACACCAATTAGCACTATGCTTCTACAAAGACGAATTCACAACGGACAATCTAGTGGAATATTACATCTTCGAGTATTCGTACAACAAGGATGGGGTGACCATGAATGTGCACTCCAAAAGCCGGGACAGCGCCAGGAAGACCAATAAGTTTTCGTTCGACAATGTTCGGGACAGAACAGTCCAGCTGATCCGCGCGTGCATGGTCATCATGCAGACAACACAGCAAAACCCTTTTGAATATTGTCACGTTAGCGTCCGGCTGTATTATAATGACGGTATGTATAAAAATAATTTACACAAGTACTTGTAAGTACTCATTAGAAAGCGCTACGAAAAGAATATAGCAGGTGTGGCGCGGCGCTCCAGTCGCTTACAACAACGTGGCCTAAATGTTATTGGTAGTTCCAAAAATTGCCACCGAACTTTATTTTTAAAATGTGTTTATAAAACTAACATTCCTTTTTTTAATTAAACATATTTATTACCGGCGTCAACTTACTTTTGTTTGAATCTTGAGATAATTATTTTGAGATTATTATTTACATAATTGTAGTAGTAGCAACAATGACATCGAAACTATTACCTGTCAGACATTATCGTCATTTTTCGTGTGGCTCATACAAGACAACGCGTTTTTTGCGTGCCCGGTTTTACTACCAATCTCTTCGCTCTGTATAGAGACAGAACATTTTGCTTTGTCTCATTTGGCTACCGTAGCTTGTTGTCTTCAAGTGTCCCTTGTTGTTATTACAAGACGCGCCCGAAGGCTACAATGTGTCGGGTTTCACGGCAGCCAGTCCCGACGACGACCACATCGGACAAACCCTGGAGCCGGCCATAAAGCTGGGCAGCGTGGAGACGCCCTTCCACAAGCTGATGGCCAGCTCCTACATCCGCGACACTCTGGGCGCCAGCCATGAGGCTATCGTAAGTATTGCAGCTCGCTTTCTCAGCTTGATGATGAGGTTTCCGATCGCTAACAAGTTTCTCATTGCAGAGCGAAGTGCGGGTTAGCATTTTCACTTCTCACTATCGAATCGATTCGACTTGTGACGCAGCGAACTAATGACATTGCAGTGTGGTTGTCGTTGCGTCACAATGGCGCAATGTGATTGGTTCGCTGTGTCTCATTTCGAATCGATTCGATGGTGAGAAGTGAAATGCTAACCGCACTTCGCCCACAGAACTATATTAGTTTCGATGGCAGCCGAAGGATTTGTAAGCTGCAAGCAAGCCACTGAAAATCCAATGGGTGGGAGCCATTGAGCATCAAAGTAGTAAAGTGTCAATAAGAGAAGAATTCCTACAACAACCGGGGTCAATGAGCGAAGCCTGCCTGGAAATCATTGGCGGTGCTCCGCTTCCTGAAGGTGTTCGCACTAACTATAAGTTCCCCAGGACTTGGCGGGAACTAAAAAAGGGAACAAACTCTCCCCAAAATAGAAAAAAAAAAACTTTATTTGATACTAGCTTTTGCCCGCGGCTTCGCCCGCGTGAATTTCATAGCAAATTATGATTCGAATTAGCATTTTTTATCATCTTTACTTCAATTTTCTGTTTCCCGCTGCGTGTCTCGTCCCGCAAACTTGTCCAATGCAACGCTTCCTGCTATGTAATGTAAAGCAGATATCCCGTACCGTTTCCTACATATTGTGCCATCATGTTTTTTGCAATTTTTTTAAATTCTTCATGGAATAAACTTAGTTACTAAGTATATTCCATGAATAGAAGTATAGAATTTTAAAAAAATATCCAATGTACAAATTTGGCCTTTCTTCAATTTTATTATATGTATTGATGATGATATGTATTGATTGATTATGATGATAACCATGTTACATGGACACAAATCATTACATCACTAATGCTTGTACCCAAACGGTCTCCGCTCAGCAAGTCGTGGCGTGAAAAAAACAATTTGGACAATCCACATAGATTATCATTTTGTTTGCAGCCATCTCAGAATGTACCAATGATGACGCAAAATGAAGATGACGATTTTGAAGGTAGGTTGTTAGAGATAATACATAGATTATTCTAAGTAGTGTTTATCGATCATTAGGTACTAACCACTGTAGATCGATAATCATAAAACATTATTTTTATTGTGCTAGTGACGTGCCTATTGCTTAGTAGCATAGTGCAGCTTAGTACCTATTATTTTACCTTGTGTGCTAACTATATCGTTAAGGTTGTGAAAAAATCGGTCACTCCATTCTCAGTTAGCATATATCTCGTGAATCCGCAGCATTAGAGCGCGAGTCGCAGGGGAGAGCGTGGAGTGTGCGCTGTCCCTGCAACAAGCGGGACGAGGACGGCCCAATGCTGACCTGTTTGTAAGTTTATTTTCCAATAGTTTTAATTTCTCGTGTTATATAGTAATAGCCTCTTATAATTGTCGTCGTGAGATTGGCCGGTCAACTAGACATTGCTAAATGCTTATTTTACGTTTGCCATTTTCATATTATATAAGAAATTAGCACGTAAAAAGTTATTGAAGAAATCATTTCTTGTTCTATGTTTATTTCTGGTGAAACTTTTCACTTATTTTAAAATGTGAGTTTTGTTTTTTAGTTTGATACGCAAGATACACCTCGTGGACGTAAATTTTCTTGAATTTATCACAATTCACAATTAATTGAAAAAACACAAAATAAAATGACTATAAAATATTTCGTAATACGTATTGATATCAATTTAATATTATAGTATTATTAAAAATTATTACATAAATATCCAAATTAAGAAAAAAATATTCGCAAAAATTCAGATTTAAGAAATAATTTTTTGAAATATAAATCGGTTCACTTTATCTTTTTTTTGCCGATAAAGCATTTTCTTTCTTTGACTAGTTACTGCAACACGCGTCAACACGCGGCGTGTTTCGGTCTGCGAGCTGAGCTCGCGCACGCGCACGCGCACGCGCACGCGCACGCGCACGCGCACTGCTGCGCCGCGTGTCACGAGCGCGGGCGCGGCGCCGCCACCGACCCGCAGCTGGCTGACCTCTCCGACAAGAAGAGAGAGGTGATCTACTGAGAAACCTGTGCTTCGAAGCGAGAAACATATCAATTGAAAACTAGAAAATATATTTCTCATCCATATGATGTTGCCACAATCACAAACCTCACAACTGTGTTTCTCGGCCATAAATATCATTTCTCACCAAAAAACGAATCAATTTCTCGCTTCGACACGACGGTTTCTCGCCTCTAAACATACTACAACACACTATGATCACAAACTAAAGTCTCGTCTCTTAATGTTTCTCGTTGCAAAGACAATATTTCCCGCAGTGTCTGTGTATATTCCGCCGCACGCTGATGTACCTGAGCACTGTGTCGGAGGTTCACGCGGACGACATCGCGAACAAGCTGGGCATCTCCAACCTCAACATGGCCAAGCTGATGCGCCTGCTCTACTTCCATGAGATTCTGATCGATGGTCCGGAGTGAGTTCATTATTTTATCTTCTATATTTACATAGAACACTTTCACGGACGCTCGACGAGAAACAATAGAACTTTAATTGTTATAACTGGGTACAGAAGTCGTGTATCCGTGTAAGTGTTAAGTACCATATGTAGTAATAATTAGTTAACTGGTTCTTTATTTCAATCATTAATTAAATATTTCAAAGTTGTACTTGTACACCACTGCGGTGTGAGATATATTTTTAAAACTTATATCAGAAAGCCTATTTATTGTTATAAATAAAATAAAATATTATACGCAACATGAATGTGTAAAAAAAAAACAAACGTTACGTAATATTCGAATAAAGAGTTGAATTACAAATTTTTTTTACCCAATATAGCGCGTCGGCACCGAAGAAGTTATCACGGGACAAGCTAAACGCTGTAATAGGTAAATACTTCCAAAACCCAGAAAACAACATCGTCGATCGTCTGTTAGCCGAAACCTTCGCCTCTCAGGAAAGTACTCCCGACCCAGTAGGAGACGTCCTCGAACCTTTAGAGAAAGTATCATTACAGAACGCCGACACTCTCGGCCGGGTTATAGACAACGTTTGTGTACCACCTGCCCGCCAAGATTCGACCTTATTGCAATACAGAGAAGCTGTATTATCGAACTATCAGAAAGACGATGACCTACCTCTAAGCGGTTCACATAATCCGGTGAAGGATATGGAGAATATTGGAAAGAAATTGGGCAAAAGGAAGGTAACTGATGAAATTGATAAGCCAAAGGGACGGAGATCTGCTAGTCTTAAAACTAAGAGAGCTAAAATTAGTTCGTAATTGGAATTTACCAGAAACTTATACGTTTTAGGTACTGATTAGTGATAAGATAATTTTCGTAAAATAATTTTGCATTTAATGTGTTATGTATAAAAGTTATTTCAGTTTACATAGCTGATTTACCGTATACATAAGAAAAAAGCAATACTAAATTTTGATTATATTCCAATGATTTGATTAGCATTAGTTAAAATCTACTTATTTTCGTTTGTTTTTGTTGATGAATTAAAATTTTCTGTTTTGGTATTTATTATTTTTATTATTTTCCTACTTATGTTTACATAGATCCTTTCAATCAAATAACGTTAGAAATCGTATAGGTTTGTTTAAGGTTAGGTATTCAGCCACGTCAATTTCGATTTAATTTTATCCAAATACAAATCAATAAATCTAATAACAACATATTTCACAAGCTCACATAGTATCCATTCATAAAATACACCATTTTATTATGGGCAAAGACAAAGAAAACTAAAGACAACGAGCTATCGTCGCCAAATGAGACAAAATATTTCCATACAAAGTCGCGGATTATCTTATACAACATGATGTGGGACAAAAGACACACTCCGTCCCCTTTTGTCTCGAGTATTTATTTCAAACATGCATTTCTCTTGTACGCATTTTCTCTTCTCGTGTCTCTTCTTAGAGAAAGGAAACTATGTCTACAGTATTTTTTTTTTCGTATACAGAGAAGAAAAATGACAGAGTGTTATATTTTTTGTCCTTTAATATGAAATGGATCGGGAAGTTGTATGGAAATTTTTTTATCTCTTATTTGGGTGCGCTAGCTAGTATTTAGCCTTGTCTTTGTGACGATGTTTATACTATTCTCTGTCTAAGTTTCCACCAAATGCTGCTTTCTGGCGTGATAAGATAGGATAATCCCTACTCTACAGTAACATCATCTGGTGTTAGTGGTGATATTGATAAAGTCCCCGAAGTTGAAGTACAGTCGACCCCAAAACTTGGGGTTCCCGCGCGGGTCCAGCTTGGGTGGGTGCGCCGGCGCAGCCGTGGCGTTGTACTGCGACAGAGACGAAGCCAGGCGTTGTAGGATTGAGGGCAAACTAGAAATAAATAATAAGAACATTTATGAAATGCTTGCTTGAAATAAGTTTATTCTGACTGAGCGACGCGAGAAATATTTTGCACGATCACGAGAAACCTACTGTACATATTTAAATGAAATGTACCCTTTATAGTAATCTAGTATCAAGAGGTATATATGCTTCCAATATTATGTAATCTGTGCTTCCAACCAACCACAAACTTTATTTATTTATTTATTCAAGGAGGTCTTACAGTCCAATTACAATGAAATGATTAAAAAATGAAAATATTACAGTTGCTGATAACAAGACTTCATCGATAAAAATTATTAATTTTTTTATTCAAAAATGTGCAGTCATGAAATTTAACCCTCTCCATGCCTTATCACACTCTGTCAATCTCCACTCTCCCACTTAGCGTGTGACGTAATTTAAGGACTCTTAATCAGTAGAAGACATGCTTTTCGGCAATTAAAACAATCTGATATCAATCTTCAATCCACACATATAAAACTTACTGACTGACTGACTGACACACAATGCACAGCCGAAACTTGATCGAAATTTGGTGTGTAGGACAGTGTAGGAGAGCACTAAGAAGGGATTGCCTGAAACCCCACTCCTTTCCCGATTTCCCACGGGAAACGAATTTTTACTCACATACGAAGTTGTGTGCAAAAGCTAGTGTTAGCATACAATACACTTAAGCGTAAGCAATGCTACTTGCCTGGCCGCCAAGTTATTCATCTCGCAAGGGTCTTGCTGCACGTTGAAGAGGCACGGCGCTTGCAGCGGCTGGCATTTCACTTTGGGAGCGCTATAGTCGCACTTCACCGTCGCCGCTTTACTGGATGTGAAGTTGAACATTACGTCACAAGGGAGTTAAGACGAGATATTTCTTGACGCAAAAATCTGTGTATATTTTATCACGTTTATTATTATTTTATTTAGCTACTAGACTTTGCCCGAGGCTTCGCTCCCGTGGGAATTTTGAGATAAAATATAGCCTATAGCAATCTCGGATAATGTACCTCTCTAATGGTGAAATATTTTTTGAAATCGGTTCGGTAGTTTCGGAGATTACCCGCCTCAAACATACAAACTTACAAACGCTTATCTCTTTATAATAATACGAAAGATAAGGTTTCACTGCTGAGCGAAAGCCTACCCTAATCCACTACTAATCCTTGTTCCCATCCCTTATCGAATTTATTTATTGAATAAATTATGCAAAACATTTACTGTTCTAATAGCTCAAACATCAACAGTGCGTGTGAACGCGTACTATTTTGCAGGCAAGGGCATAGAAAACCCAACGGGCATACAATATACAGCCTGTATTATGATTCTTCTGTAATTGGTGCAATAAGGAGCTGATCCATCTCACACTTACCGCATTTGGCCAACAGTGCCAGCACTCGGCATATATCCGAGGCCTTTTAGAGTTCTCCCTGCTGGAGAATCGAACACTTTGCTTATGTTGTATGACCCCTGGCGGCCATTTGGCCCGAACCACCCGTCCCAAGTGCCGTTGTAGTTCGTACCTACGGTGTTTTTTTTTGTTTTAATTGTACAAAATACAAGTAGTAAAGCACTATGGGCGAACTGAATGGTAGGTGAAAAAAAAGTTACACGACAGATAAATTAAAAACGTTTGGTCACCTGCGGATTGAGGAAATAAAAATATAAACTCAATTTTCGGGGGTTTTCGATAAATTTAAATACAATTTAAAAACATAATTACTAACACAGTAATTATGAGAAATACTTAATTACTTCTCATCCAAGTGTTTCCTCAGTTTCTTCCTCATCCGCAAAACATTGGATATTAAGCTGTAAGATTCATACTTTCTCTCGATCTGTCAATCATCTTTGCGTATTTGGAGCTGTGACGTCCCAAAGCCCAGGGATCGCGTAAAAAATAACCACTAAATTTTAAATATGAAAATGTTTATGCTGACGTCAAGGCTCTTTGGGAATGCTATGGTTTCCTATCAGCTATTAAGGCTAATCGCCTCGAACGACATCCATGGGAAGATATGAAGTGGTCCAATTCTAGGGCAGGACCACACGCCATTGTGTGCGGGTAACAGCACTAACAATTAGTAAATAACTAATATTACCCTGGATGAGCTTCCAGGGCCACACAGTGAGCGCGGCCAAGCCCCAGATGTCGTCAATGTTGTGCAGCACTTCTGTGCGGACAGAGTCCAGGTCTTTGGACAACGCTTCCCATTGGTCTACACCGTCTATGCTCCCCAGTTGCCTGGATGTGTCATTTTAAATCACGATTAAATTGGCTACTTACTATCGGGCACTTTTTTCTATGTTTTCCCCTACATATTTTGTTTTTGCCAAAAACATAAAATGTATTGAGCTTGTAAGACGGTAATGTGCTATGACGTCACGATTTTTGGAGTCAAAACGCATTCCTAATATATTTTAATGGGAACAATAAAATAGTAAACTACGTAATTAACAAAACTGATCAATGAAAGTTGCATTTGGTTATTAAAATACTTAATTAAGTACTTTTATATACAGCTACTGCTTTCGGACAGACATACATATACACGTTAAATTTATAACTATAGTAGTCCTTCTGATGTCGGAGATTCAAAATATACATACGTGACGTTTCCCCCAGCCGCACTGTACAAGGTGGGCAGCCAATCAGAAATGTCCATGAGCTGTGTGGCCACGTGACTTCTCTTCTGTAACAGGGGGCTGAATATCAGCCCCGCGGCGCGGACGCCGCCCTCCCAAAGGGTGTTTTTTACCTGAAGTAGAAGTAGAATTAGGTATATTATTAAAATTTTATCCTGCACTATGCTTTGTAGGTATCTACTAAAATGCAAATAAATACACTTCTGAGGCATTAATTAATACATTTCTCGACGCGAGAAATCAGGTTACCTTGAGAAATAGTTGAGAAGAATACAAAATATCGAACACCAATTGTTATGTAAATTACTAAACATAATTTAGTTCTTTGCTTCAAGTAAATATATTTATGAGCATTTTGTAAATGATCTGTAGCCCGCAGGTTTGCCCACGGCAGCCTTGGTATAACCCATGGAAATTAACTATACCTATTTCAAATATCATCAAAATCAGTCTAGCGGTTTTGCCATAGCAGACACAGATTTTCGCACTCATCATATTAGAATATCTGTGACTATGTTGTTAATCTCCTAGCTTCTAGTCTTTGTACAACGCGCCTTTCTGGCACAGTGTATTTTAGTCATTTCTGGTATATGTTTTAGCAAAAAATTATTTGATTTATCATCGAACTAACCGTCAGAAATAACAGAATAAGCAACTCCATACTTTCATACTAATTTATTTCTATTTTTGTTTGCAATAAATAAACTCAAAAACCGACACAGGATCGATTTTGATGAAAATCGGCACAGAGGAGACGAAAAGTTCAGGAGTGGCTTGTTTTTTATGGTTTTACCCGAGCGAAACCGCTAGTAATAAATAAATAAAAACAAATGACCCCTCTAAGCGGAAAGTTCGAAGCTGCATTGTCGTTGAATCCGGCCGCGGGGCCGCCGTTGTCGGAGCTGAACACGAGGACAGTGTTGTGCAACATGCTGTGTGTCTGCAGGGCTGCCAACACGCGGCCCACTGACTGGTCCAGCTTAGTTAGCACCCCTGAAGACATACATGGACCACTGTTTAATGAGATTCACATATTACGTAAGTACATATACATATTAAGCTTAATTAAACTATTTTATTTATCGAATTGAAATAAATTATTTGAAATATTTAATTAAACTCAATTCATAATTTAAGTTTAATTTGTTAAACTAGCTTTTGCACGCAGCTTCGCCCGCGGTAATTTCCCACGGGAACATTTATTTTTCCTGGATGAAAGGTCCCTATAAGGTACGGAGAAGTCTCCGTACTTTATGCTAACTACATGTATGCAAGATTTCAAGAAAATTGGTTGAGTAGATAGAGCGTGGAGACATAACAAACAAAGTTACTTTCTCTTTTACAATATTAGTTAGAATTAGTTTGGATTGAATTCAACTTAAGTTTAATAAAATTTAAAGTTTTCAATTCATACCAGCAAACTTCTGTCGCTGTCTATTCTGTATGTACGTAAACTTGTCGATGACGCTATCGGGCGCTCTTATCGGCTCGTAAGGGTTCCCACTATGCACGGCAGAGTGCGCCACCATCAAGAAAAGGGGATCGGTTTTATTATGCATTGAGATTATCTGTAACAAATATCTTTAATCTAGGAATACATACATAAAAAACTAATTTATCATCAATACTTTATTCCAAGTCGCCCTTAGGCATCTCATCACAAAATAATACCAATACTTGTTTATTCTTCTTTTGTAAGTCATCTTGTTAATTTAATACTTGAAAACATTTGAGGTTATAATTTAGAGAGAGAAATAGAATCTCACCTGAACTGCTTCGTCAGTGAAGATATCAGTTACATATTTGCCAAATAAATCATCGGATACCAACGCATCAGAATCTGGAAATAAAATTTTAATTTACAATAAAAAAAAAATTGCTGTACTCCAACTACTTAGTCAATCAGATACTTTTTTATGATGTCAAAAACAAAATTTTATTGTACCTTGTACGATAGTAATGTACTGTGACGTCACGGATTTTGGAGTTAAACGAAGCATTTCTAACGCACTTTATAGAACCTAAAACTAGTAAATCTTGTAATTAATAAAACTGATCAATTAAAGTGATATTTAAATAACATGTTTGATTACTTAAATACCTTCATATATTTTATTTTTTACCCATGGTTCAGAGAAAAAATGTCCTAGAATTTACACGTGGATCTAAACGGTGGAGCCAAGTGGAAGAACTGTCGACGAAAGGGCAAAAAAGTTTTGATGGTGGATGGAAGACATACCGCGTTTGAAGTCGAAGCCCCAAGTTCCTTGCTCAACGTTGGTGTGGTCATACATATCTATTTTACCAGTGATGAAACCTGTGTGCGTATCGAAACTGAAAACAAAAATATATATTTCTATAGGGGAGTGGAGAATATATACTTAATATCTATTATTATATATATTATACAAACCCGTTTGAATGCGGGACTTGATGAACGAGGGAAGATTTTTAATTTCTGTTCAACTAATTTTTCAAAGTCATATAAAATATTATATAATACCTTAATCTTAAAATACGATAGTCTAATAACAGTTCGACAGTAAATTTAAAACAAGTTCTAATATTACAAGCTTAGCTTTTCATCTTCAAAAAAGTTGAAAAAAAGATAAACGTTGTGCAGCTCTAACGTCAGTCAAGATTTCAAATCAAAATAGAAAAGTTAGATACGATTAACAGCACATTATGTACCCTCTGCTTTTTGGTAGGTATTCCTTCCTGTAGCTGCCAAGGTGCCATTTCCCTACCAGGTGTGTCTTGTACCCCAGTTCCTTCAGGTATTGCGGCAGCAACTTCTCTGACAGAGGGAGACCTCTGGCCTCCATTCCGTATAGAACGCCATGTTGCATACCTGTTGAATTAAGCACATCAAAATGGACAATGTGTAGACCAGAGGTAGACCTTGGTATAAAAATAGTCTGTTATTACAGGCTAGACTACGACAAAATACCTTAGGTCACAAAGTTGGCAACGTGACACCCCTAGTGTTGATGGCATCCTAAGGCCGCGGTGAAGTTTGTTGCGCCGCTTCTTAACCAGCACTTTGTAAGATTTATTTTATATTTTTATATATATTGTATTTTATATTGTAGACGTCAATAAGCGATCTAAATTAATCATCTTAATTTTATTAAAAATTAATTTGAATAAAGAATTTGTAACTGTCTTTTTTGACAGTTGATTGGAAGAGATACCACCGGACAGTGATTTTTTGTTTCCTATTTCTTATAGTATCGTTGAGTTAGTATCTCATAAGACAAGTATCGAACTTACTTACTCTTCATCTATGTGATTTGTTGGTTCCTGATATTTTTATTTATTTATTTAAAAAAAGGATAAAGAACAAAATAATATTCAATTTGTCATATAAACCTAGGTATTTACCAGTATGTATCGGGTATTTGCCAGTCATAAGCGCGGATCTGGACGGGGTACATATCGGTGACACGTAGTAGTTGTGGAGCGGCAGACCAGCGTACGCCAGGGCGTCGATGTTAGGCGTGGGGATCTGATTGGAGCCGTGGAACCCCACGTCATTCCAGCCCTGTAAAGTCCGCTTTTTCTCACGAGACTTAATAAACAATCTTTACAGTATTTAAAGCCGAAGTGTCTGTCTTAAAAAAAAGTATCGAAAATAAATTTAACGTTAGTTGAAATCTTGATTTATTTCTTGAAATAGTTTGAATGTATATGGCTTGACCGTTGATTCTATTTATCAACTTCAACACGTAATTATCATAATGTTCAACGACGTAATTATGAAGAAGTATGTTCAACGGTCGGTGACATAAACTGCATATTAATAAAGAAATCGTACTCAGTAAGGAATCAGAGTTGGGCTTTACCTGGAGATTTCATTAGTCTTTATTGAGAAACAGACAACCTTATCGAAACACGTTTTTGGTGAGATTTACGATATAGGATGGGTTGTCATAGCGGTTAACTCATTAGTTGTTTAAATCTGCCGGTGAGTATCTACATTTTGATAATTAACTGCAATTTTGTCAACGTGAGATGTCCAATTTGTATGTGTATTTAATATTAAAACTCGGTAATGTAAATGCGTTCACCCAGTTTAATATTAAACTTTATTTATTACATAACCTCACTATGAGTGCCCATGTCGTGGTCGTAATGGTGTATGAATATTATTAATTCTATGACAACAGCGTGCATGACACTTATGTCGTACCCGTGCAGATATAACACGGCTTTATCAATAGTCTTCGTCTGTTTAGCACGTTTAGCAATATAACTATGCCATAATTTTGTTGTCTATCAAGTTTAATGATTCTTGTGTATACAATGACTATATAGTATCTATAGCTACACACATGTATTAAGAACAAAAATAATGAAGTTTCATTTAGGCTTCCATCCGCTATCACCCCCATAGGAATGCGATTATTATTATTTTTCTAACTTAATTTTTTGTCTAAAATTTCATGTATATCTTTTCAAAAATTACGAAGTTCCATACAAACTTGCAACTCCTATTTAACTTCTGTAGGATTGCTATTATCAAAATGTGATTAATATTATATTTAATTATTTTTTACTAAATCGAAAATTTCATGTGTCTCACTTCAAAAATTACGAAAATTCGTACAAACTTGCAACCCCTATTTTACTCCCTTAGAAATTCCCAAAAACCCTTAGCGGATGTGTCCTAGTTACAATTTACAAATTTCATCTTTATTGGTTCAGTAGTTTTCGAGGTTTCGTGATGAGTGTTTGTCGCTTATAAATATATAGATTTAATCATAATTTAATATATCAATCAAAAGGATCGATAATATTGGATACAAGTACGGTGAAGTCTTGTAAGATATATAGAAGTCTTGTAAGAATAGTTTCCTCATCATATCGCGACAGTTGCAACTATGTAATTATTGTGTTAGGAAAACAAATAGGTACTTTACTAAAACGATTATAAGTATGTAGTACTGCAGAAAATACTTGCGCACGAATATTACGAACACTATAAAAATAATTCTGTAAATCATTCAAAAAAATATTATTTGTTCTCACCAAATCATCAGCAAGTATGTAGACGATATGAGGTCGATTTGACCCATCAGCCACAGAAAATGTCAACAATAACACAATAAACCACATCACTGCGCGCGCGCATGCGACAAGTGCGGGGTTATCTGAGCCGGTTCAAGCTCTCTAACGGTATCGAGCGATCGACTTTACAAAGTTTTGCGATCATATTTATCTAAACTACAATTGTAAATGTTTTTGTCTTCAATAAAAGGGTCTACATCAAACATTAAAGGAATTCCTCGATCGTTAAGGGTTAAAGTATACCGGTCAGTAGGCGACGGGTGTTTTTTTAGGTCAAAAACATTTCTTCCGGAATATTCTAAGCTCCAGATTAATTATATCTAATGTTATAAATGCGAAAGTAAGTTTGATTGTTACCTCTTCACCGCTCTTCATGCCTTATCTGCTCGACCAATCATCGTGAAATTGTGCATACATGTAGTTTGTAGTACGTGGAAAAAGTTGAATTATTATTTTTTTCATTTTACATTATCCAAATGTTGAATTTTTATAACGTATTTTCGTTTGATATAGAATTCTATCTAAAAATATTTGTGTGATAATTTTTTTTGTGAAATATGAACAAAACAATGTTTATAGTGAGCACTTGGTATTATTGTTAAGAACAAGGTTGAACAAAGGAGGACCCCAGCTCCATTGAAGCAGAGACGTCGCGAACACAAAATGACGCGTCACTCGTGACTTTGGTATTACTATATAATTAGCAGTTTTCGTATGTATAATATTTATCTATGGGTACATAAAAATCGTTTTTTCTCAGTCTTACTATGTCTTTTTTTATGATTTAACATCATTAAAATACTCATTTGGAAATTGCTTTCGTGATTAATTAATGTTTTGCTTTAGAATGTACGGGTTGATTTATTTTAAATAATATTCAAGAATAGGTAATATGAAATGAAGATTGTTTAATATGTTAGGACTAGTAAGAACAAAACGGACTTTCCGTAGTTAGTATATTATAGTATTTTGTATATTATAGTTTTTTGGATAAGAAAAACTTATTTATTTTTATCCAAAATAACTTAACTTTTGGATAAAAATAAATAACAATTTTACGAAATTTGATAAATTATCCTTATGTATTATAAAACAAAGTCCTCTGCTGTCTGTCTGTTCGCGATAAACTCAAAAACTACTGCACGGATTTTCTTACGGTTTACACCAATAGATAGTGTGGTTCCTGAGGTAGGTACAGGTGTATAAGTTATTATGTTTTTACCCGAGCGAAGCCGGGCGAGCAGCTAGTCTTCACTAAAAGCTTTTGGGTAAAATATATCGGTTTTTATTTAAGGAAAACTATATACAAGATATTTTAAAGATCTGGTTCACATTGTTGAAACTATAAATAAGCCATTAACACAATCGTAATTATAAATTTTATTATATACTGACTCAATACTAGCTTCTAATTGGATAACAGAATAAATAAATATCCGAGGACGTTGACCTTTCGTGTTGATAAATATAGTGCAGTTGTCTAAAGAACTTTTGTTTAGCAAATCTGATCAGTCAAGTGTTTTTAATGCCGACAAGAAAAATATAATTTTTTATATACTTTACGAAACAGCATTATAACTATTTTAGTAATACCGTAATTATAATTAGGATTTAGTTCAATAAAACACGGAATTATAAATACTTGTTTATTAATGTAAATTAGAGTCCATTATCTTGTACCTATTCACTCACACGCGCATACGGACAAAAATTCATAGATATAAATATAAATAAATGTATTTTTTTTATACTAGCTACCGCATCAGGTAGTTTGCAATGAGATCATGCTTACACCATACTGTTGGATTTGCTAAATGCAATACCTAATCACAAAAATAAGTTTTAACAGAAAAAAAAAACAACAAGATATGGCTTGTATTTGTTAACGAAAGAGTTGTTATATGTAACAATGATTTCTGACAAGATTGCGAGAGAACTGACAAAGAAATTTATGAATTTCTCAAAATATATTCGATATATAATTTCAAACATTAAACCCATTTTAAACTATTTAAGCGAAAAAAATACTTTTTTTACAGCATACATTACTTTTATTCTATAAAAACCTACTATTCTATATTATTTTTTATATTTGTTAAAAATGGTTGCTCACACCTATTATTTAAGTACATTGGTAAGCATGACTCATTAGACCATCAATATACTATGTAATACAATACGGATTGTTATATTATAATTATTATAATACATATTCGGGCCAGTATTTTAATTATTCTTTTGTACATATTTCATTAGTTTGTAACTAACAACGTAGGTATATCACCAAAAATTATTTAAACGAAGTAATTTTTCGTTAATTATATATTAACTTTTACGATGACGGCGTCTGTAAATATGAGATAGGAACTTTAAAACTAAAATATGTAATATGCAGCAAAACAGCAGTATAATAATACAATTTTGTTAATTAAAATACCAACCCTCAAGCAAATTAAAAACCTACAAATTCCAAAAGTATAATATCTTACAGTCAGTCGGCGACTATTATCTATGGTACGCTTAACAAAAATTAAAAAAAAAAAACAACGTCCATTTGTTCATGTGTAGTCTCAACATAAACACTGGTTTCTTTGGCAGGAAGGAATAAGCTTTGAATTCGAAATGCTTTAGTGAGAACACAGACTTTAAGGAAATGTACAGCAGAAAACAAACGAATAATTAGTATATCTAACTTATTGAAGTCACACGTGATATTTCGTATCTTGCGTGAGATTTAAGTTAAGAAGCTTGACAATTATGAAATTAACTTTTCTAGTTTAGTTTGCTCTGATAAAATTGGTTCCTATTTTTGTTTTTATGTACTGAATTGTACAACACATGATTTTATTGGTTAGGTCTTCATCTCGACTCTGTTTGTGACTAAATGTAAATTACAAACTGAACGAAACAGTGTAAATGCCTAAACCAAAAATCATTTTTAAATTCGTTTCTAAAAAAATTGCTTTTATTACAAATCAAATTTTGTTCTTGTTAATAAAACAAAGAATTACAATTGGCTAAAATTCGGTCAAAAAATAGAAAAACAATCGTTTAAATATTAAATTTCGTTACCCACCATCAAAAGTCATTACTTTGAAAAAATAAAGGAATTTCATTGAATAATTTTTTTTCCATGGCCTGTTTCTATAAACCGAAAAAAGTTATTTTCGACTTCAAAATGTGTAATGAACTTCAAGATATCTATCGAAAATAAATTAATTTAAAAAATCATATAAGTATTGACAACGATTGTTAAATAAATAAATTCCGTAAATTTTCGAACCACGTAAGAAAAAAGAGCAAAATGAAAAAACAAAAAGATATTTGCCTACAAAAAGTACCTCACAATTTACTCCTTACGCGATTTCCGTTTCCTCTGACCGTCGCCCGCGCCTTCCGTGTCCACTAGCGGAGTAGTCTGCAAAAACATCAAGTATTGGAAATTAGATTTGAACATGAACATGAACATATGCACCACACCCAGCCAGCTCGAAGCTGAAACGGACGAACCGAATACAGGCCGTTGGCCGTACCTATGCGACGCTGCTTCCATCCATCAAAGTCACGTTTGCTGGAATATACGTCCTTCGTCTACATGCTTCACCTTGCCAACAAAACAGCGTCGAGCTCGCTTACTTTTGCTGTCAATACGAGGTATCAGAGGACGTTCCCAGCGACCGCTACCTTGCTGGGTGGAAGCGGTGGCGTCGCACAAGCCCAGACCCACGACCCCACACCAGGGGGCACGGTTTTATAAGGAGTGACACGCTCTGGGATGGGAGAGGACGGTCGACTAGCCGCAACCGGTCGACCACAATCAACCGACTATGCAGCCTGTAGCCAATATTGGAATTTAGGAGGACGGGTTATTCGATGGAGGAGAGCGTTGGTGTGTTTCGTTTTCCTCGCTGACTTCGTTGTGTGTGTTGGTGACGGTTTCGTCGTTTTCTATTTCGCTGTCCGTTTCGTCCATTTTGTATATTTCTCTAGCCGCTGAAATGAGTTCTTTCTTGTCTGTTGCGAGCTCTATCCACTCTGAAGGGCTTTTCTTATAGTATTCCATGTCCTGTTGTAGGGAATTTTTCCAGGTATAAATAGGTCGACCTATTTTACGATTTTTTGCTTCATGTTTGTATGCAGCGTGTAGTAGATGTGGGTCTCTGCGTCGTAGTATGTGTCCATAGTAACACATTCGAAGGCATTTGATTCTTTTTGTAATAGTTTTTCCATCCAGAATGTCGTGTATCTTGCTGTACATATGTGCGGGGCCTGCATTGTCTAGCATGTCGCGTAAAATCATTCTTTCGTATCTTCTAAGTTTTGAGCGATTCGCTTTTGTTAGTGCTGCGCATTTGAGGCCGTAGGTCATAGTTGGTTCTATCACCATTTTGTAAAGAAGTTTTATTGTTTTCCCTTGCATGCGGGAACTCTTAAATAAATTTTTGTAGAGTCTTCGAATTTTTGATCGCTTGTTTGCAGCGGGCATTTACTGTACCATTCCTGTTCAGTACAGGTGAGATGTAGGTCCCTAGATACCTAATTTCTTTAACGGGAGATAAAGTAGTTTCTCCCAGTACAAAAAAGTTCCTGTTATTTATGTTTAGTGGGTCGCGAACTAGTAATTTCGTTTTTGTATCGTTTACTGTAAGACCTACTGACTTTAATAGACTTGTGGCCTTTACAAAAATTTCGTTTAATTATTGAATATCATTTGATATTATGATTACGTCGTCCGCGAAGGCTAGAATAATTGGTAGTTGAATTTTGTCATCTTGATTAATTTTTATATAAGGTAGTTCTTCCGCTAGTGTTTTGAAGACGTCGTCCATAACTATTGTTCAGAGTCTTGGTGATATGGGACAGCCTTGTTTGACACCCTTACCTTTTTTTATCCATTTGGTTTGTTGTCCGAACCATTTAATGCATGTAGATTCATTCAAAGTGGCTTTTATGATTCGATTTGTCATGGATTTATTTGTTCTAGACGCGATTATATCTCTGAAGCTGAGTGATCCACGGTGTCAAATGCTGCTTCTATGTCGATCAAAAGAACAAAAGTTTTTTCACCCGCTTTCCATTCTTCATCCAATATTCGACGTAAGGTGAACATGTGGTCATCCGTGGAGCGATTACTTAGAAAGGCGGCTTGGTAGTTGTCTATTGTTTCAATTGTTTCGTCCAGTCGTTTTAGTAAAAGGTTTGCATAAATTCTGTATCCCTTACTACATATTGATATACGTCTGTAGTCATTTACCTGTTTCGGGTTAGTTTTTTTAGGGAGTGGCACTTGAATCGACTGAGTCCATGAGGATGGCAGTATGATTTTTTTTCATGCAGTTCGAATGTGGTTTAGAATTTCTAAATTTAGCTCTTCTGGGTTGGCTTTGTATCATTCTGTTACGACTTGGTCTATTCCCGGGGCTGTTTTATTGCGCATTTTTTTTTATTATTCCTTCGATTTCTTATAGTGTAGGTTCCGCGCCTAGTTCTTTTTTTTGCGTTTTCGCCTGTCAATTCTTCTATGATTTGTCCTTCTGTTTTTGCCAGTACTTGTTCCCATTTAGACATAGGAATAAAAGTCTGCTTTAGTCGGCGTCTTTCTGTTTGCTTATGATTTCTATAGAATTCGCATGTGAATTTCATTCTTACTGAGGGGTGTCTAGTTAATAGGTCACTGAAGAATGCACGATATTTTTCTTGTTCCTCGGCGACCTCTATTGCTTGTAGGTGATATCTGCACTTTTTCAGGATTTTTTGGTGGATTGGGTCAGAGGGCCGCTAGTTTTTCAAGCATTTTGCTTTTTGTAGTTTTGTTAGAGCTAACCTGTATATCTCTGGAATATTTCCGATAAAATTTCAGGATGTTCGTGGCTGCTGTTTTCATAGTTCCTGTTATTTCTTCCCAGGAAAGATTGGCTTTGATTTTGTTCTGCTGTCTTTTATTTAAAAGTTCAATTACTTCCGTTTGGTATCTTTCTTTTGTGCCTTTACTTTGAAGTAGTTCATAATCTAGCGATTTATATTTAAATGTGTTTAGCTCCTTGTTTTTGGGTGTTGTTGTTTGAGTATTAAATTGGTGGGTCTTGTTGGTATTTCTATTTAAAGGTCTTAGATTGCCCCAGATGATTTTAAGGTCCGAAAGTGGCGTATTAATATTCGTAGTAAGTATTCGCCTTTTATATAGTTAAATGATGGTGGAGTTTTAGCTTGGGTCATAATGTGGTCGATTTGTGAAATATTGCGGCCGGATCTGTATGTCGTTTTACAACTATTGCGGCCGAAAGATGTGTCCAGTCGGAGGTTTCCCATTCTTAATAGATCTGTCATGATTTCACCGTTGTTGTTTGTAGTTTTGTGATGCAGGTTTTTACCTATTTGTTTTGGATTATGCCGTGTCTTTGGGTTTTGGTAGCCGACGTGTGCATTGAAGTCGCCCAGTATTATAATGTATGAATTTAGCTAAATCATTTGTTGCCGCTGACGTTGAGTTTGAGACACGTATATTAACTATAAATAGTGTAGTTTGGTTATCTAGGTAGATTAGCGCTGCCATGTTGTTTGTGTTTGATTTTGTCCATTTTATTGTGAGACCGCAATTTTTTCTGATTAGGATGGCTAATCCCCTTTTTCGGTTTTCACATAGAGACCAGAGGTAGTGTTTAGATTTGTAAGAACCTGTTTTTAAGTGGGTTTCCTGTAGGCATGCAATGTGAATCAATTTATCTTCTAGTATCGAGTCAATGTCTGCTTTTTTGTTTAAGGTCGCTGCGCCTCTTACGTTCCATGTAGCGATATTGATGTTGTCTATTTGTTTTATAGTTGTGTAATGAGGCTTCGGTCTTATTAGTCTGTAGCCGGTTTCGTCAGTTATTTCTTCCGGGGTGCATTCGTCTGAGCTTTCTGTCTTTTGTGTGGGGTTTAGTGAAGAAGCGCCCAAATGATTCTTGAAGCAGTCGTAATGATTTCCATTAAATATCAGGCCTATGCAACCTGCTGCGTCATTATTTTTCGGGCTGAATTGTATTGTTTCTTTTAGCGGATAGCCTTGGAAGATTTTGACGTTGATGCTGTAGTATTCAGCTGCTGCTATCAATATATCAGTCCCACCCCAGGTACCTTCTTTATATTGAGCTTGTAGGTATTTGTTGATTTGAGTCTGTAGATCTGTTAGTGTGTCATTTAGGTTACTCCTAATAGCTTGGTGTATGTTATCGTTGTGTTGATTATCCTCAACGTACTTAGCTAAGTCGCGTCGGATTGCTAGATGGTCGAATGTAATACCAAACAGATCGTTGATTTGGTATGCGATTGCTCTATATAGACAGTTACCATCACCTGGGATTTTTGTTATGGTGTCTGCGTATATCTCCATATTTCTATGCTGTAAAAAGAGCTTAATTTCTAAAACAGCTGTGGAGAAAAATGTATTAGTTTTAGTTGAATATGTTATGAAGTTTGGTTTGTGGTACCTAATGCCAATATTAAATTATAACGTCGAATGTAAATCTCTGGGTTGTGCCAACTTGGTGAGTTTGTTAGGTAGGTAATAAAGGTTTATAATGCTCGGGGTTCCTTTGTCTATAGAGTCGTTTGCGTAATAGGGTATATTTTTTGCTAGCTTTCTATTTTGTAATAAATTGTAACCTTCATGCCTTTTTTTGTTGTAGGGATCAATTGCTTTGTTTTAATTTATGGTTTGCGTCAAGTCAGACGATGTTATTCATTTATGGCTTGCAGCTGTGGATTTGTTTTTGTTCTACGTGTTAGCTATTGTGTTTGTTGTGTTTCCTGGTTTCAATGGCGTCTTTCTAATTTCTTATCTTTTATTTTTATATTGGGCCTTTTTTTTTTATTGTTGCAAGGGCGAGTTGCGCCTAGGAATGTTGTTTGGAATTATCGGTATGTTCTATGTTGGGTTATAGAATAAGTATGTAATATTAGGTTATTTAAGACAAATGTTGGCGGAATATCTGAGGTGCCATATGAGTTATAAGCGTGACGAGACTCTTTTATCTTCGTTTTATATTCGTTATCGAAGTATATTATGTGTTGTGATTTAAATATTTTTAATTGTCTTAAATTTTATCTGGGATGCCTTTATTTGCTACCGGAATTCTTTCATTTTGTTTATCTTATAGCTTTGAGGTTTTCTTTGAAAAAACAGGTTATATTTTATTTTACTTAGTCTAGGAAACATGTAAAACAGTACAATACATAATATATATATATATATACATAAATAAAGACTAATGTGTATTTTTGATTTGATTTTGGCACTGCCTTGTAGTATTCAAGCAGTGGGACAAGATTATTTCTTTGAAATATAGTTGCTTTTTGTTGGCTTGTTGGTATTACATGTAACTCTAAAACTCAGACAAATTCACCACGCTCTAAATACGCCAATAGCACTTTTTTGTATTCAATATTTATGTATTTAAATGAACCCGAACGCGCGTTGTCTATTTATTTCTTTTATATAATATTTGAACTATTAAATTACAACACTAGAACAGGTTCATGTTTTATTTTACTTAATCTGGCAAACAAATAAAGCAGTACATCTATACATAAGTAAAGACGAATGTGTATTTTGGATTTGATTTTGGCACTGACCTTGCAGGATTCAAGTGGTGGGACAAGATTATTTCTTTGAAGTATAGTTGCTTTTTTGTTGGCTACTTGGAGAACTTGTTACGCTAAGGGTTTGTTTACGTTATGGGTTAAGTATATAGCTCTAGGTAAAGATATATTTATGAAGGGGGATATTTTATAACATGGAACGCTCTCACCCGTGTTTTTCAGCTTGTGTAGTGTTGGCAGGCTGCAGGTTCACTTACGAAGTCTTCAGCATTGGAGCTGTTTTGTTTAGATACTTATAAATGATATGTTTAGGTAACACTAAAATCTCAAACTAATTCACTACGCTCTAAAATCGCCAAATGCACTTTTTTGTTAAATATTTATTAATTTAAGTGAACCCGAACGCGCTTGGACTAATAATAGATTTGTTAAATATTTGGTTAAATTGGAAGTGAGTATAGGTACGGTCACAAACACTTTCAACATCTGCAAACACTTTCAACATCTGGTTGCGCGGTCTATTGTCTGCGTTCGGAGCTAAAGGGACGTCCTTTCGCGACGGCTACTCGGTCGAGACTCATCAAGTATTGGAAATTAGATTTTAAACATTATTATTTTGGTTAAGTAAAAACGGTTGACTCTTGTCAAATGTGCGCAAAATTTTGAGAAATAAAATATTCATGGGGAGATTGGTTGTTTCCGAAAATAGAACACACTCTTGCTGCACAACCGTGAATGAAACTGGAAACACTGTAGTGGGAGAGGGAGAGGGAGAGGGAGAGAGAGAGAGAGGCTCACATCCTCAGTAGAGTGGGGCTCAGGGCGCTCGAGCGCGTCCTCGCCGTCGGAGGGCGGCGGGTCGTCCTCCGCGAACCCGTCCGTCTTCTTCAGCTCAGCCTCGGACTCCTGCGCAAGTGTATTATTATCTATTTTATATGTTCAATTTAACGACAATTTTATACGAATTTTCACTCACTATTTCAACCTCTTGAAAATGGAATTTGATAAGTATTTGCACTCCCTATTTGAGCCCCTTGATAATGGAATTCCCGGAATTCTTTTCTCAGTGCTTGCTTATGTTACAAGAAGGACATCTTTCCACAATTGAAAGTTTCTACGATCGATGACAGTCCGCCTATTCTTATGTATTGTTTTTTTATTGCTTTTTCTTTAGTGAATACACATATAAGACCGTACTACACTGAGAAAACCATAGAAATGTTAAGCGTAGCTACATGAGAGAGACAGAGAATTTTGTTTTACGTTCTTCAAATAACCTTAACGCACTATCTAACCTCATAGTACCATAATTTATTAGCGATATTTATTAGCGAAGCGATGAAGGGGCCCACCCTTCACGCACCATAATATTTTCATCAATTTATTTATTTTGTAAAAAGCGATTTCGTAAAATCATTTTCGTGCTTCGACTTTAGACAAAAAATAAAGAATTTCAATAAAAAAAAAAAATGTTGTGAACTCACCCTGCTACCGCCGCAGCACATGTAGGCGATCAGTCCAACCATAATGAAGCTGCCCACGATGACCACAGCGTAAACCCACGGGTTCTCACCAGCGAACTTCAGAGCTCGTTCTAGCACTGAATCCTGGGGAAGGAGCGGCTACTGAGCGCTACGTACTAGCTTCTACTGTGCTGTTATAATTATTAGGGACTAGATTATATATATAGCCCGGGGCTTCGCTCCCTTGGGAATTTTGAGATAAAATATAGCCTATAACAATCTTGGATAATGTACCTTTCTAATAGTGAAAGAGTTATTGAAATCGGTTCCGCAGTTTCGGAGATTACCCGCCTTAAACATCACAATCTCACAAACGCTTACCTCTTTATAATAATAGTATAGATTGATCACGGTTCGCGATTTCTGGGTTATTCCCATACGAAATGTTCAGTAACATGGACTGAGTACGTATACAAAATTATGCCAATGTATAAAAAATCTGTGTATTAATTAGCCTATAATACACCTGTATAGTAATTAGCATATACATATGCTTCACGACTAATTTCGTGGGAATAACCTGAACGTTTGGAAATTGGAAAGATAGCAGCTAAAATATTAATAATTTTTTAGTGTTGACTGTCTACAAAGAGTAGAAAACAATCGAGGGTTCTTGGTTGGCAACACTGGAATTTTATCAATAAATCGTAACTATTCTTGACTAGTAGTACTAGTAGACTAATATTTTGTATTGCAATGGGAAAAATAGTGCGTTAAAAATTCGTTATCTACTCTTTATTATCTACTGTAAAAAGAATCTAGACTTCGAAAGAACTATAAAATTATAATAGCTTATTGGACGATATTGTAAAACAATCAATCACACCAATCACATGAAAATATTGTCTCTTTATGAAAAAAAATATTTTGAAAACTCGCAGTGTGTTATTGCACTGACGTGTCAGATTTTATTCAAGTCGCCTATAGGCATATGACATGATCTTTACGACTACCTACCGTCAAGTGGTAAGTAGTCGGATACACACTAGTGAACTATACAGGTTTCCTCGCGATATGTTCCTTCACCGGAAGCAAGTGGTGGTCTATGAATAATACTATACACCAGTCAAATTAGTAAACAAACTTATGTGATTGTGTAGGATTCGTTACGCTGGCAAACAACACACGCTAGCCAATAATAAAAAAAAAAACTATTTGCCACCTCTTTCTCTTTGGATCGTTTCACGAGAAACGCGACGTAGATAGATATAGGTATGGCGCAGTACACCGCGTACATGGCCCAGTAACCCGGCTTGTAATTCATAGCGCGCAGCATACGGCCCCACAGCGTTTGCTGTCATAGATGTAACATTCATATTACTGTGTTCTGATAGTTTATGAGAAACGCGCTGTAGATTAAATATCCATTAATTGATATCATAAACGTTAAATTGACGTCTTTGAAGAAACACATTATATTCTGCTGATTGTATGAGAAACAGTTAGAAACATATACAAGTAAAGCATCGTACTCTCGGACGATGAGTTATTTTTACAGTGCGCAGCATTAGGTTTAATTTCAATATTGCTGTCATAAAAATTACATGAGAATCAGCGAAAAAATAATCACGATTGTGCTCAAATCTGAGAATTCTTCTATCAAGACAAAATGTGACTTTATGTTTCTCACTGTTAAATGAGAAACAAAGGATAACCTGTACCTTGAAGTAATGTAATAATAAAGAAAAATAATATAAAATAAATAATTTACTCGTACAGTTTGCGGCAAGTATGTTGAGCAAAGATGGACGTTTGCTCATTTTTATTTACGTTTTTTTTCTTCAGTTTTCTCAAACAATCCGGTGCAAAATCAACAAGTTGGGTTTGTAAAATATTGGGTTGGGTTTGTAACCCATCTATGGTCACAAATGTTGGTGGGGATTTTACAATTTTTGGTTACCAAATGTTAGAATAATTGAAACAGATATAGAAATATAAAATATATAACGTTATGACTTACCGAATCCCTGGATATCTTGGCCTTCTTGAGCGAGAAGGTCTGCAGCGCCCAGTGTTCCGCGACCGCCACGTCGTCGGTGACGATGAGGTTGTCGAACAGCAGCATCGGCGACATCGACCACAGCTCGAAGCCCACGGCGTGCTGCCAACCAACGGCCATTTTAAAAAGTGCATAGGAGTGCACATTTTGCGATGTTCTCATTTTGAGAATTGCACATTTTGCGATGTTTTAATTTCGGGAAGTGCACATTTTGAGATCAGATATGCACGTTTTGTGATGTTTACATTTGCGAAGCGCTCGCTCTGCTGCTCATTGCGGTTGTCTACTTGTTGTTAGAATAATGTATCAAAATTAAAAAGAAAAATAAATTGTCTATTCGCAATCGGCATCTGGTTATGGGCCCAGAAGGCGGAACACGCGAAAATCAAAAAAGAAAAGAGAGATAATATAATTGGTACTCACAATAGGGGTCATTTTGTAAGGTTTGTCGTCCTTGAAGTAGTCGGGGTTGGGGATACGGCGCGGTGACCACTTGCCGCGGTAGTTGGGGTTCGCGATCAGCGGCGCGCGCCACACTCCCTGCCAACCAATGACATTTCATCATCAGATTCTTTGACACATGGAAAAATTACCTAATTTGACTTGTAATAAACTGGACGTCTGTGAAGAATGCTCCACCGACGAGAGTGGAGAGTGATGTATATATGATAACCTTATAGTTGGGGTTGGGCACGGTGGGCGGCGCCCAGCGGCCGCAGCCGACGCCGCACGCGGGGTTGTCCACCAGCGGCGCTTCCCACTCGCCGTCCATGTCCTCGTCCCAGTCCGCCGGCTTCACGGCCTCCGGGTCTGGGGAACATAGATCGATAGATATATGATGGAACTTTATTCACCACCATTTTGGTAATTGGTTAAGACGCCCTGTGTCAGATGCCTTTAAGCGACTTGAATAAAATCTGACACCAGTTATTGTTAAAAAAACACACTCAATATAGTGATGACCACCATTTTGTGTGTATATCATAACTACATACTAATATGTGGTATGGTTAACAAAAAAAGTGCAACACTATCGAAAGACGCTCGTAAAATCTTTATTTATGTATGTATAAATCTTCAGAAATTAATTGTCTAAATAAAAGTGAATATTGCATCAAAATCCGTTGCGTGGTTTAATATAATAAAAGCTTAGAAACAGACGCAAAGGAAGACTTTGTATTGTACTATGTAATGATTGACAATATTTCAATAAATAATGTTACCGGGAATCATCTCGGGTTCGTCATCGAGCCAACCGTCAGGTTTGACAGCATTGGGGTCCACAATCTGCGCGGGCGCAGTCTCGTCCCAATCCTCAGGTTTAGACGCGGTAGGATCTACGATCTGCAACAGTTTAAGAGTATGATAATTTCCTGAGTATACAACGAAGTCAAAGTTAAAACGATCATTACATAAAAATAGGGGTAAATAGTGCGGAAAGATTGTAAAAGTAAATTTTTCCACTTAACAATTTGCATGAAACAAAACATTGATAAGAACGGCTGAAATATAAAATAGTCAAGTGAAAATTGATTAACTGATACACATTCAGTCCGATTTAAGATACAACAGAAAGGGATGCAGTTATTGAAAAGAAAGAGACCAGCCTTTTTCTTTGAAATACGTCAATCCCTGTCTGTTTCCTATAAATTCGGAGGATGTGTAGCCAGTCTTATAATTAGACGAGATATTTCTCATTGCATGTATTGTGACGGTGTGCTTATTTAACCATTATTAGGTTAAACTAAGAAAAAACAAATGAAACCTATTTTAGATTTATTATTGTTGTTGAAGTGAAAACGTCTTTAGTGACGTGCACTTTTGACCTGTGTAGGAAGTGCGGGTTTGCAATTCACCATCGAATCGATTCGAAGTAAGATACAGCGAACCAATCACATTGCACTATTGTGACGCAACGACAATCACAATGCAATGTGATTGGTTCGCTGAGAACCCCTTTGATCGAAAATTCGTAAGACGTCAAAAATTCACAATGTTAATATTCAAGTTTTCACTTCTGCCGGCACTCCCGGAGTGCAACCCGTTTATTTAAGATTTCGTGCAGATATATTGTCAGTTTTCTTAATAAAATAAAATAACTGACCTTTTCCCTTTCATCCCAATCTTCAGGCTTCTTATCGTTAGGGTCATCGATCTCTTCGGGGGGGTTGACAGGCGGGGTGAAGTCCTCCAACAGAGACCCGGAGTTGACCTCCTTATTGTCTACCAGGATCGAGAATGTGTTGTCCGGACGAACGATCAGTGTGTATAGATGTGGCTCCTTGTCTTTGTAGATGTCGTCGAGACGTTGACTGTAAACAAAATACTTGTTAACATGTTTACCTAATAGCTAGTGATTAGAGTTTTGCGCATTTGTAACTTCAATAGAGATGACAAGGGCAGAAAATTTAAAAAAATATGTCAGCATAAACAAAACTCGACTGTAACAATGTCGCTCGATCACTATACGAAGATTGAAAGTAATAATATAAAATTTTGTAACAACTTTTATTATAAAGTCATCACAATAAACGTAATATTTGATGTAGCTGTCGAACAACATGTCGAGTTCAAGAATTTATTTTTTGAAGTTAAGATTTTATTTTTCTCATATCTTTGAAGTTCATCAATGTCATTATTTTTTATTACACAGTATTTTTTATAAAAATCAGTAATCCTCCATATTGTTACTAACAAAACTAGACTTTGACCTTGAACAATTGTTTCTTTTTATTTCCAGATTTATCAAGCCATAATTAGCCATTATTACATATCCTAATAATATATTAAAGGGACTTGGCATCGATTTTTTATTCATTCATTTAATGTAACTGACGTTTGGTACTGTTTCAAAGACCTTGCAGTCGCCGTGGTGAGCGAATTACTGGCTAAAACCGACCTAACTGTGACAGTATAGGGTCTTCGAATCTAGGTACATTCTACAGAAGCCGTACAGTTTATTATTCACATAATGGTTTAGAACAAGCCTATTTAGCCGTTGTCAACAGCATGCAAATGTTAATAATAACATATTTAAAAAATATTTAAATGATATTAGATTAAAATAAGATAAAATAAAATGTCGATTACTATCTACATGTATGTTAATTATTGTCATTGTAATCCAAAAACTCTTTGATTGTGTGAAAACATTTATGAAGAAGCCGTTTATTTAATTGTCATTTAAAACTATCAAATATTCACTGTCAAATCCATCAGCCGACCAATCGCATCGCGGTATGAATATTGAATATTGTGACGTTATTATGCCACACTGCGATTGGTTGACCGTGTCTCACCGTTAGGATTAACCACTCGTAAAGAAAGATTAATTGAATAAATAAAGTGCGAATGGTGATGACTGACCTGGGTTTCTTACTATGCTTCTCCTCAATGGAGCCATTCTTGGGGTTTTTATGTCTGAAGATAAAGTGTAGCTTGTTGTCGTTCCCGCACTTGTCCGGCCCGAACATGATGGTGTATGCAGTTTGATCGTGGAACTTCTGCAGGTCCGACTTGGTATTGGTCCCGCGAGACAGGAGCTTCAGGTATGCGCCACCGCAGTTTTGTCCTTCCTATCAATATTTTTTAAAATTCAGCAATTATCCACCACCTTCAGACTGAAAACAGATTCTGCTGTATCAGTGTCATCGTATTGAGATTGAGACGTAGTATTTAGATGTGTATTTATTTATTTTGATGTAGGTTAACTATACCAGTAATCTACATCGATATTAAAAAGAGGAATTATTTTATACCGCGTGACGCCGTTAAATAATCTGAATCAAAATCTATGTTACCCTCTCTTACTACCCAAAGGTAAAGCCCGCCATTAGTCATGTATACATTACTAGATGCGCCCCGGGGCTTCGCTCCCGTGGGAATCTCAGGGTAAAACCACTATGTGTTATTCCAGGTTATATTCTATCCATGTACCAAATTTACAACATACACACTTTCGCAATTATAATATTAGTAGGATTGTATAATTTTGTACTGTTGTTATTTTTATGGGCTGATCCCTTGTCATCAGTATGCGTCCATTAGTCTCACAATGAAATAGCGAAAACAGAGTGAAGTGGAAGAGAAAAAATAAGAATGCGGTTCCTGAAAGCGTAAAAGAGATATTCAGCACGTTTGAAAAATATGTGTAAAGATGCCACCGCAAAATTCGACCACCATTGAAGAAAATTTATTACCCGGAAGAATGGAAATACATTTTTGATGTTTAAGATTTAGATAGTTGTATACGTAGTGGATCATATTTTTGGATCCAGCGATGTAACCATCAAATATATCCCGGTATTTACAAATTGCGCAGATAACACTTCCGAAATCCATTCTGGCGCTTCGCCAGCCATCTTGGAAGTTCCTTTGTGATATTTTTGCGTTTCTTTGTTTTGTAAATAAAGAACTTTGAATGGCGGTGCGTAAACGTGGTAATGGACCACCGCCCAAATGTCACGTAAAGTGCATTGAGTTTTATTCATTTGTCGTACAATTACGTACAAATATTTTAAATAAAAAAAATAATTGCCATTTCTCGAATTTCGAGAGAAGAAAGAGTTTATATTCTTCCTCATGAATATAACAATAGTATAGTATTGCCGCATTGTTGTAAAATTTTTGAATAAGAATTCAGATGCAATTGCCTTCAGATGCATTATTCAAATATACAGTGAACTCTGTTTTCTGACACTTAACAGGAGAAGAAAGCTTATACAAAAAGGTATAAATGTGACGTTCCACAAGAAAAGATGTCTTATGGAGGGAAGTCGCTTAGACGTTGCACTTGGTAATTTTTATTATAAATGCGTATAATGCATCGTAAAGGACTGCTTTCCAAAGGTACCTTTTATCGTTGAACATCCCAAAAATCATCAGCAATTTAAACATCCCCACTGTCGGGGCACAGGCCTTCCTTATGGTTGTATACATATAAATAAATAAAATAAATATATAAGGACAAATCACACAGATTGTGTTAGCCCCAAAGTAAGTTCGAGACTTGTGTTAGTTATGGGATACTATAACTCAACGATAATACCTATATTTTATAACAAATACATACATAGATAAACATCCAAGCTCCGGGCCAATCAGAAAAAGATCATTTTCCATCGGGTCATGATGGAAAATGATTTTTTCTGATTGCACTTATAACTGCGCCACCGAGGTCGACAAAATATGATATACAATGAGTATGAGACATGACCCACCACGCAGGCCCATTGCCCCGGTTTTAACGACTGCAAAAAATGCCATCGAAGCACAAACGAACTCGAGATAAAAAAACATTTGGTAATCTACGCAATGACCAACTAGTGTGAGTATGACTTAACCGTACTTAACCGCAACTATCTCTGTCATTGAACTCCTCACAAAATCGCAAATATATAATAACCTATTCGTACACAGCGTAATTTAATTACGAATGTAGTTAATGAGCTAAAGAAAACATGACGCAACTTTACGTATTTCTTCAGTCTGAGTAGTTTAAGTCAACACTAAACCAATTAAGTTATCGCCCATACGGTTTTCTTCATGTTGCAATAGCTAGGAAATATACTGTGCAATTAAATCATACCTTTTTGGAGAGAACTTATGACATGGTGGTTTAAATTCCGATTATGGTACTTATAGTGGAACCATTTTAGTCTTATTACAATCAAAAGCATTCATTGAATAGTTGAGAGATTGACATTTTACAATGATTTTTGACGCAACCGGCGTACATCTCTAGTAAAAAAAAATTTGCAGATCACTAATCTAGTGATTATATCAGTCTCAAAAAGAGTAAAAAGACGTGTTGTAGAGGAGATAAGTTGTATTGATATGTAATTTAACTTTTTAAATTTTTCTTCTATTTACTCTGCTGCTGTGGCAACCAGTGTTACATTTTGAATAAAAATCTATGGTCAAATGTATGAGAATATTAAATGTAATAATTACAAACTGTGAATTCTTTCATAACTTAATTACTAGATGGGTCATGTCATGCAACTATGTCAGCCTAATAGGGTACTACAAACTTTATTGTAAACATTATAAATAAGAAAGTTATATCATCTTCATGGTTTATCTACTGAAATCTTCATGGCATTTCACATTATATATAGTTTAGGCTATAAGAAAGCAAGGGAGAAACTGCAGGTGTAACAATATTTTTATGGTTTTGTTACACATGTCACACATGGTTTTAACCAATTTTGAAAATAATAATGAGATGAAGCAGGAATGATGTGAATATTGAAATAAAGGATGGATTTGAGCCCCACTTAGAGTGCCGAATTTATGCATCTCAAATAATTGAAGTCCCGCTTGAGTGTCAAATTTTTCATCAATATTTTCAAAAAACAATAATTACCTGCATGGTCACTTCATACTGGACAACTAAAGGCTTGTCTGTGAACTCAAAAGGTTTGTTGAGTAATGCAGAGATTGCCGCATGTTTGGCTTCTGTAGTCAGGACCAGACCCATGTCATTTTTGAATATTTTCCGTATAGGAGGTTGGATCTGAAATAAATGGTGAACAATAGTGTGCACTCTGTGTTTGGTTCAAAATTTTAGTTATTGAAGTATCAGAAATTCAGTCTGTAAATTAACTCACCTCCCATTTGCCGTCATACTTGGCAATGTTGTCATCAACACCCTGTTTTTTGGCCTCAGATTTGACCCATTTCTTCTTGAAGGCATTCTCGTCATCAAAGTGCTCTGAGAAGTATACTTTGCTAGGGCTCACTTGGGGACTGTGGTATTGTTCTTCATCTTCAGCCTGTTAAAAAGATATGTTTCAATAAACTTAGTTAATAGTTTTATCTATTCCCTCTTTTTTGAGACCACAATGACACTCTATCACAGGGTCTCTGGTCTGTGAGGGTGAGGATGCAAAACAGTGGGTACTAAAATTATAAAGAGAGAGACAAAATTGGAGGGAGAGAGAAAGACTGATGTTAAAAATAATAATCTTTAAAGATTCAAACAAATGATAAAAAATAAGGCATAAAGCCAGTGGGCTGTTCCAATAGAGAAAAAACAAAAAATGGCTATGATAATGATGTTCAATTAATGTATTTTTAAGTAATATTCAGCTGCATCCTGGGGCTCCCTATGGTAATTAATGGCAATTTGTTAGCTAATAATATCTGTATTGCTTTCTTACATAGAATGTTTTTTTATTCTAATCAGCTTCATATATAGATAACATTACACACACTAACACATTTTGTTCTCATTACTAAATCAAGTCTTAGCCAATATAAATAGAAAAAACAGAAAAGTATGTTATCTCTAAAGTAATATAAATTATCAGATGCAAATTAACATTGAATTCCTATCCTTTGAAATGTAGGTCACTTAACCTTTACTAACCTCTACTGTGACGCCGTCCTCGGAGTCTTCAACGTTGGCCCTTACGGAAACTGTCCCCACTAACACCAGTAAGGCACTTATTGCAAATACACTATGCCTAAGCAGAGCCATCTGAAATCACACACGTTTTTAAAGTGCTCTATTAATTTAACAGACACTCGAAACAAGAAACAATGTGTGTTGAACCGACCACGATATTGGTAGAGACGAGTCTGCCGTGGTAGCCGATGATAATCTAATTAAAAATAGTGAAATTCACATTCACCGGGGAGTGTAACTACAAAACGATCGCCGGAATAAGGATATCCTCAATAAAGGAGCATAGAGATAGAAGCATCTCTATTTGCCTTGCTTTGCTCATTCACTCACCTTGCTCAGATTTAAATCTATTTATTGCTGATTTATTAGCACTTGTTTTTATCTTAATTATACTAATACTGGAAAAATAACCACCCAACACGAAATCCAATGATTTTCGTTTTCCTCTGAAAAAATTTCAGCCAATCAAAAATAAACAGTTGTCAAGGGAGCGATCCAGAATTTTCCGATGCGTTCACTAAGTTAAAATTGTGATCGACGGTCCTGCATTCACTGCCGGCCATAAATTTAGATAGGCTCTACGTGCGGCGGTCGGCAACTAGCCCGTCGAAATCGGCTCTTCTGTAAATAAAGACAAAGAAAACCAATAACGATGAGTTACCGTCGTAGCCAAATGAAAAAGAACAACTTCCAGGCGTATTCATACAAGCGGCGTTGTAAAATTGGACACACGATAAGGGGCAAAATATATTTTATGCCGTAAACTGAGTAATCTATATAGACCACGTCATATCTTGCATTTCGCTCATACATGAAAGAGATACATACGCGTTGACATCTTTTGTCCCTCATTACGTGTACGTGGCTCGGCTATGTTGTTTAAAATTAACCGAATTGGGCCGACGCCGCGCCGCCGGGAAGCTGTATTGAAATCTTTCTCATTTGGTTACACTTACCCTTCGTCTAATTTACGTTATGTTTTTTTGTGTGTGTCTGTGTTTTCGAAATATTCACAATTTTGTAAAAAAATATTGTATTTGCGAGGTCAACAACTAGTATAGTTTTCTTCTGGTCGGGGACACAGTAACTTCAACTTCATCATCGATTTAAACAAAGTTGCTTCTCGCTGTCTGTCCAAGATCTAACTATGTAATGTTTTTATATCTGTGGATCTCATGGATTTAGTAAACACGTACCTACTTCGTACAACATGGATCTCTAAGTGGTATTTTGTAAGATTCACAGATTATCTACAATACTTCCTTGTCATAGATTTAGAAGGGCACCGTGCGTGGCCACCTTCCTGTATCAAAATGTTGTGTTGGAAAATGTCAGCTCCGTCTCAGAAAATGTCAGCAAATGTCATATCCGTTGTTGTCAATCTGACAGCCGCCCGCGGTTGTCAATTGTTTTTATTTCATGTTGGGTGTGTTTGTGTTGTGCTGTTTTTTCTGTCGACCGGTGGTGGTGTAATGTTCCTCGATTTATTCATTACAAGTTGCTTGTACACAGGAAGTTGGAACTGGAATATTGGTCTCATATTGTTAAAATAGATTCATCGTGCTTAAATGTGATGTTTTTATTTTGTTTCTCTGTCAGAACTAGGGAGTGACTATGTATGTACCGAGTGTATGGAATTAAATTATTGACCATATAGTTGTAAGCATAGATGGTCCACTGTCTTGTTATTATTGATAATATTCTTTGATGTGAAACATGCGATGCGGCGATCAGATCGACCACCGGTCAACATTCGCCACTCGGATGGTTGCTATTTCACCCATATCTTTACGTGGCCGGCTGTATAGAATTTATGTACAATGGCAAAAATAACAAACGACTATACAATGTACTATCATCATAATAATAATTTCATCTTATTATGCACCCAAAACAAAATTTGCTTCTATTTTTATTATTATACTATTGTATCAATTTTTTTTTTCACTAAAGGAAATAACTTCTATCTTCTTGGTGAATTAATAAAAATTCATATTCACACACATCTCTTACTCATTTGAGCACCCTGCTTGTTGATTTCCCTGGGACATTCCCATTCCTATACACAAATCCTGAAAATAATATGCTTTTAAGTCCTAAAACAATATTAAAACAAGTGCATTTTATGTATTCAACTATTTAAATGGCAATAAAAATAACAGCTGAATAAATAGATATTTCAAACTGAATATTGTGAATGTGAAAAACCAATAATGCTACACTAGTATGTTTTGGGGATTCCATTGACAGTAATTTATGTAAAATGTATTAATAGCCATTTCATATGAATAGGCTAGCCAGAAAATGTCGTTTTGAATTGATTTAAATATTTCTATAAAATATAAGGGCCTATTCGAAAACCCTTATATTAATAGAAAGTAACCAACTTAGACCGGCTATACCTAGGTATAGCCGGACTTTGAGGTTTAGTTGTAACATATATATATAAATATAACAGCTAGGTTTCCTTCAGATTTTTCAATCTGCCTTTCACTTACATATGTAACTTCAATTTTACAGGAAAATGATTGTGATAAGAAGGTTATTGACCCGTATGCTACGCCTAAGGAACTTGCTCACTATGACTTTACTGTTAATATTCTTCTACATGCTAAAGTCTTATAACAACTCGGGCTCGAACATATTTGTAATGGAAACATTAACAAAATCGGGTAATAAAATGGACAGTGTGAGCATTTTTGTACCAAAGAGTATGAAGGTAAAATTACCATTTTTATTATAGTATTAAATAGAGATACTGAAGACAAAAGGGGTTCATTGCCCAGTAGTGGGAGACATAAATAGGCTATGATATAAATTTTTTTGCTCCTACAAATTTCAAGGTTAAAGTGCACTAGCTTTTGTCAGATATTGTTGGAAAATCATAATTCTATGACAAGGGATAGAAGAAATAAGGCAAGGCTTTTGGTTAGCGCAGTGCGGCATAAATAGCTAGGAAAATAACATTATTCAAGTAGTTTTATTTTACTGTTTCACATAGGTAGTACTTTATCACATTACTGATAAGGCGGAAACATAATGTTGTAATGAGCCATTTGTGTGTTGTTATTACCTTGGGAAATTGAATTTATCAGTACTTTTAAAGTAGGTTCTATGAATGTGATAATCTTGATTGTAAAGTACTATTTAATTACTCTGTTACACATTATCAGTAATGTGCAATAATGCAATTTAATTCTTTAAAACTCTTATTATCATCACATGTTATCTGTTGCATTCTTAGCTCTTCAATGCTTGGAGTCTGCGTAAAAAATAACCCAGTTGTTAATAAAAAGGAAAAGCATACTTTAAGCCAAAGTATGTTTTGTCACTATCACACTTTACAAAACTTGGCATTGACAGGAAGAGACAAAAAATACTTTAGTTTAAAGTATGTTTTATCTTTTTTATGAATAACAGGTTAAACCTCTAAATTTACAAGATTATAGGCTGTGATTTTATAACTGGCGCCTACTGGATTTTGACTTAAACTTTCTTATATTTTCAGAAAATTGATTGGCATAACTACACTCAAATTGAAATAGAAAAGAGTCGAGTTGGTAAGGAAGTTATATTTAATTTTTTAAAATAATATATTTCAGTTTCATATTTGAGGAAACCATACACATTATAATACACATTTCGCTCATAAAATAAAGATAAAAGTATATATTACAAATACGCGATTGCGGGCCCTGGGCCCCGACGCTCCTCCTCCGGCTCAGGAAGAAACCTGGAAAACACTTAGATGACAGAGAGAGAGTTATACAAACTCGATACACTGGATCCTTCTGTGTATTTAGTCTATGGGTTTACTTAATTTTAGTTATATCTTGTTTCAGGCATTGGTGAGCATGGATTTGCAGCTCACAATCCACCAGAAGTGGCAAATCTTGAAAAAAAACTGTATGATGTGAATGGATTCAATGGTTACCTCAGCGATTTGATAGCTTTAGACCGCTCCGTACCGGACATAAGGTTAATACATGTAATATGTTTTTTAATTTAAGAATTCTGTGGGCGAAGTGCTGGTTTACACTTCACTTCTGACCATCGAATCGATTCAAAGTGAGATGCAGCACACCAATCACATTGCGCCATTGTGACGCAACGACAAACACACTGCATATGATTGGTTCGCTGCGTGTAATGCAAATCCGCACTAACCCCTCTGGTCTATAACGCAATTTTAGTGTTCCGAAGAATCATTATAGTTTCCTTCTGTCTGTCCGTCTATACGGTTTTAAATTATTACTTTATCTCGGCTATCTCACTCACAATACTTTTACGCCAGACGAATAGCCGACTGCCGTTGCTACGCAGTAACCAATAGCGGATGAAAATGGCGCGTCGCGATTGGCCGAGATATATGATTCGCTGAAATATATTATCACGTTGCAATTATTATAATTTTTGCGCATGTATACATATTGTTGTATTGTCATTATTATCATTCAACGGGGTCCATTGTGGTTGCACGTCGAACCCTTAGCTCTTTTGTACCCCCATGCCACAGGTTGCAACTTGTGGTACCTGTGTCTGTTTCGACTTGTTCCTTCGACTCTCTCTCATCTGAGTGTTGTCCCAGTTATTTTCTCCGCTATCGAGCTTTCTTACTTTTTTATTTTTATATCTCATGGTCATAAAAACAATAAATAGCAAAGTCGCACCACGCACACAGATGAGAGAGTAAGAGAAAGAGAGAGAGAGAGTGAGACCAATGCTAATCTATCCGTAGACACCCGGGCTGCGCGAACAAGATGTACATAGAATCCCTGCCGACAGTGAGTGTGGTGGTTCCCTTCCACAATGAACACTTCAGCACATTACTGAGGACCGCACATTCAGTGATCAACCGGTCGCCACCTCACCTCATCAAGGAGGTGCTACTGGTCGACGATTGTAGTTCCAAAGGTTGGTGTTGGATTCACTTTATTCAAATTATCATTAGTTTTTTCTCACTAATGACCAAAACATTTTTGAGTATTTGATATTTGTATAATATAAAACACTAGCTTTAGTCCGCGGCTTCGCCCGCGTGCATTTCACACGATAACGTTTTTTCCAGGATAAAAGGTACTTGTACTCTAATACACTCCTCCGTGCTTCGGAAGGTATGTAAGGCGTTGGTCCCGGTTGTATTTGCAGTCGTTACAACCCGACAATCCGCAATGGGCCCGCGTGGTGGGTCACGGCCTTCAACTCCTTATCCATCCGTAAGGGCCAGTGGCCCAGCAGTGGGGACGTTTTAATAGTATTTAGTGATGATATTTTAATGAAAAATTTATATTTAAAAATAAATTTATATTTAAAAAATGCTAAGCCCTTTTGGCATGATAGGGACCAACACTGTTTGAATGAGTTTCTTTCGGCATTTCTTCTCAACAGTGGTCGTTCCGAAATGCTAGTAGTTTGTAGCCTTGGTAAATATCATTGAATATGATGTGAAAAAGTGCCTGGGAAGGCCTAATTTCTGAATAAATGATTTGATTTGAAATGCTTTCTTAAAAATTTTTTGACATGCTGTACCGATAATAGTAAGCAAGAATGATGATCCAAACTTAATTTTTTTTAACAGTCTTCCTGAAAAAAGAGTTGGAGGAGTATCTAGCGAAGAATTTGACCAAAGTGAAAGTGGTCAGGTTACCGCGACGCAGTGGTTTGATCACCGCGCGGTCGGCGGGTGCGGCGGTCGCTACGGCCGATGTCCTGATCTTCCTGGATTCCCACACTGAGGCTAATGTCAACTGGCTACCCCCTTTGCTGGGTAAGTGTGTCTTATCTCGTAGTCATAAGGCTTAGAATCATATAACATGCCCCATTGCTCAGTCCTCTTTAAGAAAGCAAGTTCGAGACTTGTGTTATGGAATACTAACTCAACGGTACTATATTTTATGACAAATACATATATAGATAAACATCCAAGACCCGGGCCAATCAGGAAAAGATAATTTCTCATCACGATCTGACCGCGTGGATCGAACCCGGGACCTCTAGGTTCAGAGGAAAGCACTTTACCGCTGCGCCACCGAGGTCCGTCCGTCCACCGTCTACCTTAATGGACAACACTTAACGGCCCACACCAAACACTGCACCCAGACGAATATTTATGATACTGCAGACAAATATTTATGATTACAAGTGTTTGCACGCTCTGGGAATCGAACCTAGGACCTCCAGATAGCAGACGGGCGTGTAGACCACTACACCACGGAGGTCGTCTTATCTCGTTGTTCAGAGTCATATAACATGTGATGGTTTAATCACCTGAGGCTAATGTCAACTGGCTACCCCCTTTGCTGGGTAAGTGTGTCTTATCTCGTAATCATAAGGTTCAGAATCATGCGACAACGTTGCGGCTCCATTGTGGAAACATTATTGGGCGTTAGATATTATTAGATAAATGCGTGTTTCTATTGAAAAGCCGACATCCTCACAAAAGGAACTCAAAATTGGCTGATGTCGGGCACGCGGCCGGTCGTAAAATCACAACTTTAAAATTGTAAGCTTCAATATTTTAACACGTGACAGTCGAGAAAGAAGCCGGTAAGATTGTATTACATTTGGTTCCAGAGCCCATAGCCCTGGACTACCGCACGGTGGTCTGCCCCTTCATCGACGTGGTGGCGTACGACACGTTCGAGTACCGCGCCCAGGACGAGGGCGCTCGAGGGGCGTTCGACTGGGAGTTCTTCTACAAGAGGCTGCCCGTCTTGCCCAAGGACGAGGACAATATGCCCGAGCCTTTCGAGTGAGTTGAATATGGGTCCCCAGATTTATATAATAATAATTATCACAATAATAAATAAATACTGTGAATTTCACAGTGAGCATTTTGCACTCCGCCGCGGGCTCTCATTAGTGTTTATTAAATTGTACCATACACAGTAATCAATGTAATTATTCTATTTTACTGGTACAATGTTAATTTTGTAAATGTGTAATCTAAAATTATTTATATTAAATATTTAGTCGTAAGCAATCGCATATACACACACTAGCGAACTAAACTGTCCACCAGTGTGCAGGTTTCCTCACTATGTTTTCCTTCGCCGGAAGCACTTATTAATAAACACAAGTCAGATTAGTGTACAAAGAGCCATGGCAGCTTCCCATACATCATTTTAAGTCATGTCCAAAATTAGCGTCTATGACTGAAATATATCTTGCCTAATAGAGCTTATTTTCTGGATCTTGATGAAAAAAATATATAACCGTATAAGGCCAGGTTTTTGAAATATACTGTTTTGTAGGTTATTTCACCGTCGACCTTAATATTTCTGTCAAGGAGGCTTTATTACGGCTGCATTTAATTGTAAAGCCATATGATATGAATTTATAAAAAGAAAAAACAATAAGACTTGATAATATTGAAAATCTGTTAAATCATTATGTCAAGAAAAATATTATTGATGTAATATTCACAAAAAATATTTTTAAGGCTGTCAACACTGGACCACAACAACTAGCGAGTCCTATAAAATCAAATAGGTATCATAATAGCTTTTTTAATTTATTAATAAATATTTTATGATTTTTGGTATAGCCGACGTTTACAGACGTTTTTAAAATCTTGACCTAAAAATCTACCATAGCTCTTTATGTGGCACGAGTAGGATTCGAACCTGGGACCTTTCTATCACAGGCGGATGGTCTTACCCACTGGGCCACCACCCGTAATTCAAATTAATTAAATTATTACGATTGATGTATAGGAGTCCAGTAATGGCGGGCGGTTTGTTCGCGATTTCGCGCGCTTTTTTCCAAGAGCTGGGCGGCTACGACCCCGGCCTCGACATCTGGGGCGGGGAACAGTACGAGCTCAGCTTCAAGGTCGGCGCCACTCGCTCACTTTCACACTCATATAAATAAATAAATATATATATTAGGACTAATCACACAGATTGAGCTAGCCCCAAAGTAAGTGGTCCGGGTCCTCTCGGTTCAGGGGCAAGCACTTTACCACTGCCCCACCGAGGTCGTCAACTCATGTATTTAGTTCTTGGCTGCGATGTTTTGAACCCGCTCGAAAAATCTATACTTCGATATTAATATTTATAAATTATTCTGTCAGCGCCATCCTATCCATTTTCATAATAGTTTAAAACCATAATATGACGACAGACGGCAGTGGAGAGAGTTGGATGAGGCCTTTACAAGAGGTCGATAGACGGATCGATCGATCGATTGATCGACTGATTGATCGATTAATCGATTGATTGATTAATCGACTGATCGATTGATCGATGTCGCGTGCCAGATCTGGCAGTGCGGCGGGCGCATGCTGGACGCGCCATGCTCCCGCGTGGGTCACATCTACCGCAAGTTCGCGCCCTTCGCCAACCCCAACCACGGGGACTTCGTCGGCAAGGTAAGTGGTCACCGCAGCATATCACCGTCTGCAACAGGGGTGTCACACGCGCGCATTGTCTACTTTGCGGCCTAGGATCTTTTGCCCCAGTGCCCTGTAACACTGTCTCTCTCACACTTCAAACCGGAACACAACAATGCAAGTAGTGATGATTGACGGCAGAAATTTATGTGAGTTACCCAAGCAGAAGACCTTTGTTTGGTGAAAGGTACCTTATGGAAAGAAGACGTTTCACTAGCTCATTTTTATTACAGATGCGCATAACACGTAGATGACTGCCTATCTTGTGAAAAGCGACATATATATGATCTTACATCTATAAAAACATAGGATTTTGTATTGATATGAAAGAGTAGGAATACAAATACAAGCATTTGCTTACTATCTAACAATATATGTAGAGTATATAACACGTTTAGTTAATGAAATAAACGAATTAGAATTAGTATCGTACTGTACGTTCGTAGAACTACCGTCGCGTGGCGGAGGTGTGGATGGACGAGTACGCGGAGTACCTGTACAAGCGGCGGCCGCACTACCGCGCCATCGCGCCCGGCGACCTCAGCGACCGCCGCGCCATCCGGGATCGGCTGCACTGCAAACCATTCAAGTGGTTCATGACATATGTGAGAAACTAAACTTCTACACTATTTACACCATCTACACTACTAGTAACGCTGTCTACTACACTTCTACACTATTTATGCCATCTACACTACTAGTAACGCTGTCTACTACACTTCTACACTATTTATACCATCTACACTACTAGTAACGCTATCTACTACACTTCTACACTATTTATACCATCTACACTACTAGTAACGCTATCTACTACACTTCTACACTATTTATGCCATCTACACTACTAGTAACGCTGTCTACTACACTTCTACACTATTTATACCATCTACACTACTAGTAACGCTGTCTACTACACTTCTACACTATTTATACCATCTACACTACTAGTAACGCTGTCTACTACACTTCTACACTATTTATGCCATCTACACTACTAGTAACGCTGTCTACTACACTTCTACACTATTTATGCCATCTACACTACTAGTAACGCTGTCTACTACACTTCTACACTATTTATGCCATCTACACTACTAGTAACGCTATCTACTACACTTCTACACTATTTATGCCATCTACACTACTAGTAACGCTGTCTACTACACTTCTACACTATTTATGCCATCTACACTACTAGTAACGCTGTCTACTACACTTCTACACTATTTATACCATCTACACTACTAGTAACGCTATCTACTACACTTCTACACTATTTATGCCATCTACACTACTAGTAACGCTATCTACTACACTTCTACACTATTTATGCCATCTACACTACTAGTAACGCTGTCTACTACACTTCTACACTATTTATACCATCTACACTACTAGTAACGCTATCTACTACACTTCTACACTATTTATGCCATCTACACTACTAGTAACGCTGTCTACTACACTTCTACACTATTTATACCATCTACACTACTAGTAACGCTGTCTACTACACTTCTACACTATGTATACTATCTACACTACTAGTAACGCTGTCTACTACACTTCTACACTATGTATACCATCTACACTACTAGTAACGTGTATATAGACTAGTTACACTTTTTACACAAGTTGCTTGGTATAGGTTTGAGTGGACGAGGACGTGGTAGTGGAGACGTGGAGTAAATAAAATTCTCGCCCATTGCAATGGCTGACAAGGTGCATATGACTATGTTGTTATAAATATAATTGAGTCACATACATGTGTAATGCAGTGAAAAATAGAAGTAAATGCTGCGGCCACAATATCGCTCCACCCAGCCCGACATCAGCGAACGCTGTGCCATCCGGGATAGTCTCCATTGCAAACTTTTCCAGTGGTTTGTGACATACATAAGATTATATAATAGAAATGTGTTTATTTGAAATGCTACAGACACACACATTACATACAAAAACAAAAATAAAGTACACGCTAACTATCCTTAAATATACACTTCGTCTCCACTATTTATACCGTCTACACTACTAGTTACACTATTATTGTTATGTACACGCTATATGAACTATATGATATTATATACATATAAATCTTCCTCTTGAATCTATCTAGCTATCTATTTAAAAAACTCGCATCAAAATCCGTTGCGTAGTTTTACAGTTCCAAGCATACATAGGGACAGACATGCAGCTGGAAGCGACTTTGTTTTATGCTATGTAATGACGCTCTCGCCTTCTATCTGTTCCTTCCCAGAAGACCAGTGGAATGAAATAGGTTATTAAAAAAGAGTAATGTATCCATTCGCCATTGTTTTCAGGTGGCCTTTGATCTACCATTCAAGTATCCTATGGTCGAACCAGATCCATTCGCTCGTGGACGTGTAAGTCAATTTAATAAATTATTTTTCTATATGAATGTCATGCTACGGTCTAATTTTTTAACTCCATACAAGTGACACGTAGAAGTGACGTCACAACTTGCTCAATTGTTCGCAAAGAAAGCTGTGTTTGTTCGAAAGCCGTATACATATTAAGTTTACAAATAATAAATAAATAAATATATTAGGACAAATCAGATTGAGCTAGCCCCAAAGTAAGTTCGAGACTTGTGTTATGGGATACTAACTCAACGACTATATTTTATAACAAATACATATGTAAACATCCACACACACATAGATAAACATCCAAGACCCGGGCCAATCAGAAAAAGATCATTTTCCATCATGACCCGACCGGGGTTCGAACCCGGGACCTCTCGGTTCAGAGGCAAGCACTTTACCACTGCGCCACCGAGGTCGTCAAATTATGGTGATGGCTTCTTAAAAAAGTTGTTAAAATGTTAGTTTTTATAAATTTATATATTTTGAAAATGCACTTACCAACTTCTCGTAAATCTTCGTAAATTGATCCATCATTTTACGAAGATTTAAAAGTTGGTAAGTGCATTTTCAAAAATAATATGATATGATAATGATATTACATACAGGGTGATTTCTTATACATTGGCATTATTTTATCTACATGCTCAGTCCATGGTACTGAACAACTTTTAGTATGGAAGGAAACTTGAAATCGCGAAAAAAAAATCTGCTGCTCCATACATACATTTTCCACAACTTAGGTATTTAATTTTGTATAGAACAGCTGATTTTTTTTTCGTAGTTACTTATACTAAAAGTTTTTTAGAATCATGGACTGAGCATGTAGACAAAATGTTGCCATATATATGTAAAAAAATACACCTTGTATATCTATTATATCTAGATTATACATATTTTTAACAATTCCCCGACGTTGTGAACCATATTGCAGATAAGACCGATGTGGAACCCTAAGCTGTGTGTGGACGCGAAGAACGGCGCTCAGTCGGACGCGCTCGCGCTCAGCTTGTGCTCAAACCCCAAAGTGGAAGCGGAGTTCATCTTCACTTGGCATAAAGACATCAAGTAACTTGTTGTCAAGGAACTTATATGTGGAATGATTAGGAATAGGAATTTAAAAAACTATGTAATTGAAAACTAGATCTGTTTGCGTTGTTTTTTTTTTTAAATAGGCCGTTTTATGTGTCCCACTGCTGGGCAAAGGCCGTATTTGCGTAGTTATAAAGATTTAATTTCCATAATGTCCGTGTGCCAATAACTAATGTTCCTAAAATTGGATACAATATTTGTAAAAAAATAGTTACAAATTTTAAACCCAAATTTAGGAACGGCTGTGCTCATTCGTAAGCATTCTATCTAGTTCATACTAATATTGAAAATGCGAATGTCTGTTTTGTCTGTCTGTTCCGTTATCATAATGATGATGAAATTTGCTATGCGTGTAAAAGATCCCCGTTACTTATAAGTTACTTTTTGTTTCAAAACTCAACCCCTAAATGACTATAAAGTGGTGTGAAATTTTTTATGAAAATTATGTCGGTTCCGCTTTCGCGCGAGAGAGAAGTTCACGCGAGCGAAGCCGCGTGCAAAAGCTAGTACGTAATAATTGTAACGCTCGTCGATAATACAGATTACAGAACCGCAACATGTGCTGGGACCTGCCCAACTCCGGCGCCCGCAGCAAGGTGCAGCTGTACTCGTGCCACCTCGGCGGCGGCAACCAGCTCTGGAGGTTTCATCTCGTGAGTAGATTACGAATTGTACATTCATTTGCATGTTAATTTGCAAATGCGAAAGTCCTGTATTATATGTGTGTCATGCTTCGACGACTAAACGAACGCGGCATAACAGCTGCTACATATTTAATCGAGCGGTCGACTTGATCTAGCTAGGAATCCGAGTTCGACTAGTTTTATTACCCGTGCGGGGTTGAGGACGTATTTCGCTTATTATATTATATGGGGGGGGGGCACTAAGGGACACACAGCCTATGCAGCTGATAGGCAGCATTAGCATTCCCAAGGATGGTTAACATCAGACAGGCGACCGGTTGTAAAATCAGAGTGAAACCTTCGAAATTAGATATTTTTTTACGCTGACCCCGGGCTTCGCGGCTTCACAACCCCGAACGCAAACGGGACCAAGCAGAGATGAGAGTGTGAGTAAGTCAGTGATTCGGCCGTCAGGACACGAAGCAGATCCGTCACGGCTCCAGCTGCCTGGACTACGACCGCGGCTCCGGAGAACTGTTTGTGAACCCGTGCGACGACAAGAGTCCCACGCAGCAGTGGAAGGTGGACATGATTGACTTCAAGGTAGGCTGTGTTTTTTAAACTTTCGCCTTAGACTTATGCCTCATAAATCATTCATTCATTTGTTCGTTCATTCATTCATTCATAGATCGGTTATTTTATGTTTTGAAAATCGTGTGTTCTCGTTGTTCTCAGAGCGTTTCGACAGCGTCGGGCGTGCTGTCGTTATAATTTTTCAAATTTAACAAGGACAAGAATTCGTTTTCTTTGAAATAATTAATCTGTAATGTGGTGATATCAATTTTATGAACGACTAGATGTTACCCCCGGAGCTTCGCTCCCGTGGGATAATGTCACTTTCTAATGGTGAAAGAACTTTTGAAACCGGTTCAGTAGTTTCGGAATTTACCCGCCTCAAACGTACAAACTCACAAACGCTTGCCTCTTTATGTATAGATTAAATATGGAAATGATTCCTTTCTCAAGTAAATTGACGGTGGAAACGCTCTGAGAACTTATGCTATGTCTGAAAATTGTGTGTTTAGTAGTTTGGAAAACTTTAGTTCTTTTATAGCAGTTTAGATGTAAGCACTTCTACATGCCAGCTTGTGACCTCGTGGTCAGGATACTTTTTACATTTAAATTTAATGTTTATGCAAAGCTCAATCTGCCGCTTCGTGTGATATGGGCTGAGAAGTTGTGTAAATAAATAATTCTATGATAAAATAAAATATGATTTAAGATGATGAGCACCTGGGATGAGGAGCGCCCACGGCCCACCGGACCCCCGTCAGAGAAGTGAGACTTGTTGTCACGGATGCAGAGTTGATTTTTGAATGCAAGTTATGAATTCGGTTTTGACAGCGATTTGGACATATGTTTCATAAGATATGCCTTTAGAAACGTTCCACTACGTCTAAAAGAATAGTTATTTTCCTTTAAATAATACAGGATATTGCTTGACCACAAAATAATTACAGGATTCAACTTTTGGATATTAGATGCAGCAAGTGGAATTTTGCACGTAATTAAAAATTGAGCTTTATTACTACACGTGTAGGGTTGATTTTTGATTGAACTTAATTCTGTGTGTAAACGTATTGAATCGGGGCTATATCCGAACGTATAAGGTTAGTCAAATAAAATTTTTGAGTGAACGGGTGACTAGGTTATAATGACTCGTATTGCTTTAATAATAGAGGTCAATGTTGCAATTATACAGGTAATGTGCTTATATGGAAAGTGTGATTTTTATGATTATAATGTAGAATTATTATTTTCTACCATATACGAATGTCTAACATGTAATTTCTAATTATTTACGTATCAATAATTTATTTATTTATTAATTCAAATGGTGACTTCTGATATAAATTATAAATTCAATTCAAATTTAAAAATAAATTCATTTGTTTCTACTTCGTGAAGACGAAGAACACGTAAAAAACACGTGTATTAGATTTATATACGTAACATGTGATATTAAAGTATTTAATTTATAACAATGCCATGATATTAAAGTCGATTTTATGATGAGTTTAAAAATATTAGGTTTATTTTTTTTCCATTTAAACTCGCGTGTATTTTATTAATTGTTGAGTATAAGAATTAAGTTAAAAGTCAAAAATGTTCTATGTGTATATGAGTGTAATAATGTTCCTTAAAATTTACAATTATGTAGTAGAAAAAAAAGCGTTTTAGACTATAATGTAATTTCTACTTTTTAATTAATTGTAATTAGTGCAATAATTTAGTTTTAATGTGTGTTTAAAAAAAGAGAATGCAGTACTTTTATTTTTGCTATCCATTTATAATTATAATTTATGTGATATCAGATAGCCATTAAGACGATTACCGCTTTGCAAACTAGCGCCACTGTGAAAATTAAATAAACATTTAAACAGATTATGCCACACATGGAAAGTATTTTCGTATTTTTTATAATACAATGTGGTCACAGCTGCTGTGAGACACAGTAGTCTAAAAGGAATTTAATGTTACCACCTATTTCGATTTAGTCAACTTGTGCAATGAAGAATTTTAGTAGAAAGTATAATATATTTTGTACTTTCTACTAAAATTATTTATGTATTCTTTATGACGTTAAAAACTGTTGAATATTATGTTTTGAGACGTGATTATCTCGTGACTTGAATGTTTGTTAAAAATAAGTACACAAAAAACGTATACAAGGAAGATACAATGCCCAGCGATGGACTTATCCCATGGAGGGATCTGTTATAATGAACCGTGGACGATAACGTTTTTTTTTTTTTTGAGACGTAGAAATTTTGCAAAGTGTGAACTCATTTTGTTATTTAGCAGTTTCAAGTATGACACTTAATTTGTGTCACTGTTTAGTGTTTTTTTTTGGTTAAGTGGCTAAGTACACTGTTCATACACTTTTTGAAAGCATTAGTCACTATAGAATATGTTGTACTGATAGCATAGTTGTATGTTGTTATGTTTGCGCGAAGGAGTGTTCGAGTCTAAGCTGCGTTCCTTGTAAAGTAATTGAAATACAAATTGTTGTTCGCATATATTTTAGGTGTATTATGAAAACATATCACTAGTTGTACGCAAGCACTTTTATAAGTGGATATATTTTGTGTTAGATTTGTATATAAGACGGATTTTTTAGTCAGATACAGTCTGTCAAGAAAGCGAAGAAATTTAATGAGGGCACTGTCTCCTATCGGCTGGTAACACTGTCTGTTTAACAACCAATCTTGACCATTCTTTTTCGTATTGCATTGAGAAAAAAAATGTATTTGTCAAAAATCTGTAATCATCACTTTCTTGACAGACTGCAAGTAATATTTGAAACATTTCTAAACATTTGAATTAAAATGAAATTATGTTAAAAATTACCTCGCATTTAAAGTTTTTTTTTTTTTAATTTTAATATTTATGTCTCCATTTCAATGGCAAAGCTGCGTTATATTATCGTTTTATTTTTTTATGTAAACACACGGCAAAAATAATTGTTACGAGTTGAGTTGAAAGTTGTGTTGTACAATTGTTTTTTTTTTCTTTTAAAGGCGCATTTATAAGTATTAATGTGATTAGTATGATAGTCAGTTAAAAATAAACCTATTTTTGTAACCGTATTGGGCATTTAATTACTAACATAGTATAGTATTAAGTCAAATTGCTACTAACAATGTGGGTCTATTGTTATCGTATAAGGCCTCCTTCCGTCTCCGCCAACCAGTCCTGGTCATCCCCATCCAGTTATTGCCAGCAATTTCCTTTACATCGTCGATCTAACTGGCTGCCGCTTAATATTCCTTTTTGTTACTATTATTTGTTGCCATAATTAATATAACATTAATATATAATGAATATATCGTTGTGAATTTGTAAACTGGGCATGCTGTCTGTGAATCCATTTATTGTCTATGAAAATATATGTCAATTTGCACTAGCTTTTGGCCGCGGCGGCAAAAAGAAGCCTATGTACGTGGTTCTTTAGTTATATACATACTAAATTTCATTAAAATCGGTCCAACGGTTTAGCCGTGAAAACGTACAGACAAATAGACAGATGCATTTTCAGATTGTGCACTTTTGTCTGTTGTATTGTAGATCCCAAATGGATGGACCGATTTTGAAATAGTTATTTATGGGCGGCGGCCGCTGCGCTATGTTTTGAACAGAATATTGTTCAAAACATAATTTTATCGTTGTAAAACACGTTCGACCACGCCCCTTTTTATGTTTTTGAACAAATGTTCTGTTCAAAACATGGCGCAGCAGACCCGGTTTTAGTTCGACTGAATCGAGTTCCAATGTCGCTGGTTTTTTAAATTTTGTAGTGCATAATGAAGGGTATGATTTAAAGAAAACTACAGCGATTATATTTTAATATTTTATTACATATTCCAGTAGAATACTTTCTATATTTATTACATCTTATTGTACATGCTTACATCTCCGCAGCACGCACACGACCCTAGGAGAGTTACTGCATTTTAACTATACATCCAAAGATCCACGGCTTGTGTGCTGGTATGACAAAAAAAAAAGAAAAAAAAGTAAAACCTTTCGTAACATACTGGCAGTTAAGATATCGGAGATATCAGTTATTTAAAGCTGGAACTAGAACGTTTGAATTAATGTAGAAGCATACAAATAAAGGAATTAATGTTTTCGTCACGCTCGTAAGTTAGGCCACGTGCGACAGAGACAGATATATTTTCATGCATCTTGTTTAAGGTTTCAGCTTTAATTAATTGACCAGATACCCAGCATATAAAAACACGTATTGTGTACATTGCATTAAACACTCATGCATATTGTTTATTTTGCTGTCTAGTGTATATAAAATATGTACTTCAGTAATTGTCAAAATATGTAGATCAGTCTTAAATTATTTAAACTTTAAAATTAAGAATGAGTATTTTAATACTAAATATTGTACGAATCCATCCAATTTGTCATATCCAAATTGTCGATTAAATGATAATATGTTGAAATTGGCAGTTTGTGTTAATTTCAATTAATTATAAAAGCCATAGGTAAATACATAGATTAAACTATTAATAATAATAAAAAAACATTTTAAAAATATTGTGCAATTTTCTAAATTGATATTTCACAAGTTTTCCGCTTTTTTTTGTTAGGATTTTACGATCATCATATTTATATCATCATGCGATTTAAGAGCTGTTTTTGGTTTTAGAGGTTCAACATAATTAAATTCAACATAAATAAAGTTAAATTACATAACAAAATGTCGCCATATCAGCACACTACAAGCCTAAAGAGGTCTACGCACTTTCTACAAATTAAATGCAGTATGAGAATCAGTTCTACATTTACTTAAATGCCGTTTTTGTCGTGAAGTCGAATCGCAAGCTCTAATTCTAACGTCGAAGTCTATGGTAGATTGTCGATGGCCGCCTTGAGACCATAGACGTAACACTGATTTTGCATGAAACAGACAAGTTTTAATTCAGAAATTATTGACAGAGTGAGATAGAGTTTAGATTTAGACGATAATAAGAAAGTTTTTGCAATATAAATGTACATAAAAGGTTTTCAAAAGTGCAACATTGTTATAGTTTTGTATCGTGGGTTACTACTATAGTTCATAATATGATCATCAATGTTACGTCTTAAAAATGTCATTCACCGCGATCTTAAAAACTGACGGCGTTGCTCGCTCGTTCGTCATGCTGATCGACTAGCGAACCAAACTGTGTTTGGTCAAATTGTTACCTTATCTTGTATAGCCATAAGGTTTACAATATACAAACACGACGAGCCGCGAGCCAGACTAGCCGTAGGTATCATAGGTCGTATGAAACTTTGAAATTCGAATATCAGGTGAGTTTTCGAAGTGACACGCAGTGAACCAATCACAATCTGGCATTGTGACACGACGACCACACCGCAATGTGATTGGTTCCGTGCGTTTCATTTCGATATATGACGGTGACACTACCGCCTCAGGGGCTTAAGGTCGACGTCGACAATCGGAGCGTCGTTAGGCTTGTCTTAGAGTACATAGGGGTCTTACGCCGCCGACAACTGTCTGTATATTACAATTTTATCGGTTACTCTATCATCTTAACGGTATACATTATAAATAATCGAAGCGTAAAGATATGTACAATATTTTTACAGATTACATCCTCATTAAGTACCTATTTACAAATTAGAATTCTTTATACATTATAAAAAGATAACTATACTGTTCTAGTAAATATCACCGCGAAATAATAAACTACATTCACAATAGATATATATTTTATCGATTAATTTAAATAAAAATACACCTTATTATTACTAAATAAAGGGTAAGACGTATTAAATTACAGTATTGCTTCGTTTAGTCACATTTTGCAAAAATATCACCATCGCTAGGGCCCGCGGGCCCCGGGTTTTGATACGATCTCATCAATATATAATTTGTAAAAAATATCCGCTCCTTCGCCAGCCACTCAGTCAACTAGCATTTAAATTAGTACTTCTAACACGGAATAGACACCACAATTTAAATGAGACACATTTATGGACATATACTATTCATAAACTACATTTTTAATTACAATTTTTTCGCTTCCCGCTGACTTATTAATAAATTAAGGTAGATTAGTTAGCTCTCGGCTGCAAATAGGTACGTGTGGCGTAAGATGGGCGCACTAATCTGGAAAAAATACTAAATAATAACATAAATTTATATTTAAAAAAATGGCAAGCCCTTCTGGCATGATAGGGACCAACATTGAATGAGTCTCCTTCGGCATTTCTTCTCAGCAGTGGTCGTTCCGAAATGCTAGTAGTTTGTAGCTTTGGTAAACATCATTTAATTTAGAATATGACGTGAAAAATTGCCTGTGAAGACCTAATTTTTGAATGATTTGATTTTGATTCGAATGACGTAATCTAGGTTGCTAAGTTTGGAACAGGATTTATATTAGCTCGACGATATCGTGCCGGCTTTCGGAGTAGACGCACATAAGTCACCCGTACCTACAAGGAGCTAAGGAAATGAAAAATTGAATTCAGTCTCTAAGAACGCGCGGCTACCATAAGTCGGCGAGAAGGCTGAACTACGCGATTACTGTACTCCTACTTTCGATTATTGCACAACACATGCAGATGTACGTATTAACGTTTTCTGTAGTAATTACTTTGTCTATTTATTACGAGGCCTTGCTACTGTTACGGGGTTACTGTATAGCTACTTAGAACTCTGTCGCTACGAACGATCGTCGTATGGCTTTGTGAAAACCGACTGTGATTGGACTCTGGACTCTGCAAATTCAATGCGACAAGGTTCCGCGTGTTGCCAACTAAATTGTGCTCGGGGATCGGGAGAGGACCATTTAATTTGAAGAGTCAGACGCATGTGGTTATAAAAAATTATTGCTTAAATAGTAATAGTATTGCGAAGTAAAAAAGACCTTAGGTCTAACATTAAAAGGAACAACTACAAGAATAAAATATTATTTACAAATATCTAAATGTATGGATAAAAAGAAATATTTGGCTAAAATGTGATGATAGGAATACATTGTGAAAATAACGTTCTAAGTGATGTGTATATGGGATTAATATATAGGTAGTTAGTAAAATAAAATATCAAAAAGTGATAAAAGAAATTGTGATCGCATTTGAGTATTTTGGTTCGATTATTATGCTCAGCTCGTCTTATTATTATTTTAATTATTAAATTTCATTTTATGACTCGGTACCCTGTTGTGAGTTGTTACGAGAGATTCATTTCAGTCCGACATGAAATAGCGTAAAAATATCAAACTAAAAGCTTTTATGGGGTTTAAATTAGAAGCCTAAGTACGAAAAGCAAATCGATGCTTCTATGGCAACGCTACATTCTTTGTCCGTCTTCAAGAGTCAATTCTTAATCTATCCGATCCGTCTAGGCATCGCCTTCAACCTTACTTACATACAAATAGTTTCAGAACGATCACAAGAGCTCTATAATTAGAAACTTTCTATCGAGGCATACCATCGAAACACTTCAGTCCTATAAAAAATAGTAAGAACTAAATATTGTTCCGCGGGTGACGTCGGCCGCCATTTTGGATGTTTTGACGGGCGACGTCACTTGCAGCGTTCAATATGGCGGGGAGTTTATGGCACGTTTAGTGGAGTCACGAGCGGTGTCGAGCGCGTCCGCTCTTTCTCCGTTTCCTTCTGCCGTCGCGGACGAATACGATGTTTGCTGGGTCGTCCGCCAGTTGAGGATATTTGGAAACCGAGTGGACATCTCGGGCCGCCCAGCCGTCCACGATTCCATGGGAGATTAGTTCTTCCTTTTCCTCCTCGGTCCAGGACCCCCGCCCCTCCCAGCCGGCGGCCACTAGCGCCTTCTCCCTCTCCCAAGCGCGGGCTGCGGCTCGCTTGTGCGCGTGCTTCAGCAGCTTGATGCGCTCCTGCGTCGGGTCCACGCCGTAGCGGAGCACTATCACTGCTTGTGCTGAGCCTTTGCCCACTGCGTGTACTCTCACCTAAAATTATAACAAAGATTTTACGTTTTTTATTGGAAACTAGTACCATGATCTGTTTCAATTGTAGATGGCATTTTGCAGTTACGCAAAAGCTTATGATTGAAAGTAATTTGTAAAACAATTACCTCAGATCCCTGGTCATTCGTTTCATCTTGCGATACGTTGAACTTTCCAGATAGGCGCCGCAATTCCTCCATATCATCTCTGATCTTCAGCGAGTTATCCTTGACGAAGTAGAATACGTCCTGATCATGGATACTGAAGTGGACATCCAGGAAATATGAGTTGTTGAAGACTGTGGTTATGACGTCTTCGACAACGCTGTTGGCGCCGTCTGCGACGCTTATAAAGGCTTTGCCATCAACTCTGGATATAAGGACGCCTTCTCCGAATACTCCTCGCTTGTACGACACACGAGGCAGTAGGTTCCGGGTTATTGGCTCTGTCTTCAGAAGAGGTGTTGGTACGAAATCTATGTCTGACAACTTGTCGTTCACCTAAAATAAACGCTGGGATTAGTATCAACGCAAATGAAACAATGACCAATATTTGCATTAAGAGAAAAAAAAATGAATTACCTTTTCGATGATACATTGAAGTCCAGACATAACACCAAAGTCAGGAGCAAGTTGGGGAGCGGTCACTGATGTCATGGGCTGGAAGATCATATCCGTGATGTACTTCGATCCCATCATCTTATTGAGATCATACCCATACAGCTGCAGCCAGCTTCCCAAGTTCGTCATGTACGGAACGTTCTGGTTTCTATTTATAGGGTCATTGTTCTTGAAACGGTAGATAAATATGTCCGTTGGTAAGCTCAACTTGGTGGCCAAGTGCTCCCAACTGGGAGTCATCCATTGTCCCACCATTGGATCATACAACCTATTTTCGAGATATATCAAATTCGTGTTGTAATCAAATATTCCTCCATGGAAGTCTACAGGCAAATAGAAGCCAGGGTTAGAATCTTTGACGATCTTTCCGAATGGACTGCGCTTGATTTCCTTGATGATTTCACCGTTAACATCGAAAACTACCAAAGGTGAGCCATTGTGGTCCGTAGCGACATAGTAACGTAACTCGTCAGTCTCAATACCTGTTAGGAAATCTCTCTGATCGTATAAGAAACGAACCGTCTTTTCTGTCTTTGGAGAATGCATGTGCGTAATCAAATTGGGTGTTTGAGGATTCGCGTAGAAGAACTGAGTGATGTTGTTCTTGTCATCTTTCCAAGCGACCAGTCTGTTCCTATCGTCATAGTAGTACCACATCTGGAACTTGTCACGTTCAAAAGCGTGAACAAACTGACCTCTGGAGTTGTATCTGTACTTCTGTTCTCCACGTCTTATGACAAATCCGCGTCCATCGTAACTGCTGAATTCTATATCTCCGTATTGCACTACTCTGTCTCCAATATCATAGCCAAGGTATCGCTTTTCTCCGTGTTCGATAACACCAATAACATTGCCATTCTCATCGTAAACATATTTCCAGTCATCCTCGGATCCGACAACCTCCATCAAATGACCGTCGTAGTTGTAACTGATTCGTTCGTTCGAAGAAGTGTCGCCGATCATCATCTTCTTAGATTTTATTCTATTCCTTACGTCATATTCCAATTCCAAACGGAACACATCGAAGGATTTGATGTTCATCAAAATTGTCTTTATCCTGCCGTGATCGTCGTAGTCAGTGATTGTGAAGTATTGTTTGCTTGTATCTTGCATGACGGAGCGATTGAAAGTGTTTCTGTAGATCCTCAGATCACTAACTCCTTCAAGAATTCCTAGGTTCTGATTATATTTTAGTCTTATTTGTGGCATTTCCTTGCTGTTGATATTAGCATCGATGGTAGATAGTCGAGCATTGCCATCATATTGGAACTTGAAGTGGGCGTTGTTTAATCCGCTCTTAGAATTGAATTTCATCTTTTCATCCTTCAATATTCCAGCGTGATATTTATAATCTTGTTTTAATTCATAATCAGGATCGGTGATCTCTACGTTCTTTACGAGATGAGTATTCTCATGGTATACATATCTGATGGCAGATGCTCCAGCTAATATTGTTTCCAATTTGCCTGTACTGTCATAGACGTACAGAATTTTACCCGATTGATGTGGGAAAATCTTTGCTAAGATATGTCCATCATCATTATAAAGAATCTCATAAGGATGCCTATTCATTGGAGAGAAGTATTGGTATTTGAAGTAACCCAGTGAAGTCATAAGAGCAAACGTGTGAATGTGCCCTCTTGGGGTTGTAAGATTTTGAAGAGCACCAGAATCATCGTAATCTAAAAGGTAATCACTTCCCCTAGGTGTTGTTACTTTCAGTGGTAGGCTTGTGAACATATCTCTGAATGAGTACGCCAGTGAAGAACCGTCGCCATATCGAATCTCATGTAACCTTCCAGCTCTGTCAAAGCCGTAGGTTTCATTGAGATCACCCCAGCTCCATCTGGTTAATCTGTTGAATCTATCATACTCAAGCTCCACTTCAGCAAAGATGCCGTTCCTTGGACCCCATTTAACTGGTCGGGCTGTTCTGTCATAGGTTACATTCAGAAGTTCTACCTTATCGTCCATGAAGACAGCCACTGTTGAGGTATCTCTGTCATATTCAAGAGTAAGAAGATTTTCTCCGTTCACTCTTAGTTTGCGACCAATTTGAGCAACTGCCTTACTGCTCTTTCCTTTGTTAGAAAGCAACCTTCGCAAGAAATAACGCCATTCGAATCGGTTGGCTAGGTCGCCACCTACTTCGGTTCTTTGTTTAGCTGGTACTGGGTAACTTTCTCCAAGTATAGGATCAATTTCTGACAAGATAGTGTACGGAACAGTGTCAGTTGAGATAACATGTCCCCAAGGCAAGCTGGAAGATATACTACCGTCAGTTGATATTATAGTTTTCTTTTCAGCTTCACCGACCTTTGTTTTAACGGATGAGCCCTTTATGAGTATTGACACAGGTTTTCTATTGTTTTCGCTGACAAGTACAGTAGCTCCTTTGAGGCTAAGATCGAATGTCAAGTTTATGATTCTTCCAGTTGGTGTCACTGCTGAAGTCAATCTACCAAACTCATCATATTTGTATATGTAACTTCTTCCAGTGCTATCGTATTTAGCTTTTAGTAAACCAGTCGTGCCGTGGTAGTCGAATGTCACATTGAAGTTATCAGGTGTTCTAAGTTCTTGCAACATCTTCATTCGAGACATCTTCAGTCTGCATTTTTGTCCTTTCGTGTTTTCTATCGAGTTCACCATGCTGGAGTAATCTCTCAATAGGAACACCTTATTACCAGCTGCATCAGTGACAGTACTAAGTTTACCATTGCTTGTATTGACCGTGTAAGCAAACACGTAGTTATTTTCTCCAGTCAGAATATTCTTTGTCATGATATGTTGGCCGAATCTATTGAAGATATAAATCTCCTGAGTGTCAGGGGAATATATCTCGTATTCTCTAGCACCGCTGGCATCAGGAATGCTCGAGATAACGGACCGAATTCTATAGTTGGCCTGATCAGCTATGTGAACAATACCATCTGGGCTCACAATCACAGCAGAAATGGTGTTGAATTTGGAGTTTGATGCCAAAAAGTGATCGGCCTCGAAGCAATCGCACGCTCTTTCTAAGCAGTTACATTTCGATTCAGCTCCAGCGTACAAAGAAATCTTGCCATCAGTCGTGATCAGCCGAACTCTGTTGATCCTTTGAGAATCACTCTCAGCTACATACAAGTCTCCTGCCGCGCCAAACGCTATACTCTGAGGCATCACCAAAGTCGCGTACGTTGCTAGTTCCATATCATATCCAGTCAAAGGGGAAGGGCAATGTAAAGGTCTTCCAGCGATGACTTTTACGCGACCGTCTGGAGCCATTTGCAAGATCATATGGTCGTCGATGATGTGCAGGCTGTTATCCAACGGATTGATTGCTAATTCTGTAGGCCATCTTAAGTGAACTTCTTCGACGCTCAACGTGCCTTCGCAAGGGATCGGTTTCCAGTGGGCTCTGTGCATGTGATTTCCGATGACAGTGGTGATAATGCCATCTCTGTCGACCATTCGGATGTTTGTTCCGTCAGCGAAGTATAAGACATTATCGCTCGAGACTGCTACGCCTTTGGGATATGCCAGTTTGGCGTCTCTAGCTAAGGCTCCATCACCACAATGTGCTTCGTCTCCCGGAAGACACCTTTCGCCTGAACCGACAACGGTTTCCCAGTTGTGTTCAGGGTCGCTGTAGTCCTCAGTGTTGCGGACTTTGATGATCTGATGCGATTCCGGGTCGGAGATGTAGAGAGTGCCGTCCAGCGGAGACAGCGCCATGTGATACCGGTAGGAGACTCGGGTGGCACTAGAACAAGAAAACGTTAAGATTAGATTTTGATTATTTTTTGCAGATGTGAAATTAGAGTGGATTGTTTAGGTATATCTCATTTATTATTTTGTGACGAGCATATTTAGCTCTATATCCAGTTCATTTAATGAATTCAATTTAGTGAAAGTTCTAGTATCTAGTAGTAGTACAATCCCAACTTACTTCAACTTGACCACCGTGCGCACGGTCCCGTCGGTGCTGATCTTGCGCACGAGGTTGAAGTCGCCGACGAAGATTGCGCCGTCGGGCGCGGCGGCCAGCGCTACTGGCGCCAGCAGCCGCTGGCGCACCGCCGGCCCGACGCACTCCGCCCCGCACGCCAGCGCGCGCTGGCGCCCGTCTCCCAGCGTCGTCACGATCAGCCGCGGTTTGTGCTTCAGGTAGATGTTCGTGCCGTCGCCCTTCTGGAGGATACCTGGGAGACAGTGCTCAATGTTAACACGTTAACTTCGGCCCGCTTAAACAACGCCGAAAAGCCAGTGCTGACTAAAATTGTTAATAGTAGTAGGATATTATTTTTACACGCTGCGCGAAACGGGGGAAGTTTCGTAAACACTGATACGTCATTTTTTGCAGTCAACGTGTTAAGAAATTAATTGAAGTCACCTGGATGCCCTTTAAAGAGTGGCGCAAAATGGAAAATAGTCTAGTAAATGAATAAGATTTTCTCGAGCCAGCCTAAGTAAGTATAAGGTTTCTTTCTCAATCCAGAGTTCGCGATTCATCATCAGTGTCCTCGATATGAGACCATTAGATATTTTTACATTTACCGCCTTTAAAAATCACTCTCATAATATTAGGTATCTAGACTGTGGTTACATACCTTCATGGAAGTTGTAGCGATGATGAATATCTAAGTTCCATCCGCCAACATCAGAGATGCTCATATCGTGACCACTCAATTTCGTCGTCTGGACATTCCAGATGATATCCTTACAATCCGTGTATTGATAACCCACTTTGACCAGCGCAGTCGTAACTCCGTACACCCTTTGTCGGTAAACGTTCAATCTGTTCCATGGATACGTGAATTTTATCACAGGATCGGCTTCGAAGGTCTTCTCGAAGAGGATTCCTTCAATGGTTATTCGCAGGTGGATAAGGGCTAAAGTCGGAGGTACTTTTTCGGGCGTGAGTTGGAGCTGAATAGTGGAGAGGTAGCCGGCGGCCCGGGAACTGTGGTAGACCAGGTTCAGGCCGGTGCCAGGTATTTGAAGGCTTTCTTGTACCACCTGAAAGAGACAAATATTAATGAAGAATCTTAGGTGAAGCTGTTCAAGGCTCGTCACTACTGAAAGGTTGTATTCTCACAAACAATTCTCTTTTCATTGCATTTATTTTACAATATTCCACCGCCATAATATAGATCTTCCACGCTGATCTGGGAGCGGAAAAATATATAGAATATATCCGTGGCTTCTCTTCCAGCGCGTATTGTCCGTCAAAGGAACAGCTATAAATTTGAGAATCTAAAACTTCTCATTGGCGAACCTCTACGCTTATGAAACGTGATAGAAGTAATTAATTAGTAGTGGTGGTATAGGAATAAAGACAGCACTGCAAGTAAGATGCAAGTGGTTGGTTTAATTAAGCAGTTCAGAATAATTGTTAATGTTACCTGTGACTCCGCCAAGATGGCGCTTTTGTCTGGACAGGCGCCTTGGAAGCCATGTTTCCACGTGGCCAGCACGACAGGCTTCATGGCGTCGTAGTCGTGGGCCAGGCACGCCTGCGGGCCGCCCATGCCTCCCTTCTCGTCTGACGTTGTCATAACCACAGCGTCGATTATCACAACCTGTGGGATTTAGTGATTGAGCATTTGTTGTCTGTCATTCATCATGTACAGGAAATCACCTCAGAAATGGGTACTTAATAAATATAGGTGAGAGTAATTATTCTGAATCCTTGGTATCCATAATATAATATTATTGACGGCGATTGATTAATTATAAAATTAGTTACATAGATAAATTTGAATGTGTTGTTAGGTGTCCTGATAGAATAATAAATATATAGAAACAAATCACACTGATTGAGTTAGCCCCAAAGTAAGTTCGAAACTTGTTATGGGATACTAACTCAACGATACTATATTCTATAACATATACATATAAACGTCCAAGACCCAGGCCAATCTGAAAAAGACCCTTTTCCATGACCCGAGACCTCCAGTGTAGCAGTCCGGCGTGATGACAATTAGGCCACGGAGGTCGTCAATAATTAAATATTTTTGGTAGTTGATGACGGCGACCTTTCGTATTGTAGTTACAAACGACCGCCATTTTATCCCTTTGTGCACTCGTAACTAGTTACGAGTATTTTTGTTTTTACCGGTATAAAAAACAAAAATATAATTGTTCGAAAATTAAATATGCATAAGTCCAGACCAAGAGTTTTATGATATAAAAACACATCGGCTGTAAAACATTCGAAAAGACTAAAACTTAAATTGAGACTTAAAAAATTAATGCCCCTTTAATCGTCGGTTCGCATGCGCCGCAAAAAAAAGTGTAAAAATTTAAATTGCTTCGCACGAACTCGTTCAGTTATTAACAGCTAAATCAAATGGCTGAAGGTAACTCTAATGTTTAACATTTATAACACGTATGAATCTAAAAATAATATTGCAAATGTAATAAGACGTTTGAATCTTAAAAAGAGGTAATCAAAATGACATTTTCTAGGTTTAGACGTCCAAGGCATTTTCTTCCTTATAACTATCGCAAAAATGTATTTTTCCCCATGTGTTATGTTATGATTCGCCCCCAAAATGTTAAACGATACTACTATAAATAAAACATTTATAGTAGTATAGTGGGCAACCGAGCATTCAGGTTGGCTAATTCTAAGCAAAAATCCGCAATCCATGTACTCGTTTTCAGACTACAACTATTTCTTAGTAAATTCAAGAAGTTATATTTTTGGTTAAACATATTTACACATACATAGTTATATTTTTGGTTAACCATTGTCTACGGCGTATCGTAGCACGTTATTTAAATTTAGTATAGTTACGTGAAGCTTACAACGAGCATATATCTAAAGCCGGCTAAACATTATCGCGAAATAATTCGCCGAACCATGTCAGATTCCGTATACATTGCTGGTTTTTCATAGCGTTAAGCTTTCATACGAACTACGCAATGTTATGCTCGACAGCATCTGTTCGAGTTCCGTGATAGGGTGTAGCCGATATAAGAATTTATTACAAAAATATTTGCCTAAATGACCAAGAACTACTAACCTCATTCCAAGGCACAAATACGACTTGTGACGAGCGTTTGAACGGTGCTCTTCCGAAGTGGAGGGTCACTGCACCTCCCCCATTGACGAGCAGATCAAACCAGCCATCTTCTCTGGTGAGTGTGAAGCCTTCCAGGGGTGTAGACGTGGACACCCTGACTCCAACCAAACCAGATCCTAAAGAGGTCACCACACGACCCCTGATCACTGCTGACCGGCTGGAATTTGGTAAAACAATTTATAATACAAATATGGCCGAAGTTGGAGATTTCAAAAATGTCTGGTTGATGCTTTTACACTACAGTTTAGATCCTATCATTTATCTTAATATTCGTGCTAGGGTTAATAAAAGGTGATTGACAAAATTTCAAAAGGAAAAGAAGAATTTTCCAATGTCACTAAAACATCAGAATTATATTTAATGTGAAGAAAGAATGATGAAATAAATTGTGATTGTGAAATCTTGATATTCTAAATGGGCCAAAATATATTAGGAACTACCACTATGTAGTTAGCTATTATTGAATCAAGATCCTTACATCTATTTGTACTACCGTATGAATCAACACTACCTACTATATTTTATTGAATGAAATACATGAACACTCGAATATTATTAAATAAAAAGCGTATCACAAATCACAGGACACAATGATAGGAAACTACAATAAAACAACATATATACTAGATGCATGCAAACAATATATATATATAAATGTATTGCCAATAAAGATATATATATATATATATATATATATATATATATATATATATATATATATATATATATATATATATATATATATATATATAGTTAAGGAACTAAAAATATGTATATCGGGTAAGTCTAAGCTTAACACACTCCTATATAATATATCTTACCTCGTGTTGAAGTGATTCCAAAACATACTGAGCAGCATTAGGAAGACGAGAAAAATAATAAAAAATGAGTAATTATTACTATCGTTATTAATCTAGAAGATACTGTAGTTAACAGCCAGTTAGCAGTAGGTTAGTTTCGATAAATTAAATAACATGCAAGTGCCATTCGTTCAGAAATTCTGACTCGAGTAATCGAAAATAAATATGTTTTCGCATATATGTACGTGTAGAAAAAAGAAAGGAAAGCAATGTGGAACACTCTGTTAATGTAAATAAAACATGGGATTGACTGGGGCACAACATTGCGTATCTTAATATAACAGATAATGTTATTTTTTTATTATTAATATTAATATTTATTCAAGGAAAAAGGATCAGTTGACATTATTGGAAATAAAATGTTATGTCAACTAACCCTTAATCAACCATTTACAGGAAACTATCGCAGAAATAATAATTTTCATAATATTTCTTAATCAATTAACTATCGTAGATTGACTTAGCGTTTTTTGTAGGTTAATTTCCTGGAAATGATCATTAACATGTTATATCACTTTTCTATTTACAGATAACATTTAACATCGAGGCCTCACCTTTCGTTGAATGTCTCCTGTTTTGCGTAATTCTGCAGACTTCCCTCGTCAATGAGGAATTTCATCCTCTCAAAGAAGGATGCCGTGATTGCTGGGGGTTGTTTCCGGAGGAGAATATCTGTGGGCTTTGGAGACGATACGCAGAGCTGACTGCCTTTACAAGCAGCGCTTTGACAGCATTCTGGATCTTCACAGTCGACTAGACCATCTGAATCAACATAATAATTTATCAGAAACATTTACTACACTAAAAATTATGGTTCACATAAACTTAAATATTTCATATTAATCAAGGTTTACTGCCTTATTTTAAACATTCGCATTACCTTTGTCATTATCCTTGGAGTCATCACAAATCTGTTCTTTTAGCGTAGTGCAGTCTGGTCCGTCCCATCCATCAAAGCATTTGCACTCCCAATGACCATCATTAGCGACCCTACACTGGCCGTGGCCGGCACAGCCTCGGGGACATCCTTCCAAGGTGCAATGTCTGCCGTTCCACCCGGAGACACAGAGGCAAGTGCCGTTCTTGCATTGGCCGTGGTCGCTGCAGCGAGCATCGCACAGCTTCGAAGTGCAGTATTCCCCTGTCCAGCCAGCGTCGCAAACGCAAGATTCACCTACACATCTTCCGTGTGGACCGCAGTCTAAATCGCACACCTCTGAAATATTACAGAAAAAATTGTATGATTTATTTTTTTTATAAATTTCCTAGGTATTATAATTACATATGAAGATAGTTCGAGATAAAGCTTACCTTTCGAGCAATCTTCACCGGACCACCGCGCATGACACGTACAAGTTTGTGTATCCACATCGAAAGTCCCATGTCCAGAGCAGTCAGGCAGACATTGAAGCGCGTCTTTGTCCATCGTGGCACAGTCGAGACCCTTCCAACCCTTCTTGCAAACACAAGAGCCTTCGATACAAAAACCGTGGCCCGAACAAGTTGGATGAGGGCAGTCGACGTCTCCACAGAATTTGCCTTTGTATCCTCGAACACAAGAGCATTTCCCGTTGACGCAGTGGCCATGTCCGTTACAGTCAGGTACTTCACATTCGTCATGCCTCAACGAGCACTCTTTGCCTTTCCAACCAGGGTTGCATTGACATTCTCCGTTTATGTATTCTCCACGTTGACTACACAGCACTGGACAGACACCTAAGAAGATAAATAAATTAATGAATTGGCAATTACTGCAAAAAGCACATGGTCTTATATTATTTTGGTAGTAGACTTACTTTCACTACAGTCGTCTCCTCCAAATCCAGGCTGACATTGGCAATGACCCATCAGACATTCACCTTTCCCTGAGCAGCCATTCGGACAATTATGAGTCATGTCATCAGCTACCATAGCTATGAACGTAATTTCCTGAGGATCGCCATCGTCATTGTAGAGAGAAAGAAACCAGTGACCTTGCTCCATGTAATGTGTTACTTCTTTCTTGACTGATGGCTGGAAAGAAAATTACAATTAATTTATTTTTTTATTAAACTTTACTTCATTCATATTAATATGTTGGCAAAGAGTAAATATAACTTACATGTGACGCCCTGGTAGTTCTGGCTTTGAATCCACTGAGAACTTCCAAGAAATGGTACTGCGTATGCGTCGGTAATGCATTCCGCCTCGCATAAACTCCTATTGAAGCTCCTCGCGGGATCATGTAGTCGAATTTCACATAAGTCGCTTCCGATTGGTAGAATTGCATGTTCCAGTAACTATATGGAGGGATTTCTTTTGATAATTTTTCACCTAAAGTAATTTGTTTGAACGTCGTTCCGTCTGGAGGGAACGACTGTGCTGGGAATGTTCGCGCACCTACAATATGAAACATTATTTAGTAACCATTTTGAATATTCGAAGAATTAATGTTTTGTTAAAATTGCAATACATGCATAATGTGATGATATTTGGTAGATCATATTTACTAAATCTATCGGCGATCTTCTACTAAAATACTACGGCCTAAAAATATTGTTAGTCACTCATTAAAAGTACATGCAATGTAAAAAAAAGAGAAGCGATATTGAAATGACGCATAACCCCTTTAAACTTGATCGTGCTGATTAGTTTGTTATAAACATTTAATCTCGTGTAAACCCTGAACCATGATGTCTTCGTGAAATATAGTTAGTTTATGTTATTGTTTGTCGAACTCAAATTTAATGACCTCACCTTCTAATATCAGAATGGGTGGAGGTTCTACCTTAGGACATACACATTTAACAGCTTCAGTCAAACTAACTGTTGACTCTGTTGTAAAGTCAGTAGTCGATTCTGTCTCTTCGCTAGTTGAAAGTTCTTCCGCAGTGGATGCTTCTGTACTCATTTCAGTTGTACTATCGAATTCAGTTGACATTTCACTACCTGTGCCACTTTTAACAGAGGTACTTTCTTTAATAGTTAATTTTTCTGTGGTAGATTTTTCAAAAAAGTCATAATAGAAATCGTCGGTCCCATTAGCAACATCACAAACGGGACATGAACATTCGCAATTTCCACCCACAGATATTAAGTCTGAATTTGTATCATCTGTATTAGTACCTTCTATTACAACAGGTTTGTTAAATTTAGTTGGCGTTGTTGGTTCTGCATCTATTGGAGTAATTTTCACTGTCGGAATTTCATTGCTTTCACCAACAGTCGGAACTGTCACTGTTAATGAATAAAGTGGTTTATAAGAGGAATTTTCAGCATCATCAGCGGAAATTGTTAAGTTGATCAAAACATGTTTAGGGTTAGGTGGCACTTCAGAAGATTTAGCCTCTGATTCGGCCATATTTACAGTAAAGGCTTCAAGTCTCGGTGGTTCGTTTGTCGTAGTTGTGCTAGTTACCGCAATGTTACGATTAGTTGTGACACTCGATGATGGTGGTAACACACTTGATATACGTGGTGGTACACTCGATGTAAGTGGTGACAGGTGTTCTTTTGTTGTCAAATGATTGACAGTAGAAACTGGAGGGCCTTGTACAGGGTTAGAAGTGAAAGGTGTTACAGTGGTTGTTATTGGTAATGCTGTTGTAGTTTCAGTTGACTCAGTAGTTAAACTTGTGAATTTTGTAGTAGTAACGTTTACAATTTTACTACTAGTTTGTTCATCATCATAACGAAGTTTATCAAGATCTTTTTTTGTGTTTGTGGAATCATTTGTTTGAATGTGTATCGCTTCATTAAGTTCAGCCATGAGTCTTGAATATTTAAGTTTCTGCAGGCCGTAAGAATAAATTGATAGAATCGAATCACTTTGCATAGACTGAGGATCATATGCAATATCATTCTTTATAGCTTCAGGAGTAGGAAGATCTGTTCCTTTATCTAAATTTGTGATATCTACTGGCTGTTCCACTCGTATATTACTTTGATCTGTATTGACAGAATCAAATGGAGTGGTAGCAGCAGCCGCTATATCATTAGTTACAACACTTTTTTCACTTGTATTTACCAATTTTGTGGTTATTGTAGTTGGTGATTCTTTATTGTTAGATGAAACCATTGTAAGCTCGCTATCGCCCTTTGTTAAATCACCAGTATTAGTTACATTACCAACAGTTGTGTTATTTACATCATTAGACCCGAAAGCTGTAGTGGCCGTTGTATCTTCTTGTTGTATAGTTGTCCCCGTCGTTTCTGCCACACCATGCACTAAACTAACAGTGCTCACAGAAGGCGTGATTAGTTCATGCATATCTACAGCAGTGGAAGAATCCGAAGAAGAAATAGAAGAAGCATGCCCATCTACACTCCTACGTGGGCGTGAATGAGACTCTTCTTTACCTGAGCCGGTGGAAGGCGAGCTCTGGTGTGGTCTCACTAGAGACTTGTTGCTTGAGTCCAGTGTCGTCGCCTTTGATGCAGCGAACGACTCAGTTGATTCACCAACTAGTACTTTACATGCTTTAGAATTTTGGTATGACCAGTTGACGAAATATGAAGCTGTGAACAAATAAAGTTCAGATTATTATTTCATTAAATAATGTTGTTCACAATTAGTTTCTTAGAATTCATTAATATTAATAATTTATGTATATATTATATTAATATTTTACCATCTATAGTAAAACTTATACAATGCCTCATTATTTCTGATAGGATTGTCACAGAATCAGTACAATTTTAAAATGTTGGATAAAACATAAGACTCACCTGACGTATAAGAGGCAATGGCTAATAGAAGAACAAAGAGAATTATGAACACTATGGCTGTACACTTCCACGAGCATCTAGACGAGAGGCCTTTCCTGAAGTGGAACCGGGAGGCTGCGGGGGGGAAGTGAGTGGCGCGGAGGTTGTTCCTCACGGGGAGGACGGGGACAGGCGCCCCGAAGGCCGGGTGCGACCGGTCGCTCCTGTCCATCCTCTCTAGGGTGCTCTTGTCCTGTTTTCCTGGACTACTGCAAGAGGAGTTCGATTTGTAATCCATAGACGGATTCTTTTGGATGTCCCCTGGAAAAGAAAAATAAAACTTGTTAGATTTTGTACGATATTATTGGCCGAAGACATAGTGATTCGTGATGGAAAGGAACCTGGTCCTCTTTCCATTTTTTCATTTCCACTTCGTACGTTAAATAAAGTCATATTTATTACTTATACAACCGGTATTCCAATGGATCATACATATTAAATATATGTATAGCATAACACCACATATTGTCAGCAATAAGAATTTTAAATGTCCAGGTGATCAGGTCACTAACGGTCGCATTTCAAAGTTAAATTTAATGTTTATGTATTAGTCCGTTATGCGCATGGTCGGACTCGTGTAAGACAATACTCCTTGGTGGTCTTGGGTAATGGTCCGAATCATGTCCAAGAAGGACTCTTTCAAAAGGTCTATGAGTCTCTTTCGTCTGATCGTTGATTAGATTGACGATCTGTTGTAATCGAATTCTGAGCGCGATGGAACTGTAAATACAATTAATCTGACAATATAAAAGCTTATTTAATACATGTTAATATTTTTCTGGACTGTAACTCACCAAACTTAAACTTCTAAACTGAACAAATTTTTTTCTCGGTAATAATGCCCAATTTTATTTTTAATGACGTTCTGTTTCTCCAAAAATGTTAATGATATAAGATAAGTAAGCAAGCCACCAACCCACGCTTGATATTAAGTGTCTATTGTCACAGGATTGCGATCTAAAACTTAACGGTAACTTATGAGTAACTGAGTAATAATGCGTAGATAACTGAGACGTGATCACTGCTACAAGTGACTAGATTGTTTAAATTAAACTTATATTTCTTAAAAATAGTAACCGTCATAAATCACGTGTAGTAATGAATTAGATAGTGTTGTCCATATTTATTATTTACTAATATTGTTTCCGCCCATTCTTAACAGAACAGGCAAATAAGAAAAGTGCTAGATGTCGCCAAGGAGAATATGGATGCCAATAATCTAACAACTAAGGATGCTGATGACGATGAAAAGAAAAAGTAAGAAAGCAGGTCCTGAGCTTAGTTTCTTAAGGCTTGAGGAAGCGACGGGGATAACGCTCGAGTTAGAGAATGAAAGACTAGTAGATATGATGAGTGGAGTATCTTGACAGAGGTATTTTTGAAGACGTTGCCAATGGTGGTAAAGATAGAAGGCTTTGTTTTAGATGTTCTCGTTTTTCGATGACATATGTCCAGGAGATTGTAACGGCAGTCTTACCTGAAGGCACGTAGAAGTTTCCCGACGGCGTCCGAACGAGACACGAAGGCTCGAAGTCGGCCAGGTCGGCAGGGTTGCCGGTGATGCGGCCGTTCAGTCGAGACATGGTCGGGTTCCGGGGAGGCACATCGGGCGGGAGCCGCGAACCTTCTAGAAGACAACCTGGGGGCAAAAGAAAATGACGGTCAATTTTTTTTTGTCAGTTTTTTTTGACGGTCAATTTGCTGATAACAGAGTCAGTTAAGCAGTTTTTTTTGTACAGACAGGTAAATCGAGTATCGAAAAGATGATCTTATACAAGCACATGGTCACATTATTAGAGTAGCTATGGAGTTATAATGTTGCATTGTCTTCCGATTCACGCAATGCAATTAGTTCAATCAGAAGCACCATCAGAATTGGGATCTAGCCTTGCAGAGTTTGCATCAGACAAGGCCAATGAAACTATAGGTACGTAAAAGCTTATAAAAAGAATATATCACAGTCGAAAGTATTTAGTAAAGTAGTTTGGCAGCGATCGATACGAGCCACCCGGTGCCTACCAGTAATCGACGTACTGCTAATTAAGTTTTGGTGCTAGTATACTACGACTGGTTATATGATTAATCTTGAGACGTAAACATATGTGCTGCCTATTTGTGTGGCGCTAGTTAGTTTCACAAGCGGCTTCGCCCGCGTGAATTACATTTTTCGTGGGAACAATTTTTGACGACGTTTGTCTTTCTAATTAGGGCAGTATAATCTAATTTACGAATTTACGATTCTAATTTTCTTATATATTAGCAAGTCATGAAATAACCTAATATACCTGCGTATGTAAAAACTATAAGTATTACCTATTGAAATCAATTGGCATTGATCTTAAATCGTCAAATTAACGAAACCACAAGATATAGGTAGACAAAAAGCTACCATGAAGCCAATTAAATAATCATAACAGAGTTGTGTACACCCAAAATTATATTTAATTTATATTAACAAATTGAAACTATTACATAAACAAAAATCTTATCTTTACGAAAAGTCCCTGGAAGATAAATATTCGGTCATCATAATTCAATTTCGGTTTATTTGGGACTCGGCGAGAGTTGCCAAGTTAGAAATTTATTTTATCAGTATAAGGACGAAACAAATTACGCAGAGAGGACTGTATAATGAATGAACGTCTGTCTGTTAAGAAAAACTCCAACAGAGCTTGCAAAATATATGGTGGACAGGAATAACGCTTTTCAAGTTTATACAATTTGTGTCTATCATGCTTTTTTTACCACATTCATTCTTAACAATGTAAGTGTGGGTTGATTTGATGATTTAGTTTAGTCGAATCTATGAGAATAGGCCCTGATGTCCTATTCTCATAGATTCGAATATCTGTACTAACTGCTTACATGATTTGTTTCAACCATGAACAAGTACTATTTTCGCCCAAGTATAAAATTATCTACGAAGTATCTAATTTTAATCAAATTATATGTATACTGATAAAAAAAAAAACACTGTTTCAAATTCCTTTTAATTAAATTTACGTAATGCATTTCGAAACTTATTAAAATCAGATTAAGTAAATGTTATCGAAAAACGCCTTCGTCATATGCTACGTTTTCTGACGACTTCGGTGGCGCAGTGGTATAGTTCTTGCCACTGAACCGAGAGGTCCCGGGTTCGATCCCCGGTCGGGTCATGATGGAAAATGATCTTTTTCTGATTGGCCCGGATCTTGGATGTTTATTTATATATGAATTTGATATAAAATATAGTATCGTTGAGTTAGTATCCCATAACACAAGTCTAGAACTTACTTTGGGGCTCGCTCAATCTGTGTGATTTGTCCTAATATATTTATTTATTTATTTTTCTATACGTCCCTTAATCTTGAAGTGGAGTGTGTGTGCTATTGTAGAAAATAGAGACGAGACGCGAAATACAGTCGTGCTCTCAAGTTTAAGGTTATCCCAACACGAGTAAACTTGATCATAACCACCCGTGCCCTTTATACGACATTAGGGTTCACAACCTCATACAATAACACAAACTAATCTGCACTCGTAGACTTATTCAATCTAATTTACTGTTATTTAATGCTAAAACCTTTAGCAGCGTTACTTATGCTCGGGTTGGCTTCGGCTTTTAATTCTCAAATTAGAATGAGAAAAATTTAATTAATTCCATCCACGAAAATTTACAAGTCGAAATTCAATTAAGGGCGAATATTGCTCACGGTAATTGGTCGTAAACAAATAGCGACGCGGATCGGCCATGCAAATGGATCAAAGATCGCGTGCTCGCTAGTTAGTTATAAAGGAAATATATTAGAACGGGGGCCATTGCTCAAACCGCGGGGCGCGGCGGGCCTCTCCCAGCGCTAATATAACCTAATGGAAAATCGAAGCATTATCTCTGCAGCGGCTCCCCGACCCCGCGCCGACCAACTTTTGATCCTCGACAAATTTTAAGGATTCCTTCGAGCGTTAATTAATTTATTGTAGCGGCCGATGTAGCCGCAAGAAAACTCAATTAATTTTAAAAGGGTTTTTGTGTTGTTTTTTTCGTGATCGCCCTAAGACTCCAAAAGAAAATGGCGAAGTTCTCGATAATATCGTCAGCCCCCTTTGTGGTCGCGCCCTTTGAAACCGTTTCCGCGCAGTAATTAGAGATTAATGAATTTATTTCTGTATTTCCGGCCGGCATTGAATGCAACACCTACTTATAGAGCGAATCTGTTCCTGTGACTTTCTATTTGTATGTAAAAGTGTTTAAAGATCGAGTAAATAGGGTAATTTGTTGAAGGCTCTCGAAGCGGAGCAGAGAGGATAAATGGCGCGCGTCGATCCGACGGACTAGGCGATCCGTCGAGCTCCACGCTACCGTCAATGAAAAACTAAATCACCAGATCCCTCACCTAATTTAAGAGGACAAGTATAGTCATTAATACACACGTCAGCCGTCGTGCTACTACAAAATGTGGCCCATTTATATCCCGTCGCGGGCTTGGGAATTATGGTAATCGGACGAGCCGTGTCTTTTGTCTGTAATGGTGGGTAATTACTGAGGCACCTCCGGGGGACACTTCGTCTGCCAGAGGGGGCCCCGGGGCCCGAGAATTCGACACTCGTTACGCGAATCGTCTCAACTTTAAAAAGGGAACGCGATTTTGAACGCCGCCCTGGGATTTGTCGCCGCGTACCGGAACGAACTTTTTGCGTTTTGCTTTTCCAAAATTGGCTCTGGAAGCCCGTGTTTACGTAACCGGAGCTCCGTTTTTTACAGCTGACCTCAGACTTCCCGGCGCTTGTTTTACTACAAGCTCATATTTATAGCGGCGTCCTGTATGCACGAAACTGAATAACAATCAGACAGCGACCACTATCCATATTCTGCTCCGTTTATTTTTATATTTTTCGAGCCATCTGGCATCCGTTCTCTCCCGTTTAGAGTCCGCATTTTCCCCGCAAGGAAACCAAAGCTCGCTTACTTATTGGAAGATAAAGGGGGTGTGTTTCGGCTCATTTGCGGTGGAGCTCGGCCCGATCAAACGTGATTTTCTTATTGGGAACACCGGAGAACAGTTGCTTTTAGTAATGGTCTAAAAACTAACATTTTGTTTTTCCCTTATTTCTTTGTTAGTTGATTTGTTTCGGGCGTGGTTTTGCAGCGGATGTTAGCGTCAGGCAGTTCAATATATCACCTAGGTGGTTTCATATGTTGGACGTTGATGTATGAGTGGCGGGCTATCGCAGCCGGGCGAGACGTTTGGCAATCTCAGCGACGCGACACGTGCTCACAATCTTAAACTCGTTAAGCAAAACATTCCCCAAGCAATTTAGAATCTACCCTCAATCTCAATTCGAAAGCGGATCGAACAACATTCATGCGAGTACATAATTAAAATTTACATATTGGAATAGTGGTCCCAAAACACTTATACAATTCCCGAATTTCGATTTTAAATTTAGTGCCGAAGTTGTCCGGCCGGTCTGCAATATTTATATGAGCGCAGCACGCGATTTATAGTTGGGAAACAATCGGGAAGCAAACTTGGACCAGCGTCGTCGTGACTTCGTTTTAATTAGTACCCATTCATCGTGGAACAATTGAGTCCTCGAGCAAATCCATTATCGGGAACTTTTCGATAGTCCGAAAGAGGTGTATTCAAAGTTTGCGATTGGGAGCGGTCCCTTTGTAGACCTGATGCGGACCTGATGTCTCTCCGGATCCACTGTGGACTAACGAGCCGATCTCTTCATTAGTCTTCATTGAAACTAGATTCTTAAGCGCTTCCATTATTAAAAACTCGAGTTGAATGTTTTCCTTTATTTGTGTGCTAGCTTATGATATAGGTTTCAATAAGGATTTCTGCAAATTTGTTTTGTTGTAGTCTCAGTATATTTGTAAATAAATATGTTAGTTGTTAACGGTGAAGTTTAACAAAGTGTGTGTATTTTTATAAATCTAAAACATAACCATTGTAACATCACCTTTAACAGCTAATGTTTCCATATCTAAATAACGGTCCGTTTGAAGGGCATTACTGGAAAAATCGACATTAACTAAATTCGGCGAAAGAAAGGCCCTATCTCCGTCACAAGTAAAATGGGCTGCGTAATGATACCCGTATTTTAATCGGCTCTCACGCTTGGCCGGATCCGAATTCTGTGGACCCGCTTATCGCTAGCTATACGTATATCGGGTATCTACTAAAATTGATTAACGTATTACAAATTTAAAACTTCTCATTCGAATTTTGAAATCGTATGTTCTGTCTAAAAGCTAAAGTTCAAATTTAAAATTTTGGAATCGCGTGTTTAAATCTCGAACGCTTTTAAATGTAGGTGCGCAGTCTGCAATGTATCATGTCAAGACGCGAGGCCTGCCACGCTGATAAGATTACCAGACAAAGGAAGTCCACCCATATCACTACCACCACGACCGCTAAATGCGAACCTTCATTTACTACCCCCGACAAATACAAACCAATCTCAATTTTAACTCCAAAGCAGCACAGTCCGCATTGTCCTGTACAGTCTTTATTAGTGTCCCGACGTCAACGTCTGCTTCGTTAAAGGACACTCAGCTTTATTTATGTTGACATACAGGCAATGTTACCTTATTTGTTCTGGACTATATCCTTAGTCCCCGATACGGATTTAAACCTTCTTATTCTTACAATAAAGCTTAGAATTGACATTGAAGAATCGGCTTCCGCGCGATCTGCTCGAGGAATATAGGCTTTTTTGCTCGCGACATTAAGGTCGATTTTTTGTGGCTCGTGCTATATGGAGCGGTTAGTTGGGTGGTTTCCGGCGCACGATAAGGAGACGATGTTGCTAAGTCGGCCCGTCACGCGACCTGTCCGCTAATTTATGTTGCGCTGATTTCAGATATACAGCCGTGGACGCTACCCTTCCTAGCGGGCTTTTTATAGCCCGTTATGGTAATACCCGGCTAGGAAACGAAGACAAACAAAGATACACATCTGCATACGCTCCGCTAGACACATTAGATGCCACATTAGAAATTAAAATCGCGGTTGAAACTCGACCGGCGGAAGCGTACTTCAGTGACGCTGAAAATATTGTTTCGCTGCCGGCTACTTGGAGTATTGCGCTTGTTTCTAGAATATTTGAATTTCAAATCTTTCACGAGTTTCCTGAAGTTGGCCCTGTAGTTTTATGGGGCGAGTAGTGCGCGGTAGGTGCGAGGGACCCGCGAGGGGGCCGGGCGAGGGGGGGGGATGTTAGATTACAGCGGCGATAGTGAGAGAAGTGCAACGTTACAGCTCGTTAGAGGGCTGGCGGCGCGTTCATTAGTGCTCGCTGCAAATGGAGAAAAAAACATTGTGTCAGACGCGATCGACCAATACCGACATCTGCTAATGGTCAAAACAACGGAGTTCCAACATTAATCTCACTATCTCATTGTACATATTTCTTTGTCTAAATCCATTAAATTAATTACAGCCATTTGGGGAGCCGACTCCGTATTTATTAGGCTCGTTATCATTCATTGAATCTTCCGATAGAGAGTAGTACTGGGTAAATTGGAAGAAATGCCGAGACGCCGTGATAGATAGATGCCTTACACGTAAATGGGGGTTCAAATTAGCTGTCTACTGGAGAATGCAGTTACGTTGGTGACTGATTCCCGATGGATGTCGAGGGGGATTGTGCGAGCAAGATTCATAGGTGTCATCGGGTTGGACGATAAGGGCCTGGAAATTGGGAAATTCCTACCTATATTAGAGCAAAGAGCGCAGATGAAAAACTGTCGGCGAGCGACCGGCAATATTTTAAAGTAATTGGGAACAAATGAGGATTTACTTCGCCGATAGTGAACGAGCGAGGACGAACTTTACACTCAATAAAAAGGCGATTAAAGTTATGTTGGGTTAAATGGTGCGTTTTATTTCTTTAAGCTAAATTGACGACACGAAGTGACTAAGATACTTGATGCTGTTAACATGTGTGAGAAACGATTACGAAATTGATGGCGTAAATGAATATAAGAGATGACTAGTTGAGAATTAATTACGTCAATTTTTAAATCGACCTGGTCTTATTAACATTAACTTGTGATGCCTTCCATCACTGATAACATCGCTAATTTCGTTCAACTCAACGGTACTTAAATCGAGAAAAAACTAATAATATGCATGCCTGAAGTCTACCCTCTTTGGAAATGCTATTGTTTCCTATCACCTACCAAGGCTATGTGTTCTTTAGTTGCCTCGTACAGTGAGGATATCAGTGGTCCTATTCTGGGGCGGGACCACACGCGACAAACATATTTCACTAAAAATAATTTATGAAATTTAATGTTAGGTGCGTCTGTCGGTCAAGACGCTTACGTAAGTACGACTGATCCGTATGTTTTGTCATAATCATTAATCTAAGTTACATAGATTATGAGACTCTCTGTCTCTCTCATCTGAGTGTCGTCTCAATCTCAGCCATTGAGCGTCGGAGCCCAGGGCCCGATTTCTTACTTTTTCGTCTCCACTTCGCACTTCTAGTTGTCAGACCATTGGCACGTATATACTCCTTGACGACATGAAGCCAGCATTTCTTGGGTTTGCCTCTTCTGCCAGGGCCCGACGGATTAGATTATGAGTCTTTAACGTGTATTGTTTATTATATAAGAATGAATTTTTGACGTCAATAAGTAATGTATAACACCCTAAATTTAATAAAGAATTTTGAATTTGAATGATTGAATACAAAATCTTATATACACATATAGCACTGAAAAACGATCTTATTTCGAGTACAAATATCCATCAGCCAATCGTGTGCTTTTAAAACTCGAGCCCTCAGATGGCTGATAGCACACGAGTCAACTCGCTAACCTCTCTTAATTATACTAAATAGAAACAAACAAACTCGAGATAAATGGACTGAGATAGTTATTTAATTGTATTATCTGAAGAGAGCGCGATCGTCGAGGGAGGTAGCGATCTCGACGGAGTAGGTAAATGAATGAAGTTTGAGAATGAGATCCCTTTTTTTCCGCATAATTTTTTTATCCCAATTTAATTGAGCATAACGAGTTCGGCATATATTTTTTTGACATAGTAATATTTTGACATACTTGTTTTTGGCATACCTTTTCAATAAGCATAATTATAGTTTAGGGTAATGTATTTTACCATAATTTTGATTCGCATAAAGCTATAGTGTAGCAGTAGGTTAGGGTGCGGCGGGGCGGCCCTCGGGCCACCCATAAACCGCCAATATCCTTTAGAATATTATGCTTAAAAATTGTTATGCTTATGCGTAAAAAATTTTGCCTAAAAATTATGCCAAATTAATATTGTGCGTAACTATTATTATGATAAGTAAAAGTATGCCATGTTAAATTATGACATAAAATTGTATGCATAAAAATAGGGAACCATGATTATAAACTCATTTGAAGTGGTGGCCTTAGTATAGGACCACTCCATATCCTCCCGTGGAAGTCGTACGAGGCGAGTAAGACATATCGTTGGCAGCTGAAGGCAAGACGTCAGACAGGTGATTGTAAAATAAAAGGTGAATCTTCAAAAGATTACAAATATTATAGGTACTTAAATCATTTGTCCGCAAATTGTTAGACTGATGAAAGGAAAGCTATCAAATAAATATCCGGGTTACTTTTAAATAATCATAATATAGGTAGGTACATCAGTCATAACCGGTTAAATTAGTCCCGAGTTACGCCTCTGAACGGAGAGGTCCCGGGTCCCCGGAACCCCGGTCAGGTCATGAAGGAAAATGATCTTTTTCTGATTGGCCCGGGTCTTGGGTGTTTATCTATATATGTATTTGTTACAAATTATAGTATCGTTGAGTTAGTATCCCATAAAACAAGTCTCGAACTTACCTTGTGGCTATCTCAATGTGGGATTTGTCCTAATATATTTATTTTATTATTATTATTTAAAAAAAAAGTTAGACACATAGAGATTTTATACCTAAATATAGACATTTTACAAAGATTTCGAATGTTTCAATAAAGTTTTTCAACAAATAAGAAGCAACAGTAGTATTTACTGTTAAGTACCTATATTGTGACGCGATTGTTTAAATCTTAGACTTTGTAGGAAATTTACTCCGCGAGGGAGGTACGAGTGGAATAATGCCGATTCATTTGCCGTTTACGTCTTAACTTTTGTCAAAAGTTTTCGATTTCCCCTTCCGGTAATGAACGATTCACAAACGAGGGCCGTAAATTAATGTTTTGTGTAATTGCTGAAGCAACAACGTAATTTGGGCCGTCGCAGGAGCAATCTAAGGAGGAGAGGAAATATTGACACGGAATAGAATACCCCGGACGGTTACCTAGCAATTTATTATTGTAAGAATTTCATAAAGAAGAAATAAATAAATAAATATATCACACAGATTGAACTAGCCCCAAAGTAAGTTCGAGACTTGTGTTACTACTATACTATATTTTGTAACAAATACATATATAAATAAACATCCAAGAACCGGGCAAATCAGAAAAAGATCATTTTCCATCATAACCCGACCGGGGATCGAACCCAGGACCTCTCGGTTCAGTAGCAAGAACCTTACCACTGCGCCACAGAGGTCGTCAAACGACATACGAGAACAAGCGTATATAGTATGAGTTTTGAAAATTTGTATCGACATGGATTAAATTTAACTACTAAAATAAAATAAAATATTCATGATTCTACAGTTAATTTTTAATCACACGTGAAAAAAGTACCTATTATTAGTCACGTTGAATGGCGATCAATAAACGACTTAAATTAAAGAACAGCTGAGGTATATCGCATTGATTGAAATAACTTGAATTTTAAAAACAGGTATATATCAGTCAGTACATACATTTTTAAATTAAAAATAAAAAACTTAGATGATAGAAACCCTTAAATAAACGATTTCAAATTACCTACACAAGTTGTGTAACTCCACGAAACCGATTTTAGCTGATAAACTATTCTTTCCGTTATGTTTAGTTGATTTTCCGTAAAATATTGTCGTGTCAAGGAAAATGTAAATACATCATTATTTAGGCCATCGATTTGCGTAATAAGGGGATTAACGAAAATTAAAACAGATAAGAGATCTTTTCCATTATCATTAAGTTCACGAATTGGATTAAAAAAGTAGTTGCCAGAATTGTCTTTTGTAGAAAATTTTTGTGCAGATTTTTTTTCACTTTTTCAGTTTCTGTATAATTATGCTGAATGTAGGCAGGGTAAATTAAGATTTTATGTTATATATAGGATGAAAAACATGACAGTATGAGAAATTGTCTGGTAACAGCATTTAGAACTAACTACGGAACGACTAATAGAAATCGGTTTTTAAAGGACTCATTTGCAACTCCAGTCAACCAACCCCCACCACTCCCGCCTTCACACAGCAAGACGTATGCTTTTAAAACTAAGCGGAAGCGGTCATATTTTTCGTCACCGCTTTTTTCAGCGGCCCGGTGAGTCCTGATAGAGATTGATGACCCTCGCCCTTCACCCCTCGCCCCTCGGGTCATTGAGCTTACCCGATTACGGCCAGAGGGGATTCGCATATATCCAAATTACGTCTCTGATGGACGTTTCTTACGCGGATAACTATCCAGTAATAATCCCCTGGCGCGCTGATCGATGTACCTATACATATGGACGAATTCACGAACTACCAATAATAGTTGTTTGGTTCATATACTTTGTAGGTATATCAAGATAATAATATGCTATTCATAATCGTAAATTCCAAAGAAATAGTTTTAGTTCCATGTTTGACCAATATAGGCCCGGTTAGATTCGCAGAATTTTATTAACCTAGGTAAATTAACAACATTGCAATTTTCTGTCCCGTAGTGTATTTTTAATCATGATTGCGAGTGACTCTGAAAAATGGACGAAATATGCAGTGACCCGATTTTTTGCCCATAAGTGTATGACGTAACGATACAGCGCCGATGAAAATAGAGCAGCTTAAATATTAACCCTAAAATTCCAGCCTACAATTTTATGGCAGGCTTTTGTGTTGTCGATGTAGCGCGCTGTGTTAACGCGAGAATGTATAACCGAGGGGCTATTAAAAATAACATTAATATGCTAAATATGGCGCTTTCGGCTTCATATCCACAGGTAGGTACATTCGAGTTTCGAGTTTTGATGCTACTGGCCGTGTGACTAATTAGTCGGGTTCTTTGAATTTCGAACGGTGAAAAATAAACGAGTCGCGCGCGATGCGCATTTGTCACCGCGGGATGCACCGCCATCTTGAATCTCGTCGAGAGCATTCGACACCGGCTGAGTGGCTCATTCACGCGTCTCGCACAAGGACCGCTATTATATTGCGTGAAAAATGTACATTTTCTTAGCGTGATTGGCCGTGAACCCTTGCTCGAGTAGTGTGGGTAGTGTCGCGACGCTACGTCATCGCTATCTGGGGCGAATCGCGGGGCTCGAAGATCTATTGCGGTAAAATGATATCGCGCTTGAAACAAATCTCTGTAACGGGCCATCTCCGCGGGGTCGGGTTACACCCTCGATTTGTGTTTATTTGCATTTCGATATAAAATGCCAGCAACGCTTTGGGAGTTGAATTGGGAGTTGATGACGTTGACAGGTGCGCGCTGTCAAATAGCTTTTTTGTTCTTAATCTGTGCGCTCGATTTGATTGATAGCAAGTGCGCAACGGAACACGAGTGCGCGGGCTCCAGGGAGAAGCTCCCGTCCTGAATTCGAATACGAAATATATCCTGCAGAGAAAATCGGAATCTGTCGCACAATACTACTTTGCAGTAATCCAATTTTACGTCAGCGATGCTCGACGGGCGAAGTTTTTCCTAGCGATCCCGGGACGGAGGTACCTCCACAGGTCAAGCACACTTCGTCCCTTTATACCCAAATAGATATAACAGTGTGTGCATTAGGGAGGGTTGCTTTTCTTCCGAGTTTTTTCGTCGACAAAGACGGCCCCTCCGACCGGCGTTTCCGGTAGGGTTCGCGCGGATCCGCGATTAAATGCATGTCATTTTGATTTATATATGCAATTATTACACATCACACGGGCGCGGTGCGATGCGGTACGATCGCGCCACTCATTTGTGATGTGAGATTTTATTCGAAGGGTCGATGCGCCCGACGGAGATAGATTCAATTATTTATCTACGTCCACGGCAAACAATATTAACATATTACAAGCGGTGTTTGCGGGGAGCGCAAATATTTGATTGCATCTAATTAATTACCATTGCGCTTTTGTACATTTGTAATACGGTTAATGTATCTCACTGCGGTCGCGTGAAAAGGAATACGTAAAGGCGTAAAAGGTAGGCATATTGAGGCTCGGAATAGAGGAGGAAAAACGGCTATGGTCCGCTACACGGTCAAGCGAGCACTTCAGTTTAAAACCCATTTACAAATGCAAACGGAGCGGCCGGCGCCGGTCGCGTTCTCAGCAGCCGGCAGACCATCCATCTTGGCTCGGGTAACATTGACGAACGATGGCCCTCCGATATGCGAGATGACACAGCGATGACCCCGAATCCATTCCTCCTAAGGCCCAAGTAATAGTTTTTTTCCCCCACTATCCGTTACTCTCCATATTTTATCGAGCCTCCGGCGTTTTATGAGGGTTATATCGGGAATGTGTCATGTTACGATTCGTTTTCGTCTCTATGTACTTATGTGTACATATTTGATGCAAACGCGGATAGGATTGATGATGCTTGTCCCATTTTTTTGGGATTGACTCGACAATCCATTTGTTTCTCCGCATTTTGGTGGAATCATGGGCCGGTTGGGTTTCTGAGATGTGGGTTTGTGTGACGCCGTGGGTCTCGACGGGGACATTTTGTCGCGATCATGTGGCATTAATGACGTCATCGATCAAGACGGGTGACAGGGCGCAGTTGCACCGACCGCCCCGCGCTATTGTGTAAGCAATGCAAGGGGCGCCTTTGAATTTGTTTTCCGAGAGAGTGCACCTGACTGAATGAGGTTATAAGCTCCATAATATTATACTAAATGCGCAGTTGTAGTTGATGAGTTTGCAGTAATATTATTCGCTTAAAACACATTATTTTGATATATGGCAAGATATTTTATCGCATTAAGGCTCATTCGTGTGCACATAATTTGGGAATAAGTGTAGCTTTAATAGAAGTTTTTCTCACTTTATCATTCGCTCTATGACGTCAATTAACGTAAATGTTCAGTACGGCCCTAGAATAGGACCACTCCATATCCTCGTGGATGTCGTACGAGGCGACTAAGGGACACACAGCCTAGGCAGCTGATAGACAACAGTAGCATACCCAAGGAGTGTTGACGTCAGCCAGGCGGCCGGTTGTAAAATCCCAAACGCAACCGGGATGGTCAGAATATACTATACTAGATGTTGCCCGGGGCTTTGCTCCCGTGGGAATTTTGAGATAAAATACAGCCTATAGCAATCTTGGATAATGTACTGTTCTAATGGTGAAAGAATTTTTGAAATCGTTTCGGTAGTTTCGTAGATTACCCGCCTCGAACATACAAAGTCACAAACGCTTACCTCTTCATAATAATAGTACTTATATATATTACTTTATAATAATTGTATAGATAATAATTAAACCTAAATTGGACTGAAACTCATTCCATCCTGAATCCATAAAGAAGGCCTGTGCCCCGGCAGACGTTTAATGGCTGATAATGACGATAAGATCTAAAGCAAAAAAAATATTAAAAATACTAGTTAATCTCATATATTCCTGAATTAAAGTAGAATAGACCCATGTATTGTGGCGGCCATGTTGACTCAAGCTGTCTCCGGGGAAATCTAAATCTTGCCGAATTTAATCATAAGAAAAATGGCTGCCTCGTTAATTAATTCATTATTTCCTTTTACTAAGGATTCTATTTACGTGAGAGGACTTGTTGCTCTTCATAATTATGTATAAATATATTTTTGTTGCTTCATTACGAGAGAAAACGCGTATATAACTAATTACCTGATACCTGATATTAATAAAAAGTATACTTTAAGGTAAAATATTTTGTCACTTTACAAAATGAAATCTAATCTATATATTTTTTGGCCCTCATTGTTTAAAAATCAAATTAAGAACGTGATCAAACTACCTACAGATAATTGTTAGTTTAATCATCCTCAGATATTATAAAAAGATGTCGTCGTTTCTGTCTGTACGCGATAAATTCAGAAATTACCAAATTGTTTATTTTTACGGTTTTCACCAATAAAAATATTGTAATTTCTGACAAAGATTTAGATAGATAGATAAACTCTTTATTGCACCATTCACAAAGGAGTTATGAGTCACAACAAGATATTCAAACATAATGAGTGCAAAGGCGGATCTATCGCTAATGCAATTTCTTCCGGCCAACCTTTGGATGGAAAGAGACACAAGTAAACTAAGAGGGCGCAGTAAACTTAACAGTATTAAATAATTAGACAAAAAAATAAAATATTAAAATAAAAAGATATAGAAGAAATATATAAACATACAGACAAGCGTAAATGTTGTTGTTATACAACAATGAATAAATATATAGTAGATTAAAGAAGACTAATATAATGAGACTTTACTTGCTTCCTAAAAGATGACTGGGTATACTGGGACTGGACTGGTGTATAAAATATGGTTTGTTTATTTATTCATTTAACTTTATTACAAAGTCCTGAAGCTAACTAATGATAGGATGGATGCAGAAAGAATGCAAGAGATATGCCGACCTCCACATTCCACATAAAGAAATTATAATATACACATTTCCACATAAATAAACATTTCCACAACATTTTTTTCTAAAGCTTGAGGCTTTTTCTATATATTTTTATTTATTATTATTAATATTTTTAGGGTGAGCGCAATAAAGAGACAAAGAATAAGATCTATACAATTTTTTTTTATTTATCTGTATATTATTACTGGTATTACTGGCCACTAGTGTGTAATAATCTGGAACTCACAGTTTATCAACCAAAACCCTTATTAGATTACAATTTGGGGTTTAAATTGCCCTAGTTACCAATCGAGGTCTCGATCACATGCAAATGAGATATTCACACATGACTACTTAACTAGCTGGCTCCATTCGATTACTAATCGAAATCTCACGTGCCGTCACCCAAATTCGCGAATCGATAAGCCAAACGCCAAATATAAATAATGACACGACACAATGTGGTACAGAAATAAGGTCAATACGAACAATTTCATAACTTCAAGAATTAAATAATGAATGATTTATTAATGTATTCTGTTACCGAAATACCTAAACGAAGAGTGTTAAACGTTAATTTCTAGTTTTATTATTATTTTAAAATACAACCAATAATAAACACCAATAATAAAAGGTATTTACAAGTTTTCAAAAATTATTTAATAATATTTTGCATTAATTTCGAACAAAATTTATTATATTTATATATTTTTTATTAATTCTTGTCAGCACTAATTAAAAACAATTGTCTATTTTTTTATTTTCTCTCATTGTTATTTTATTAGCGAAGTTTTGTTAACAGCATTTGTATTCTTGTCATTTTCTGAATAAGACTTTAAAACCTCATTCAATAAATAAAATAAAATAAGATCTTTATTTTCAATACAGATTATTATCTGTGCCTACAGTGATTTGTGGCTGTCAAGTAAATTACATATAAGCTTCGTATCAGCGATTCATTGCCTGAATATGAATTGATTTACATATATTAGATGTTTCATAGATAAACACAGACCTATAACTTAATTTTAATGTAGGCTTCGTTTGAATGAGAGAGTTTAATTAGTTTTGGCGATAATCACTGCCTTTACACTTGCACACGTCACTGCTCTTGTACGGTGGAATGAAACACACCTTTTCAGGTATTATTGACATTGTTGTGCGATTTTTCATGATATTGTAGCGACATTGCAGAATTGCATTTTATGTAGGGCGACTAGTGAACGAACCCCCCGCCTCTAGTCGTCTCTTGGCCGTCATTTAGGACGCACATATTGTTATGTTTAATTAATTGGCAATAAAGTATTCGCTAAGTAAGTTCGGTCTTTCTCTCCAAGTCACCCATACCGACATTGGTGACCCCGATAAACTGGACAAAAGTGCAAGTGTAGTAGTGATTACAAATTATTAAATTTTACTTTGGACAAATGAATTCTCAAGTCCCACTTCAAGTTGCCGGACCCGCTAACATTCCGATACCTCAGACCACTACCAGTACGCCTGTAGCTATGGCGGACGCGGAAGAGAAGTTTGGATTGTCTGCAATCAGTCTAACCAATAAAATTCCAGATTTCTGGACAGATCAACCGAGAGTGTGGTTTATTCGGACCGAGGCTATACTGGCACCACAGAAGATGGGAGATGATACTAAATTTAATATCGTTGTATCGAAACTAACGAAGGATGCCATCCAACAGGTATCTGATATCCTGGTGGACCCACCAACAAGTAATAAATTTGAATCTCTGAAAACCAGATTACTACAAATTTATGAGGAGTCAGAAAACAGAAAAATACAAAAATTGATCGGGGAAATGGAGCTGGGCGAACAAAAGCCCTCACAACTATTGCGCCGCATGCGCGATCTCGCCAGGGGTAAGATTCCTGACGAAACCCTTCGCATACTGTGGCAAGGTCATCTGCCACCAGCGGCGCGAGCTGTTCTTGCGGTGACTGAAAATGTGGGTTTAGAAAGTTTGTGTGACATTGCCGATAAAATTCAAGAGACGACTCGGCCTGGGAACGTCGCCATGGTTTCTCAGGTCTCATCAGATCAGTGCGACAAAATTATGGCAGAGATAGCCAAAATCAATGTTAGGTTGAACCAAATGGACACGAGATCAAGGTCAAATCAGCGCAATAGAAATAATAATAAGCGCTCATCATCTCGTACGCGCAGCATTTCCCGGCAGCGTACACCCAATAGCCCTGATTGGCTCTGTTTCTATCACCATCGTTTCAAGACCCGCGCCAAGAAATGTGAAAAACCCTGCGCTTGGAAATATCCGGAAAACTGAAGGGAGTGCAGCCAGTGGCGGAAGTCTGCACCGTTTTGCCATCCCACCGCCTATGCGTGACTGACTTAAATAGTGGCCTACGTTTTTTAGTGGATACGGGTGCGAACATCTCTGTGATTCCGCGAAAAAAGAAATTCTTTAGTGATAGTGAGTGCTCCGATTACAAACTATATGCAGCGAACGGTACAGAGATAAAGACATATGGCACTCAAACTTTAGTGTTGAACTTGAACTTAAGACGTTGTTTTCGTTGGACATTTGTAGTTGCGTGTGTTAACCAACCGATCCTGGGAGCAGATTTTTTAGAACATTTTAAACTTCTTGTAGACTTGAGTGAACGAAAATTAATCGACAAAACTACTAGCTTAGGTGTTATAGCGTCGCTAGTGTGTCATAAAAACGAACTTCCGATAAGTACAATAAATATGCAGCAGCGATTTTCGGATCTATTACAAAAATATGGGGAGATAACGAAGCCATTATCGTTCAAAGAACCAGCCAAACACACAGTCTACCATTACATCGAGACTTCAGGACCACCTGTTTTTGCGAGAGCACGACCCCTGCCACCAGATAAGTACAATAAGGTGAAGGAAGAGTTTCGTGTTATGCAGGAGATGGGAATTTGCCGGCCTTCAAAAAGTCCTTGGGCCAGTCCACTCCACGTCGTACCCAAGAAAAACGGTGAGTTGCGGCCTTGTGGTGATTATCGTAGACTAAACGCTGTAACCATTCCCGACAGGTACCCTATTCCTCGCTTGCAAGACTTTACGTATCTTTTAGCAGGAAAGAAAATATTCTCGAGTCTTGACATTAAAAGAGCCTATCATTTTATTGAAATAGCGCCGGAGCATGTTGAGAAAAGTGCAGTAATTACACCTTTTGGTTTATTTGAATTTCCGAGATTAATCTTTGGTTTACGTAATGCAGCACAATCGTTTCAACGATTTATGAATAACACAGTATTACATGGTCTTGATTTTGTATACTGTTATATCGATGACGTATTAGTAGCTAGTTGTGACGTAATTACTCATAAAAAACATTTAGAGATAGTATTTCAAAGATTTGTAGAGTATGGTATCTGTATTAACCAGTCTAAGTGTTGTTTTGGCAAAGAGAAGTTAGAGTTCCTAGGTTACCAGGTATGTACCGAAGGGATACGACCTTTGGAAGATAAGGTTCAAGCAATAAAAGATTTCCCAAAACCGGAGACAATTGCACAATTACGTCGTTTTTTGGGAATGCTCAATTTTTATCGAGCTCATCTTCCAAACGCCGCATCGTATCAGTCCGAACTTAACAAGTATCTACACGGCGCCAAGAAAAATGATAAAACTGTTATACAATGGTCAGATATAGCCAATAATGCTTTTGAACAATGTAAGGTGAGTCTACAAAACGCCTGTACGTTGTTTCATCCGATAGCAGATGCACCGTTGGCACTTATGACGGACGCCTCGGACACATGCGTAGGTGCAGTATTGCAACAATACGTAGGCAATACCTGGAAACCACTAGGATATTTTTCTAAGGCATTATCATCGGTACAACGTAAGTATTCTACTTATGATCGCGAGTTACTAGCTATATATATGGCTATAAAACATTTTAGGAACCTGCATGAAGGAAGGTCTCTAGTCATATATACAGATCATAAGCCATTAATATACGCATTTTCGAAAATAGGTACCGATAAGGAAACACCCAGGCGGACAAGACAACTTATTTTTATAAGTGAATTCTCTACTGACATTCGTCATATTGATGGTCCTAACAATGTAGTAGCTGATGCACTTAGCCGCGTGGAAACAATAACTTGTCCCACTACTGTCGATTTTGCAGCATTAGCAGAAGCGCAGTCCTGCGACGAGTATGTAACAAATAACATATCAGATGACATTCAATTGAAATGCATTAACGTACCTAACTGTAGCTATAAATTGTATTGTGATTTCTCAACGGACAATATCCGACCTTATGTACCAGAGAAATTTAGAAGGATAGTTTTTAATAGTATACATGGCCTTAGTCATCCAGGAATAAGAAATACACGTAAATTAATTAGTTCAAAATTTTTCTGGCCATCAATGAACCGTGATGTAGGATTATGGGCCAAAACATGTATTCAGTGTCAAAGGTGTAAGGTCAATAAACACACTCTGTCTCAACTACAACAGTTTCCTGAATGCGATAGGTTTGAACATATTCATGTGGATATCGTTGGTCCTCTTCTAACAACAGCCGAGGGATATAGATATCTAGTTACTCTGATAGATAGGTGCACAAGATGGCCCGAATGTTTTCCGACTACAGATATAACAGCTGACACGGTGGCACGTATAGTTTACCAGGGTTGGATAGCCCGTTTTGGTTGCCCACACACGATAACCAGCGACCAAGGTCGTCAATTTGAAAGCGATTTGTTTAAACGCCTGATGCGTTATATGGGCGTAAATAAAACAAGAACTACGCCATATCACGCGCAATGTAACGGTATACTGGAACGTTTTCATAGATTCTTTAAAGCAGCTCTTACAGCTCGATTAAATAACACTTCTTGGGTAGAAGAGTTACCAACCGTAATGTTAGGTCTTCGCGCAGCACTCCGTAGTGACAATGGAGTGAGCGCGGCGGAAATGGTATACGGCCAAACCTTGAGGTTGCCCGGTGAATTTTTCGAAACTACAAAAACGCAAGTATGCCATCCCGAAACATTAGTTGAAAGGATAAGAGATACTATAGGTAAATACAAACCAGTGTCCTTTTCTCAACATGGCTCGCGTGCAATTTTTGTTCACCCAGATCTCAAGACAAGCGAATATGTTTTCATTCGTAATGACGCAGTTCGAAAACCTTTACAACCGACTTATGACGGTCCATACAAAGTCATACAACGAGGAAGTAAGGTATTTGTAATTAAAGTTAAAGAAAAAATATCGCGTATATCGATAGACAGGCTTAAACCCGCATATGTACTTCAAGACGATGATTTAACCGTTTCGCAGAGAAGCACTTCTTGCTCTGTACCACCGGATCGTGAAGAAGGTACAGACGGACGGTTAGACGTATCTAAGAGTATCGTGCCGCAGAGAAGCTTGTCAAGCCCTGTGCAAAAGAAAAACAGCACAGAAGGTAGTGATACAGATACGCATCGTGTTACAAGTAGAGGTCGTGTTATTAAAAAACCTGCTCGTTTTGTTCATTTCCTAGATTAAAAAGTAAACATTTGGTTGTAAATTTGTTTAATTATGTATGTGCAAGTAGTTTGGTAATAAAAAAATATCATACATGTATTGCTAAATCGTTAACGTTTTCTGTTCTACTTTTATTTTGTACTTAACGTTGTAGTCAGTAATATAGAACATAACTGCAAACAAACAATGTACTTGGAAGTAAATATTCATTAGTAGATTGGAATATCATATTTCATTACTTTGATTTTAAAAGTGTCTGGAAATGTGCATTGTTTCTTTTACTTAGGTATGTAGGTATGGAATATGTAACGCAATATGTTTATGACACAACTTATAGAATTTCACAATTTTGTTTTAATATTTATTTAACATTAGTTTGGACAGTAGATTTTCTTATTCAAACACATTCGAACGTCTGAATTAATATTGTGAAAATGGGATCTGCACAGAGTAAAGATGCAGTCGTCGTAGCCCAGAATAACAGTCAAGTAGAGGCGCACATGTCTCAACAAAATATATTGATGATAGCCATCGTCAGTATCCTCTTATTGGTGATAGCATACATCATATGGAAGCAGTTCCAAAGTGGCGTGCGGTCCTGGATGCGCAAGCAGATTGCAGCCAGCGTGCCGAATCTCACACAAGTTAGAGTAACACCCACGCAAGCAGCTACTCAGCCAGTGATTATCAACCCTGCGCCCGCGACTTCTCAATCTTTTGCGTAACTATTGTGTCATAGTGCATTTTGCGCTGCGTAAAAAAAATAAAAAATATACATGTACTTTTATACTTTTATCTATAATTGCTTTACTTACAAATAATGTTTCAAAATAATTCTGGTGTTAATCTAAATTTTGTATACAGTGTTTAGTTTACCTCTTTTTTTAAAAGGGGGGGAATAATGTAGCGACATTGCAGAATTGCATTTTATGTAGGGCGACTAGTGAACGAACCCCCCGCCTCTAGTCGTCTCTTGGCCGTCATTTAGGACGCACATATTGTTATGTTTAATTAATTGGCAATAAAGTATTCGCTAAGTAAGTTCGGTCTTTCTCTCCAAGTCACCCATACCGACAATATTTTCGTTCACTGAAGGCAAGTGTTAGTCTATCAAAAGTAGCTACTTTTATAGGTCTGTCTGTGAATTCGAATCAAATAAAATAATTTATTCAGAAATTAGACAGGCACTTTTTCGCGTCCATTTTTATATTAAATGGTTATTTCTCACAAGCTACAAACTACTGGCATTTCGGAACGACCACTGCTGAGTAGAAATGCCGAAAGAAACTCATTGTCCTTTTAAACAATTTGACTTCGAAATAATTTTCAATTGGACATGTTAATAATAAGCTTGTAAATTGTATTACTCAGTTGCTGCAGACAAATAAAATTACTGATCGCGTAAATGTCGTAAAGGCAGAGCACGGTAATAGACGTCGCGGGCAATAATCTGGTCCGTGCGGTTCTAGTCCTATTGCATTTGTGCAGCGTCGGGCGACAAAATCCGACCAATGCATTTGTATTACCCAATAATACAATGAAATGAAAAATCAAATTGTATTACGTAATAATAATCATATTATCTATATACAGAGTAGAAATTAAACGAGGTCTGGCATCCTCTTGGCTGGCACTGGGTGTTTATCAACCGATATCGACAATTCCATATAGTATTGCAATGGCAAAAATGTGGTTATTTAAAATCCATATTAATTAATTATGCGCAATTTCTTGAAATTAATAAAAGGGCTATTAATTTTGTTACTGTAGTAAAATAAATACATATCGTTCAAGCGAAATAGTAGTGAAATATTTCGCTTGAACGAATATTAAATCCACAACTATTAACCGCCACCTCTAGGGTATGAGTTCAAAAGATATAATTAAAGATTATTGGCATTAAGTAATTAAAGAATTCAGAAATTATGGCATTATATTTAATACATAGCATGGCATTATATAGGTGACTTAGTAAATAGAATTAGACATAAAAACAAGGGGGAATTAACGTAATCTAGTGGCCAAATAAAGGTGTGAGTTACAACCTTCGTAGGGATTAAAATTGACTTTTTTGTATAAAAAATGGGCTATAACGTCCCCCGCACGGAATTTCATTCGCTTTCTGCGTTATGGACTGCGATCGCGTGTGGTGAAATTGAATTTCTTAGGGTGGTTCTCAGAGCGTTCGATCGCTGTGGCCGCGCTGTCATTACGATCCGTCAATTTTCTTGAAGAAGGAATCATTTCCAAAATCAATCATTCATACAATTGACATTACCACAGTACAGATTAATTATTTTAAAGTCAGATAGTAAAACTAATTCTTGTTTTTGTTATGATTTGAAAAATTGTAATGACAGTGCGTCCGCCGTGGTCATCCCTTGACACAAGTTACGCCTCTGTGTTTGAGATAGTTACTTCTAGATTTTGTGTTTGTCAGTATGTGATGACTGTCTGATGACTAATGAGTGCCGGCGACCGTGCGATATGGAGACCTAAATGTTGGAAAGTGGATCCTTAGATCCGACGCTATGTTTGGCTATGTTGTCTCCCGTACGTCGTTAACATTTTACTACTAACAGTTATCCAACACATGCTGTGGACCAAAGACAACTACATACTTACTAGATAAACATGACACACACCAATCAAACATTTAAACCAAATTTTAACAAAGACAGTAATTTGTTTTTCCATCTGACTTTAAAATATTTAATCTGTATTGTGGTAATGTAAATTTTATTAAAGATCGATTTTGTAAATGATTCCTTACTAAAAAAAATTCACGGATCGTAATGTCAGCGCGGCCGCAGCGGTCGAACGAAACCCTCTGAGAACCACCAAACCTGTAAATAAAAGCGCTTTAACTAACCTAGGGCTAACCTTTAAATAAAACCTTTGCACGAAACCAGCACTAAATAAAGTAAGTGCACTCAACATATGTTTGCTGACGGTACACAAAAGATGCATAATCGCAAGCGCGCTGAGAACGTGATAACATTATTCCGATGAAAAATGTATCGAGCGGTACAAGTGGCGAATCTCGGGGGCTTCCCCGTAGACCTGCTCGGTCTCTGCACTAGACAGTGTAAAGATAAATTTTATTAAAATTACTAACTTTTGCCCACAACTTGGTATGTGAGTAAGTATCTGTTTCCCGTGGGAATTTCAGGAAATCCCTTCTTAGTGTTCCCCTACACTGTCCTAGGAACCTACACACCAAATTTCAGCTTTCTACGCGCAGTAGTTTCGGCTGTGCGTTGTCTGTCAGTCAGTCAGTCACTCAGAAACGCAAGAGTTTTATATAAGATTTAGGTTTAATTTCTTTTTCATTGTCTACAAATTAGGAATTAGCCGTATTTTGTTATTAGTCTCCTATTTGCTATCTGTATCCTTGTTTTTATGTGTTTTTTCTGTTAATTACAAAGCGCAAATTCAAAGTATGATTTCCGAGTTTGCGCCGGGCTTTTTCGAAATTGGGAAATTACTGGGTTTTGTTAAATTAATAAATTATATAAAATCAAAAAGCTTATTTGTATTCAGCTGCTGCACTCATGTTCATATTGATTTATTTGACACTTACGATTAAGTTTTACAAATGGCCACCTCTCTGACGTCAACTCCCCCTTTGGAGTGCTTCAAGCTATCAGCCTTCAAGTATATCTTCAAGTATCTTTATCTGAGCGTTTTTCCCGGCTACTCTTCCTCAGCCATGGAGCGACGGGGGCAGGGTCCGCTTTCCTTCTTTACCGTCTCCACTTCGCACGGCCGTCGGCATCCCTAGTTGTCAGTCAAGGCCGTATTTACATCCAGCAATATACGTAAAGAGATCAGTGGTCCATCCGAATAAATACACGGGAGTGGGGCGCGCAAAAAAAAATCCCCGTTTACTGCCGCCCAGCCGCGAATATAAAATATTGATCCGACGGGAATTTATGAAATCATAAAAATGCGGAGGTGCGAATCGCCCCCCGATGGAATACTCGTGTACACACTTACTGTCTTCCACCTTTCTTACGGATTATTACCTACGTACGTTTCGGATTAATTTCGTATAGAAACGCATAATATATCTGTGGAAGACGACCCCGCATTTTGGAATTGCCGGTTTCAATTTACGTTTCGGTATTAAGATCGGTATTGGGTATTGAGCTCAATCAAATATGATCCAGGTATTAGCTTTTGGCATTCTCAGATTTTCTGTGAACGTATATTGGAATTCATGTAATAAAAACGAAATTTTCCTCTCAGAAGTTTAAAGGGTAACAGGTAAATTACTCCATACAGATATGTATTATGTGTAACGTTCTTCATATCAAATACGTTGTTTATTTAATGTCGACAAAATATACAGGCTATGGAAAGAAGAAATCAAAAAGATTTTTTTAAACATCCAACCCGCAAGTACTAACACACACTGGCCGAAAATAATTTCCGAAATCAGAACATCTTTCAAATTGACCTCTCTTTTAGTTGTCCGTTACATCTAGGGATGTGTTAAATCAATACAGAGCTTGTCCGAGATTCCCACTGTCCAACGTGGACACCCGCGGCTCGCCTTTGTCCGCAAAAAATGAGGAAGTGTGCGCACCGCCCGCTGTTAATCCTATTTACTCCTACAGATAAATTATAGCAAACGACCGCTGATATAAATGGACGGTTGTGGAAACTACCGGATAACACTAACTAGTGGATAACCCGTATTTGTCACACGACATAGGGTATTTTAATACGAAATCTATTCGTATTTGGAACGTATTCGTTTCAGTATGACGGCAATTTGTTGTCACCCTAACTAAAATAGATTTCGATTTAGCACAATATTGAGATTCTAGACTGAAAGATTTAAAATAGTAAAATAAATTTATATATTATATGTACCTAGTTTGGCGCATTTTATGTTAAATATTCGTCATATATATATTACATTTTACAATACAACTACAAAGGCATAAAAAGATAATAATGCAATGAATTAATTATTACAGGAAAATTCTTTGTGTGAAAATTTTCAGTCTAATTATGATATCGACAGGTATTGGATAATATTATTGAGAGAATGAGCACACAAAAGGAAAATATTTCACCACACCAGGGTTTATAGTATCTTTGTTCGAATTCAAACGGAAATAAGGTAGATTTATTGAATCCACAAAAATGAAATACTTGTCTACCAATTGAATCGATGTTTTGTGAACATCCTTTTGGAATAACTCAACTGTTAACCGTCCAAAGAGAATTTTGTTTTTCAATGAAGTAAGTCTTCTTTCGGTATTGTAATGACAAGTCAATTTTTAATTCGGAAATTGCCTCGGGCGAAAAAACATATAAATAATTCCAACAGTTTCAATAAAGCCACAATTTCACAGGGCGCTGGCGCGAACCGGCGGGTGTTACAATTTAATAGAACTTCAAAAGGGCTGCTGATTCCACCACAATTCCATCAGCTTAGCACGGATCCCAAGCATTATGCGTATAAAAAGCGGTTATCGCGAGTGCACCCCTTAATACCCTAGGGGGCGAAGGGGGCGCGGGGGACAAGATACCAATCCCTAGTGGTGCTTCCTTTACAAACTTTTTCGGCTGTTTCATCTACATTACCGCTTTAACATATCCAACTTAAGAAAATTCCGCCATGGGCGCTCAGTGAACTACAAAGTGAATTGATACTCCTTTGTACTCACAACTGACATTCATATCTGTATTATTGAGGTGGAATAAAATTCACTTCAATTTTGTAAAAATTTCTTACATAGAACGCAATTTAGAGTGCAGAACGCGGAATAAAAATAAATGGAAAAGAAAATGTTAGAGAGTTTATATTTATAGTTTCAATTAGCGCCTGCATGCGCTCGTTTGCCTGCGCTGAAAAAAAAAAAAAAAGAGAAAAGAATGCGGCTTTATCGGCCAGTGCCCGATGAAAAACGCAAGACAAATTTCGCAGTAAATTAACGCACGTATAAAATTCATCGCGTGAAAATTACGACAGCATAAAAGGCGATCGTCAACTGAATTTAATTCGGCATTTGCAGCGAAACGCCTCATTTGAACGTGAATAATCAACGCGTAAAACGCTTAATGTGACCACTGCGAAAAAACGACACGCAGATTCGGTATGGCAATTAAAATCGCGCGATTTCGACGCGATTCAACTGCGACTATTTAGCGGCGATTACGTCAGCTCACTGGCCATTGTCCTGCGACGATTAAGTAGAGAATACAATAGGTCGAATCCGACCTCTAACGAAGCGACTTCGGCAATTTCCGTCTGGCTTCAAAGACGTAATTTGCGGTTAGGAAAATTGTAGCCGCCACGAATTTTGACGGTGACCGAAGTTGGGAGTGCAGTCGTTTGAAAGTCGACCTTTGCAGGGTTAAGTCTACTTGACGAAGTTGCGAGCGGTTGGGTTAATATGGCCAGGCCCAAACTGTTTCGTAACTTGGGGAAAATTTTATGGTTCGGTCACATGAGTCATGTATTAAAATGTTGAAACGTCTATCAGTATCGTGTTTAACAGGACTTGACAGTTGAAGGGTATTTCCGGGAAATGTCGTGGCCAGAGTAATAATTCGATATACCACAGACAAAAACCAATAAAGTGGGTAAATTGATTCGCTAATTTGCCTTTTTGGATATTGATTTCATTATTTTTTTAGCATTCTAAATTTTTTATATGTCCCAACTGTGGTTATACATTACAAATTTATATATAATTACGTTGTTAGAAGGGTTATGGATTTTAAATACAATGGGAAAAGAAGTAGGGGCAAGCCGAAGAAGAGGTTAATTGAGTGCATTAGGCAGGATATGGCTAAAAAGGAGGTAACAGATCGGTTAACATTAGACAGGGAGAAGTTGAGGAGACATGCTGTACCGACCACACATACAGTGGGACAAGGGTAGGCTGATGATGATGGTAATCTCTATATTTATTTTTGTATTACATTTTTGGAAAAAAGGCAAATGTTTTACCTCAAATTCGTACTTTGAGTCTTCTTATCGCATGTGCTTGACGACCTCGGTGGCGCAGTGGTAAAATGCTTGCCTGTGAACCGAGAGGTCCCGGGTTCGAATCCCGGTCGGGTCATGATGGAAAATGATCTTTTTCTGATTGGCCCGGGTGTTGGATGTTTATCTATATATGTATTTGTTATAAAATATAGTATCGTTGAGTTAGTATCCAATAACACAAGTTTCGAATTTCCTTTGGTATAGCTCAATCTGTGTGATTTGTCTTAATATATTTATTTATGTTTGCTACTGGTGTCAGATGTTATTCAAGTCGCCTTAAGGATCTGATATGACTTTTACGACTACCTACCAACATCGAAAGGCAAGTAGCCGCATACACACAAGTAAACTAAACTAAGTCAACCAGTGTATTCCTTCACAGGTCCATGAAAATGAGTTACTTACAAACTCATGGTTTCGAACCTGGCACCTTTCGATCACAGGTGTCTTAACGCTAGTACATATAACGACAATTACAGGCATCCTCTCAGCCGAAGTCGATGGCGACCGAAACTTTACTAATTTTGAAACACATTGCCCATTTTGCAAGGCGTTGTCTACACTGGCTACGCAAATTAACATCCCCCTTCAGTCCAGCGGTTTAGACGTCCTCCTGACCCCTGTGACAGTGGGTACATCCTAAAACATACTGACAGTGTCTGGTTTGGTTTGGTTAGGCACTGCTGAGTCGCTTGGTAAGACCATAAGATTGAAAGGAAGAAAAAAATATTTGCAAAAAGACAAGATCAGTACCTACTCATATCTGGAATCCTACTGACGATTCCACAGATTAGCAAATTCGAATAAATGGAAAAACTTTTTAGTTTTATTTTACTATCCTTACAAAAGTATAAAAAAGAAATCCCCTTGTCGCGTCTCTCTGTCTGTAGGCGATAAACACAAAAACTACCGAACGGATTTTCGTACAGTTTTCACCAATAAATAGTGTGATTCCCGAGGAAGGTTTAAGTATAATTTATTATGGTCTTACCCGAGCCGCTAATTCTCCATATATTTCGCCGTAAGAAGAAATTGCACCGGATATTTTGACGGTTAGTGCTGCAACTACAGTTCATTTTTCACATAAAATCTTCCTGCGCTGCACTAAACTAAATAAATAAATATATCAGGACAAATCACACAGATTGAGCTAGCCCCAAAGTAAGTTCGAGACTTGTGTTATGGGATACTAACTCAACGATACTATATTTTATAACAAATACATATATAGATAAATATCCAAGACCCGGGCCGATCAGAAAAAGATCATTTTCCATCATGACCCGACCGGCGTTCGAATCCGGGACCTCTCAGTTCAGAGGCAAGCACTTTACCACTGCGCCACCAAGGTCGTCAAAACTATGGAAGAATATTCCCTTAGCGGTGTTCTTTAAAAGTTTCGACATTGGGACCATCAATAAAAGAGTCTTAGATCGCTTTTTTTTTAAATTGATTCGTGTCCATGGGTTGTTGTGTTCGCTTACCATCAGACAACATTCATGCTCATTTGCCCATTCCTTGCATTATTTCCTTATTGTTGAGGTTCGTGATCTTTAAGTGTAACCTTTCTATGTACGTTTTCTGCCATACGGATCTATGCTTTGTCGCTTGAATGACGTCGCTGATCTTCAGTGTCGAGCTAATCTGGTCGTCCACCTCATTATCTTCCTTACAATTTCCCATAATTTGAGTCGGCGCAATTTATTTATTTATTTAAAAACTTTATTGCACAAAATTACAAAAATAAATATGAAAAGGTGAACTTAACGCCATATGGCGTTCTCTACCAATCGACCATTAGACCAAACAGATAGCAAGGTGGTGCCACAAAGTGCAACTAAACAAAGGGAAATTAAAATAAGATAAAATAATATCAAAAATAGAAAGAATATGTCTTCTCTTTCATTTGCTGTCCTACTCACGTTTTCCCACTATGCTATATATAAAAAAAACCATAATAAACATTTAAAATTCTAACTCAATTATTTTCAATCATTAACGTTTAGTCGTCAAAGCGCTACTTACATCATTAGCAGTTGATTGACGTAATTATAACGTGTCAGAGGGGTCGTTAGCTCGATTGGCATGATTATGGCATGAATGCGGCATGCATTTGTATAAGAGCAGAGAATTTGCAATAATAAGTCAATAGAATTGTCATAAATAACGCACGATGTGGCGTGCGGCACCTGCCTAAGAATTGGGCCAATCCACATTCATCGTGGATGTTGAATGAGCCGCCTTAGAGACAAGAACCCCTGATCGCTGATAGGCAACAACAGTATTCCCAAAGATACGTCACGAAAGATGGTGGTAAATCCCAAAAAAAAATTTTCAAATGACCCCTGGGTTTTGAGGCGTCACAGACGTAGGTGTAACACGCTCAGAAGTGAGAGAGATAGGTACATGTTGTTTAGTGTTAATTTTAAATTTTATGTTTCTGTGTATTTTTTGTTGATAACATGTGTGTGTTTTAGTTACTTCGAATTAATATTTTTTATTTAAATTTATTATTCTATTCAGTGATAGAAGTGTAGCCGACTTGACACTAGGATTCAGAAGCACACAGAGATCTTACACAGACAATTCGAATTTCGAATTTAAATTTTCAGTTAGGTACGTTACACATAGACGAAAGCACAATTCTTTTGCAGGGTATGTCATGTCATTAGCGAATTAGAACATATAAAATGAGAGGATGGCATTTCTGTAGGCGTACGCTTTAATATTACAATTTCTATGCTATCAGAGGTTTTAATTAGAGTAACGCACTTTTCATTGGTTTGTGAGCTTTCGCTATGTTGTTTAATTGTATTTGTTTAAGGCTTATTGTTCTATTAAGAGTTCGTTGATTTGCATTCATTGAAACAATTAATTATAAAAGGAATGAAATTATGTTGAAACATATACGACAGCGGCTTGCATTATTTAAGATTGAGATAATTAGATTGGGATATTATTGTTTGTGTAATTTTGTTTCTGTACCTATGACGCCATTTTCTTTTTCCGTCAGCGATATTTTCATTCAAATTTTGAATAGCATTTAAATAGAGAAAATAATATTTCCATTTATTCTAAGAGTGGGTTGCGCCAGTCCACGTTTGACGTTAACTTTAACCTGCACGCCGCTGTCGTACTTTGAGCTCTTCTGCATAGGTTGCAGTTAACGTCAAAGTTGACCGGTGTAACGCGCCCTTAGTTTGATAACCTAGATATGTTCTTTCAAATTTTTAAACGCGAAATTAAACTAAGAAGGGTTTGCCTGGATGTTAAGAATAAGAATGATTTATTTCTCGAAAAGAATTACATGCATATAGTGTAACAAACGATCCCACACTAGGCAAGGCCTGTGTCGTGCGCATCGAGTACAAATCGTTACATTTATCAAATCAAATCAAATCATTTATTCAGAAATTAGGCCTTCACAGGCACTTTTTCACGTCATAATCTAAATTAAATGATGTTTACCAAAGCTACAAACTACTAGCATTTCGGAACGACCACTGCTGAGAAGAAATGCCGAAAGAAACTCATTAAAACAGTGTTGGTCCCTATTATGCCAGAAGGGCTTACCATTTTTTAAATATAAATTTATGTATAATTTTTTATCAGTAATATAACATGTAAGTACACAATAAAGTACACGGTCAAAAGGTATACTGAAACATATTATGATTGTGATCAAGTGCTGATGAATGGAAAATATATATACTTATATATATATGTATAATTAACCAAACAAAAAAAACTTTTAATAAAAGATCGAGCTGACCAGTTCCCAGTTTAAGAGACAAAATATGGCGCGACATTATGGAGAAGAAATCTAAATTATATTAAATGTTATGGATAGGTGATCCATAACATAATCGTCAGTCATTTTAACTTACCCACTCCTGGGGCACTGGCTTTCTCTGTGAATGTACAAAGAGAAAAGCACGCCCCTAACTATACTAAATTTTCAGTCGTTAAAAAAACCTTAATGCAGACTACACATTATCGCGAAACAGTTTATCGAATTTTGGCTGATTCGGTTTTGTACATTGCTGGTTTTTCATTGCTGTAAATAAAATCTCCCATACAAAGTGCGCAATGTTCATGCATTCGCGTCGGAATCTGTCCAAGTTCGGCAATAGTGTGTAGCCAACGTAAAGCTTCTAAACCGAGCTTTAACACAGAACTTTAGAAGCGAGCTGATATCAATGGTTAGCCGACTGCGAAACGGCGGTGTTTCGACAATGGCGGCTTATCAGCGGCCTCGTTAAACGCAAACAATGAGCATGTGTTGCTTTGTGAAACTGTACAAGTGGAGTAAAAGATTTACGAGAAAAGTTAAAAGCAAGTGAAAATAATACATTAATTTCTGAAAGGCTCAATAGATTTTCTTAAATCATTAATAAAAGTTAATGTAAAATTATTTAACGTTTTCGCGTATACTTGAGTGCTATATCAAGCAGTAATAGACAACTATTCAAAGGCCCTTTTATTATTAGAAATACCAGTGAAAAAATTACTGTTATAAAGACAATATTTTAAAAGATATGACAAAAATAAAATCACATATTTTTGGACTCGTCCAAACGCTCCGTACTAAAAGATAGTCTAACGTGCCTTATACCTATACCCGCGGCGTCGCCCGCGTGAATTTCATAGTAAAATCTCGGACATTCTTTAAGAAAAATGATGAAGAGTACGTTTACCAATTTTCAGCTTTTTATTTTGAAATTTGTATTAAGTTCCACCCAATATTTCACCCCCCTTTTGAGTTGAGGGTTAAAGTTATCAGAAAAATCTGAAACACAGTCAGTCAGTTAGTCACTCAGTAACGCAATAGTTTTATATATATAGATTTAAGTTACAAATATCTTCAAGTAGAATAATATAGTTAATAATTACAAGTAAATGAAAATTTCAACAAAGGTTGTTCAACAAATCTATAACATCACTCAATAGTAAATACGTATACGTACGAATTTCCGCTAAAACTGTTGCTATGAATATTTTATTGGTTAGGTAGTTAGTTCGATACTATGTAAACTGTGATTCATGTCTCATATCAGGCCTGTAATTTAACATCGTTTCTATAACTTGATGAGAGTACACATTAAAAGGTTTAGTAATACTATAATAGCTAATTTCATAACAGAATGACCATGTTTTAGTAATACATCACAGCGCAAAATATGCAAGTTTTTGATCATTACCACAGACGTTACATAAAAATGTTGTGCTCCCAGAATACGACCATATTCTCTCGTGGATGTCGTACGAGGAGACTAAGGATCATCTCGTGGAGGGGATCTGGGGAGTAAGGAACACATTGTTAGTTGCTAGGCAGCCGCAATAGCATTCCTAAGTAGAGTTGCCGTCACAAATACGGCCGCTGCATAATCAGAACATTTATAGGTAATTTTTTTACGGCTTTCAGCGTAAAAAAAAAACATACAATTTTGAAGATTCGCCTGTGATTTTACAACCGGCCGCTTGCCTGACATCAACTCTCCTTGGGAATGCTATTGTTGTCTATAAGGCAGCTGATAGATAACAATAGCATTTGGCTTTGTGTCCCTTAGTCGCTTCGTATGACATCCACTGGGGAGGATATGGGGTGGTCCTATTCTAGGGCGGAACCACACGCCACCAATTTTTTTGATAACTTCCTAAACACTTTGGTTTGGCGTTAAGAAACACAAAAGGCGACCATGACCTGGACTATGATTGGTTGTTTCCCGCTTTCTTTTGTTTCCATTAATGGCCGCGAGCTCTAGGGAATTTGCCTTTTAGGCTTTTTAGGCACGACGGAAGAATTAATTAAGAATTTATATATCTTCCTTAATGGACAGAAGTGGAAAAATATTTAAAAAAATAGCGTGAATATGTAATTTGCGAATAAAAATCTTAATTTAATATTTAAGTATATCTAATGATATAAACTTTGAGAGAGATAATAAAATTATTATTTTGTAATTAACTGATATTATTTTTTATTTATTTCACTAACTATCATTACAGGAAATCCTTATGCGATAGCGATAGATTAAAATATTTAATATAATAAGTAATTATATATATTATATTATAAAAATAAAAAACATCAACGCGAATGTAGTCGTGCAAATAGCTATGGCATAGAGGCATTAATTAATTTAGCGAGTCTTCTTCGTCAAGAGGTAAAATAACTCTTTTCTCGCAAGCACAGTTGAACATCACATCAATCGACCCAAATTGCAAATTCGCTCCTATTACAGCGGCATAAAGATGAAATAAGCATTTTATAACAGCTCCCCATCCATATTTTATACGTCTATATTTGTTCATATTCGTTAGCCAGCATTTATTTACCCGTAGTGGTCCGAATGTACTTATATGGCCACAATCCTATTTCTCTCGAACGCAACGAGTTGTTACTAAAATTCAATTCCATTTTGATAGTGGAATTTGCTGGAGCCTCGCGCTGCAATTAGGGTGGGACGTCCCACCGTCCCAACGTCCCGATGTCCCAACGTCCCACAAGTCCCACGTCGTCTGAGAGAGCCTTTAGTGACAATAATTGAGATGTAGTTCCACTGATTGCTATTTAAAGCGTTGTTAGTTTTTGCCAACTATTGTTTTAACTCTATGGTTAGCTTGAGGTCGTTCACGCATTAAATTATTTTAATTTCTTCACGTTTTTATTCGTTTAGTCATTGCTCCTTTTATAGATAACACGCAATTGAGACTTAAATAGTCGTGATGTTTTAGCAACGGCGAATAATTTCAATACCATTAAATTAATTAGTATCAGAAAAATAGCAACGAAAATATTTAAAATAACGGTAAGTGCATACACGATAATATAATATATACGATAAAATTCCCTGGTGACCAAAAAAACTATTCACAGAGGGAAACAAGGGGCCGAAACCCCATGAAGAGAAAATTTAGCACAGTGGGGCGTACTATGTGCATGAGTAACTTTACTATTGTTTTACCTCGGCTTTCCCGTGACAAATGTCGGATCTGGTCCTAATGGGCCTTACGTCCCATTTATTTAAAAAATGTATTTACGTAATTCGCGTGATCGTAAAAAATCATTTTTTTTTCACACATTCCAGTCCAGCTAACGCCGGAATCAGGTTAATGGGCCATTGGGGAAATGAAATTAATTACATATTTTACAACGCAAAACTTTTTTCCTTATTTGCTTTACCTGTAAATGGCGTCAGTTTCGGAAATTCCGCATCGGCTCACACGGGCAGAGTTTGTGCTAGATATTTTTTTCAGTTTTACTCGAAATTCGTGAGCACGACCACACAAAAGCATTTTTTTATTTGCTGTATGGTTGCAATATAGGAATAATCTTTACTGGTACTATTTCTATTTGTCATTCTTTATGGTTTCTTTGTTACTTTTTTTTTTTTTATCTCGCATGTAATTATGAACTGAGGATTTGCCGTATGCGCGTGTTGTATAAAAGTGTACATATAGGACACTTAGTTGTAGTTCTCATACCAAGTGAATGTTGTAATTCTTTATGAGAAATAAATATCTTTAAACCCATTCGTTCCTATATAATATAAGCTTTTTCTTTTTGACTCAAAATGACAGTATAAATGTAAAATGCAGTAGTTGATTGAAAGAAGTGTATTTAGTATATTAAACTGCAGAATCGCTCGGCCACGGAAGGCGCTTATAATGTCGAGAAGGAAAAGTGTACCGCCTGGGATATTTGGCCAATAGTTTGGCCAATACTTGGCCAATGTTGGGCTAGTAAGAGTAGCTAAAGCGCGAAAAATGAGTTCCTTAAATTTTTTTTGCTTTAATAATAATAAATAAATGTGTATGGACAAATCACACAGATTGAGCTAGCCCCAAAAGTGAGTTCGAGACTTGTGTTATGGGATACTAGCTCAACGATACTATATTATGTAAAATAGATAAACATTCAAGATCCAGGTCAATCTGAAAAAGTTCATTTTCCACCTTGACCTGATCGGGAATCGAACCCAGGACCCCAGTGTAACTGTCCGGCATGATGACCGTTAGGCCACGGAGGTCGTCATTGCTATGCTTCTTTCAACAATTTCAATTTCGATTCTTTATTTGCAATATTTTATTTTATGAATAGTACTTGTAAGGAAGCACTGATAAGCATTCTCCTGAAGGTACGTAGACCCATATGAATCTACAAACACGTTTCAACGTTCTACGATCAGTAGTTCCAAAAACTAGAAAGAAAGAAAGAAAGTAAGGAAGGAAGGAAGGAAGGAAGGAAGGAAGGAAGGAAGGAAGGAAGGAAGGAAGGAAGGAAGGAAGGAAGGAAGGAAGGAAGGAAGGAAGGAAGGAAGGAAGGAAGGAAGGAAGGAAGGAGAGAAGGAAGGAAGGAAGGAAGGAAGGAAGTCGGGAAGGAAGGAAGGAAGGAAGAAAGAAACAAAATTTATTTGCCAAAAACATGAGTACAAATAGACAAATTGATGTCAACATGAATTAAACCTACATGTTTTACCGAATATAGGTATACAAATATAAATAAATAAAGAGGAGCATGCTATCCACTACAAATCCAAAACAAAAAAAGAATTATAATGTATACTAGCCCTAAATTGTATCCGAGTCTATCATTAAAGAAATCATTTAAAGTATAATAACATTTATCAGTTGATAAAGACTAAAATCTCAATTTCTTATTATTATTTATTGTGAGATTATGTTTCTATGTTGACATGTTAAAATTACAAAAAAAAAACAATCTAAATCAACTTACTGTCGTAGACTTGCAATACTTACCTGAAAGGAAACAAACGACAAATTAATAAAAAAATAATTACATGTTAAAACTAATATAAACCAACATCATACCAACACATTGGCCAAACGTTGGTTCTAAGTTGAAACAATGCACAATGTCGGCGAACCGTAATACTAAATAATTAATGGGAGATCTTGCGGTTCCGCCCCTTATATTAAAACATGGCCTTCCTTTGCGGCGCAGTCGGGTAAAAAGCTATATTGAGAGAGAACGTAGAATCCATGTTGTTGATAGAGCGAGCGTGAGTGTCTCTTACTTGAAACTATAAATGGACAACATTTAACGTTCCATACTAAGCGCTAAGCTTGTATTGGACACAATGAATAGAGGACAAATCCTAGAAGAACCGTAAAAATTACTGTGTAAAGAAGTGCAAACATCTTTTTGAAAGTAACATAGGTATCTGTTATTTTAGATTATGGAGATCGAATATGTCATGCACACTCAAATGGTCAAACGTGGATCGGGTCGGGAGGTTATTTAAAAAATGGTAAGCCCTTCTGGCATAATAGGGACCAAAACTGTTTGAATGAGTTTCTTTCGGCATTTCTTCTCAGCAGTGGTCGTTCCGAAATGCTAGTAGTTTGTAGCTTTGCGTTAAACATAATTTTATTTAGAATATGACGTGAAAAAGTGCCTGTGGAGGCCTAATTTCTGAACAAATGATTTGATTTTGTGTTTATATTATAGTTATTATTTATATTGGTAATATTATTGGTAGTATATATAATACGTTGCTTGGGTAAAACTATAATAAAAAGTAGCCATGTCACTCAAAATTCCATCAAAATCGGCCAAGTAGTTTTGAGTTTATCCATTACAAACAAAAATACAAATATTTTCTCTTTATAATACTATAGTACATAGTATGGAAATTTGGATATATAGTTTATAATTTTTGTGTTCGATTCCCAACGTGGGCTACGTTTGGAATCGAACACAAAAATTCCAAATGGCAGACGTGCGTGCCCACGGAGCTCTGTGGCGAGGTGGATACCATATTGTGCCCCTTGCATTGAACAAAAACAATTGCAAGGTATTGTTGCTTAACAGAAAGCCATGTATATTTTAAAAAGAAGACCCTCTTTCGCGTCTGTCTGTATGAACGCAATGAACTTGAGACTACCGGACGGATTTTTGTACGTTTTTCACCAATAAACACTATGATTCTCGAGGAAGGTATATAATTTATCATTGTTTTTTCCCTAACGAAGCCGCTAGTGTGAAATTTTATCTAAAAAATTAAACAATGCAGGATTACATTCTAAATGAAACATTGAAAGAAAAATTATACGTTTTAATGGCTAAATCTACAAAATTGCTGTATTAATATAGTTGCACGCGCTCTAGACACAAAGCAAAGCTACGCTAACTCTGTGGGACATATAAATTAACCCAGGAGATATATGAATTCGAATATTGTGGTTGTATGAAAGAGTATGCGGGTAAACAGTTTGTGAAGTCTTTGAGATAAAGAATATATATACTTCATAATGTTAGAATGTTACTTTGTGACATTTTGTTTTTACAATGAAATATTTTTATCCTATTTAACTATAGATATAATAAATCTATAACTGGGCTACGTCTTTACATAGGAGATATCAAGGAAAAATAATTTTATGTGACTAATAGAAGTCAGAACATTTTTTTCTAGAATTATTGCCCGTCTGTCTGAATGTTTGTTCACGGTATCACCGTAAAAACTACTGAATGGAATGTGATGTGTTTTCTACCGTTGTATAGAGTATGGTCTAACTTAAAATCTGGAATCGTGGCGATTGCGTTGCCTAGAACCAGATATAATTGAATGAAATAAACGCGAGCGAAGTCGCGTGCAAAAGTTAGTTATACAAATAGGTAAGTATATTTATTAATAACAACAAGAGTTATGTAAAGCCTAAATTGCTGGCTGGAAAGTTTGACACATAATTCATATTACTTAAATTATATTTTGTTACACGTATTATAAATGTTATTAGTTTTGCTTATTTCGTAAACTTTTAGTATTAGTCTTCAGTATCAGTAATTAGTATTAGTCTCCAGTTATCTTATTCCAATCTAAAGCCCAACTACCATTATAAATGCGAAAGTAAGTTTGTTTGTTTGTTAACTCTTCACGCGTTATCTACTCAATCAGTCTTCTTGAAATTTCGCATATATATAATGAAGAGTATAAAGAAGGATATAGGGTACCTTTCATCCCGGAAAATACGATTGTTCCCGTAGGATTTGCGAAAAATCTCTATTCTATTATAGGTGACGCTGAATGCAAATAAAATAAACTTTGCAATAAAAACACTAGATGGCGCTGTGTGTATTTTAAATGCGCTATAGATATTTTATTTCAAGAATCCCAAACCCATTTTAGGGCGATACGAAAAAAAGCTGTCCAAGGACATTTAAGCAGGCGAAGCCGTGGATAAACGGCTAGTACTATACTATATATTACATAAAAAAAACTAGCGGCTGGTCCCGGCTTCGCTCGGATTTAAACATAATAAATTATACACCCAAACCTTCCTCAGGAACCATACTATCTATTGGTGAAAACCGTATGAAAATCCGTGCAGTAGTTTTCGAATTTATCGCGATCAGACAGAAATACAGTCAGACGCGGCAGAGGACTCTGTTTTATAATATGACGTGATGAAAAAATAAAAATTCTTCGATCTGTTCGGCCTGATTCGAGATATCAAAAAGCCCACTTAACCCTTCAAGATCTGGCCACAAGCCACTTACCGTGCAGACCAGCAATCGAAGCTAGGAAATTACTTATAAGCTATACACGACATCAGATAACGGCTTTCGTCGCTCCACGCGACTTGATTGATGCCTTCATTGGCCTGAGAGCCTTTTAGACACGAAACTGTACAAATAAAACTATTAAAAACTAGCTGCGCCCCTGGGCTCTGCTCCCGTGGGAATTTCGGGATAAAATGTACCCTATGTGCTATTTCAGGTTATATTCTATCCGTGTACCAAATTTCATAACAATCCGTCCAGTAGATTTTGCGTGAACATACATTCATACATCCTCACAAACTTTCGAATTTATAATAGTAGTAGGTTATCTTCTTTATTGTTCTCGGAACGAAAAAAAAAATATGTTCCAGCTGCCAGAGCTTTTTAAGAAATACTATATTTGACGTGAAAAGAGTCTGTGAAGATTTAAATTTCTAAATAATCATTTGAATTTGACTTTGGCTGCTACTTCTCCCGCGCAGATTGTAAAAGTTATTCAAGCGAAAGGGCTATAAACTTGGGATTCTTCTCGTAAAGTGTCACTATTTAGGTATAATCACACATAACCCGTACTATCTCATTTTCTCCAATAACCTCGTCGTATAGCTAAACGTGGCCGTTATAGTTTTGCAACTCTAGGCTCTGTCTACCTCGTAACAGGTAAATACTGTAACTGTATAAAAATATCGGGAAAGTTGTTAATATCACATCTCGCATGTCATAGACACTTTTAATCCGACTCAAATGTCGCTGAACGTAAAAATATCAAGACCTATGTAGCCGGGTGGTAACAACCCTTCCCTCCCTTCTCCCCCTCCTCCCGGAAGTGGGGGGCTAGGCCGCTATTTCCTCAACGCGGATATCCCAGACTAACACAAGTATACTATGTGCCTATAGCGATTAAATAAACCATCTTTTAGCTTCAGGAACTCATTAGAGTCGTTTAATCCTATTAATATATTTGCGAATTGGATTTTCGTTTGGATCTGCTTGTTAGTCCATCACGAAAAAACGGGTTTTCATTTTATTTGGTGCACAAGTAGCATAAAAACTGAAATATGTCTTACATAGAATATTCCCTTTTTATCCCGTAGCTGGATAGACAGCCCAAAGTTGCAAAACACGAAAGCCACTATGGAATGAGTTGTATATGGAAACAGCGTACATTAGCGACTACTTTCATCTCAAAATTCTTACGAGAGCTCTTCTATTTTTACATGGGGAAGTATAAATTGGAGGGAGAGAGAGAGAAGGGAGTATAAATCGGATTAATATACTCTATATTAATAAGAGTACCTAGTTTTATGTACATCTAGGTTTACAATCCTACAAGGTGTAATATAGGAATTTTTCCAAAGGCATTTTTTCACTAAACAATCGATAACTATGACATCCATAATTTACATTCAATAATTACGCGCAATAACACGCTAATGTGACCTTAACTGAAGTTGTATCTTTGACCTTCACACTCACGCTTGATTATCTAAAATTAAAAAGTTAACGAGTTCAATATTGTCGACGATTCATCTGGAAAAACATACGGGAATACGTTTCGGCGAATTCAAAACATAGCACTGATGGGGTTGCGAATCCTTGCTCATTACAAACTTTTCGTCGGTTAATGAAAATCTTATTGGGGGCGAGCTGCAGGGGGTGGGGAGGCAGGGTTGGTAACCATTCAATTATTAACTATCTACGTCTGCCTGTACTATGTACTGCGTCTGGTATATCAGAGTTCCCTTACTTATTTTGGTTTTGGCAAAGATTTGGCGAAATTCTCGTTTCATTTAAGCTTAATTGTAATGCAATTTATTGATATATGTAAAAAAAGTCAACACATTTATAGAGAATATGGTCCTGTTAAAGAAAAAATTTGTGTGCGAAAAATTTTGTGTTAAAACTTTTCTTTAATTTTTACGTGCAAAATATTTTGCACATAAACATTTTACTTATAGTAACGCTGCACCAACTAGCTTTTTGGAATGTCTATAGTGGATAGTGTAACTTAAAATCTGGTAAAGGTTTCATCGCGATACGTTGCTTAGAATCCGAGATATTGATAATAATGAGTTATGAGCGGACGCAGGCGAAGAAAGCCACGGAAAAAGCCAGTTTTTCAATAATTATTAAATATGTCAACCCCATCGGAGTTGAAATGGGGCAGCTAAATGTATTACAGATGGGACCCTGCCTTTGATTCGTCACATCAAAGAAGATCCGTTCACTGCTAAATCGAATCAGCTTTGTTCTAGACTTGTAGGTAAATTCGCAAAGGGCGATCCAAGGAAGAGCAAAGGAAAGCAATGCATGCCTCAATTGTAGCATATAATGGGATTAGGTTCAGTGATTGCGTATGCAATTGATATTTGAGTGTAGTTGCTCCTAACATTGAAATATTTTACTATCAATAAAAATCTAGTTTTTAACCTCCGACGCAAAAAGAGGGGTGTTATTAGTTTTACCGCTAAGTGTGTCTGTATATTTATCTGTCTGTGTACGTGGCACCCTAGCTCATCAACGGGTGAACATATTTTGATGCGGATTTTTTATTTGATAGCTAATTTTTATGCGGTGATTCTTAGATATTTTTCATTTAGATGGTTGATCAAAATCGGTTCATCCATTCAAAAATTGTTGCGAAATAAATTAATGAATGTCGCTTGGTCTCGGGACGGGTGAAAAGTGTTTTTCGCTTCTTCAGCCAGTCAATTGTATCGGTGATATGATCAGGTCAAAGTATTTTTTGATCAACTTTCATGACGTTCATATATATTTGCATTAACGAGCAATACGCTCAAAGACAAAAATTCTTTAAATAACAACGACAAAATCAAGCCAACCACAACGAATGATAGCGCGAACAATATTCCACACGATATTAAAAATTTTGTGCACGTAACCCCACACACAGGAGATTTAAAAGTAGCAACTCATAGAATGTTTGTCCAAGAGGCCGAGTAGACAATAAAGCAGGTCCGAAATGAAACAGACAATTCTATTACAAAAGGGTATACAATAAAATGTCTATATATTCACACAATGAAACACGATAATTTATCAATTCTATTGTTCTCTCTTCATAGTCGTATTGCTCATTGCTGAGGGTTGTGTTCATTACGTGGAATGAAACGCACATAACGACTTTCTTGGCACTATTAATGAAGTGGTTTGCCATTTCACACACAAGTTGATAATCAACCAGAGTGCAGGTTTCCTCACGATGTTTTCCTTCACCGGAAGGTGTTGTTCTCATACTTACATCTTATAAAACAAAGTCCTCTGCGCGTATGTTCTGTCTATCTGTTCGCGATAAACTCAAAAACTACTGCACTGATTTTCATGCGGTTTTCACCAATAGATAGTGTGGTTCCTGAGGAAGGTTTAGGTGTATAATTTATTACGTTTTTGCCCGAGCGAGGCCGGGACGGGCGCTAGTTAAGGTACAGTTAAACCGCTGTCGGCTCCATCATTTGTGACGTCACTTGTGCGCACAAGCCTCATTTTTTTTTGTTTTTGACACATGGAAAAAGTATCTGATTTTACTTGACGGCACCTACCACTATTCCCATTTGAAACTATTGGGCTGACTGGTAAAATCCAGTTTGAACCGGTTAATTCCGCTGGCAGCAGTGTTAAAAACTAAACCAATATACTTCTTAACGGCTTCGGCTGTGCAAGCGGACGTGACCTCGGTTTTGGCACACGGCCGACGGTTGAGGTACAACGGCCAGAGGAAATATTTTATGTGACACTTGTGAAAATTCTCTATTTTGTGCAATATTTACACAACTAGATTCTGGTAAATGTAGTGTTGTGGTGATTTTTAAAGGTGAGTTGCACCAGTCAAGTTCATCGTTGACTTAAACCTGCGCGCCGCTTGACGTTTAGACAAGCGTAGGTACTTTGCGTTTAAGTTTACGTCAAAGTTGACCGGTGTAAACTGGACTCAACTAGTTCAAGTGGGTATTTGAAAAAAAGATAATTTTAGAATCTAGAAATTCAATAATGCATAATCACACCAGATTACGGATTTATTTAGCTAAACAAAAATATCTATTTCTCCGTTTGTTAGCCGAGCAGAGTGTTCGTGGAAAAATATTAAATTAATTCAAACAAAACGTGCTCTTACATAATATGGATTTAAGGCTTTATTTGGCCGTACCCTGCCGGACTTATCATCATAACCTTCCACCCTTAACCTACCCATTTGTTATCCCGAAATTACACAACGCTAGGTCCAGTGAACTGGTTAGAACCGGAAATATGGAGGAGTAGAGTGGAACATTTGACCTTGACCTTTTTCATCTTCATAGTCGTATTCCTCATGACTGAGGGTCGTGGTCATTACATGGAATGAAACACACGTAACAACTTTCTTGGCATTATTAATGGAGTGGTTTGCCATTGCCTTCTCCATTACACACACAAGTTATTAATCAACAAGTGTGCAGGCTTCCTCACGATGTTTTTCCTTCATCGGAAGCAAGATGGTCGACGAAAACTACTATACATGAGTCAGATAGGTATACAAACTCATGTGGCACGAGTAGGATTCGAACCTGGGACCTTTCGATCCTCAGGCAGGGGTCTTAACCATTAGACCATCACCGTTTCGACCTTTTTGACCTTGTTGCTTAGTCATAGTTATATTGTAGCTGGCCTAGCATAAGATCAGTGTATAGCAATATATATTTATATATTATATATCTCTATTCGACGTCAATAAGAGCGATTTTGCGATGATTATGAATAAGCTTGATACAATTGCTTTGAAACAGTTTAGACAATGTTCACGATTAAAAACACAGTTTCACAGAAAAAACTAAAAATGCAGAGGTATCAATAAATTTTATTAAGATTGTCTATTATCCAGAAAGTAGATCTAATATCTGAATAATCGACGTATATATGCACTTTTTCACAACAGACATTCAGACCCGCAATTTCGAATTAATATAATGTCAAGAATTTTCAAAACACACAAAGAAAGAAATAAATTTATTCGCATTGAGCGTAATAAAATAGATAATTCAACAACCACACAAGTTTAACCGTTGTCGCTATGCAAATTTGTAATGTAATTATTAAAAACTATATGCTACCGATTTTGCAATTTAGAAATGGGATTTGTGTGCATTTTGTGGCATTATTGTTCTGTGAACCGCTTTGAGGCGGTTAGAAATTGTTTCCAGAATCGACGCTGGCTGCTTACGTGGTCAGACTGCTGATGTCGAGGCTAATCCACGGTTGGCTGCAAGACCGGGCATCCTGGCTGCTTTGCCAAAAAATATATCTTATTTACTATATGTGGAAATTCGTTTAAAATAACGAATTTTATTTCCAAAGGCGCTTAAAATTGGCTAAATAGGTTAAAGTTTGTTGCACATACTTAATTTTCTTGTTAAAAGATAAAATATAAGTTTAAAATTACATTAAAAAAATTAAAAATATAGATCACTTTGCGATGGTAGGTAAATATAGTTACAGTATTCGTTATTATATTCTACGTATTAAGTGCAGGAAAAAGGAAAATCGAGAAAAGGATGACACGGCTGTGACTTTTGTTTTGCTCGACTTGAGGTGCACTGCAGTGACCCCAAAAATGAATGCTTCTGAATTTAAATGATCATAAGATTGAATTTTAACCGTAAAAAATCATTAATATAAATAAACTAGAGGCCCGCCGCGGCTTCGCTCGGTTAAAACTAGAATTAAAAAGTAGCCTATGTCACTCCTGAAGGTTTCGTCTATCTCTGTACCAAATTTCATTAAAATCGGCCCAGTAGTTTTTGAGTTTATTTTATTAATTACAAACAAAAATACAAATCTTTCCTCTTTATAATATTATTACGGTATGGATAAAAGTTGCTCAATTTTGTACATCTCATAAAATTGTCAACTAGTGTATTTTCTCACATTGAATCTTTTCTAATTCTGTCATTCTACCTAGATACATTGACCAGATCTATAACCGATACAGGGATATTAACCGGCCTTTTCATTTCAAAAATAGCAGAAGGCTTTTGATATGTGGAAGGTTTTCGTTGACCTTTAATCGGTGGCTACAGATTAAAGGTCAATGAACTCCTATATTCATATGTAATGGTCTAACACCTACGAAAAAGCATTTATAAGTCACCCGAAAGGATCCCATGGCATTCTTTGCACATGGGCGACGATTGTTGCAGCCAAAGCCTGGCAACACAAGGAAGGGAGGCGCCGCGAGGGATTTCCGTCGCTCGCCATCTTATACTAACTTACATCTTGTACGCACCATTGTCCAAAGAATAAATTCTAATCTACAAACTCAGCGCCTTATAAATACAGTCCAGTCACAACCTATACGGCCTCTGCGCCAACAATGATATTATTCTGGTATCTGCATTTTTAGGATTCGAACCGTAAAATTTTCACTAATAACGAATTTCTGTTGTTGTCTGCTATAACAGCAAATACTAAAAATACAGAATAATATATATAGGTGGTGGTGGTAACAAAAAAGTAAGCCGTTTTTATAGATACGTATGTTCTTATTGTGTCGCATAAAGGCATCTGAAGAAACTAGGTTTATCTATTGGCTCTGTCGCGGGGTTTTCCCAACATCTACACAGTACCTCACTCTAATTTTTGTGTAGAGAAATAAGTTTTAGTATAGACAAAATTCCAAAGACTTCACATAATTCTACAGACAAGGTCACAAAGCGATAACAGCTATACCCAAAATTCGTCGATATAAAATATTCACCCACTATCCTGTGCGGTGTTAGTAAAATATTCATTAATTGGGCTCATGCTTAATAATTATAGAGGCCGATAAATAGAGGTCGAACCCAAAGTAGGTCAAAATTATAAACCGTTACAAATATAGAACAGAATAGAATTATTTATAACATAGAACTCGGGTATAGCAATACCGCATAAAGTTACAGGTTTTTTCGTTAACATTTAATGGATCAACAAACAAATATATTGTACCGGGTTTCTGTGTCGATATTTGGGATTGGTTCTATTGTATTTGTTGTTTTTATATAAATATTCCGTGCAATCAAAGATGAATTGAATATTATATTGGTATTTAATGTTAAAACGGACTCTGGTCTTCGAAGCACAACGGCTGAGGAAGAATTCGATGAGAGACAAAGGTATAATATGTATGATGCAACGGATGTAAATATCGTTGCTTAGTTTGATTTTGAAAGGTATAGACTAAGTACTTATGTCGGACACCGTACGAAGTGGACAAGTAAAAATACGAACGGACCTGAAGTTTAGCGGCTGGGGAAGTAACCGGAAAAACGACGTTGATTTGACACTTTTATATGGCCGTTGTTATGTCCGATGGCTTTTGGTGGTTTGAATATAATCTGTCAATATAGAGCGAGAAGAAGGTAAGCCTAGTATTTATAGTCGTATTCCTCATGGCTGAGGTTCATGGTCATTACGTGGAATTATACACACACAACAACTTTCTTGGCATTAGTAATGGAGTGGTTTGCCATTGCCTTCTACATTGCACACACAAGTTAATAATCAACCAGTGCGCAGGTTTCCTCACGATGTTTTCCTTCACCGGAAGCAAATGGTGGTCGATGAAAACTACTATACATGAGTCAGATTGGTATACAAACTCATGTGGCACGAGTAGGATTCGAACCTGGGACCTTTCGATCCACAGACGGGCGTCTTAACCATTACACCACCACCGCTTCAAACACACATATACAGTACTATATGATTTCCGCCCCGTTCACATGCTGGCTACAATCACAACCGACGCTGATAAGGGGCTACGGGGCTTATCATTAACCATTATGTACATAGTTACAATGTGATGGGCTTATTGCATAATAATATTATTGAGGATCTCGCTGGGTTCGCGCTCATCCTGCGATAGTGGCGGTTAAGCGACTTTGTCAATGGTCTGTCGCGAGATAAACACATACCTCTTTCTCTAAGTCACTTTAGAGACAATCTATAGTTATAGAGTGATAGCACTGGACTATTACAGTAAGGAAAATGTGTATAACAATAAGTCTTTTTTTACAGCTTTTGACGACCTCGGTGGCGCTGTGGTGAAGTTCTTGCCACTGGACCGAGAGGTCCCGGATTCGATCCCCGGTCGGGTCATGATGGAAAATGATCTTTTTCTGATTGGCCCGGGTCTTGGATGTTTATCTATATATGTATTTGTTATAAAATATAGTATCGTTGAGTTAGTATTCCATAACACAAGTCTCTAATTTCCTTTGGTATAGCTCAATCTGTGTGATTTGTCCTTTAAAAAAAATAATAAAAAAAAAGCTTTTTCACTAACGTGGTCAACATATAAATCTACATTTTGTTTTGTTTTTTACTATTCCATCCTATGCCCTAAATAGAGCAATCTGATGTGACAAAAATATTAAGTTAATTCTTAAATAATATAAATCTAACACGTGGGTAGAAACAATGCCGAATATAGGTTTTTAAATACACCAATAAACACATACAATCCATACCGGCTCGTGCCAGAAATAACCGGTTTCAGCTCGACATTTCTGAATATAACTGGTACAGTGGTCTGTCTATTATTTTCCGGCTGACGTTACAACGTCCCGTAGACTGGATTTAAGATAGGATTCAAATTAGGCGAGTGCATTAGGAAATTTCTACTCGCCGAAATACTGGTCCAAAATTATTTAAAAATTTGATGAAATTTGTTTTTTTTTGCTAACATTACGTTTATCTTAGTATTCATTGTAATTGAAGAGAATGTAAACCATGTTAGCTACCGTCAAAGTTGCTATGGTACTGCATCAACCTCTATGCCGCGGTAATAGCAACGAGTTTGCAATGAATTTGTGTACAAAATATAAACACACTACAAAATATAATTATAAAATCGTTGGAGAGCGTCGACACTCAAAGAAGAAGAATATATTTATATAAGAAGGAAGTTATATAGTTAATAAATTATTTAACTTCCTTTTTGAGAGTTCAGAACAATATTTTCGGGTATTAATAATAGTGTGAATGAACAATTTAAGTGTAATTACTTTTTTTCACTATTAATGGAGTTTCTTTTCACTAACTTTCTTGGCACATTAATGGAATGGTTTATTAATAGAGCCTTCTCTGTTTCCTACATAATTTAATAATGAACTAGTGTGCTGTTTCCTCACGATGTTTTCCTTCACCGGAAGCAAGTGGTGGTCTATGAAAACTATTAATCATGAGTCAGATCGGTATACAAACTGATGTGGCACGACTAGGATTTAAACCTGGGACCTTTCGATCCACAGACGATGTCTTAACCATGGTACATAACCACTGCATCTTGCAAGATTTTCTATACAGTAATTAATATTCCTGGAACCTTTATATGTAGTTCAATTAGTTCATTTTCCCCTGAATATTTTTATTTGTAGCCATGTTATTAATATGAAAATTGTATTTTTAAACCACGCGCCCTTTACCTAATGACTTGTCAAATGTGAACATACATCTAAACTTAAAGTTATTCTAAGCAAAATGCAGCGGATAAAGTAAATAATTTTAGGGCGTTCCGTCGCGTCGGCTTTGAAATCCACAGACGTTAACTTAATGAAGAGACGAGGTAAAACAGATATAAGCTTTCATGTTACACACTTCTTCACATTACATTAGAAATAACGAATTATTTTTAAACAATATTCAATATATAAACGTTCTTTTACGCAGATCCCAAGATTTGGGGGGAATGCAGCCGTGAACTAAATCTAGTTTTTCAGTTAAATATAAGGTATTCTTCAGTATTAGTTTTCATCAGAAGTGGCGTTCTGTGAAATCTACAGACTCAAATTAGTATATGAACTTAGTATCATTGGCCCACTACCGCATCTATAAACACTATGAAAATTTTGTGATTTCACACTATGAAATGTCTATATATTTTTATGTTCACATCAGTTCATTGACCCTTGAAGGTATATTGGTTCGCTTTGTGGTAATTCAGCTAATTAGAGATATTAATTACCCCGCAATATATTACGTGTTGTGATGGCAAGGATGGCTTCCGGCTTATAGGTAGCTTACAGATATATTATCGTGTTGCTTGGAACATACTTTGTCCAACAGTGGGCCGATCATGTAAGATTTTGGGATTTTAGGAATTAAAAAAATCTATGTGTAATTTAGGTTGTATTTTATCCTAACATATACATATAACTATCCTATCCTAACATATAACATATCCTAACACTGGTGTCAGATTTATTCAAGTCGCCTAAAGGCATTTGAGATGACTTTTACGACTCACCGCCATCTAGTGGCAGGTAGCCGCATACACACTAGTGAACTAAACTGTCCACTGTTTTCCTTCACCGGAAGCAAGTGGTGGTCTATGAAAACTACATATATATGAGTCAGATTGGTATACAAATGATAATATGGCACGAGTAGGATACGAACGTGAGACATTTCGATATACAGGCGGGCGTCTTAACCATTACACCACCACCGCTTGTGGTTGAAATGAAAATATCAATCAAAACTATATATGAATATTAGTGATTTTCGAAATCATATATTTTTTTATTAAAGAAACAAATGAAGCAATGAAGACAAAACGTATAGTAAACGATTGTTTAAAAGAGCGACAGTTCTTTTTAAATCATAGGCATACGTAGATGATTATATGCATATTTTCACAAAAAATATTAACATATCATATAATAAAGCTTAAAATAAAATTAAGCTAGTAAATTATCAACATGTGTATGGAACACACACATTGTGAGGTAACAACAGTACAGAAATATTTTTACATAAGCTCATAAGTGCAATGACTTTATTAAAACCGCTACGACGTGCTACAAAGACGCTACGCCGTAGCACCGTCGTAGCCCGTAGAACCGCGGCGATAAAAAAACGTAGTGCCGCACTAAAAGTTAACTGTGCGGAATAGTACTTGCGTAACTGGCTGTATAATAAATAACGCCCGTTGTTAATAATAAAGGACTCTGTGCTACTTGGAATAAAGTTCGTTTTCCCTTGCGAATATTATTGCGCTTATTTTTCCGTTATTTGTCATAGTGTAAATCCTTTACCGCGTAAAGTTTGAACTTTTTGCTGCATATAATTGTTTCAGGTTTATGTAATGCTCAAATGAATATTATATATTCTCGTAACTTGTATTTTTCATGTGTTAATGTGACGAGGAAAATTTTTGATTTTTTTTTGCTATTTAATGCATTTTAAATACATTTGTACAAAGGCATTCGTTTTTATATTTTTAATGGAATAGAACAACAAACGAGTAACTTGGTTCTAGTTTTGGAACTCTTGGCTCTGTCTACCCCGTAAGGTAAACTATTAAGATATATTTGAGTCTACACAGCCGTTTTTATGAAACAACAAAAGAATTAAAACTTTCATTTCTGCACATAATACGAAATAAAGCAAACATTATATTGAGATTGCTATATTAAATTAGTGGTTGGCCATATTTTTGACGTGCGGCGTGAAGCGGGTAGGTTGGTGACCGCAGCGTCTCCGAGGACCTCGTTAGTAATTAAGGTGAGGACACAGCATCAGCGGAAGCGGGAGCGATTTTTGTTTTGTTTTTATTAGATTAGTCACTACTCTAACGAACACATTAAAATATATAAACAGTTTATTTGCATCAAATATAAGACTGATATAATCAATTGAAAAGTTTGAACATGCAAGACAAGGATAACTAGATATAGCGAGCTTGTTCCATCCAGATTCCTGTATGACGATTATAATGAGTGTTTTAAACGGGTAAAAGTATTATATATATATTTGAAGGAAAAATGATGCTGTTTGCGGCTAAAACCTATGTAAATATAAGCTTTATGATGATAGTATCAGAAAAAACTGTTACAAGTAATAGACTTCCCATCTAGGAAGAACAGTTAAAACGTCAACAGTTATTATTAAAATGTTAATTAATATGCTCGCAATTCCACAGTAAAAACAATACAGAGTACATCGAAAAACCTAATTACAGAGTAAAAATAAACAGAGAAGCATCAAAGGCGACGTTTCTGAATTTAAAAGGTACGTGAGAGCGAGTACAAAAGGAGAACGCGCGCAGATGGCGCCAGCGGCGTGAAATATTAACTAAATTTAAAAAAGAGGGTATTTTCGAACGGCGAGGTAATGGCGCGAGAGAATTTACTATTGCGTTCCTGCGATCGAGGCTTTGTGTGGTGCACGTGTGTTGTAGCTACGAGTATTTTATATCTATGTGTGTAAGATATAGGAGATACTTGTGTTGCGATAATGTATTATATTATTTCGCGTCGATTTGGCAACCGTTGCCTGTGTCTGCTGCAAATAAAGAACAAATATTTTCATTTTTATTTTTTTTTATATCTAAATAGCTGCAGTAAAATAAAAAAAATGTATTAAAATGAAACGTTAATGGATATTAACATATCCGTAACTGCCGTACATCCGTACGGCATGTTTATTATGTCGAAATTACTAAATTAATATAAAAAGCGACAATACTCTAATGAAAATACAAACTCGTAAACTGACTGTCCCTACCAAGTAAAAAAATTTCTACCAAGAAAAAAATTAAAAGCACTTGGTCAAATGCCACTTACTTACGAAACACATGCATTATAAAGGACAATTATTTCATTCTGCCTCTCCACACGACCCTTGCTCTCCAATTACGAACACAAACGAGACAAAAATAAATTCAAATATAGAATCATTCGCGTCATTCGCACTTGAACTATTTAAGTCGCTGGACGTGATTGACGCAATTCTGCCCCCTTTTTAATAAACTGACACTCGAACGTTCGAAGTTCAAATTACGGAGGAAAACAAAACAGTTTGTAATTGGTGCAATTTGCTGGAGCGCGCTCGCCGTTAATGACGGCGTGTCTTAGAGTAGCTATTCTCTATAGAACAAATTTTTGTATCTTTATATAATTTAACGAATTTCCCATTTTTTCTGAAGGTGTGTAAACCTTTCTGCATTCACAGAATATCACCATAGAAAAAGTTAGTGAAATTGCATTATTATGACAAACATGGCCTGATAGTGCACCTAGGAACGGCTTCAGACGTGGGAACTCGTCAATGCAATAAGATCTCTCAGACAACAATAAAAGTTTGTGTCAAAAATGTAATTTTTGTAAACTTATTCTTGTGTCTAGTTGTCACTGTCAGTGTGGTCACCCTAGTCGATGACTTCCCCGCGGAGTGGCGGGTGCCGTCCTCTAATTGTCAGACAATGCCGTCTAATCCCGCCATGATGACAGCACCAGTTGTTATTGAGAAGTATTTCGCAAATATTAAAGGCAAATATTCATCATTTTATTTGCTCTGATACTTTCTGAGAGATTTATATAACATTGTCGTCGAAAAGTGGTATACATTGCTGGTTTTATATTGCGGTAAATAAAATCACTCATATTAACTACGCAATGTTCATGCATTTGCGTCGACATTGTGGAGCTGGCATCAAGTTCAATTTCATTAGATTAGCTAGTTTTAGATGTTACTTCTCTTAACATTTTAAATTATAAATCTACGAAGAAAAGAAAGCCGTGAAATTATGAGAATAATTAAGTTAAAAAAATCTTTTATGTCAATGTAATCAAAGGTATAGATTTATCAATAGATTTATCTGTAACTTATGTATATTGTTATCTATAACGTAATAAAAATTCGTTTATTTTCAAAAAAAATATGCATGGAAAATCTGAAACGTTAACAATTTTGTTTTCTTAACACTAAATCACAATACAATTTAATTTAAGTAAATGCTTCTTCTGCTTGCTTAAAATTGGACACGAATCTTTAAAATTAAGATTCATTTTTTACGTTGACATTTAGGGCCCAAAAAAACGACACGGCGAAACAATTTTTAAAAACCAATACAACTTTGAATAACGAAGCGAGACAGAGAGAGAAAATTCATCATTCGTTTTCTCCTCTTATATCGTCATAGTTTGTAGATCCACAAGTTTCTCTCGTTGTCGATTGGGAAATAATAGCGAATTCTGTTTTCTGCACGGCGCCGTTTAATTGGTGCTTGCGAAGCGAATTTATCTCAACACTTTTGACACTGGACTCCTGTTTCGGACGAAATATAAAATAAGCAAAAACACACATTTTCGTAAATGGACCTTGTGGTCTTGTTATGTAGCCCACTGCTGGGCAAAACATTCGCCTCTCTGTTTTCAATCACAATTTCAAAATGAGTTTGTAATGTATATGGTCGACGTCGCTATTAGATCATTAATTTATATTATACTAGATGTTGACCGGGGCTTCGCTCCCGTGGGAATTACGAGATAAAATATGTCCTATAGCAATCTTGGTTAATGTACCTTCTAATGGTAAAAGAATTTTCGAAATCGGTGGTTTCGGTGATTACCCGCCTCAAACATACAAACTCACTAACGTTTAGGTACCTCTTTATAATAAAAGTATAGATATTCTAAGGCGGTGGTGGTTATAGATGTCTGTGACCGAAAGGGCCCAGGTTCGGTTCCTACTTATGTTAAATAAGTTTTTTAACCAATCATCTCATTCATATAGTCGTTCGACTCATTTATATAGTCGTTTTCAAAGACCACCTTCCAATCGTCTTGGCGCAATATGTTCTTATCCCACATGTCCTTTCTCATAATGTCCTTTCTCAAAATGTCCCTTTTCTCAAAATGACTTTTTTCATAATGTCCTTTTCTCAAAATGTTCTTGTGTGTCTTTGATGATAATTTAGATAAGCAACTGATTAAAACAGTTTTTTTTATTAAAAGGTCATTTTGAGAAAAGGACATTATGAGATAAGGACATTATCAGATAAGGACATTATGAGATAAGGACATTATGAGATAAGGACATTATGAGATAAGGACATTATGAGATAAGGACATTATGAGATAAGGACATTATGAGATAAGGACATTATGAGATAAGGACATTATGAGATAAGGACATTATGAGATAAGGACATTATGAGATAAGGACATTATGAGATAAGGACATTATGAGATAAGGACATTATGAGATAAGGACATTATGAGATAAGGACATTGAGATAAGGACATTATGAGATAAGGACATTATGGGATAAGGACATTATGAGATAAGGACATTATGAGATAAGGACATTATGAGATAAGGACATTATGAGATAAGGACATTATGAGATAAGGACATTGAGATAAGGACATTATGAGATAAGGACATTATGAGATAAGGACATTATGAGATAAGGACATTGAGATAAGGACATTATGAGATAAGGACATTATGAGATAAGGACATTGAGATAAGGACATTATGAGATAAGGACATTATGAGATAAGGACATTATGAGATAAGGACATTATGAGATAAGGACATTATGGGATAAGGACATTATGAGATAAGGACATTGAGATAAGGACATTATGAGATAAGGACATTATGAGATAAGGACATTGAGATAAGGACATTGAGATAAGGACATTATGAGATAAGGACATTATGAGATAAGGACATTGAGATAAGGACATTATGAGATAAGGACATTGAGATAAGGACATTATGAGATAAGGACATTATGAGATAAGGACATTATGAGATAAGGACATTCTAAGAAAGGACATTTCGAGAAAAGGACATTATGAGAAAGGACGTTGTAAGAATAGGATATTTTGCGCCAAGACGCTTCAGGAAAACTACGCGAGAAAACTTTGCACACTAGTAGACTGTGAGTTTCAAGTATGTATATGTCTACTACCACTAGATGGCGGTATACGTAAGAGTCATGGTCAGATGAGTGTTTTTATTTTATTTATATATTTATTATTATCAAACTTACATTCAATTTTTGCAGGATAATCCAAAAACAATAAATGCAATATAGATAAAACCACTTCTAGAACCACATCAGATGTCAGTTAGTACGTAAGCATAACATACTTGACAAAAAGATAATTTGATCAAAATCATCTCCAATAGAGAATGGCCTAACATCGAATTTGTTACAAAAGAAAAAAAAAATGACAACAAGTAATCGGGAGAATCTCAAGAGCGGTACTTAATTAGTACAAAACTTTGCAGTCATCGACTAGAGGGCGAAGGAGGGGGCGGTTCTGAGGGGCAGGGGGCGGGGGGCTCGAAGTTGGCCGATTCTTGACAGACGATCGATCAGAATGTAAATAGCAAGTTTTATATAAAAGGAACATTTGAATTGAATGTATTCGACTTTGGTCGTAAAGGGAAGTCGAGGTCTGTTTTACTTTTTTCCGTTTCATTACATTGTCGCATTAATCTCACTCTTTCTGTCTCATTCCCAACTGTAATTCCTTAAAAATAAACCATTCAATCTTTTAAGACTCTGCTGTCTTTTTACGACCTTCCGCAGGCTTGACGCAGCTCTATTTGGGGATGCTGCTATGGCCTCTTAGCTGTCAATGCTTTTCATCCCTTAGTCACCTCATACGACATCCACGAGAGTACATTGAGTGGTACTATTCTAAATCACACGATGTGCTTATTTTCTAGATTTCTTTTTCTACCATTTTCTACTTTGATCAATTGTAATCTTAATTACCCTTTAACTAACATTTTATTTACTCTGGTTGGTATAAATAAAGCAATTTATAGGTGCTGATAATATTTTACGATTAACAATATTGAAAATATCTACATCAATAACGATTTTACTAAGTATTAAACTTTATCAGTAACATTAACAAGTGACCTCTGGCACTCGATACTGCTATCTGTCTCCTTTGGCAAAGTGTAACTATATTCAAACGCAATTAATGTTTATAGTGCAGCGTTTCTTTTCTTGGCTCGGCTGTGTTATGCCTACTGAAATTCTTCTGTACCAAATGATGGAAACGCGCTATTTGAAGTATTGTTATGAAATCCACTGAACGTAAAAAAGTATATATTTCACTGAACGTTAAAAAGTATATATTTGAGTTGGCTTCGGTAGTTGTTTGAGTTTCTGGGAAAAGACATTTATTAATTTGCAGCTTGTATTCGTTTCTTGCGAAGCAAATCAAATCAAATGTGTTTGTAATCAAACAGTGCGCCGAATAATTTATAAAAAATCGAAATCGAATTTTCACGGAACAAAAACTTAACACAACCGTTTCCATTAACGTTATAAAATTATTCCGCTTTGCAAATGGCCCTGGGATTTTTAAATGTCAATCAGAATCGGCCACGGTCGATACGGCGGGATATCGCCATTACCGCGGGTTCCCGAGATTACCACCCGTTCGAGCCGGGATTATTACGTTTTAATCTAGACCCGCTTTAACCCGGGGTAATTCGAGTCGTAAAAAGACCAGCTCGTGTCGATATTTGATTAGGATATTTTTGGTGGGAATGAAATTTTGCTGTAGATAAAATTGGAATAACAAGGTGCATGTCTCTAATAAAAGGAAACCCGAAATGGTTTATTTACATAATAGCAGCTGAAAAACCATTAAAAGCACAGATAAAATGTACTCTATATACTGTTTCAGTTTATATTCTACTCGTGTGCCAAATTTCAATGAAATCCGTCTAGTAAATTTTTCGTGATTGAGTAACAAACATTCAAATTCGTTTATTTTGCGAACATGTATTGTGATAACGTACATTTTTCCCGCCGCTGGCCGTACAAAATTAAATGACAAAAATTAAAAAATGTGCATTTACAAAAATTGTTCAAAGTTATATATATCATACATTAGTTGCATCAAATATCATTTAATAGTGTTAAATTGATTAGATTAAGATCCACATCTCATGCATATACAAGCGTTCACCACGATTTTTTTATGTGGCTCACTTGATGGATGTGGTCACAGGTTAGGTTTCGATACGGTTGCTTAGGAAGACTCCACCACTGGGTGTGGTGGAATATATATTGTCTGTGGGTGTTACCTACTCTGTGGCCTAGGGTCTATGCCACAGAAGCCTGTAATTAATGCCTCTTTCACCCTACAATTAAAGTATTATTAGAAAGTAGTATTACAACATATGAAATCTATATATACAGGGTAACTGGTATCAAACGCAAAACCTCCTATACACTACTTGGGCACTTGAAAACAAGCAACTTTTGTTCTACGACTTTTCGTGATTCGTAGTTTTTTTTCATATAAAAAAAATATAATCTACTTTGCGATTCTACACATTTTAACTCTATGTATTAGCCAAGCAACACGAGATAGGTACAGTAGCGATATGTAGCGGAATCGAACATAGAGTTAACGTTTATAGAAACGACATTGAAATTTAGACAAAAGTCGTAGAACAAAAGATGTTAGTCTCTATGTATTTTATGCGCCTTTGGAAGGTTATGCGTTAGATACTAATAATCCTGTATATATTTTTTTATCAGCACTCGGATCACAATTATAACCTGTTATGATATACTTTTTGTACTATGTACATTATATATTATTACAAAAAAATATAAGAAAGGTAAGCCCTTCTGGCATGATAGGGACCAACACTGTTCAAATGAGTTTCTTTCGGCATTTCTTCTCAGCAGTGGTCGTTCCGAAATGCCAGCAGTTTGTAGCTTGTGAGAAATTACTATTTAATATAGATATTGACGTGAAAAAGGTCTAAGTTGTATAAATGATTTTAATTTGAATTTGAATAAACAAATCTGCATTCTCGTCTCAGATAATCCCGTCATTAAACATCGGATCGTTTAAGATTTCGTCCAATTATACAAGTTCCAGGGGCTCATTAGAGTAGAGCTCAATAGCAGTGGCCTCAAAGCAACATTATCCGAACAACTAGCAAGCGAACAAAGATTGAATCGTCAACGGAGGCAAAAGAAAAAGTTGCAGCCTTACCATTTGTTATTCATAACTCGATTGCAACTGGGATAAATATCGACAACAATTAAAAAAAAAAAAATTAAACTCGTGCGAGTTGTATTTTTTTAAAGATTACATTACACAGTACATTACATGTCACAAATTCTTGATTTCACATGTATCTAAGTGTTCTCATAATCATAACATCATAGTGCGGTCATAATCGTGACATGTATAGTGACAATTATTTTCAATAATTTTATTGGAAATACAACTTTTACTTTTATTTATTCATTCAAATTTTGTCATTTTTAATAATTATGTAAATTCGTCCTCCTAATTTTTAATATATGTATAAGACTTATATTTGTTAATTGACGTCCTTGGAGAAAAGGCTGCGGTGAAGTTTGTTGCGCCGCTTCTTCTTCACTGTAGACTGTAGACTGGCAGTAGACTTAGTTTAAGTAATTTTTTTGACGTCAATAAGTGATGTATATCATCCTAAATTGAATAAAGAATTTTGAATTTGAATTCTAGATATACTCTGCTTAGTTTAGACACCAGTCTCTCGCATATAAAAATATATTGTGTACATATAAAAATATATGTACAGAAAATAACGACGACCTCGAATATCTGTCGACTTCCGTGGCGCAGTGGTAAAGTGCTGAACCGAGAGGTTCCGGGTTTGTTCCCGGTCGGGTCATGATGTAAAATGATATTTTATTATTTGTAAACTGATTTTTGTTGGATGTTTATCTATATGTGAATTTGTTATAAAATATAGTATCGTTGAGTTAGTATCCCATAACACAAGTCTCGATTTTACTTTGGGGCTGGCTCAATCTGTGTGATTTGTCCTGATATATTTATTTTTATTTATTTTATTTATATTATAATACTTGTTATTATGTTTGGATTAAGATCTACCTCATACAATATCGCAATCCTAAAAAATACTATACATAATACTTAAAAGCAAACATAGAGAGAAGAAAATCATTATTTCAGCTTAACTTTCAAGAGATACTTTTAAGGGATAAAATTCGTAGTCCATATTAAATTATAAAAAGGAAATATTTGTATTTTTGTTTGTTATGAATAAACTCAAAACTACTGGGTCAATTTTGATGAAATTTGGCACAGAGATAGGCGAAACCTTCAGGAGTGACATAGGCTACTTATTATTATGGTTTTACCCGAGAGAAGTCGGGGTGAGACGCAAATTCAAATTTGTGTCGTAAGTGTTTGATATTATATAATTGAAAGCATTTTAAAATTAAGGATTCACGTCCAAAAAAACATTTTATATAATAATTTTAACATTCGTCTCGTTAGTCTAGGACAATAGTAGGGGATTCAATCAGATTACTTCTTTCTAAGAAATAATGGGAATCAGTATACCAAGAGTACAAATTAACAGAAGGGAATATTGTCCTTTGTTTTAGTAAGCTTTTAATGGATCCACTACTATTTGCATGTGGCAATATTGTATAGAATATTCGGTGAGTATATTTTAGTGAAAACAGGGGCGAAGCCGTGGGCAAAAGCTAGTCAAATTATAATCTAATTTTGAAGACTAAAGTGATAGAAAGGTATCTAGAATGTAATTAAGTTAATTGAATCCATTATGCAGACTTAATAAAACTTTTAAAAAACGCTTTGTTAGCAAGCATCGTCCTATTTTTCGAAGATAGTAACATTTTTAGTGCTCAGAATAGGACGACGCGCGAATAAGAATGAGTTAGAGAGAGAGAGACAGAGAAGGTCGTAAAGCGTAAGTGGGGACATTAAAATGGGTCGTCAAAAGACTAGTTTTAAGTCTGGACTCTTATAAAAGACTTTGTCTTATACGTGGTCGCGAAATAGGTTTTTGTACCTTTCAGTGATCGATTCAGCGATTTTATACTAACCGTGATATGGAGCTGTGCTCCGTTTTTCTGCAAGTTTTATTTCTATTTCGTAAATTTTATCCAAATCTGTCCTGAGGGCTTAGTGCGGGTTTTCATTTTACTTCTCGCGATCGAATCGATTCAAAGCGAGTCGCAAAGAACCAATCACATTGCGGTGTGGTTGTCGTTGCGTCACAATGGCGCACTGTGACTGATTCGCTGCGTCTCACTTCGAATCGATTCGATGGTGAAAAATGAAACGCAAACCCTCTAACTAAGCCCTCAGTAGTTTATGCGTAAAAAGTAGTACTAGTAGTATTTTAATTTTGGCAGAACCATTTTGACGTTTTATCGACATTTCATTTACAGTCAGCTTATTTATTTTTACAAAGTCATAATGAGAATACAATCGAGTCAAACATAATATCTGCCGAATATTAAATCGACTCGATCCAACCGTTTCCGGTTAATTTTGGCCAATGAAAACGCAAATCAATTATTTCAGAATCGTGTATTAATAACAATGTATATTTATATCTATCGAATGATAATATTATCTCTGAGTTGTTACGAAGTTTGCAAGCGGGAAGATAAACCAAAATTCCCTAATACAATAAAGTTGGAGTTCTTTTTTACATTGGAGTTGAGTCGAGGGCGAATATTTTAAAATACTTTTCTATTTGCAACGTGGATTTGGTATAAAGTGAGTACAGGAGAAGAATCGTTTTACGCTGCTTTTTCACCAAATATGTGTGCGAGTTTTTACTCGTCCATATTTATTTTTTATTTTATTTACCTTTAATATAACAATAAACTAAGTCTACAATTAACGATTTTACATAGGTATTTATCTACTTCTAACTTGGTTATTAATAATCCTTATTTAATAATTACGTTATTGAGTGAAGGTAAAGGTGTTTATAAAATTCTAGATGTTGCCCGGGAATTCGCTCCCGTGGGAATTTTGAGATAAAATATAGCCTATATTAATCTTGGATAATGTACCTTTCTAATGGTGAAAGAATTTCTGAAATCGGATCGGTAGTTTCGGAGATTACCCGCCTCAAACATACAAAATCACAAACGCTTATCTCTTTATAATAATAGTATAGATATGTCATAATATACACAAAGCTAATCGCTGAGTCGTTGATAGAACAATGTATTCCTCCACACTGTCGTCGAACTCGGACACATGCCGACACGAATGAGTGAACATTGCGTAGTTAGCATGAGTGCTTTTATTTACCGCAATGAAAAACCAGCAATGTATGCCGAATCTGCCAAAGTTGGCAAATCGTTCGACGACAGTGTGTAGCTGGTATTAAAAATGTGAGTCAGATTTTCTATGTTCTCGTTGTTTTCGCTCGCATTGAAATTGTTTCGAGTCCCATCTCGAAATTACCAGTGTATCGATCCGAATTTGAATGTCGTCGAGTTCGTCAATTCGTAACTTTTAAAATTACGATCGGAACGAACTTCGGTCGGCCGTTTTTCGGAAATGTATTTTGTTTTTACGATTTTATCGAAATATTTGGCCCGATATAACGAAGTGAAGTTGTGAAATGTGATTTTAAAAAAGTACAAAACACAACGTATTCGATGTGGCTTTTTGGGTATTTCATGAATTTTTGACTTAATTCTTGTATTGATTATAAAATCATTTCTTTTTTCTATTCTTACGCGGGTCTTCTAGAATAAATTTCTATATGCAATAAGTAGTTCTGTGCATGTATGTTCTGTACATACATTACCTTATAAGAAAGAATAATATTTATCAAATTTTTAAATCCATTTTCTCTTATCTTACCTTACAAATTTTCAAGTTTTTTCTAGATTTATTGAATTTTAATAAGAAAAGGTCCGTTCGAAATATCGAATCAACAAATATAATTCGGAGCTGGTTTACGATACGGCTGCCCTGCCGATACGGATAAGTATCCCAGTGAGGGCCAGAGATACAGCAAATTATAAGTGGGCGTGCTGAACGACTCCTCGGGCGGCCGTAATAATATCTTGGCGGGAAAAATGGCGCGAATGCGCGGGTGCGCCGACGCGGGGCCAAGGCGTGAGCGACTGCGGATTAAAAAGAGACTGTATAAAAGCGCCCCATTACTCAATCGTGCTTTGTTGATTTGTTATCCGTAGACGTATCACTCAGAAATTATATGGAGATTCGACATACGTCGACGCACGTCAATATCAAAACCTATGGAAAACAACGGAGCGGCACGACGTGACCCAACGTGGCAATGTGCTCTGGGTTTAGAGTTAAAAGACAAACACGATAAAGAAGCCCGACGCGTTGTCCCTGTGTCCTACGTGAAAGTGAAAGTCAAACGCAATAAGGCAGCGCGACGTGTGCGCGTGTTTACTTGAGGCCTATATAGTCGCCGACTACGTCTGTTTGTATTAAAACTTAAATTACAAGTACTTACGTCAATCAAATGTGTTGTCAATAACACATCAACGTACCCAAATTCATAGCCAATCCGTCGCCATTACCGCGGCATTGTAGTGGTGATGGTTCAATGGTTAAACACCACCGCCACACCGCTTGTTATAGAAATATTCGAATTGTAGGATCCGTTTGAGTAGTCATATAACGGAATTTCAACAAGAAAAGCTTGTACCAACAAATACGAGATGTAAAAAAAAAAATTGTTGCGTTTAAGATTCTTTGACATCCGCTGTAATCTCCAAACATGACCCAGAACATCTCTGATCTAAATTGAGAAGCGGCAAGCTCTTAAATCGACTGAACATTTTTGCACCACTATTCGCAGGGTTAATGTTTCAGCAGCCTGCATACGGGCCTTTGGGACCTGAACAATACGTGTTTGCTTGTACCTACTAATCAGTGTTAGATTTTTCTGTCTCATATCCGCATGTTTTTCGCGTCCTTAATCTTACTGCACATGTCCGTGCACTTTTTTGTTAGACATTGAATGCAATAAAATCTGTCTGACAGCAATAAAAGCTAGTGTCAGAAATTGATTTTTTTTTTGTTAAAAAACTTATTTCAAAATAAAGTTAGAAGCGCGGATTACGACTCGCGGCGTCGCAAATGGATTTGCATACAAATGGTAGTGGCCATCGCGAAGTTTGTTGATGAGCTGCTTCGAGATAGTTCGCTGCTTAATTATAAATGGCGGGAAATTGAAATACGGGGGTTTAATATACTTCCGTGTAGAAGTTGCTGGTCGGGATAGGACGCGATGCGACGATGTGCGTGTGATTACGGGGAAATATAGTCTGTATAATTTGAATTTACAAATCGTCTGTGACTCATCTATGGTTACGTATATCCTATTTCGTGTGAATTTTCGGATAAAAAGTTGCATAAGCGCTAAGGTATCTCAGTTTTGCTCTGCCTGTATTACATCAAATTCAAATATTTATTTAGCCGCTTTGGCGACATTGGTACCGACTGAATATTTACATATGCACTGTACATATATTATATCTTTTAATTTTAACTTTCACTGTCCAAATGGTTCTAAAAAAAAAGACATTTCATTTTACACGGACAAAACAACCCTGAAAAGCCGTCAAAACATCTGCGATCATAAAAATATTATTCTTCAGCTCCTAGAGAAGAAAATTGATATGTACGCTGTTAGCCGGGCCGTTGACTTCGAAAGACGTTTGCTGGATAAATAAAAATACGTCCGTAGCTGAAACTGTACTGACAGATTTATCTACTATGAGATGGGTAAGGTTGGCTATAGAATTCAGCAATTATTTAAAAAAAATAGTTAATTCAATATACAATAGGGTGAGGGTAATAGAAACGAGAGCAAGAACAAGAAAAATAATATAGGTAATTCTTTTGATTTTTTTTTTCATAGCATTTACGAATTGCATTAACAAATAGTTTGTACGGACAAAATGAGTATGAAACGGCTCTCCGACAATTGCTTCGTCTACGAACATTTCGTCGACAGAATGTTTCGACATCGGGCGTTTGAACGACACAACCCTTCATCTACGAACGATTCGCTGACATGAATGTCTCCTCTATTCTGTCGGTGAATCGTTCGTACACGAAGCAATTGTCGGAGAATCGTTTCAGTCTCGGAAAAAATATATTTTCATTTGTAAGGCTAGTCTAAATGTTGTACACACCAAAACTTTGTAGTGAAAGTGCAAGTGAAGCTCTTATATCTGACTAAATACTGACTTTGAACGATTGGTGTTTTTTACCGACATTAATCATCACTATTTATTTTCACATAAGTACATAGAAAATTATTATGTTTTCTGCGGCTATTGCCACGGTTTGGTCCAGTCTAAAAAGTTCCATTACGCGCACCTACAAACATATTTTGGTATAAGAATTTTTACTACCGAAAGAGCAACAATAAACAGAATCAAATAAAACCATTATAAAAACATAAATCCGTAACGCTAATGATGAAAGGCGATATTAGCGCGATAACGTGACAATAACAAAGTAATTTTTCATTCGCAATGTCGCCGAAGAAAAAACATTCTTGAAGCCCGAGTGCAAAACGAAAATTCACCCACTATTGTTCTGTTTAACAAAGAGCGTCAAGTGTCAGCCGCCTTAGCCTATTCGCGATAAAAAAAAAATGCAAATTCACTCCGCTCCGTGTAAAGCTCGTGATCCATCCATATATGCGCATGATAGCTGCGCGAGAGCACATGAACTCTCACGCAATCTAAACGATTTTTTTATTATTATTTATGACAACAAATAGTCATAAAAATATATTAGTTCAATTGATTTTTTTCAGTTGTGAGATCAATAATTACATTGTGAATTATCCTCGTAGTTTGTGTGTTTAGATTTTGCAGTTATATGACTACATTGAGCTAGCGAAGTTTCGATCGATCCACATGTACCATTTTGTGTAAATAATTGGTAAGAAATACAACATTAATACAATCTGTGTCACTGTCATTCAAGGTCATAAGCTGATGGTTTTGCACTACAGATTAAAGCATAAAATAACAATTTCTTTTGCACAACTGTGTATATCGTTTCTTTTATAATCTATTACTTTGAAATCTAACTAGATTTCACAGTAACAGATTATAAAAGAAAATATATATGTATATATTAGCAAAATTGTTTAGAAGAGCGAAGTTAGCGCAGCGCTTCGCTCAACAGTAGATACGAGCCTAACACCTGATCGTTACATAGATAACGGAGTTTTTCCGTTAAATCGAGCTTTCCGTTCTTAACGATATTGCCCTTCGTTAAACAGAAAAGTGATTCAGGTAGTCGTTTGTGTTATGCGACCTTTTTCATTTGTAAAAAGCGTTTTAGAGCGCTCCTGTGATGAGTTTTTGTATTGTTATTACTAAAAGTTTAGAAGATATCGCATTGGCCGTAACGACCTCATTTTGTTACGTTTAAGTGCTTCGGCGTAACGGTTATGCTTAGGCCTCGTTCGCACGAGAGTTAAAAAACATCACCGCGTAGGCGTGAAACGCTTTTGACGTTAATGATGTTCAGTTAACCAACCTAACGTTCAGTACAAATACATCGAGCAATAAAAACGTCGCGTTATAAAATAATATAATATTTTACGTGTAAACACGAACACATTTTGAATTTTTAAATTTAATAACGGCTGGATCGGTGCAATAACTAGTGCTTACAAGTAAGTGACGACGGGAGAGTAGTGAAAATTTGGAACCAAGGATATTTTTAACACCTAACAGTAGGTATGCAGAATAAGTACATCTCACGATGTTCGTTACGGAACTAATAGGTAGTTAAAATAAAGTACTTGGAGCTAAGAATTAGATAATTATATTTTTCTTTGTTCTTACAAATTGATATAATGAGAAACAGAAATAGAATCGAATGACAGGAAAAAAAACAATAGAAAAACTAGATTTGTAGTGCGCGCGCAGGAATAAAATTTAAATTGTCGTGTTCGATAGCCATTGGCTGCCGCGCGAGGGGTCGCGGGCGGGATGTGCCTAGTGTTGTGGTGTACTGGCGTAGACACACGATATTAGTAAGAAATTAGTTTAGTCGTTTTAGGCTGCTCGAGAACTAACAAGAATCAAAGTTAAAACCTCAAGAATAAAAGCTAAAACTCACGGATATTCCACAATAACATTTTTTAAACTTGCGTTGAAAAAGCGCTCGTTCGGATTAAACGTAAGGGCATACCTGAAAACTTGGACAGAGGCTGTTTCCAGGTTTAAAATCGCTGAGACATCGTAATCTGGGATATATTTAGTCGCCCCTTGCGTCTGAATCGCACTATAAAAGTCACTGCGATAAAAGTGAGGTTATTACTGTTTTGTACATTGTGGTTTGTGCCAGTTAATCTACTTATAAGAATTCTCCGTTTTGTCGTTTGCAATAAATATCCAAGCTATTTTCGGTTGACGTTGAAGTTGGAGGAGTTTTTAGGCGTTTTTTGGAAGTGATTCACCGTTTTTTTTTTTTGGAGTGTTTTCAGGCGTTTTTATCCCGAATGCATGTGTAAAATTCTCGCCGAATTGGAAAGTAAATGTTAATAATACATGAGAATTTGTATGGTTTCTAGTATTTGCAAGTCTGTTGTATACATTAACGTCATTACAGAGACCAAAAATAGTTGTGTTTAAAAAATAAATCTAAATTGCCCAATTGCAACGTTAAATCCATAAAACGGGTGATGTAATAATTTTGAGAATATTCGATTTTCATTGTTGTTTTTTTTTTCATGACCTCAAAACAATACTATAAAATATATAGAACCTTCTTCTATTCATAGTATTGTGTTAGTAGCCATGATGAAACACAGATTGCGACAGCCATTAGTTTAATAAATATAGCGAAATAGCCTTAAACTTGTCAATAAAGGAGTTTTTCAGTGCAAACGCATTATATTTTGCGTTCATAATATTCGGCTATTAATCACGCAAGCTACATAAAGGCATTGTTAAGATTGGGTATTTTTGATCGCGTCTTTTGTGGCCCGTGTAATAGACGTGAAGAGTATATTCTAATTTATTGGTTTAATATTCTCCGTGTAGATGTTTTATAAAGCTATACGCGCTTATCCCACTTATATTATAAAGGCGAAAGTTTGTGAGTGAGTGAGCTGGTCAATTTTTATGAAATTCGGTACTAAAGTTGCTCAAATCTTGGATTAAAACATAGGGCACTCTATTTTGTAGTCACTACTGTGCATGAAAAGGTAAGTATTTTTTCAAATAATTACGCCGCAGCGTGAATCTATTAATTAATAATATGCTAACCGTGGCAAAGTACTATTCCGAAAATGATGCAGTAAGAAAGGTCGCCTTGAAGAAGAAGAAGAGCTCTATGAGTAAATTGGAAACAACGTCTGTGGGCATGCGCATTATCATACATTAATCCTGTCTTTCCATCCCGACCAACCGATGCAACCAATTGAAAATCAATAAATAAATAATAATAAATAAATAAACATATCACGACTAATCACACAGATTGAGTTGGCCCCAAAGTAAGTTATTTAAGTTATGTAAGATTGCAAATATTAATTTTTCGAACCTTGTTAAATCATACATCATAATAACATTGCTGTAATTATTTTAATGGACGTACAGAAAAATCTCCGCTAAGAAAAATGAGAAGTAAGTGCTAAAATATTGGGTATGAAAATAATTGAATCTTATATAATAAGATTTACTTAAGAGAACGCGAACAAAGCAATATAGGAAAACTACCATTACGATCAATACAATGTCTTTGTGTACTAAACGAATGTTTTACCGAGCTGATTAAACATTTTAACATCATTATCAATTAGAGCAACTATCCAATGAATATTAGAAAATATATAAAAGGAAATGATTATATAAAATTGGCCGGCGTGGAGGAAATGATATCTTTTCTTCAAGGAAATTGCACTTTTTGTACGGATTGTGGATGAGATTCTGAGATGGCCGTCGTAAAGTTCAGACATTCCACTCAGAGCACCACCGATTTGAATAACTTCAACTCCAATAGAGCCTCATTACCGCAAAAACGACTGTATAGATTTCGACGGGTCAAAGCATTTGTATACAAACAGAAATTATACCTAAATAGAGGCATCTTTTCACATTAGATATTTCTTAACGTTATACAAATTTCTAGCATTTCTTTGGATTATGTTTATTCTTCTTCTTCTTGTAGTGCCTCTTCATTACCGGAGGTTGGCCGTCAGTTCCGCAAACTTCTCCCTGTCCATCACCAGGCAAAACAGGCGTTCCACATTGCTGATTCCAGTCCACTCCCTTATGTTTCTCATCAATAATTGTTTACGTCTACCAGCACGTCCTATGCCCATGGTTATACTTTGAAGCAGCTGATATCGGTCGTGTCGCAGAACATGTCCCAAATATGCAACTTATTATCATCACATTTGTTATCTTATAATCAACTAGCTCTTGCCCACAACTTCGTATGTGAGTAAAAATCCGTTTCCCGTGGGAATTACACGAAATCCCTTCTTAGTGTTTCCCTACACTGTACTAGGAACCTGCACACCAAATTTCAGCTTTCTACGCGCAGTAGTTTCGGCTGTGCGTTGTTGCTGTGCGCAGTAACGCAAGAGTTTTATATATATATATATATAGACTAAAAAGGCTTAAGGCTACAGAAGGATGACTTTGACAAGCAATGGGGAGAACATACCAAAAAAGGAATGCTTGGAAGAAATTAAGAGTGACTTTTGCCCAGCAATGTGACAAATGGGAAAAAATAATAGCTGAAGTACGTGTATGATTTTCGCATAAAAATGTACGATTTTCTAGTCCGACGTACGTACGTTTAATTATATATAAGCTACATAACACCCGCTAATATACATAAATGTCATTACACTTATCAGAGTAACACGATCAACTTCCCGAGTTCCGAACACATCTACATAGCGAATACCTCCATTTTCTCAGCGGAACGCATTGAAAATTAATTTGCAGCATCTGGGAGAAGCTTGGAACTTGCCGGCACAATCGGCTGTACCGGTATTTACCGGTATTTGCCGGTAATGAAGGAGTTCGGTAAAACGCTTCAAACGGCCAAATTTTAGCGAATTGTTCGAGCGATTGGTGTTCGAAATTCAAAGTTATTTGCCGATATAGATTTTCAATTAGGCGTAGTGATAAGGTAATGGAATAATGTAAACGTTGGGTTGTTAATTTATTAGTTCCGTCAAGTCTGTTACTTACAACTCGTGAAATAATTAATGTTTATTTCGTAGTGAACGAAAATTATCGAATTATTTATTATTCATTCGGCAAAATGTACAAGCTATTGGTGTGTGAACTTTACTTAACGGGTTTTGTTTTAATACAAAAAAAAATATATAGAACGAATCGCGTTTCCACACGGACAAAATGTAGATATTAAAGTGAAAAATAATTTTATAAAATATCACTTTGATGAAATTTGTGATAAAAATAGTAGTAATAAGACTACATTGCTGGTGTTTCATTGCGGTGAATAAAAGCTCTCATACAAACTACGCAATCTTCATGCATTCGCGTCGGTATCTGTGGTTCGGCGATAGTGTGTTGCCGGCATTAAGCGTTTACTTAGTATGTGATGTAAGACCGTATATCAATGGAACTAGCTCAAAGTCGCGGCAATGGCATCAGGTGGTTAAGACTAAGTTTCGGCGTTACTGTGGAACATTCAGCCCAAACTCGGATAGTATCAGTTGCTCGACGTATTAGGGATTAGCCACAATGGAATCGCCAGTTGGGAATTGTATTTTATTAAAAAAAACTAATACATGCATACTTACTACCTAATATTATAATTGTGAATGTGCGTTTTTTTTAAAGAAAGAATAAAATATTTGTGAAAAGCATGAGTACATACAAATTGGTGTTAAAAAGTTAAGCCTACATGTTTGCCAAGCGTTTGTTTTTTCTTCTTTCAAGACAAAACGGAGCAATGTAATACAATGATGTTTTGTGTGGAAATAATCCATCCATTTCCACACTAAAACATCATAGAATGGAGAGTATGTGTGATAAAATATGTGTATGAGAAAAATCGTAACAAGACCGTTATTTATCTAAGGGAAATTTCATTTGTAAATATGTTGATACTTATGGTACCTAAAATTAATGAGCCGGGATGTTTTGTGTGCATTTTACAAGAAATTAATAACCTATCCAATTCTTAGTTAAAATAGTTGTGCATGCAAAAACTTAAATATTCAAAATTACATACTTAAGTATTAAGCAAAAACGTTGTATGTCAATCAAAATGCGAAACACGCGACGCATACACACGTCACATTGAAATATGAACACTTGTGCAACGAACATAAAGTCCTTATTTTATTGAATTAACGGACAACGCCAAATCGACTTTTTGTTTAGACAGGCTTGTTTACTCTATAAGTCTGTGCATAATAAGAACATTTACTTAGAAAACTCATTTCAAATCGTAAAATATATGATATAGAGTTGAAAATCGAATGGCTGTGGCATTTGTCGAGAAAATTGAGTGGCATGTTGACATTTGGGGTTTGGTAATAATGTATGACAATTCATCAATATGTTGTAATAGGTATTTACTAAGCTTTTGATTAAACTCGACTGCTGATATTAAATAAACGTCAATATTTACCGGAATAAAACCGATAGATTTGGTATAAAAAGTTATTTGTTTTCAATGAAACATTTTGTATGTAATCATTTGCTTATGAGGCTGCTATGGTACTCTATCAAGGAACCTCAGTTCCGTTTTAAAGATTTACCATTTTACTTAAATATGTTTGATGAAGAAAACATGCTGTAATGAAAATAGTATATGAGAATTTTATATTAAAAAAAGTCGTAAAAATATTATTCGCTCATTGATCTTGAAATTGATTTCATCGTTTTGCTTCTTTGATTAACCGTATCTTTGATACAAGTTTTAGTTAGAAATATACTATGTTTAGAAGAAATATACTATATACAGTATATTTCTAACATAAAGAAAAATGTATTTAAACTTACGTTCGTGATCTGGCCGGTCGTAAGTGGATCTCAGCATGCCTGGTAACAAAAAAAAAACAAATGAGTAATTTTTATAGGTGACACGAACGTTTCAAACTTACTTTGCGGCTAACACGATTTGTCCGTATGAATATTTTACTAGCCTTTGCCTTTTTTGCTTGCCCACGGCTTCGTCCGCGTAAATTTGATGCGTTAATAGTATATTTAATGCTCTTATGTTTTTCTTCGCATTTCTAACCATGTGTATAGCGTGAAGAGGTGACAAACAAACATACATTAGCATTTGTAATAGATACTTAGGCTGGACTAAAAAAATATTTTAACACAGTTTCTGTTTACGATTTCATTCCAATCAATATGGAAGACAAAACAATAACAATTAAACAAATAAAATGAATGAACGAAAAACTATTTAGTAAAACGGCGTAACTGCCCAGACGAGTTTAAATTAATAGGCGAGCGTTCACGAATTAAATTTTCATTCATCAATTACGTCACTTTAGTACAGTCGGCGACAAAAGCGTTGGCCAATTAGTTTGTTTAACGCGCTGTGAGGTGTTGCTATGGCGACGGGTTCCTCCCATTGACACTGGTTGTCCAGAATAGATTTCCTTCTTTTGACGTCTATGTAGGCTTTGAGTCGTGGTTAAGCAAAGAAAAGTTATCCAGGTGGGGCTACAGCTTTGACAGAAATGTGGAGAATGTGCCTCTCCCCAAATTACTATGGTGCCCTGCGTGCTACCTGCGCACTGAAAGACCTGCATGACGTCACAGATAATGCTGTATCTTATGTATGTAATTAAATTGTGAATTTCTACTTTTTAAAATCCTGTATTATATATAACTAGCTCTTGCTCGTAGCTTCGCCCGCGTGAGTTTATCTGCGAAAACGAAACAGACGATTTTCAAACAAACTTTCATCCTCATTTGGGGGTTGATTTTTGAAAAAAAAAAAAGGCAATGTTTGATCGGGATTCTTTAACTACACGCATATCAAAATTCGTCAAAATTGGTCCAGCAGTTTAGCCGTGAAAGCTGAACAGACAGACAGACTTTCGCATTTATAATTTTGGTGTGGATTTGGTTATGGAGCAAGATTTTAAACTGAAATGGGACATTGGGACGAATATGCGGGACTAATGAGAGCACTCTTAACAACCGGTACCATACGTGCTAATTGCCAGTCGGACATTTTGCCGTTTAGCACCTCTAAGTACTTATACAATAGATACATATGTGTATCACTTTGCTGGGGAGAGACGGGAGGGTCCAGATCAACTTAAATTAATTTGGAATTGCAGGTGTGCGTTAATTGATCTGATTCTTTAATTGTTTAAAGTTGAGAAAACACGCTAAGGAATTTGATTATGATTATTTTGTCGACGTTTATTTCTCTGTCTGTCTCCTGGTTACTATTACGGCATTACAATCGCAATGCCTCGAATTTCACCAACGAATTTCAAAAAATATACCTCAAAACGTAACTTTAACAATTAAAACCGTCGTAAGAGGCCATATTGAGGTCACATTACTTTGCCAGTTCATCAGTAGCAAAAGTATTCCCAATGAGGGTCGACGTCAGGTAGACAGCCGGTTAATATCTTTTACTTGTTGACGACACGGATAAGCGAAGATGACAGAAAGAATTAAAACTAACTCAACGAAACAATTTTGTCATCACATGTACCTACTATAAATTCCGTATTGTTTCATCGATCATAGTTTAACTGTACAAAATTAACTGTAACATAAAAGGGAAACGTAGTAGATTGACTCAAGTTGGGGATTAAACTCTGATCAGTACAACAAGTTATCTAGCAACTGCTGAAATCACTTTGTTTGTGCCTATTTGCCTATTAGTAAACTTGGAACGGTTAAGTTGGAATTGTGAGTTGTAGACGGATGTGGTTATTTATATATTCATAAGTACACAAAACAGTAAGTTAGGTGGGTACATGCATATAATATATATGAATGTTACATAGTTTCTACGAATTAACCAAACTGACCAACAATATGTGTGTGTACATAACATATTAAATTTTGCTCACATCACAATACAAAGTGAAAACAACACAAATAAACATACAAAAAGAGGAATACAATACAAAAATAGCAATTTAAATCTTTTATAACATTACGGCACTTCCTTTTGAATGATATTAGTTTATTTATTATGACGACCTCGGTGGCGCAGTGGTAAAGTTCTTGCCGCTGAACCGAGAGGTCCCGGGTTCGATCCCCGGTCGGGTCATGATGGAAAATGATCTTTTTCTGACTGTCCCGGGTCTTGGATGTTTATCTATATATGTATTTGATATAAAATATAGTATCGTTAAGTTAGTATCCCATAACACAAGTCTCGAACTTACTTTGGGGCTAGCTCAATCTGTGTGATTTGTCCTAATATATTTATTTATTATTTATTTATTTATTTATTAGTGAAGTGCAAAATATGTCGTTTAGATATTGATGAACAAAGGCAGTTATAAAATCGACACATTCTATGCAGAGGATTATTATGACCGATTTTATTCGCACAAGCGGGAATAAAAGAATAAGAAACAATTGAGGAACTCTCTGACTTCGTGACAGTGCTCTGAAGTTAATTTCGGCCGATACTGAAGCAGCAGGTTAGCACCTTGTGGAATAAATGAAAAACAAGATGGCGGGGAAAGCGTGTGAGCAGACCTGCGCCAGCGCCACACTGTCGCCGAACTCAGACACATGCCGACGCGAATGCGTGAACATTGCGCGGGTAAAAGCTAGTGTTAATAATCGGCTGTCTTTTTACTACCGGCCTAACTAACACCGACCCTCTTTCGAAATTAAGAGACACACTGCATGTTATGGTACATGTATGCATTTTATTTATCTCATTGTATTACATCTACTCGTACATCATGAAAAAGTACTGAATAAATTTTGATTCAGTTTTCATGGTTGTATTGCTACCATGATCATACAATTTGATGTTTTTTGACGACCTCGGTGTGGTAAAGTGCTTGCTTCTGAACCGAGAGGTTCGATCCCCGGTCGGGTCATGATGGAAAATGATCTTTTTCTAATTGGCCCGGGTCTTGGATGTTTATTTATATATGTATTTGTTATAAAATATAGTATCGTTGAGTTAGTATCCCATAACACAAGTCTCGAACTTACTTTGGGGCTAGCTCAATCTGTGTGATTTGTCCTAATATATTTATTTATTTACTTATAATATTAAATTCCACGCGGACAAATCTAGTAATAAATAACCGCCAATACATACTTTTTAATCACTTTTTTGAACAAACAAAGAAGAGTATTCCAATAATGGAATCATTATTTCGGTACAACCATATTGTTTCGTCTTTTTCTGATTATACGTATACGAGTAAGCAAAAATAAAGTTATAAGCAAAACCTGTTCAGAGGCACAGTAGACGCTGGATCATAAATAAACATACGGTTTTCCTGTAATCTGGTGTCCTAGGTCAGCGATGGAGCGCTGTACGGATGCAATGCGACCACAGATACAAGGCATTCGGCGACTACTTAGAATAGAAGTAAATAGTTACATTTTTATTTTTATTTTGGTACAACCATATTGTTTCGTGTCTTTTCCTATAAATCTTAAAAGTATGGCATGATTAATTGTATTATTTTTGTGCTATTTCTGTGCTCATAGACAGCTAAAATGAAAGAACAGCTTTTTCTCAGAATGCCTTTAGCGAAAAAAGATTATTAGCCTTTAGGTTAGAAAATTTATATTGATACTTCGAATAATAGCACAGAAACACTGCAATTTAGGCAATTTGCTTCATAGATAAAAATAAAATGATATACATTTGCTTTAAAAGTTTAAATACTATTTGACCATCTGCCCTGCTTTCCCGCGGTTGTCGCTCACCTAGGACACCGCTTAGAGGCGAAATGAAAAAGTATTTTTATATATTTATTTTTCAAATAATAACACACGGACAGATACAGGCTTTTCCTATGAAACTACGTAAATAACGTGGAAATAAAATAAAAAAATAGTAAAAATCTATTCTAGTTCTAACGCTATTTATAATTTCATTGCAAATGGAGGCAAAGGGGAAAAATGTGGACATGCTAAAATTAACAAAAGCCATGTATGTAAGGAATATGAGAATTTATAGAACTCTTTTTAAGTACAAGCAGCATGGGTGGACATTATCTGAGTCTTTGAGTCGCAGAAATTTTGTTACTAACGAGTTCATAAGTTTACCTTTCTGCATTAGTTTGGAAATTGAAAATACTCAAAGTTAATCAAACCGAATTAATTTTTAACCAAATTTCGAACCCAGTTCAAGTTTTTACATGTAAAGCGTATCGTTTACGATATCAATTATGAACACAAAGTAATACAGATTTATAAAAAAATCTAACTGAGAACACACGTAGTCGGTATGTGTGATAAACATCAGACAGTATAAAAGATAAACCCGATAATCAATAATAATTTGCGAGGGCATACGTTAAACCGTGGTCCATTACAAACAATGGTACACGACCCATGCCTTTCGAATATCAAGCGTGCACCACACGAGGATTCAAATTCTATCTGTCAATCGGCCGTCGATAAATCAACAAAATTTGAAAATGGAATGTTAACCCTGCCGGCGCGTGACCGCTATTCCCTGAACAATTGCGACAAAACGCTGCGATCGCGTCGTGAAACTGAGTCGTGATCCGTCGCACGTGCGCGATCGGAAGCCGATGTGGCGATATCGTCACGACAGATAGCCGATGCGATTGTGACCATGTTTTGTATTCCTCAATGGATATTTCCTTATAATATTTCGTCGTGTAGCGGTGAATAATGATGAATGAAATCAATACGCCCCGTTTGTTTTCGATTCAGATATTATCTATTTTTGAGTCGTCACAACGAAAGCTAATGATAATATGATGCATGTATATATTCATTAATTAGGTTGTTATTTTAGAACATACAATATCGAATGATAGCTGCAGTCCACTACATATCTTTGTTTAAGTTGTTTTTAAGATTAATACTGAGATTAATCTTTATGGACCAGTTATGTCTGAGCCTGTTTGTAATAGAAAAAAATAAAATAAAATCAGAAAATGTAAAATATAGGTACTTTAGCGATATATTGTGCATTGTAAATGAGTCACAATGCTTTATAAGATTGCCCGACAGCGTGTCAAAGATCAACTTCGATTGCTATTTCTGAACCCTGCAACAATACATATGTCGATCCGTTGGTCTTTACGAGAAACACACGATAAGTATTGATTTATGATCAATAGCCACATTGTACTAGAAATATGTGTCTTCATTGTTCACTAGTTTACATTTTATCTATACATAATTTTATGTATATTATTGGTTTGTTGTTGATATATATATATATATATATATATATATATATATATATATATATATATATATATATATATATATATATATATATATATATATATATATATATATATATATATTAGGACAAATCACACAGATTGAGCTAGCCCCAAAGTAAGTTCGAGACTTGTGTTATGGGATACCAAAACTCAACGATACTATATTTCATAACAAATACATATATAGATAAACATCCAAGACCCGGATCAATCAGAAAAAGATCATTTTTCCATCATGACCCGACCGGGGATCGAACCCAGGACCTCTCGGTTCAGTGGCTAGAACTTTACCACTGCGCCACCGAGGTCGTCAAATTATGTCAAGTCCCGTCGCATTTTAGTTTGAAATAATAATTTGACTATTTTATACAATTTGCTTTTGATTTTTACTTCTTTATGAACATCATGTAATTAGCTTATAGGATTCGATTACTAAAATTATTGTTTACGATGCGTTGAGGTATTTTATCATAGCAAGTTTCACAAAATCAAAAGTCTAAGTTACGCAACTGTCCTTCGTTGATATAAAAAAGGAAACGAGATTTATCTCAGTAATAAAAAAAATGTAATTCCACAATATATCGCCGCATCTAAAGTTACAAAGAATTTGGCAATCCTCCTTAGACACTAATAAAACTAAACTCAATAACTTTTATTACGATCGTAAATAAAAGACATTGTTGTAATCTTTCATCTTTTTCCAATTTGAGAGTCATATTGTATTCCGCATTTTGGCAATCATATTCTGAATAAAATTTAGGAAATAAGAGCCAAGTAGGTACTTGAGAATTATTCTGATAAATTTAGAATTCCTTAAGTAATTGGATGAAAATATCTCATGATCTTTCTGAATGAGAATTCCTTCCAAATATAACTGCCGAGGATATTTTTAAAGTCTTTACAAAGTCAGGCAATAACATTAATAATTATGGCAATAAAGTACTCAGTAACGATCAAATGACTGCAACCAACTGCATACAAAAATGGTATGTTAAAAGTTGTTTTACCTCTACATGGTACACTTAAAACTGTCACTTTGAACAATTCCACCGTTTTGGTAATAAGATATTTATAAAATTATGGCTTCTGTAATTGATTATAAAGTAAATTACATCAGAGGTGCTTTAGTTAAAGCGATAAATTTGTTTCTTTTGATTTGCTAACATATGTTTAAGAAATGAGAAATTGGAGTTTTACTGTATATTTAGAATTTGTAACAAACCACAGACTCCGTATAAATACAGCTTCTTTTCCATTTAATAACGAAAGGAGGTCGTCTCAATGTCACGAAGTACTTTTCGGTCTTATTCTTTGGAGGTCTCCGCATTAAGGCGACCCAGTCAGATCAACAAGTAGATACTCGGTGTCACTGCTTTGATTTATGGTCTTCGCGGACAAACTGACAGCCAGCATTACATTTTTTCTAGATGACTCTATGAAGTTCTCCAAAATAAGAGCTTTGCGAAAGGATATTACTTTTAGATTGTGATCTTGTCCGCTTTATTGGCTCTGTCCGTGATTTGGGTCATGGCATACAGAAAATATATAGTTTTAGATATTGCGTATGTTTTGGTAAGTAGAACATTTTAACCCGTTGACAGCATAGTCATTTATCATTGTTCAAATACATTGTTATATTATCTTACATTAGATAGTTTATGTAAATCTTTCAAATCTTTATCGAACACCGGTGCTACGAGTTGCAAGTTTAGAGAAGAATAACAGAATCGGTAGTTATCCTGTGTTTCATGGAATTTACATACCAATTTAGTTTGGATATTTAGTGCCATAGTTATATGGACAGAACTACAATATTTTCATGATATTCACCCTATACGCTTCATTACATGGTGTCTTTAGTATTATAAAACTATATTTACGACTTTCCAGAAGGTACCTTATGAATCCCACTCGCTTAAGACATCTATAAAATGAGCAAGTAAAACGTCATAAGCGACTCAACTCCATATAGTTTCCTGGAACGTCACATTTTATGTTCAAGGGTGGTCCATAACCTAAGCCAACTAATACTGTTCATATCCAACAATATCACATCGCCGGCAGCAGAATGCGCGTGCCATATTCGGAGGCAGTCGGCTCCCTAAGCGGGTCGGCCGTAAATGGCCACGGACCAAATGCGAACCCGCGCCTGCAGCGAACGGGTTAAATGACACACGTTTTGAGGCGGTTTGAAACGAATGCAACTAAACTAGTTGTTAACTGTGTATTACTGGACACATTATTTTTGTCTCTTTTTATTTTCCTTGCTATCTCTGTTTGGTGTAATGGTTGTTGTTATTTTTTTTGTAATTTTGTTAAAGGTTTAAATATTTTTGTGAAGAAATGTGATGAAGTCGTGTGATGTCGCTTTAGGTTAGGACCACATACCCCGCCGTGGATGTCTTACGAGGCGACTAAAGGACACTTTTCAGAATAAAATAATTGCCGTACGGCATCGTCACGCCATGACGTCAGATGTCGGCTGACGTCAGGCAAGATTTCGGTTGGACAATCCAGGTCTTCAAAATTCAATTTTTTTTTTCACCTCTTCGCATCGCGGCGTCACAGCTCCGAATGCATCCGGGAAGATTAGAGAGAGAGAGAGAGATAGCTGAGAATAGAAAAGGAATTTCGCGTCAAACATAACCGACCGAATAGTATTAATTACGGGGTGGTATTAAAAGCTAGTCGAGGCAGTTAAATTGGAAAAATTCATAAGTTCCGACTTAGAGCGCCGGCGCCATTAGCATTTTATAATTAAGGAACTCACTTCCAAGATTCCGTATGATTGGACTTTATGTTTATTTTTTAATTGTGACAGTTGACATTACGATGATGTAAACGTCATAAAGTCAACTGTCATCTGTCTTTTAATGTGGATTTTCAACGTTAAACTTTTAATCGAATAGTTACAATATGTCAATTTTACAATCTCGAGAAATGTGACATAATTATTAAACAAAAACATAACAACGAACTAAATTAAACATATACACATATTACAAATGATATTACCATGCCCAAAAGGCTGGCAGCATGAATATAGCAACGTTAATTTATGCGTATGTTTACGATCTAATGTTGTGTTTAATGTTTTTATAAACTTTTCAAATCTAATTACATTGCCTTAGTAAATAAAGTCATGTAAATTTTTGTGGTAACATTTTACCCCAATGCAATGGTTTCTGTGTGAAAGACAAACCGCAGCAACGTGTCATTCTATGTTTTGGTAGATAATAGCCATCGCAAGTTCTCATCTCTCTCTCTTTCTCTCTCTCTCTCTCATATTCACGTGTTCCCAGTTTCATTCGGGGCTGTGACGCCCCACAGCCCAGGGTCAGCGTAAAAATATTGCCATTAAATTTAGAAGAATTGTCTAACCCGTTTGCCCGCCAATACTATCGTTGCCGATCAAGACCAAGATCTTTGTGTCTTTTAGTCGCCTCAACCCAACCATAGCAAGTTATATAAAGGTAACGAAATGAGCTATTATAACACCGCAATAGGAGTTGCAGTACAAAACCAGGTCAAGCTAAAAAGAGCTAGAATGAAGCCGGTGAAATCTAGCTGACGGATAATATAAGTTCAAGCAAATTCTCAGAATCTAAAATGTTACGTTGTGAAACCATAAAGCATTATTACAGGATACTTTGAGCGGTTTATCGGTTGATTTGACCGTTTTCCTAGATAGCTGAATGAAATTCTGGTCGTTTGTAATTCAGAAAGTGGATCGAAGTATAACATTTATTACAGATGATGTTAATTATTATTATATAATTATTATCATTATATAATGTATTATCATTATACTAGTTATACGATGGCGGTTGGTAGGTAGTTGTAAAAAGTTGTGTCAGATGCTTTTAGACGTTTTAAATAAAATCTGACACCAGTAATTAAAAATAACACATTCGATAAGAAAGAAGATAACCAATACTAATATTATAAAGAGAAGGACTTGTATTTTTGTTTGTAATAGACAAACTCAAAAACTACTGGGCCGATTTTGATGAAATTTGGCGAAACCTTCTGAAGTGACGTAGGCAATGGCAAATTATGGTTTTACCCGAGCGAAGCCGGGACAGACCTCTAGTTAATCATATATTTGCAAGAGTCTTTCACAATCTTCAACTAAAAAAAAATTTTTTATTATCTATAACCTAAACAAGTAATGTACTTATGTGTAAGATTGCGGGGAAAAATAAACATTAAACAATCCTTAATGACTTACCTTACATGCAAGGTAGTTAGGATAAAGTGTATGTGGTACCATAGACTACATATATCCATCTAAACTTCAACACATAAGGCGGATCTACATAACGTGCGCAGTACATTGTGGCGGGTCATTTATCCTTGTCGGCCCGTGTGGCCCCAGCTTTACATTAGGCTTGTTGATAGCGCGCTCTGAGTGAAACGTCTGGTTGATGTTCTCAGGAAAATGTATTCGGAAGGATTTCCGAAAACCTATTAACATTGGCCGAAAAATTCTACTGAAAAATTGCTAATTAAATATTTATAATTTATATTGCCACATTTTATCCTTTGTGAATGTGATTATACCTATGTACTTACACTGTGGCTCTACAGATTTTTTTGTACTGTGGGCTTAGTGATGAGAAGTGAAATGCAATTCACTTCTCATCATCGAATCGATTCGAAGTGAGACCCAGCAAACCAATCACATTGCAGTGTGATCGTCGTTGCGTCACAATGGCGCAATGTGATTGGTTCTGCTTCATGGCCTCGGATGCGAATTAACCTGGAATGATGAAAGAGACAGAGAGACTGGTCGAATATAATTTAACCGACTCGACAAGAAAAAGAAAATGTATAAAAGTTTAATTAATTCAATTTATTTTATTGTCAAAAAGGAGTTCTAAGGCGCTACTAGAAAAAAATTCTAGCTTTTGTGAATAAATCAACCTTTTAAAAATTTCAAACGTGGAAATTCATATTTTTTTCGCCAACAATAACTTTGGGGCGAATTCTCGGCCGAAGGATTTTACGGCGGGGCGCGTAGTTAAATTTAATGTTCCCGGTAATTAACAAATCTTAAGGCCCTCGAATATGAGCACTGGAGCCCCGGCCTTAATCGCCTCAGCTTAGCGCGTGGTGCAAGTGACAAGCTGTCAAATATGAGCACAGATATTCCAGCTGTTATTCTAAGGTAATTTCGAAATGGACGCCGCGAATTAAATGCAGACCACAGAATGTGGAAGGTGAATGGACTGTATTGAAGTTGGGTAAATTTAAAGGGAGCGTTAACGGTGGAAGATACAAAGTCATAGTCAAAACTTTATTCAGAAATTAGTCCTTCACTGGCACTTTTTCACGATAAATTGTATATTAGATGGTATTTTTCTCAAAAAGCTACAAACTACTGGCATCCCATTCGTGGCAAGGCCCACAAAGGATTGTAGCGCCGTTCGAAGTAAGTATAGGAGTACATTTTACTAGTTAACGTTCAATTTTATTCATTAATCATTCATTCCAAAATCCACCATTATTTTCATTATTGCCATAAGTTTTGGTGGAACCTCTTATATTAGTGAAAATATATAAAAAAAAAGATTTTTATCTCATATGTTATTTCTTCATTAAGAAAAACAAACTTGATATAAAGTATGATATAATTAAAATTAATATGGTTATTAGTAGCCAAAACTAGCATTAGTCTAAATAGTGAAGTCGCCAGATTCAATATTTTTAGTTTGGTGAACGCTTCCGCTTATGACTTTACACCAAATTTTTATTGCAAAAATGACGGGGGCAGTTTTCCTTGGGATTTTTCATAGTGAGCGCGCAGGTAAAGAAAATTAGATGTTTTCCGCTTAATGAGGAGTTATCGACGTACTTACTACCACTCGAGTGAATCTTATTCAATATTACGCTATCACTTTTAACGAGTGAGCTTGTTTACTTTTAATTTGAAACGGTTTCCACGTAGAAAAAACTTATTTATTACAGATTACATCGGTGTTTATTAAAAAAGCACGGGGAAAAATGTGAGCGCCCTAAACGTTTGAAAATAGAATGTGTTTTCAAAAGAAAAAAATAATATATTATAATTACGTACCTGCCAGTATTCGATCGATTAGACTTTTGAATGCTTCAGTATCTGATGTAGTTTTGCTTGCTTTGTTTTTAATATTTTTAAAAGATTAAAAACAAAGTAAGTTCGAAAAAAAATATGGTTGACTGATTTGAAAAAAAAAATGCTGTAGTGTTAAAATAAACACATTCATCTTCGTAATCAAAATCTTTATCAAAGATATAAATAAGTAATTTGGTAAATAAAAAAAAATATATAAAAGGTACTTATTCCCCACCAACCTACCACAAATTACAGTATACTTACTTATAATTACGAATTAAATTAGGTATCTGCCGAAATTCCCCGTCAGACGTGTTCAAAAGGATACAATTTATATTTAATCTAGCAAAACGCGCCCTCATTCACAATATTAAAATATGATTGCGCTTCGACGGGGAGAGGGGGGGGGTCGCCGAAGCAATCAGCATCTGATCACGTGTTCTTTGAAATCGGCTTATCCTCTCCTAAGCCTTATCTCAGCGAATTTACACTCACCCCCAAATTCAACCCTAACCCGAAAATATTTAGGTACAAATTCGTTTGAGCTACTTTCGCAAATTTATCAGAAACGTTGGTTACGGTTTTCGAGGCGTCTTCAGGTACCTTCAGACGAATAATTATGGCGGAATTTCGATATAATTAATAGGATATAAGTCGCTTCTGTATTCCCCCTTTTTAAATTCGCATAAAATTGAGGTCGTAAAAGACTTTCGCTTTCTTGCGGTAATGCACTGATGGGTTATCTAAGGGTTTAACGAGCATATAAAATATTATGTTACCAATAAAGCTCAAAAATACCAATAATATGCGAAAGTGTGTATTATAAAAAATCCGTAACAAAAGTCAACGGAATAAATTGTAAAGTATGAAACAGTTGGATAAATAGATACGACAATATCGGCGATTGTATTCCATAACCCGTAACTATCCGACATGAGTGAACTATGCATTGTTAAAAATTCACAAGCCACCCACCGCGGTGAGCGTTTGACATGGAAATGTACCAGTACAGCCAACTCGTTGCGATTTCCCGCGAATTTATTCAAACGCCTGCCCTCCCCCGCGCCCGCCACCCGCACGCACCTGTCTTCGCATTGTTATGTACATTCAATTGTCGACGCTCAAGCGTCGCGGACGCGTATTGGGATCCCACTCAATCAGAATGAAACGCTATCTTTATTCGATTGTTTAGGCATTAACTTGTCAATTTGAGATGTGTATCTGTGTCTGGCAGTGACTTGCACTTAGGGGCCAAGTTAAATTAAGGGTGTGGAAAGATAAATGGAAAAAAAAAACCTGTCAGTGTACTTTCATTAATGTGCTCGCGTGCGATTTGATCGATTCCGCAGTATATCGAATGAGCCGCTATTTTCAGTGCGTCGTTAAAATTATTAAGACTTCGTAAGCGCGATTATTTAAATATATTCAAAAGGCCCCGCGAATCACGAAAGGCAGCATGTCGGGGCTAGTACTCGTATTAAAATGGTTATGGATACGGTAGTACGTTCGTGTTTTTATTTCTTTAATGTTTTACACAAAGCTAATACTAAATAATATTTAGTGCACCAAAGAATTGCTGGTCAAAATGTAAAGAAAATGATAATATATATTTATTTAGTAAATATACGATATATGTATATCAAAATACATCAGCCAGTTTCGATAACATGTCAAATCAAAGATTTTAGAGATTAGGTTTTAGAAAAACTTTTTGTAGTCATATATAGGAAGTTAAATGATTCTTTAAACTAACTAGCATTTTTAAACGACCACTCCATATTTTTGTCACGCTTTGAATGCAACTAGATAATTATCACGGATGACAATAAAAGTTAGTGTCAGAAATACATTTTTGTAAAAAAACTTATTTCTCCATAAATCGTACAAGGTTATATATAGTTTGGTAAGATTTTTTTTTTATTGTATAAGGCGAGAATCGAGCAAGTGGGTCACGAGATGATAAGAGATCACCGCTGCCAGAGACAATTGCTATATCTTAATATAGACACCAAAGGACCATTGCCGGCCAAAATTTAAAGAAAATAATAATAATAATTTATTTATTTATTTTAAAATAAAAAACAAATAAAATAAAAAGATAAATTTTGCGTGTCACACAAGAACGGAAGGGCTAATCCACATGTAACAAGTAGTGGTGGAACAGGGCGTGCGCTTGCAGTGCCAGGCACGACAAGCCGCGAACTTGCGCCCTCTCGCTTGGTAATAATTATAATAGCCTCGTTTTCTATCAATACGTAGGGTATTTTAATTGTTATGTACTCAGTTGCAAGAAAAAATATGTAGGAAGACGATATGTAGGAACACACAGCAGGACAGCAGCAGGAAAAGGTTAGATTGTAATGGAAGAGGTTGGGAAAACTAAAGTAACATTGTGTCGTAATAAAGATACAAGAGAAAACTTCCCGTGGATGGCATACGATACGACTAAGGGATTAAATGCCTGAACAGCTGATGGAAAACAACCGCATTCCCATAAGAGTTGACGTAAGGCAGACTGCGGCAAAACACAGCCGAATTTTTCAAAGTATAAAGTAATAAATCATACCGGTTTCGTAGCGTTACAGCCGCGAATGTAACAACTGGGAACAGGTTTAGTATAATTTTCTACGAAAGTTACCTTCAATAGACGACGATATATGGGATCTTTTGTGATTTTTTACGCAATTGCAACAAAATATGCAATTCCAGTATAATATGTAAATAAAACCAAATTAATACACGCATTTACTAAAAAGTGCCTATCAAGGAAATTTGATGATGAGTTTTTAAGTATAAAAAACTCATTAAAGTAGTCTGGGAGCCACGTCTTAATAAATGCCACTTATAACACCCTTCTTATTGTCAAGGTACAAAGGAATTCCTTGTCGATAGAACTTTAATAACAACACGCGACAAATAGAAGGAAAGAACGTAAGGACACCGCCAAGTTATTATAACTTTTGTAGTGATTCTATCAAAAAAAACAATTTAACAGACACTGGAGTTCGATATGGCTCTATGTCACGATACCTTTCCAATGAATTAGAAGAAAAAAATCCACAAAACCTTTACGTCACATTGCTCAGGATTCAAAGGGATTTGTCGAATATTTTACTATGTATTCGCAAATAAAATAAAAAATTACACTTTAATACTGAAACGCAACAAATTTTTTTGGAAACTGAACAATACTTTTTTATAACACCCAAAGAAATACGGAACAAAGAGTACTTTTATTATTAATCTCTCTTTTATTTTCATAAAACAAAATTACATGACTATAAATTAATACATGCTAATGATTTAAAATAAAAAAGTCATGGAGTCAACGCCGAATTAATACAATGAAATTAACAAAAATACCAAAGGTCTTAAAGACTGCTTCTCCGTACGCTTTATTTATTTTTTATCTCGAAAACACATACCTTTCCCGGAACAGGCCCTTATGAACAAGCAGGGCTCTTCCAATTAAGGAGGCAGTGTCATGTGTACCATACCTTATACGGCTGTTCAAACATGTTACCAATTGGAGACACCGCGCTCTTATACTATACGCGACATTCGCCTCCTGTTTTACTTTCAACTTTTTCGATTGCGTTTTAAGGGAGACAATGAGCTATTGGAATGATATAGAATTAATGTACAATCTACAGCTGTTTTTATCTTATATGACTTACTAGCGGCCCGTCCCGGCTTCGCTTGGGTAAAAACATAATAAATTATACACCTAAACCTACCTCAGGAACCACACTGTCTATTGGTGAAAACCGCATGAAAATCCGTGCAGTAGTTTTTGAGTTTATCGCGAATAGACAAGACAGACGTGGCAGTAAGGATTAGACACTGGCTTTGCCCAGCAGTGGGACACCACAGGCTATAAAAAAGTCGGCTTAATATCTCAATCTCACAGCTTATTCGAAATTACTCACTTCATAGTCGTATTTCCTCATGGCTGAGGGTCGTGGCCATTACGCGGAATGAAACACACAACAACTTTCTTGGCACTATTAATGGAGTGGTTTGCCATTGCCTTCTCCATTTCACACACAAGTTAATCAACCAGGTTTAAAGGTTTCCTTACGATGTTTTCCTTCGCCGGAAGCAAGAGACTGAACTACTATGAGTCAAATTGGTATACAAACTCAAGTGGCGCGAATAGGATTCGAACTAGGGACATTTCGATCCACAGGCAGGTCTTAATCATAACATGACCACCGCTTCGACGTTACAAAAGCAGTGTGTAATCAGATTCATGGCGATATCGAGCAATTAGTGCAGTGCATTGTCCAATTTGACTTTTGGCGGGCCTTAATTGGAATCACTGGCTGCAGGTAATCTTGTAAGCTGAGGAGTAGCCGGGGAAGTGGGGGGGGGGGGGGGGGGGGGGGGCGACCTTAGGTCATTGCCATAGCCTCGTGATTGAAAATAGATTTGAAAATGGTTAATTTGTGAAAAACATTTCTATGGATAAAATGTGAGATACTTTACGAGTTTATACGTTTTTTTCTTTCTTTATTTTGTTTCTTTTTTTTTTTTGGTTTTGACGTTAAAATTGTCGTTTTCAAAATCTGTGTCATTTATTTGAATGACAACACATGTATTTCGCGGCTAACTGAATATGTGTGGTTTGGCCGTATTATGTTTTCTCACTTTAATAGAGGCCTAGAGGCGTATAGCAGTCTTCCAGGGAAGAAGTTGAACCAATCAACCAATGCAACGATCGGAAATATAAATCTTTATCTCTGATTGGACAAACATTGCTCTCTATGGTCCATAGATATTGATTTCGAACAGAAAGCTACCATGATGCATTTCATAAACAAACGCAAACCCGCACATACATTCACACTAATATCGGAGAATGGCATCGCGGAAAGCATTCGGAATAACTGGGTCACCGTTTTTCTTCAACTTTTTCATCGTATGTTCAAATTGGATACCGTAGATTTATATTACGCTAGATATCGCAAATCTGTTGACCTAGCGTCAGTTGCACCAGTCAACTTTGACTTACAAGAACGAAAGTTCACTTAATGTTAACAACGGTGGCGGGCTGGTTAACGTGAAAGTCGAAGTCTACTGGTGCAACTGAGGCTAAGCGTACTTTATATTTGTGTTGAAATAAGACCTGATACAGATGGGTCATATATGTGCCTATATAACAAGACGTTGCCCGAGGCTTCGCTCCAATTAATTTTGAGATAAAATATAGCCTATAGCAATCTTGGAGAATGTACCTTTCTAATGGTGAAAGAATTTTTGAAATCGATTAGTTTCGGAGATTACTGCCTCGAACATACAAACTCATAAATTCAGAAACTCTTACCTCTTTATAATAATAGTATAGGGTCAAACATATTCAGCCACTTGAGGCATACGAAAATGTTAGTTACATAATAACAAGATAGATAGATAGATATAGAACCTCTACAAATCGTTTTTAAGGTGTCTAGCTGTATTATGTCTATGGAACAAACGTTACGTTCGATTCGCGTTTTCATATCACGCTTAAATATTTCAAGCATTCCACCTACAGCGAAATTGAATTTAAAATTTTCCAACTAATATGATATGTGAAATGTTTGTAATGTCTTCAGTTTCGACGGATTTCGGTCACATATGTATGTGTGACTTAAAAGGTCAGGTGGAAAATCAAGGATCTTATGAGTATGTACTCACATTGTAATTCTTTCAAGTGGACAAATTATAAGAAAAATATTAAACATTTATTTGGAGTTTAAGACATAACTTTCCATGGATGGAAATTGAATGGACTGATAACTGAGAAGTGCAGACGTCAAAATAGGAAAGCGGACTCCGGGCACCGACGCTTATAGATGAGAGAACAAGGATGAAAAAGCAATGGGTTGTTTCTTATAAAATCAAACTGTACGATAACAGATATAACCTATAATATTCTAGTATTATAATATTAGGAGTTAACTTGTCTATTCTCTAGTCTATTATCAGGGGCGAATCCCGCGGTCAGTCATTGAATTTTTAAAACATTCTTTTAAATCTCGAACAGACGTATTTCAAGAATCGTGTAAACAATATCAAGTAGTGTTGCGCCGCATTCCTAGTTATCGATCAGTCGATGCATTATTTAGTTGGCGAACGGAGTCGATACCTTACAACTTGCTATGGCCGCTTACCTCGACTTTTTCAATTCGTCCAGATATTATTATGTTTTTAGGCTTAACTTAAAAGCAATAGAAAGGTGTAATTTGTGTCATATAATCATTTTTTTAATAAATAAATATATAAGGACAAATGACACAGATTGAGCTAGCCCCAAAATAAGTTCGAGACTTGTGTCATGGGATACTTACTCAACGATAGTATATTTTATAATAAATACATATATAGATCAACATCCAAGGACCCGGGCCAACCACTGCGTAACCGAGGTCGGTTTTTGACCAGTGAAACCTCAGGACCAAACAGCAAATGGCAAAAAAGGGCTAAATTTTGTTGTTTTTTTTTTTATTAACTAGGCTATTTATTGGTCGTTTTCAAAATGTCGCTTATTGGCTGGACGTTAAGGCAATTCTAGTTATAAGTTGTGTTTACCGGACAGACTATTTTTAGAGTGATCATTGTTTATGGAATCTTTAATGCGCCATGGCGGCCGGGCGACATTTTGTGGCGAGCAATTGTTTTAATAAATTGGATAACTGCGGCGTTTTGTTGAATTGAACCGTTGCCGTCGCGAGTATTATGTATTTATGTGTTTGTTTAGCGATAAAGACGGTAAGAATTTTATTAAATGTAAAATTTATTTGTAGCAACAATGTTGAGACTATTGTTTAAATTACAGATTTTGGCGCGTCTGACTTTGGTCTAGCCTGATGGTAAGCAAAAATGAGGTCTATATACTAACATAAGCAAATATTTGTATGTATCTATCATATCTACATGCAACGTAAAAAAAAAACTATTCATTTTTGCCTTGAAGATTATTAAATCGTATTTTGGTTAATTTTAACAACATGCTTATTATAATATATTAAAAAATAATATTTATAATGTGAAAAAAACTTTTTATTTTTATTTTCCATACGTGCGAGCTAATGGTAAATAAAAAAATTACATATGTTTGTATAGAATATCAGTACCTATATTTTTTAATACAATGTACAGTCAACAGCACGTCAAGTTACCCTTTAAGAACCTCTATGGCGAATTTGGGTAGGTTACATTGCTGTTGGCTGTACTTATGTTACATACCTTATTTGGTTATGCTTTAATTAAAAAAAAACTGATATATTCATTAATTACTCAATAATAAAGGTCGTGGCACAATGAGACAAAAAGTAAACAAGGAAACTAGATTTCGATATTAAAACCCGCAAGTTAACAACGTGCACGATCAATAAGCTTACAGCTGCTAAAACCACAGGCTGCTGCTGGAGATTGTGCAAATTAGTGAGATTCCACTATTATTTTCGACATTACGTTTCTGCAAATTGGGATTTTGAATGCAACAAAAAGTTTGAGCCCGTCTCGACCGCATGCGCTTCGCCACACGACACGTGTGACGAATGTCTAGTAATTCTCCTATATAGTTGACTGTATTACAATAAATTGTTCGTCAAATTTTAAATAACTAGTTGTTTGCCGCGAACTTGGACACACAACACGTGTGACGAATGTCTAGTAACTGTATTACAATAAATTGTTTGTCAAATTTTAAATAACTAGTTGTTTGCCGCGAACTTGGACCTTGTGAACACATTTTTTTTTCAAAATTGTGAATATTTCAAAAACTACTGAACCGATTTTGATGCCCCACGGACTTAAAATTTTTGTTAGTATATCCTACCATACCTTTTAATTTTCATCAAAATCGGACCAACGGTTCGAAAGTTATCGCGTTACAAACAAACATACATATATACATACAAAAAAAAATAACTTTGCCCCAAGTAGAACGTTAGACCTCGCTCGCTTTGCTTGCCCGATTAATTTAATTATGACAAAAATTGCAACGAGACACGATATCCTACGAGAACAATTATTTTTCCGGGATGAAAGGTACCCTATGTGTCCTACTACTACCAATTTTCGTGTTCACATTAATTAAGCAAACCTTGGAGGCAAGGCTAACTTGCTAATTGCAAGGCGAGGTAAGGGCGGCGTCTTACTGTTTAGTTCTATACATTTCGAAGGAAAACAGCATTTTACCGGGCTAACACAAGTCAACTGAGGCCGTAGCGCGAATTTGCAATTGAATTATAACTCTTTCTCTGTCGCTCATCTTCGCGTGTTCCCTTTTTTATTCGGGGACATGACGCAGTGGTGCCCGAGATCAGTATAAAAACCTTGATGTTTGGAAGATTCGAATCAATATTATATTCAAAAATTAGTCAAAAAGCATTTGTGACATGTGACAAAACCATTTAAATGACACGAGGTAAAAAATATACTACTTTTTCAACTTTGGACGGAGCCACTGGTATCAGTCTACTAATTGTAGATTCGTCAGCTTGTATTTGAAATGGAGAAGGCTGATCACTCACTCACAGCCACTCAATTTAAATTGTCAAGAAAATCAAGATCAGACCTATACATAGAGTCAGCCTAATGGGTTTAAATTGCGCTGGAATGGATCTTTTCAAAGACTACCCAATTTTAGACCGAGTTTTGCGCATTTTCTGTGGAATTCCGCCTTTGGAAGTGGGTCAGTGGTTGTGGCAATTAGAAAACGCTTCAGTACAGCACATAGCTCCTAGTGATTTCGTACGCGACTGTACTTACTCGCGCTGTCTTTATTTTCTGCTCGGATGTTTTTCGGATGTACGAGCGTTGAGTTTCAACAGAATTCGCGTTACAATGATGGACGATTTTTGGCTTTCCCTTTTCCGACTAATGTCATTAGGGCGTTGAGCTCGGCTCTGTATGCTAGTTACAATGTAGCTTTTGTGTAGCACTGACAAAGAAATTTCAAGTAGATTTACTTAAATCAGCTTGACATTTGAACTAAAATATTGGGGTATTTATATATATATAATCGGTGGTTAATCGGTTTTGTTAAAATGTCATCAGACAGGACATCTACATCATTAAAAACCATTTAAACGTCCGCACTTCTGGGACACTGGCCTTCCTTACGGATGTATAAGGAGTTTGGGCCGTGACCCACCACGCGGGCCCATTGCGGATTGGCGGGTTGTAACGACTGCTAATACAACCAAGACCAAAGACTTAACGTGCCTTCAGAAGCTGAGAGGAGCTCAAAAGGTGGAGCAAGAAGAAGTTTTGAGAGTTTCTTAACCGCCAAAAGCGTAATTTTGATATACTTACATTCTCAATACTATTAAAACATGTCCACAATGTCGCGCCTATCTTTATGGAACGCCATAAATTAAAAAACGAATGGACGGATTTTTGCACGTTTTGAAGGTTAAAACGTATGTTTTATTATTGTTTTACATAAAAAAGACATAAACATTAATTTTCCTTGATAATATTCAAAATTATAACAATAAATATAAACAATGAATTTAAGGAACCACAAAAAGTACCTTGACAACAATGTCGCCAAGTTTTTCTCGGCACCAACTGCATTACGGCGAAGTTCCGCGGTCCCTGAATTATGCATGCATAGCAAGCATTAACTGAGAGGTGGATTAAATATGGACACCCTGGTTAGGGTTGTGGCAGGGTTGGTAAGGGATGTCTTCTGGCGAAACATCTATATTGTTGTCAGGATCTTAACTAAGGTGGCATATATACAAATGCAACGAACTGTTAAACTGGTTTATTAGACCAGCGTTTGATAAAATTACAAAAATATTGCAATTAATGTACAAATCAAATTGGTGGTGGTACAGTCGACAGCACATCAACCTACCCAAATTCATTGGAAACTCGATATAGATATAGTGTTGATGCAGGGTACCCTGCCTTAATGTGCTGTCGACTGTACTTCAATTAATCTGACCATTGCGAAATCGAGCTCCTCGAATAAGGATGTGGTATAGAATAAACTCGCATACAATAACCTTGAAACGTACTAAAGTTAAAATAATTACACAATTTCCTAATCGTCCTGAAAACATACAACACTGATTCCCAATATTCCATTTTCCTTTGCAAAATACCGATAACTTCAATCCTTAGAGAAAAATCATTGGAGAATTTGTAAAAAGGATCGTGGCGTATTGAAATTCGAATTCGGAATTTCCGTAATTTACAATATAAATAATGAGGGTGAGTCGAGAGCGGCAATATAGCTGTTTGCTGAAACCGATCACAAAGGTCGGTAACGAGACGGAAGCAAGTTTGAGGATGCGGGTGCAACGTGCAGGGGATAGAAGGAAAGGTGTTTTATTAGGTAGAAATTAATATTTTGTGAAATAATACATTATCGCGAAATATTTGACTTGAAGCGGTGGTGGTTTAGTGGTTAAGACGAGGTTGGTGCCACATGAATTTGTATATCAACCTGACTCATGTATAGTACTTTTCATAGACCTGCTTCCGGTGAAGGAAAACATCGTGAGGAAACCTGCACACTGGTAGATTATTAACTTGTGTGTGAAATGGAGAAGGCAATGGCAAACCATTCCATCAATAGTGCCAAGAAAGTTGTGTGTGTGTTTCAGCCATGAAGAAATACGATTATGAAGAGAGATAGTATCGTGGTTTAATTCTATGGTTTAGATTAGATGAATGAATGAAGAGTTGGAAGGAAAGGGTTGTAACTTAATTGTCTCTCTCTCTCTCTCACTCATCCCGACGCATTTTTATTATCCACTTTGTGGGTTGTGCGTCGCGACGTACGCGACCGCAAAAAAAGTAGAGCCGGACAAAATTAATTTGATTATTTTATTAGTTGGTATTAATTTTAATTGTAATCAACATTCCACTATAGCTATTGAAAATGAAATCAATTTTCTAAATAACTTAACGTGATTTACTATTTTTTTTTTGTTTTAGTTCACGTTCGAGATTTATTTTTGGTAATCAGCTACGAATTGTAAAAATTTTACTCTCAAAAATAGTTACGTCACAGTTAAAATTTATGTCTTATTTCGAGTCGTCTTAAAAACTCCATACCTTCTTTAAAAACGGAAAAGCAACAATTTTTTTTTTGTATATTCTTCAAATTAATTTCTCAAGGAATGCATCCCCTGTCCCTGGGGCCCAATACATTACAGGGTCATTGTCCACTTGCATATTTACCTGCAACCCACGTATATTTAGTACTTTACGGCTTATCTCCGGAGGAATCGTTACATCGGGGAAATCGCAAAATGATTTATGGGCATGTAAAATTATGTTGATTTATTAATCTAATTTTGGCAATAACTAGAGTTTTGTAAAATATACTTGAATATTTTTAACAGACTTAAAAAAGGAGGATCCCGTCAAAAATCCCCGGAAAAAGTCGTGAACTTTATATGCTTGTTTGGGCCATATGAGAGTAAGATTTCGTTAAGACTGATATGCGTGATAATGGTCAGATATCTAAGGATGTCGAATACCGCGCGAAATGGAGGAGAAACAGTAGAAAAGCGGACCCCAGGCTCCAACGCTCTACAGTGGCGGAAGCAACCGGCATAACGCTCAGATGTGAGAGAGAGAGAGAGCACCAAGACATAATTTGATGAAATTTCCGTGGCATTGAAAAACTGAATTAAAATATGTCTAAGTCGCGAGTTAGTGTGTAATATATATTTTTTACGATTCTCAAAAACGCGTCAATATAGAACGAGACGAAAGCAATAACAATAACACCAGTTTGATCCGCCTTTAACCAGTTTTGAGCGGACAAATTGCACAGTAGCGACATAAAGCAGCTTTCAATTCGAGAGCTCTGCGATCGGCTTTTTACTGCTGGTTGATTTGCCGACAGCAGTTAAAGAGGTGTTCACTTTGGTAGAGTAACTAGGACAGTGTAGCGTGACATACTTCTAATAATAATTTATAATACTTAGCTATTTATATAAGCAGTTTATAGGCAACTACTTGCCACTAGACTACCTACCGTAATAGGTAGTCGTAAAAGTCATGTCACATGCCTTTAGGCGACTTGAATAAAATCTGTCAACAGTGTTAGCAACAACACATTCAATACGAATGAATGACCAATAAATAGCCACATCAATTACCTTGTCAATGGCTTCAATAAGGGCCGTATGCGCAGTGAAAAGAATTCGGTTTTACAGCGCTGAAAAGTGCCTTTTGTTTAGAGTTTTTGATGGTGAGAATATGATATTTATACCTACCATCGCTTGTCCACTTCACCACTGTGTGCTAGAAGTGATATTACGCCAGTTTTTATTGCACATCAGCTGTAAATACCTATCGGACGTTAAGGGCCCATAAAGGAGCTGATTGCCCTGAGCCCACAGACCCTAGTTTACGTCACACTCAATTGTCACTTGGCCCTTTATTGCGGGAGGGCTTCAAATCGATTGTAAAGACAGATTAATGCCATGTTTAAGACAAGTTATTTGTGAAATAAAACATAGGTAGATACCGGTCACTCTACTAGCCACGCATTTTTTAGATGATTAATTAATGCATGTTAATAATTTGTTGAATTTAAGAAACTAGAGTAAACTTTTTCTTATCTCATTAATCCAATGTGAATAAGTTGTAATTTTGCAAATTCTAATATCAAAGTATGTAGTTAGGTATTTATTACCATCTATACTATTAGTATAAAGAGGCGTTTGTGAGTTTGTATGTTTGAGGCGGGTAATCTCCGAAACTACCGAACTGATTTTCAAAATTCTATCACCATTAGAAAGGTACATTATTCAAGATTGCTATAAGCTATATTTTATCTCAAAATTCCAACGGGAGCGAAGCCCCGGGCGCCATCTAGTCTTGGAATAAAGATCTTATCAGTATGTTCAAGAGAGACTTGCAACTGGATAAATTGTCGTGTTATTAAATTATTTGTGAATGAGTATTAATATTATATAAATAGAATGTCAATTAGTGTTGTGAAATACCATTATACTCGTATCTGGCGACAAATATAAAAAAATGACGAAGAAGTAATTCCTTTTATTGTCAAGAAACACGATTCCATCTCGCAGTGGCGTGCGTCTCAAAGTTGTCACTCGACGAGTTATGACGTCACCGGGGCTGAATAAAATTCGCCTTTGCCTATATTTCCACAAAAAAGGGAAGTATTCCAAGAAAGCATTAACAACATTATTCAATTTGCCGTTACTCTGAAAATCACACAAAGTCACTACGTCTCTGTGTCTCTGTGCCCGGCCCTAGCCGGAATTAAAGCCCATGGGCAGTACACAAAGAATTTCGCTCCTTTTATATATAATTTCATTGATTAGAAAAACATTTAGCCCATTATTTAAAAATAAAAGGTATCGAAACACCGCGGTGTATAATGGGACACATTTTATTCTTTTCTTAAAATTATTAGTTTTTAGTCTTTCACAAAATCAAAATCAAATCATTTATTCAGAAATTAGGCCTTCACAGGCACTTTTTCACGTCTTAATCTAAATTTAATGATATTTACCAAAGCTACAAACTACAAGCAATTCTGAACGACCACTGCTGAGAAAAAATTCCGAAAGAAACTCATTCAAACAGTGTTGGTCCATTATGCCAGAAGGGCTTACCATTTTTGAAATATAAATTTATGTTATTATTTAGTTATTATCTTATGCTAAAATAGCGACATTACTTCAACAATTCTTTCACGATTTATTGATACACTCATTGTAACTACTTTTACAGTTTGTTTTCTACAAACGCCTCTTAATATTGAACGGGTCTACATCCGTGTATTTTTCAAACAAATCCCGCGGAGCAAAAGTTGAGGCGAAACGGATACGCGGCGTCCGCCTTTTCCTACTATCTGAATTGCAAATGGCGGCTATGACGGCGTTATACAAAACTAAAAGTGTCGGCAAACTTCGTATTAAACTTCCCCAGGTACAGAAACAAAAACCTCACTTACAATTATGATAATTCGGTAGCATCTCACCGGATTGGATTTGCATGTCCGCTATCTGCGGCTATGTCAACTATTCTACATTATCTGATGAATAATGCAGGTACGAGATGCCACTTACCCACGGTATTAACATATTTATTAATAAAATAAATATCTGATACGTTCGCTCCGCTCCGGCGTCATCGTAGAATGAGCTGTGCCAGCTACCCCCACCCGCCTTAGTGTTGACACTGCAGGAATTCCGGGACAAACTTTGCGTTTATACTGAATTGTTAACTGAAAGATGTAATGTATGGCATTAATTATATAAATTGAGTTAGATGTCTCTAGATATTGCGATGGCGCCTGTTTGCTATTCAACGAGGTGCGTTCGTTTGCATTCTATTCGATTAACGATGTGATCAAAGCGCAAGTTGTTTGAGAATTTGTAATCACAGCTGTTTTTACGTTAAGTTATTACGCCTTATAACTAGTATTTGAACATAAAAAATATATGCCGTTTGGCTAAGTGGAAATTAAATTATTAAAGTTTTAGGAACGTGCTTAGCAAAAATTCTATTATGCCAAAAATATCTAATTTAATTTATAAAATAAACATTATTCTAAAAAAGAAAAAAAAATAATCTGCCAGCCAACCAGAGTAGGTAAGCGTTTGATTTTGGAACGCAGCGTGTGCCAATCAGCGCGAAGGGCGCGAGCCGCTTATTTCCGTCGCCATGTTGCGATTTTTTTCGTTCGCGGCTTGACGCGGACAAACTTGGAGCATCCATCACCGGTAGTGGGGATAGAGCTAGGAAATGTTAGATGTGACTTAAACATTAATAAGCCGGTTCAAGTTTGTGATAAAAACTTGCCCTCTTTCTTTATTGGGCTGCTTGAAAAATGGTTAAAAGAAACTATGAGAATGTTTTTCAAAAATTTCAGAAACAAGAGATATTTTCAAAAAGAAAAATTTAGATTTCAAACAAGTATTGCAAATCTCCGGCATAACTATGTCAAAGCAATATCCAGTTTATTATGACTCAGTAATGTCAAATTCAAGTTTTTAATAAAAGAATCAACCGATTTTGAATTTAACACAACAATTTTAATTATATTTTATTTTTCAAACAAGCTAGCCGCCTACCCCGGCTTCGCTCTGGTAAAACAATAATAAAAAAGTTCTCTGTGCGATATTTCATCAAAATTACCTCTGTAGTTTCTGTATTTATTCATTACAAAAATATCTTTTCTCTTTATAATATTATATTTGTCAAAAAATATGTTAATTTCTAATTTTAGTTATACATGATTTCAATACATTTTCTTTATAGAAATTAATAAATTATACCATCGCTATCAAAGTCCATGTCTGCAAATTCGTACGTCTACCCTTCAAACAGGGGGATGTTTTAGCAAATGAGAGCGGCACGAAGTCGCGACGTGTCTGTACATATATGCGCATAGATCGCATGAACATACACACAGTCAATAGTGAACATTAATTTGTTTCTGTACAAAGTGCTTGGAACAAATTGGTGGGAAAATTAAATGTATGTTTAAATTTACGTTTGTTTTAAGGCAGGCAATGGCAGGCAAATTTGTTTTACGGTGAATAGAAAGGAAATTATTTCGGTTATTGGATTTAACACTCAACAGATAGGTAATTAATTTAGTACGGAAAATGTAATACTGTGTATATTTTCCTAAAAAAAATTCGAAGAGAATCCGTCAGTTTTTATTAAATTCCCTTAATTATATTGTAAAACATTGTTCTCGTTTACTGCTTGCAAAATTTATATAAGTATTTAAAATCACTATTAAAATAAGTTTTTTTTTTACATAAATGACACGTTTGACACAAGCTTTTATTGTGGTTTTGGTGTGATCTCATTCAATTGCGTTCAATGTGTGACAATTAAATCATGGTCGTGCAGTAAACCGTTGAGGAGTTGCCACGTCTGGGGCCGTTCCTGGGTGCACCATCCGGTCATGCTTATCATAACAATACATTGTCATCCAAATTAAACGTGTGTACAAAATTTCATCACTATCGGTTGAAGATATCTGCTTCAAATTTGAGTTACAAGAGACATAGTTACTTACATTGCAAGTTAAATGAAATCTTGTGAAAAGATAATCACCCACTAATATTAGAAAGGCAAAAGTTTGTGGTTACTACACTGGGATGTTTTTTTTTATGAAAATTAGTATTTAGGTAGCTGATGATTTGGTAAATGGCACTTTATAAAGTAGATAACGCTAATGTGCATTTAAAAAATACCTAATTACGTTTAAATTTTATATAATATTACAATGATAAATCGCCTAGTAAGACTACAATTCAAACTGAATTAACTTCTAAACTTTAACATACAACTTGTTAATCATATTAAACAAGAAAAATATTCTTGCATATGTATAAATCTGTATATTATATAGATAGCCAATATAATTTACGATGTAAGAAACAGATTTTACTGAAAATTTGCCTCGAAACAGCTTCTTGAGACGTACTTCTAACTTTTAATTGGGATAAGTTTGTGTGGTGAACGTATATGTTAAACAAAAATATATATAACTAGCTTTTGCCGAAAACATGGTACCTATGTGAGTATAAATCCGTTTCCCGTGGGAATTTAAGGAAATCCCTTCTTAGTGCTCCCCTACACTGTCCTAGGAACCTACACACCAAATTTCAGCTTTCTACGCAATAGTTTCGGTTGTACGTTATCTGACAGTCAGTCAATCATTCAGTAACGCAAGAGTTTACATATTTATATATATTTTATTTATTATAGAGAATATAGATATATCGTGGAGTGTGGTCTCGCCCTAAAATCCCCACCCATATCCTCCCGTGGATGTCGTACGTATGGATCCTAAAATATTACATCAAAAACACATAATGACGCTTGCGATATAAATTGGCCGACTAATAAACTCTTATCGAAACTACATTACGCTCGGGATCCAACCTTTGACCACTGCACCATAACGGCTACAGAGGAATTGAACACAGAGTCCAAGCTATGAAGAATCCGACCATACAAAAGATGATTTTGAGACACTAATACATTGTGTTCTTAAATTCTACATTCGTCTTATTTGTTTATCGTTATATCATGATAAACTCGTTAAGTGAATATAAATGTATAAAAGGAATGTTAAGCGATATCAGAATCGATCCTTGAACATTAAGTGAGTAATGACTTTAGGAAGGAATATAGTTTATTGATACAATCCCAACAATTATAGCCTTGTAAAACAATCCTACATTCGTATCTAATATCTCGGATCATCATAAAGCCCATCTCAGATGAATAGTTTCAAATACAATTTTATTTTTTATAATATAGCATCACAATTTTGACGACCTTTGCGGCCTAATGGTCACCATGCCGGACTGCTAAACAAGGTTAAGATGGAAAATTTAACTTTTTCAGATTGATCTGAGTCTTGGATGTTTATGTAAATGTTATAAAATAAAGTACCGTTGTAGGAACACATAAAAAACACTCGAACTTACTTTGGAATCAACTCAATCTGTGTGTTTCGCCGATACATATTTATTTACCAATTTATAATTCTAAGATTTTAATTTAGTAACTTAAAAAATATTTTACGCTTAAGCTTGAAACAATACTTGTCCTCTACTAATTATTTCCTCTGTATTATGGACAAAGTCAGGAGTACGCACAATGGCAAGGGGTGAATTACTGCAAACCCTTTTAAAGGTAGTTTTAGTCATTAATTTCCTACTGTTTTTAAAGCCATTCAAAAGGGTTAGACTATAATTTACTAGCTTTTGCCCGCGGCTTCGTCCGCGTGAACTTCTCTGTGAAAGCGGAACAGACACGATTTTCATACAAGCTTATGTTTGAACTTTGTACCAAATTTCATCAAATTCAGTCCAGCGTCTTTACGTGAATTCCTCTTACACTAATGTATACTTACTTATCCCGGAGGAATTAACACATAATATTAGTAAATATTGTAAATAGGAAAGTTTGTGAAGATGTATGTGTGTATGTTTATCACTCTTTCACGTCAAATCTACTGGACGGTTTGTTATGATGAAATTGGGTACACGGGTAGAATATAACCTGGAATAATACATAGTACTTTTTATCCCGAAATTCTCACGGGAGCGAAGCCCCATGGCGCGGCTAGTTAAAAAGCTGTAGCTCAAGTTACCTGTGTACATGTTACGAAGCTTAGCAATAAAACTAACGTTTTTTACCTGCAACAAAAACAACAATTATAAATTGTGGTATCATTCTCATGGCTGAGGGTCGTGGTCATAAAGTGGAATGAAACACACACACAACAACTTTCGTAGTTTGTAGGACAGCGTAATCCTAATTACAGATAGTCATAACCACTAGATCAATCACTGACTTCTGTCTCTCTCTCTCTATCATCTGAGCGATTTCCCGGTTTCTTCCTCAGCCGTTGAGCGTTGGAGCCCAGATTCCGCTTTCTTATTTTTTCGTGTCCACTTCGCACGGTCGTCGGCATCCCTAGTTGTCAGACCATTGGCACGCAGTCGTCTTCAAGCAAACATTTTATTAGTGTATGTATTATGGTTTGTCTAGTAAGTCGTTATGTTCCTTGGCTCACAGTAAGTGTTGGGCAACCGTAAGTGATGTGTGTATCTTTTATAATAAATAAATGAATTTCTTGGGTTTGTCCCAACTGCAAGAGCCAGGCGGGGGCGACATAACCAGACATATTTGTTATTTACCTAATTTGCGGGTTATGATAAAAAAATCGCACTCCCTTAAATGTATCAACTCTATAAAGGATTAAATTGCCTTTTTGCAACTTCCTGACACATATTTTCATACTAGAACATGAGAGAAAATCTTCTGTTATATCTTCAATCATGGTCATGCAATTTATGCAAACACAGCGTTCGTAACTGTCTTATTAAGTTTCGATACAATACAAAATCCTTTTACAAAAGGTTTAGATATGAATATAGGAATATTGCGCCGTTTCCATAGAAGCCAGACAATCGGACGTAACTTTGTATTATTTATGCTTGCTTAGTTTATTTTTTACTAGCGGCTCGTCCCGGCTTCGCTCGGATAAAAACAAATAAATTATACACCTAAACCTTCCTAAGGAATCACATTATCTATCGGTGAAAACAGCATGAAAATCCGTGCAGTAGTTTTTTTAGTTTATTGCGAACTTTGTTTTATAATTATGTAAAGATTTGAAACTAGCGAGCCGCCCCGGCTCCGCACGGGTTACAATATTATGCATGATAAACACATAATCTTATCCGCTAGACTACCACGGCTGTAACTATATGGTTTCCACTCTAAAATAGGACCACTACATATCCCATGGATTTCGCACGCGGCGAGGCGACGAACAAACGCATTCTCAAAGAGGGTTGACGTCAGGCAGGCGTTCATAAAATCAGAGCCAAATCCACATTCACTTTTTACGTCATTGAATATCAGGCATTATAGCAAAGAATGAAACGAAAATGAACTAGTAAGTACATTACAGCAGCTCAAAAGAGCTCCATTTTTGTCGAAAGCATTACTCCTTAATCCAATCAAATAAAAACGTTCGCATACAGCCTTCATACAACGTCCAATGAAATTATCCTAATCCCTTTTCTCGTTATTAATATACCCAGATTTCATATCGGTGAAACCCTTGCAAAGGCATAAAAGCTTTGGGAATTAGGGCACGAGAATTTCCATTGAATTCTTATCATTAGGCACGGAATGTAATTAAAATTATTATAAAAAGTAAAATCCGTCCGCATGATTTTTATGTCATCTTCTATAATAATATTATAAATGCGAAAATCTGTCCGTCTGTTCAGCTTTCACGGCTAAACCGCTGGACCGATTTCGATGAAATTTGGCACGCATGTACTTAAAGAGCCCCGTTCAAACATACTCTTACTTTTTTCAAAAATTAACCCCCCAAATGACTTTAATGGGGGGTGAAAGTTTGTATGAAAATCGTGTCTGTTTCAATCGTGTTAGAAATTCACGTAGGAGAAACCATGGTCAAAAGCTGGTTTACTATTAATAACTTTCAAATTGTTCAAAACGGCATTACAATTCTTGAATTTTTTCCATTCAAACATGTGATATTTATGTTGATCCATACCACAGTATCAAGTATTGATACATTTTATAACAAAAAATCAATATAACCAGGTATATCCAACAAAAACTACTATTATTATCACGTATTTATACACCCGTGAAACCTGCGGATCAGAAAACAAAACAAAACAACGGACGGAGTATAAAAATATAATTCATAAGCGTCGAAAAGCACTCAATGTATTCGAATACATAAAACATGAGTGCTAAAGTTGTAAAATATTGAAGAACATTATAATTCCATCTCAATACATTCAAATGAAGCCATAAAAACTGTGTTTGCACCTCGTAAACATACTTTCCAGGTGGAAAACTCATCTTTCAAAGAATTGTAGGATATTTTTCTTGTACCGTTTAAGTTTGTAAGTTACCCGTTGTAAAGAGCAACGCTCACTGTGTTTACATTCGATCAGACGCCAATATGGCGCCAGTTAGAAAAAATATTTGATGTTTATACGACCAGACAAGTTTTATGAAAATATATTCTCGAGTTGATAGTTTCATATTGTTCGTTTATTTGACGACCTCGGTGGCGCAGTGGTAAAGTGCTTGCCTTTGAACCGAGAGGTCCCGGGTCCGATCGGAAATCATCAGAAAAATGATCTTTTTCTGATTGGCCCGGGTTTTAGATGTTTATCTATATATGTATTTGTTATAAAATATAGTATCGTTGAGTTAGTATCCCATAACACAAATCTCGAACTTACTTTGGGGCTAGCTCAATCTGTGTGATTTGTCCTAATAAATTTATTTATTTATATCATCGTGTTTTCTTAGGGATTCATTAATATCGGTATATTGACCAATTTATTTTCTTTGCTACCGAAAGACTGTCTTTTGTAAAATTTTGTAACAGTTTGTATCACATTTTAAATAACCTTTTACAAGTAAATCCGCAAAATCAACTTAAATAAATGTTAAAGTGCCAAAATAATGAGACAAAATTCAATTGTAAATTTTCCGTTCACATAAATATTTCACCGTCATTTTCATGCGAGAATATAAGCAAGTTGCACGAAAAATTGATATTGTCATTAAATTTTGCCGGCTCCCATACAAAGACCGACTGCACAATTCGTTCCAAGTTTAAACATATCCGAAACTGCGCGATTTAAACTTTTCAATGTGAATTAAACGCGCATGCGTGCTATATAAAACATAATAATTGTTAATGAGTACATATCCGATGACTACTAATTACATTTTAATTAGGCTATAAATTAATTTATTAAAAATTCATTAATAAAAAGCGGGATGAGGGCGATATTTCGTTGAGCCAACGAGCCGTTTCCTCGTAATGGCATTTGAGTGTCGTTAATTTTGTTAATTGTCGTATTCTAGTTATAAATTCAGGCGCTAGGCCGCGCCTGTGTGCGGCGATCCTTATTCCTAATTAAACTGTATGTCTGAATTAAACATGAGAAAATTACACGATTGTAAATAAAGGAAATTTTGATGTTATTATAATAATTAACAGGTATCATTTTATATCATCATTCATTGGTAATTATTTTAATTACAAAGCAGCAATTTATATTAAATATACGTGTCTGGAAATTACCAGTTCAAATGGAATTAAATGAATACCAATATGTTGAAAGCCATATCGGCTTGTATACTTCAATTGGCATTGTATATGAACTATGAGCTGAGATTATTCTAGTACAATTAATTTACTACTAAGAAATATTTTTTTATAAAAAAAAATAAAATATGTTCGCCGTAGCCGTTACTCAATAACGTATTTCTCCTTTATATTAGACTAGCTGCGCCTCGGGGCTTCGCTCCCGTGGGAATTACGGGGTTAAAAGTACCCTATGTGATATTCCAGGTTATATTCTACACATTCACCAAATCTCATAACAATTTTACATGAAAGAGTATCAAACATACATGGAGACACACATCCTCACAATAACTTTCGCAATTATAATATTAGTAGAATATGCAATAGAATTCACAGGTTCACTAGTGTGTGTGCAACGCTAGATGCGTGACTTTAATAAATTTCGACACCAGTGTTAGTACACTCTCAATTAACACTCTCGAAAAGAAAGAAAAAAATATATATATTTCAGTTTAACAAATTTATTACTTAATCCGTGGCTACAAAGTATAGTTTAAACCAAAATAGTTTGATTTTTCACCCAATATAAAACACCCCTTCCATATTTACATTCACTTACAACTCTTACACACGCGTCACCCTTAACTGAAACACATAAAAAAAAAACAAAAAATATCGCGCCAAGTCCTAGGATGAAATAAAACATAAGAAAATTACATCAAAATATTCCAGTGGGGAGGTTCGGCCAAAAAGGATAAACACGTAAAAGGGTGTTGACTGTTCGCCATCCACAAAGAAAACACTTATGATTGTGAGGGGAGAATGGGGCGAGTCAATCGAAATTTTGCAAACTCAAGACGGCGCGGCATCCGTTAAACAGAAGAATTTAAGTCGAGATCTCGAATCCTTTATCTAAATCGCTCGTGACTCTTTTATTTGGGCTGGACTTAATTTAGAAGTTACTTGGGGTGAAGTTTGAAATGTTTGTCTCTTGTCTGTGATAGTACTTATTTAAAAAAAAAAGATAATTTTTCACAAAGACTAGATAAATATTTCGATCTTAATATATTATAATATAAAACTTGTTTATTGCTTATATCGGCTTTGCATTAAACACAATTATAATTTGTTAAATGTAATTTATAAAGTTGAATCAACGGACCAATTTGTTGATTTATTGACCTCAAGCAATTTATTGCCTACTAGCGGCGCGCCCCGGCCTCGCTCGGGTAAAACTATAATAAAAAAGTAGCCTATGTCACTCTTGAATATTTCGGCTATCTCTGTGCCCAATTTCATCAAAATCGGTCTAGTAGTTTTTTAGTTTTAGTAACAAAAATACAAATCTTTTCTCTTTGTAATATTAGTATGGATAATAAAATACTTCACATCCAAAGCGAGAATCTATTATAAATTAGGCATTTGTAAAAACGACCATAATACAAAATTGTAAATAACATCGCAAACTACGAAGTTCAACAACCAGAAAATGTCGTAGCATTGTGAAAATTATAGAACAAATATTTTGAATACAAACTAAATAAAAACCAGCTGACGCGGCGGGGAATAAAATAAAGAGGAGGACGGGGAAAGAGGAGACTTGTCCGCGTTTTAAACGGCAGCTGTCAGGAGAATTATGCGGACTGGGGGCTCTGTACGATGTCTGAATTAAGATTTTAACCGCAACATGGATATTGTGATCGGATTAAAACAGTAACAGAGTAAGAAATTAATTTTGTTAGCGCGGTCACAATTCTTCTTCCATCTCTTTTTTTATTGCAATTTTAACTCTATTCTATTAAATAGAAACCTACTAATAGTATAAATGTGAAAGTTTGTAAGGATGTGTGTAAGTATATTTGTTACTCTTTCACGCAAAATTGTTATGAAATTTGGGATCGATTTTTATGAAATTTGGTACCTACACGGGTAAAAATATGGACTAACACATAGAGTACTTTTTATCCCGAAATTACCACGGGAGCGTAGTCCCGGAGCACAGAAAGTATTTCTATAGTTCATGAAAATAAAGTAAATGAATTTAAAAGAGATAAGCATTTTTCAATGGCTTTGACGAAATAGATTAACAAGACATTAAAATTAAATACCTTTTTTTACTCTCCTATCAAATGTTCTTTTTTAAACAAGAAACATAGGTAAAGTTATTGATACATATCACATAAGAAATTTTAAAAATCTCACGCAGAGCAAGAAGAGACGCCAAAATGTTTAACATCTCAGACATCAACTAATTTGGTAATAGAATTCTGGCTTGTTAGCGCGCCACGCGCGCCGAATACGTGCAGCGTACGTGGACGCTCGCTAGCGCGGCCCACTGCTAGCGGAGGCATGAGCGGAGCGTGCTTGTAACTTAACCACATAATACACGTTTTATAATATGTAAAGATAAGGATCTTTACATATTACAAAGATCCTTATCTTTACATATTATAAAACGAAGCCTCAGCCGCGTCTGTTCGTGATAAACTCAAAAACGACGGCACGGATTTTCATGTGGTTTTCATCAAAAGATATATGCATAAGCGAAGCCGGGTAGCTAGTATATTATAAAAATAAGTCCCTTGTTGCGTCTGGATGTCTGTCTGTATAAACGCGATAAATTGATATGATATAATAATGATTATTGATTGAATGGTGACCTAGGACTGGTGTACGAAGTGTCTGAAGACCTGCAATGATGACCTGATGATACAAAGAAATTGGCAGGTTATATTTTAAATGAGAAAGTTGGACAGAGGAGCAGTTCGTACCCGAAGAGAGGCTCGACAATTCTGCATGCCTTACAATGCGGTGCGATACAGCTTCACCCGAAACACATGACCTTACAGTCCCCAGCATATAAAGTTGAACCAAGATGGCAGCAAAAAGTTAGAGACAAAAGCGTTTAAAAAGATTTGTCGTGGTTTTACACGCAAAATTCAAAACTCTCGATATTTTTTGTAAATAAATAACCATAAAAAAATATTTATAACACTCTTGTATCTAATTAAACCTGCGCTGACGGCCGCTAAACTTATGCGCCACAGATTGTACTATAAATGTTTACTAATCTATATTTCAATTATTTTTATATGTTAGGCTTCTTTCTAAATATCTAAATTCCCAACAACAAAATAGAACCCGTACATGTCATTAACTCGTCCAAAATACCTTGATGTGTCTCAAATATCACTAAGTCCACGCTAACACTGGGACCCCATCTGAATGCGCCACACGTCCCCAGCCCGAGGCATCCAAGGATTAACCGGATTATAGCCACAACCGGGTGTTTTTCCTTGTTAATCATTATGACCACAATAACTGGCGTTTTGGCGCCACCCCCTACCTTACATAGAGTATTATTGATCCATAAGACTATTTTGATAGCGATCACCAGCCGTCATGTGACTTATGGGATAATTAAAAATTCATACCTTCTAACATAAAAGGATGAAATGAAATTAATATTGTACCATATTACTACCATCAGTGCATTGTATCTTGATGGGAATCAATAATTAAATCTGATTATCTATTTAGGATGATTTGTGAGAAAGTTTTATTCTGGTTTCACCCAAGCGAAGCTGGAACGGGTTGTTAGTTATAATATATATACAAAATATGATTTTTTAAATTTTATGAATCTTCACAAAAAAAGACAAGCAACATCTTTTAAATTTCTTAATAGTGAAAGCGAAAGAAGCGGAGTAAGTACAAATCATTGTGATTGGTCAATAAATTCACCGTTAAACTCCGCTCCGCTTAGCTTAGTGTGGCCGCGCCCTTATTTCTGATTAGAAGAAGAAATGGCTACTTGAATTCAATTCTTAGAAATCACTATATTCATGAAGATACATAGTTCGAAAATAAATCAATTTATAGATTAGTTGTTAAATTGAATCTCCGACTTATCAATTTAGTTTTGTGGAGTTATTTCGAGAAAATAGAAAAATCTAGAATAGAATTTGTTGAAATAAACTAAAATGGAATTGGGATAAATGTAATTAATTCGTAAAAAGATTTTGATGTATTTATTAATAATGCCAATATTTGGACATTTAATAATGGACAATATTTTAAGACAATTTCGTTATTCTTATTTTAAAACTACTGTTAGTACAAAATAATTAAGAACCTATAAAAAAAAACTCATATAAACTTAAAAAGGATTTAGTTGAGTTTATTACGAACTGTTGCCCGCGACTGCCCCTGCGTGAAAAAGTGACCTATGTCACTCTTATGGCCATCTCGAAATTTTTCCACAGCAAAAATCACCTTTTTTATGTCAAAGAAGACACAGAAAACTTTCATATTTATAAATGTCTAACTGTACTAGTTCCTACCGTACTAAATATTAATGAATCTGGTGTACATTGTGATCCAAATTTCATTCTTCTATTCAAAAGCTAACCAATTAAATTATTATCGAAATAATAAAAAGCATAAATCTTTTTTATTTGCTCAGATATTGAAATAGGTCATTACTCTCACATCATTCGTTATCGTTAAGTATTTTATCATTTGTTTTATCACAGCAAGTACATAATTATATAGTGTCACTAAGGCTATATTAGAGGCGCTGTAAGATGTGATAATGTTTATTTTTAAATGGCGATTACGTAACACCTTATTATGTAGATTTTTGGATCATATGGTACAGAAAGGAATCGTTTCGACTGCAATACATAGTTTAAAACAAAGTCGCTTCCCGCTGTCTGCCTGTTTGTATATGTATGCTTAGATCTTTAAAACTACGCAACGCCATTTTGATGCGGCTTTTTTTGCAGATGGTGTGATTCAAGAAGAAATTTTAGGTGTACAATTTATTATGAAATCGTAAGTAACGAGGCAATTAATTAATTAACTAAAACTTTAATTATCTCTCCATAAATATACGAAATACGAGTAAGTTGATTGGTAAATAATAGGAAAATTTCAAAAAAATCAAACAAGCATTTGTTAAAGTAAATTTAATTTAAGAAAATTGCAATATTCTTAAACGTAAAAATAACAACAATAACACACACATCAGTAAAGTTTTGGAAAACTTGTTCATTAATTAACATAATTTATTACAGCCGTTTTATTAGTTGCATTATGAAGAAAAATTATTAAAAATTCCCTTTGATATTACACAACGCTCCTACAATTTTAGAATTCGGTCTTCTCACCAAATTTCTAGCACCTCTCCTATCTGCTAATGAGATCATTAGTTCGGGTAAACGTCTTACAAAGTTGATTGATTTTTATTCGACTTTTTGAAGATTTCTTCAAAGATACCTATGATTGAACGTGTTCATTACGTGTACATTATCTTATAGATATATCTCGATAAAACTAAAGGAATACTTAAGTAGCGATTTAATTAATCTTGATTATAAATTACGTCAACAGTAATGTGCGGTATGCGATGTGTTTAAAGTAAAATTATCGGTAATTAAACATCAATTATACGTTAATAAAATTATTAAAAAGTATATTCTTTCCATAATGTGAGTTCATCGACGGTATGTTTCGATGATATGACTTATGGTAAAACCCCTTGTTTCATTGAGTGCTGCGATTATACAAAACTAGATATTATCTGCGGCTTCGCCCGCGTCAATTTCCCACGGGAACGTATTTTTGAGCAACGTAGAAATAGTATGAAATTTTTATATACTAAATTGAGTTATAACATAGCATTTACATTGTAAACGTTATGCCAACGTTTGTCTAAATAACGACTCAAATAATATCATCAGGCTTCAAATACAAGCTTTGGATACCATAAAAACCAAGTCTTTAAAAGGCGAATTCTTAACGTTTTCCTTGAAAATAGTAGGCAGGTTCCAAAAGATTATTTCAGAGGCATGCAGTTCATTATACATTCATAGGCGAGTGCCCGCGAAAGATTCCACAGGCGTTTTCGTGTAATTTTCAAAAGCGTTCGCGCCTTAGCCACCGCAGCGTGATAATATAATGGTCTTTTTGAAAAGTCTGGTTGCGCGGAGCGACTGCGACATACCGTAATAGGGTTGTCGGCTGACGTTCGAGTTTCCTAAAATAGTGTAAAAATATACTATGTCGAAAATTTTAATAAAAAAAAAACCGGAGTTTCAACATAGAAATCTGTAATCAGTCTAGCACGAATATATCTACTAAAGTGTTATCAACAACGTTATAAAATATATGGAAAATTATTAGAACTTTTTAAGCAATTTAGAATCTTCAAAGTGCAGGGTTTCGAGGCGTCACAACCAAGAATTTATGCGGCAATACATTCAGATGAGAAAGTAAGGTTAACTTCACAGTAACATTTTCTTGCATTGTGTAAATTTAGCTAGTTTATTTTTGTCATTAGCGATTAAAACATATTTGGAACTTGTATCTGACGACCTCGGTGGCGCAGTGGTAAAGCCTCTGAACCGAGAGGTCCCGGGTTCGATCCCCGGTCGGGTCATGATGGAAAATGATCTTTTTCTGATTGGCCCGGGTCTTAGATGTTTATCTATATATGTATATGTTATAAAATATAGTATAGTTGAGTTAGTATCCCATAACACAAGTCTCGAACTTACTTTTGGGCTAGCTCAATCTGAGTGATTTGTCCTAATATATTTATTTATTTATAACTTGTTTTAAAATGATTAAAATGTTTGGTATTTATTTTATTTTTGCCTCATTTAATGTATTCTACGACTTAAAATTACTTAATCTGTCTCTATTAGTGAAAACTTGTAAATTGCTTCACGTTTCTAATTTCATTATATTGTTTTTGTTAGTAAAGTCCTAGCTTTTCCGATTATATAAATAGAATAAATACTTAAAATCTTAATATCCCTATTCCCATCACCATAACTACACAATAAAGTCCATCGTTCAACCAAACATAATAACAATCGCTTACAATTCACATAAAAGTATAATAAACGTAACTTCTGGCACACAAAACATTGGGAATGGCGTCCATTTTGAATTTCCTTTATTTACACTAAATGATAACTTACGACACGTACAAGATTAAAAGCGATCTCGCGAGTCATAATAGACGAAAATATGGACGGTTCCCTATGGCTCTGCAGAATAATCCCAGTGAGGTAGTAATCTACAGATAACTAGCCTTTGCCCGCGGCTTCGCCCGCGTGATTTCCTATGGGAACAGTTATTTTTCCAGGATGAAAGCTACCCTATGTCCTTCATGTATGCAAACTTTAACAAAAATATTGGTTGACTAGATGAACGTGAAGATGTAAAAAAAAACAAACTTATTTCTTAACGAATTCTTCCCGTTCGTGTCGGTTGTAGATTTAAAAGCGTATTGTGGATGGGTGTTGTTAATCGACAAACATAAAATACAATTAGGTAAAAATTAAGTTTAAATATTTTTAAAATTTTGTTTCAATTCAAGGAAACTGCAAAATGTCATATGCCGCTTTCGACGTATAGGTATATATAGATTTGTTAATTTAAAGAAAAATATATATTGAATATGTTGTCAGATTCAGTAAAAATAATATATTAGTTTTCGATTCCACAGAGGAGCAAATGTGTGATACCAATGAGAGCGCAGCAAATATGTCCCCCTTTCCATTACGTAGCATTTTACTTCGCGCGGATAAATTACACAGTTATGAATAAATTTCGCATAAAACTCTGAACTGCACCTTTACATGACGAAAGAGACGGCTACATTGCATCTTGCGGTAAGTGCGAGTGAGACAGTGTACGTGCTGAGTCGTTATCCGAAAATTTCATTAAAGATCCGAACGTTAGCTGATATCCAGAATATTCGGCCTTTATTAAGACGCAGCGAATTTCTTCGTTTCATTATCATTTAAATTTAATGTAAAGCCAGTTTTGAATTAAGGTTAGTTGCAATAAAGTCAAATCAGAAACTTTTTAATGTATGACAATGGGCACAATAATTTGATGTCACAAATGTTGGAGTCACAAAGCGTATACTTCAACTAGCTTTTGCCCGTGGCTTCGCCCGCAAGATTTATTCTGCGAAAGCGGAACACAAACTTTCACACCCCATTATAGTCAATTGGGGGTTGATTTTGGAAAAAAATCTACCCTTTATTTTAAACGTAGCCTTTAACTATATGTATGCCAAATTCCATCAAAATCGGTCCAGCGGTTTAGCCGAACAGACAGTCAGATAGACTTCCGCAATTATAATATTAGTATGAATTTACAAAGTTAAAAAACTGATTCAGAAATAAGATCTTTTTTTTTTCCTTGTAAGTGAAATGTAATGTTCTTTGAGGAAATAAAGTAAACTATAAAAAATAAATAACCTAATCATTGGAGGCCATTTTTCACGACGAAAATTTTTATCGAACCAGTACCCCAAAGAACCCAATGCTACAAACTGCATACATTCATTCGGTGTGAACAAGGCCGTAGTTTCGATATAGGTGTCAAAGTTTCCCGGCCGGGCCTTTATGTTTGATTAGATCCGCGGTTAAATTTTGCCGCGCTTTTCATTCGGTTCCCGCTGAGAAAGAAGATTTAGCTATTCGGATACGTAATCGGGAATCCGATCAAGGAAATGCTCTACTTTAATATAAGCGTAAGCAAAATTTTTTCAATGGCTCGAAATAATATTTTTTAGTTCGATCTTAATGCACGCAATAATTTAAAATCTATGATGTTTCACGCAGTACAATTTTGAATTGATTTTATTTCTATGTTTGATGTATGTTCACATATTTTACTAGCTGTTGCTCGCAGTTCTGTCTGCGGTAGCTTATGTTTGACCCCGGGTCATTAGAGTCAAGTGGTTGACAACAAACAGCTCAAGACAAAAATTTATGGAAGACAAAAGGGGGAGGCCCAGTTGTGGGACAAAAGGGCCCAAATTAAAAAATCGAATAAAAAAAAACGGACAGACACACGAACGTCTGTCTGTCTGGCATTAATAATATTAGTATGGATTCAGAAAATTCTCATCCTTTGCGTATTTAATTTTTTTAAATTAAATCAGTTCTCAATTTCCTCGCAACCACAAAATTACATTTTGATGCACAAAAAACGTTATCTACCAAAACCACCCTTCAGAAGTTAAGAAAATTGCACCTCACGTTTCGTACCCTGGGCCGTAAAGTAAAAATTCGACTAATCAAACCAGGGGTGGTATCCCTACGTCATTAGCGGCGGAACCGAACTTGATTCGATTTAATACAATTAACAATTAAAACGTCTGTTTATTTATTTTTTGCTACTCCTTTGACGGAATTTGAAATGGGAACAACTTTTGTTTTTCTTAATTTTTATCTTGTTTGTCAGTTGTTTTTTTTTTTTGTTTCGATTGTCAGTTTTTTTAAATATTAGCAGTGTATTTATATTAAACAGAAGTCAAAGGAAAAAAATAGAAAGTTACGAACTCGATTTTATATTCAAACTCTGTCCGTGCACGTTATAAAATAAATTACTCGTTTGGATGGCGAATTATTGGCCAGTTTGGCTAAGACATAAATAAATAAATAATATATAATATATATATATATATATTTATTTATTTATTTATTTATTTATTTATTTATTTATATATTTATTATATTTATTACAAATCACACAGATTGAGTTAGCCCCAAAGTAAGTTCGAAACTTGTGTTATGGGATACTAACTCAACGATACTATATTCTATAACATATACGTATATAGATGAACATCCAAGACCCAGGTCAATCTGAAAAAGATCATTTTCCACGTTGACCTGACCGGGGATCGAACCCGGGACCTCCATTGTAGCAGTTCGGCATGGTGACCATTAGGCCACGGAGGTGGTTAAAATTCTGTGTTTCTTTTAAAAATTGTTTTAAGTAATTCCAACACGAATATTAGTGACACACAATCATTAATTAAATGATTCGCAGAGTGATTGAGTCTGTACTCGATTGTAACCACAGATTATGTCAAACAATGTACAGTTACGCTAAAAATTCATTGAAAATAATAATTCATTTATCCTAATCGCCCGTACATATTATCTAAATCGAACAAATGCAAAAATGAATCGCAAAAATGCAGATCCACGTGCGCCACACTCACATCCTATTAAAAGAATTATCATATCAAACGGAATTCGAACTCGAAGCATCCACCATAAAAAAGAAACAACAATCATTCAAAACCTTTCATCCTCTTATTAGAGAGAAGGGGTTACGATACCCACACACAGATGGGTGTCGACCAATGGCAATTCACCTTATGACATTGTACAGTCGCGTGGGAAAATTAGTCCATTGCTTGACTTGTTAATAAGTTACTTTGAATAAGTTTTTAAATTTGCACTATATCGGAAAAATACAATTTTAAACATACAATCAAATTTCGTCTGGAATAATTCCGTTAATTGGTGAATGATATATTTATCATAACGTTTGTAGTATGCAATTTAACGCATCCACGTGTGCGATACGTGTACGATAGGCAACCAACCAGAATTCCAACAATAAACGCGCTCCGTTACGCATTAGATCTGTACCGGCCTTTAAGGTACATTAAGCGGTTAGTCCCAGCTGTATATGCAGCGTTTAAAGCCCACCAATACATATTGGGACCGCGTGGACCGTCATGGCTCATTTTCCTTATCTTTTGAAGCAGCTGATGATCTTGTAATAATAGTGATAATAAAATCATAATTTTTTCCAAAGTATAGACGAACCAAAGTATTTTAATTCATATTACAGAGTAGGTTTACAAAACTCCTATAAACGAAAACCGACCGTCGAAAATTCTCTCCAAAACTTAATAAAGTCCCTATTCATAAATCATTTTCCGCGCGAGTGTACCATCCGCTCGCAATCAAAGGTTTGCCCATTTAAATAAATCTAGATTCGAATTTGGAACTCACAATGGACTTTTAAGGGAAAGCCAACAAAAATTATGAGGCTCCAACGAAATTGGGTTAGGCGTAATGAAGTGCTGAACTTTCAGGTCATGTGTGCGAGGGAAGGCTTCGTCGGTAATTGCGCTGATATACTGTGCTTCCGAATTCAGCCGAGCGCCGACGATAATGGCCGACCGCCTATAGTTTTAATCTTCTTTATTGCTGACCCTTGCCGTTTGGACGGGAGTTTTCCCACTGTTCTATGATTATGTTATGTGAGTACCGCGTTTAAGTACAGCGAAATTAATATATTACGAGCGAAATTAATATATTACGTTGGAATGTGCGTTTTATTATTATATTTATTGATATGGTTGTTTTTATTCTTGACGGTTAAGATGGCCACTTGACGCGAGAAAGGCAAGCTGTTTTCTGTTTTATTCTCAGAAATATTCTATATACAATAATGATGTTGCTAACGTAACGAATTTCAAACACAAGAACCACTGGATTTATCCGCCAAAGGCTTAGTAAGTATATTTTAAGAACCAAGTCGACTTGGAAATCGATTCCTCTTCCTTCACTTTCTCCTCTGAAAATCCTCCAAGGTTCGTATAATCGCTCGATAAGTCGCACAACTAATCCGTCGACTGATGATTTTTCAAACAGATCCGAGTGTGCGCGACGTGAGCCACAATTAATATCCCGAACATAGTCTATGTGTGGTCCAAATAAACAACTTAACGTTTAAAATTATTTTAAAGTATACAAATAATAGCTAAACGAGGCCTTTGAGTTTCACAACTCATGTCTCTGTCATGTCCTGTAAGGGGTGAAGACGTGATACTTCACCAAACAAAAACATTCAAGGTATAAATATATAATATCAATAGGTGCGCCTTGCATCGCTCTTGTGGGAATTTCGAGATAAAAAGTAGCCTATGTGTTATTCCAGGTTATATTCTACCCGTGTATCAAATTTCATAACAATCGGCCCTGTAGATTTTGCGTAAAAGAGTAACATACATACATACACATATCCTAACAAACTTTCGCATTTATAATATTAGTAGGATATAGCAAAAAATATGGTTTTGAAGTTTTAACAATTTTGATCTTTACTGCGTACAATTCACTGTCAACTCATCCACAGCACGATAACCTTGAGCGAAGCGGACTCCCACTTGGTCACTTTTAGCATAAATATTTTATTTCCCCGTCACTCTTACAAGTCAACATCTTGTGACTTGTTCTCCCGGAGTGAACTGGGGCAAAATGCAACATAAATCGTGAGCTCGCCAAAAGTATTGTACATATAGATTATGGGACGACGCCGTTTGGTAATCAGTGGGGAGACGTGGCAAATAGTGTCACATGGTGTATTAATATTTAGGGGATTGCGACTAATTATATCTTCTCCGCGTGGCGAAATTCAAATTCTGATTTAAATCATTTATTTATTCAGAAATTAGACCTTCATAGGAAGTTTTTCACGTCGATTTTTATGTTAAATAGTAATTTCTAACAAACTACAACTAAGCTATACTGGTATTTCGGAACTACCACTGCTGAGAAGAAATGCCGAAAGAAACTTATTTACAAGGGCTTACCATTATTGTTTCTTACAACTTTTTTCTAATATTATATAAAAGTACATAATGTACATAGTCAAAAAGTATATCAAAACAGGTTATGATTGTGATCCGAGTGCTGATAAATTATATTTTCATATATAAGTTTTGTGTCATGGCTATATCTTTGTCAGTGGCCAACATTTGATCATTTCGGGAGCAGTTAGGAAGTTGTCGGAAAGGGAGTAAGATAGGTGTTCCATAAAATAAAAGAGATGCGCTTCACGTGCACAAGTTTTGCGAATTAATCAATAAAATTAAACTTGAATAAGATTTTCGCTCTTTTCCATCATGACCTTATGCTACATTTGATATACTAACTAGCGAAAAACTTAAAGAAATCAACTAAGTTTGTCTTTTTCTATATATTAACTTACGAAACGCAGTTTAAACACACACACACACACACACACACAATCACTTTAATTCATTGCAAATTCTGCCTACGAATAGAGTTTAATACAAGATAGCTCAACATATAGTTCACTGTACTTTATACGACTTAAGTATTGCCACAAGACAAAACAAAGTATTGTAGGTTGTATGGCCGCAACAGTATTTTCAATGCGTTTAATAATATCAACTAATTACCGCCAACTTTCGCGATTAGTCGCAACAATCGCGCGACTATCCGACCCTCGGAAACAGAGATTAATCACAGTGCGGTGTAGATAGATACACATTAAAGTAAATTCTAAACAACATGTGTATATAAATTGTCTGTAATGGCCCCGTTCTCCCCACAAGGCGCTCTTATTACTCAGAAGGTTCTGTTTATGTAATTTTCTCTCGTTTTTGCATAAATAAGACATACCTATTCGTAGCCTTTAATGTGTGTGATAATTGAAATAGATTTTCTTATTTTAGCCTTTAGACTCATAATTAACACGATGAGCAATTAGGTCCACGGGTTAGTTACTGGGAATTTTAGCCTATTTATCTTTCAATCTATACTATTATTATAAAGAAAAGTATATAAAGTAAGCGTTTGTGAGTTTGTATGTTTGAGGCGGGTAATCTCCGAAATTACCGAACCGATTTTAAAATTTCTTTCACCGTAAGAAATGTACCAAGCGTGCGTATCCAATGCATGTGTATCCAAGATTGCTATAGGCTATATTTTATCTGAAAATTCCCACGGGATCGAAGCCCCGGGCAATATTTAGTATAACTATATATGTAAATATAACTATTTCTATGAAAACGATATAACTACACAATTAGGTTCAAACAAAAAATAGGCTGGAATTATTTTATATGTATGTTAGCCTGTAGGGTCTTTATTACACGAGTCATACTAAATACTATATACTATATACTATATACTATATACTATATACTATATACTATATACTATATACTATATACTATATACTATATACTATATACTATATACTATATACTATATACTATATACTATATACTATATACTATATACTATATACTATATACTATATACTATATACTATATACTATATACTATATACTATATACTATATACTATATACTATATACTATATACTATATACTATATACTATATACTATATACTATATACTATATACTATATACTATATACTATATACTATATACTATATACTATATACTATATACTATATACTATATACTATATACTATATACTATATACTATATATGGTATTACATGCTAATGAGCATGTAAATCAATATTTTGTTGTTTACTTTGTTACGTTGCCCGATATATAGTATTTATTATAATTTAAAACTAGCTTTTGCACGCGGCTTCGACCGCGTGACTTTCCCACGGGAACAGTTTATTTTCCGGAATGAAAGGTTTCTTATGTCCTTTTCCATACTTCAAACTACATGTATGCAAAATTTCAAGAATATTTGTTGAGTAGTTAGAACGTGAAGATGTAACAAACAAACAAACTTACTTTCGCAATATTCGTTAGAATAGGATACCATCACAGATTGAAATAAAATTCTAGAGTAAAGCTCAGAAAGTATGCACATACAGATTAAAACAAGCTAAGAAAGTGGCGGGAAAACGACAAACTTTGAAAATAACGTTTGTTGTGTGTGCGTTTATGCTACAATTTCTCATTTAGCGTCGACTAAACGCGGCTGGCGGTGACAACGGGGCTCCGTAATATCCTGTCAGAGACATCCCGACACACTGTGACCGAAACCCAGTAAAAACTGACTAAGGGCCTCACACACCGGCGGCTTTTTAACGGTCGCCGTTGACAAAACGCTCGTATGCGGGCGCCACTGAACGCCCTCAGTTAGTTTGTTTGGTTTGAAATGCAGAATTGTAATTCTATTTAAAGATCTGCAGTTTCAAAATTTGGAGCTGTTTGAAAAATGTCAATTGGTTTTCGAAATCAGTAATTGTTTCAATGATTATTTAACGACGAACTCGGTGGCGTATTGGTAAAGTTCTTGCCACTGAACCGAGAGGTCCCGGGTTCGATCCCCAGTCGGGTCATGATGGAAAATGATCTTTTTCTGATCGACCCGGGTCTTGGATGTTTATATATATATATATATATATGTACTTGTTATAAAATATAGTATCGTTGAGTTAGTATTCCATAACACAAGTCTCGAACTTACTTTGGGGCTAGCTCAATCTGTGTGATTTGTCCTAATATATTTATTTATTTATTATTTAAATTGGATCTAAAAGCTTTTATATTATATTTGCTATTGTTTATAAATACACAAATTACTGTACTTATTATATATATTGGATAGATTTAGGAGTTTTGATATCGCCATATAGTATATAGTATATAGTATATATATATAGATATATAGATAAAAAAATTATTGCTCTTCTGTAACACACGCTATACAAAAATATAATAAAACAAATTCAAAACTAATCTTAAGACCTAGTTATGATAATCATAATTGTTTATACGTTACCTCACACCACACGTTGTGTACCAGGCGTTTATTTAATGAATAGATAATTGTAGACACAGTTAATCTTTATCTATATTTTCAACATTAATTTCAAATTAATAACAATACGATAGGCGTATCGTATATACAATAACGTATAAACAATTATGATTATCATAACTAGGTCTTAAGATTAGTTTTGAATTTGTTTTATTATATTTTTGTATAGCGTGTGTTACAGAAGAGCAATAATTTTTTTATCTATATATCTATCTATCTAACTATGATTAGCATAGTATTAGATTAGTAGTAAATTATAATTAGCATAATAACAATTTATGATTATTTTCAATACAAATGCGTTTAAAAAGACGCTGCTAAACAGCCAGACAAACGGGCAGCTTTTAGCAGCGTCTTTGTAAACGCACCGCACGCGGAGATCTTTTGAAAACAGGCGTCAGTTACATCTGTATTGCGAAAGCAATAAAGGCCATATTTAGCGTTGTCAAAGGTTCGCGAAATTAAACTGTGAAAATGAATGTTGTCTCGTCTTTTTTGGACGACAGTAGGACTTGAGGCTACTTATGTGCTGGTATTGGATCGTGGCGAAATGAAATCCTTTGAGAACGGACTATTTGGCTGGGTGGAAAGAAACATACATAAAGGTATTTATATAATAAAACACGATAATCAAATGTCACTTTGATTGACCCTTTTATTAATATTATTATATGCAATGTATGCATGCTCGGGTGGAATCTTGTAACTCAATTATGAAGCAGATATCTTAAACCGAATGAGCTGAATTTTTGTACAAACGTTAAGTTTGGAGGACAATGCATTATGATTACAAGCATGACGTGATGGTGCACCCAGGAACGGCTTCCGACGTGGGAACTCATCGGTTGCACAGGCATGATTTTTGACACGCATGTGTTGTAATTATTGGTCATATTAAAGTTAGGAATGATTTTTGACTCGTGATTGCATAGGAACACATCACTGTCAAACAAGCTCCGTACATTTCTGTTGTTGAATTAGGAAAAACTTAGAAATTAATAAATATTAGGACACAAAATGAGCTAGCCCTAAAGTAAGTTCGAGACTCACAAGTCTCGAACAAGTCAACAAGTCTCGAAAATATGGTATCGTATGGTATGGTATCGTGGTATGGCAACGATACCATATTTTATAACATATACATATATAGATAAACATCCAAGACCCGGGCCAATCATAGAAAGAAAATTTTCCATCATGACCCGACCGGGGATCGAACCCGGGACCTCTCGGCAAGCACTTTACCACTGCGCCACCGAGGTCGTCAATTTTATATAGGTAGATTAAGTTTAAGAGTAAGAAATATATTTTGACAACATTCTAACTTAAATATCTCGTGTGCATAATAGTATCTCATTACGTTAATAGCGCAATAATGATCAGGCTGATTTCACAGAAGGCCCAATAGCTTTGGATAATGAAGTTATTTCGTTTGTTGGTTCAGATTTACTGCTGGTTAATTCGTGGTTCAGCTAATTTAATGGCGTATGAGTTTCATTTGTTATCTAGGTTACTTGTATACGGAAATACTGGTATTCTTTCTTTTGTCTTTTGCCATTTTCTATTTGGTTCGACGTATTGATTCGCCGCGAATGAGCGTCTTCGGCCCCCATTTAAAGTTGATCAATAAATACTTTAATTACAATAGTACCAACAAAATTAAATAACCTAGTAAGGTTTAAATAACATTTAATAATTAATGATATAATTAGTAAATGTATTTTTCCGGCCGCTCTCAAGTAAATAGGAAGAAGATGGAAGGAAGGAAGGAAAATGAATTCATAAATTTTCCATGCACACATCTCAGTATTGTTGTAAAAAAATAAAGTTATATATATCAACTTTATGTAAGCTGATGTACATACACAGCCTTGATGATGATCTTTAAAATTATACATAGTATAAGCCCATATCGATACAGTCTTGGTGTATGTGGTCCACACGTGCCCATCCTCCTCCTTTTCAAGAAAAGAGCAGCCGAATCTACGAAAATGTATGTGACTAGATGTTGCCCGGGGCTCCGCTCCCGTGGGAATTTTGAGATAAAGTATTGTATATAGCAATCTTGATCAATGTACCTTTCTAATAGTGAAAGAATTTTTTAAATCGGTTCTATAATTTCCGAGATTATCCGCCTCAAACATACAAAGTCACAAACGCTTACCTCTTTACAATAATTGTATAGATTGGCCTGGTGCGTCTCACTGTGATAAGATTCTAAAATGAAACGTGAATTGCAATCCCGTTCTAAGACCTAAATAGCATACGCTGTCTTCTCTATGAACGTCTTTCACATATATAAAGTAAGATTCACTAACAAGAAAGACAATAATGATGATAGCAATGCACCAATACGCCCAACTTTGCCGGTTCGTTAGGAATTCCCTTATTTTTCGGGATTATCCCGCAATACGTTCATTCATTGTGTCCCTGTCAGCTTAATACAGCGTGGAACGGGACGTAATGTAAGCTATGTCATTTTTCTTGCGCCCTAGTACGGCGGCAGGTCGAGTCGCCAAGAAACAAGCCGCCAGTCCCGGCTTCGCTCGGGTAAAACCCATAATGAATTATTATTATTATTAGCGAATGTATTTTTTTTCCCATACAACCCAAACTGGGACTAAAAATCGAGAGGCAAGCCATCAATCAATCTTTGGACATTGTCGGCTGCTTCATGGATCCTGACAATGAATTGAATACCTAAAACTTCCTCTTGATCACTCTTATTTAAAATCCGTTTCGTAGTTTAAAAAAAGCTAAGCTTGCATAGGGACAGAGAGGGAGCCAGAAGCGACTTTATTTTATGATATTGTAGTGATATTTAAGTTTACATATACACATATTGAGCTAGCCCCAAAATAAGTTCAAGACTCGTATATATATATATATCAAATCACACATATTGAGCTAGCCCCAAATATATATATATATATATATATATATATATATATATATATGTGATTTGTCCTAATAAATTTATTTATTTATTATTTATTTATTTTTAAATTTATTTTGGCACAAACAGTCATTATAAGAAACATTTTACAATAAAAATTACATGTAGATATAGACAAAACAATGCCGAAAACTTAACAGAAAAACATAATAAGTATAGCGTGTTGACAACATAGATACTATTTAGTTGTATATAAAACAAGAACAGATATTATATAAGAAGAAGTAACGGATTCACGCAATTGAATGAATGAATGAATGAATGAATGAATGAATGAATGAATGAATGAATGAATGAATGAATGAATGAATGAATGAATGAATGAATGAATGAATGAATGAATGAATGATTTGAATGATTTATTTATAAACTTGCACGTATACAAAAATAATTTACCAGTTGGCTCCACACCACAGGACAGGCTTGCAGCCGCAAGCCTGTCCTGTGGCAGCCAAAAAACAGGTAAACAATATTGATTTAAAAAGCCAATGACAATAAGGTATAGACATTATTTATTTATTTATTATTATTAATTATTGTCAACATGCAATAACTTACTTAGGTACTTCACTTTTTCGTATCAAGAATATACACGAACCGCTTCATACGTACCTGAAGATAATAATAAAGCAAATTGTTAAAGCGTCAAATACATTCAATACAGTTTGGTACATTAAATGGTGGAAAGGTCAAATATCAGCCGTTAGCTCGACCGTTGGAAATAAATCAAATTTCTCATATAAATTACATCACGCAGATCTGAAATCGAATAGAAATTCCGGCCGGTAGTAAAATTAAGGGGAATATTCCGTCGACTGACACCGTTACACTGGACCCGCGGCCCAGCTGAAGAAATGAAATAAGTTTCTAAATTTTGTTACGTCGTCGACTGACTCAATTGTACAGAGTCTTCTGTCAACTGACCCTACTTACTTGGACCCGCAGTATCAGTTCACAAATTGCAATATTTAAAAATAATTATGTCGTCGACTTGACAAATAATTATATCTCAAGACTGCGTTAGGCAGTTTATAAACAGGAAAAATGGCGGGAGTTTCTGAAGAAACCTCTGACATTTAACGTAACCATAACCACTTTGCCAGAGAGAAGAAAGATTAACAGAAGATTTAAAAAATATCTCTTTATAACAACTGGACCCGCGGTTCCAGTGAAGCGGGGTCAGTCGACGGAATATTCTGTACTAAATGTAAGTAAATGGGCATTCCGCCCAGACGGGTTTTTGGGTTAATATCCCGAATCGGGGTCACTCTGATAACGATAGTTATATTATTTAACGTGAGTTTAAAATTGGGGATGAAAATATTTATTATGACTTCGTGAACGGTAGCCAAAAATTTTAATTTTAAAATATTATTTTTATTGAATAAGGACAGTAAATCCATACTAAGACTATAAATGCGATAGTTCGTGTTCCGCTTTCACGGCTAAACCACTGGACCGATTTTGATGAAATGTGGTATGGATATAGTGATAAGAGCCACGTTCAAACATAGGCTACTTTTTTCATCAAAAATCAACCCCTAAATACTTTTATTGACAAAATTATAATGGAGAGTGAAAGTTTGTATGAAAATCATGTCTGATCCGCTTTCGCAGAAAAAATCACGCGGGCGAAGTCGCGGGCAAAAGCTAGTATGACATAAAGTTAATCAAAGATACATCATACAAACAGATATTTATTTTCGCCGGAAGCAAGGAAACTAGTAGACATGAGTCAGATTGACATACAAACTCAAGTGGCACGAGTAGGATTCGTCAAATAGCATTCTTCATGAAAAAATTACACTATATTTTTCATATTGATATAAACAGATTGATTTTTAATCACTAACATAATTTAAAAGCAGTTTAAAATAAATGACGTAACAAACTTTACAATCAATGAGCACCTAATGGCATCCAACATCATTCCCGGCTTCATGGTGTTTCATTCCACTCGCCCTGAAGGGACAGTAGGTAAGCCTGAGTGCACAGCACATTTATTTGAGATTAATAAGGGGTGAACGAAAGGGTAGTGCTATCGTAGAGGATATATAGCAAAGGAGTACAAGGTACATTCGTGAATGTATGTAAGATCCCGATTTCTACATAGATTCACACATATTGTGTAGGTGTTAAGTCACATTTTAATAGTTTATATGGTGATGTTTTTGTAATTATCGGAATATTATTGAATTATTTAATTAATTTTAGTTAACATTTAATTTACAGACTAACTAAGTAAATAGATAATAAATAAATATATTAGGACAAATCACACAGATTGAGCTAGCCCCAAAGTAAGTTCGAAACTTGTGTTATGGGATACTAACTCAACGATACTATATTCTATAACATATACATATGTAGATAAATATCCAAAACCCAGGTCAATCTGAAAAAGATCATTTTTCATGTTGACCTGACCGGGATTCGAACCCGGGACCTCCACTGTAGCAGTCCGGCATGATGACCATTTGGCTACGGCGTTCGTCTATTATATTTGTTTTAAAAAATTAGGCAAAGAACCGACCGAATGAATTCACGGTTCTATTTCCTATTCCCTTCTTATTTTATCGAGCCTTGACATCATCATGTGCGAGGGATAAACGAGTTTATTTGATAGACAAATTGAAAAACCCCGACTTTCAATATTCATTTCGCTACAACTTTTGAACGGCTGATCAGATTTTCATGAAAGATGGCTAAGAACACTCGGGATAAAATTATCTATGACACAAAACAAAACTAAACGAAAATCGGTTCATCCATTGATACACAGATACACATCTTTTTGCATCGGGGATTAAAAATACATGCCACCACAGTGTTCTTGCGGTTCTTCGATTACATGTAAACATTAAGGCTTGGGCTCTGTATAATATTTACTCTGCACTACTCTATAGTGACTAGCGAAATAGTTTCACCCAGCTGATCTGCGAGGAATAATTAATTAGGGGATGAAATATTAATGTTTTGTTCAATTTTGATTGCGTGTACCAGAGATGACGAATCATACATTACATCACTGTTACAATACAATATTCCTTATTGCACTTAAACATACTAGTTGTTCGCCGCGATCTTAGACCTTGCGATTATATTAAATATATATTAGATAATATTTCAAAAACGACATAACCGACGTTGATTTTGAACTTAAAAATTTTATTCGTACATACCGATTTATCGCTTAGGTATTTTTTTTTACAGACAGCAAAAAGTGTACAAAAAAGAAATCATGTCAACAAATATTGTTAAAAATGTTAACCCTTCTCGGCTATATAGGTCAAAAGTGTCCGTGTTTTTCGGACATCGCGTCGCGTGACTAGCCGACATTACTATGGCGGATCAAATTGAATCCGGCCAAATCCAAACGCCCAAACACTAATAAATAATCAACTAACATCGTTAATCGACTCCTTTGTCTATGTCTTGAGCGGAATTCGGTCGAAATCAGTGTATTATAAAGTAATGGTGTGAAGAAACTCCTCGAAGACCACGGGTCATTAACTATATCTATTTGAAATGTCATCAAAATCGGCCTGAGGTTTAGCCGTGAAAAGAGACTGACTTTTGCATTCATAATATCAGTACTGAAACTCTTCAGCTTGTATTTTTGTACAACCAGGTAGATATTTTTATATATAAACTAAAAAGTTTTTGACAATAATTAAATATTTTGTATAAAAAAATAATTCTTTGACAGAGATTTCGTCGGCGGTCTCTGTTTTCGAGATAATTTAGATAATATAATGTTACTTTGTATAATTAATTGTATGAAAATTCGTCTAATACCTTATTGAGTGAATAGGTTGCTAATATTTAACCAAACTTCTAATCCAATATAACATCAAATTACAAGTGAAACAAAATATAACTGCTTAAATTTAATATTTTGTTGTCTCGCTCTCTTTTCACTATATTGAAATACCATCGTATTTCGTATCAAACGCGTACAATATTTTGCCCATACCGGTTGAAACTAGTTTGTAACTAATAGCCCCTTTGTCTGAATATCCGGCCCGTGGCCCGGTGACCGTACCGGCTATGGCGCGGCGGCGATGGCCTGGCCTAAGTTAAACGTTTTTTACAAGTCTAATTTGACACTAATTTAAGCCATTAAGAAAACCAGAATGATTCAATGATACTAGTTTTGTCTAATTGAGCCGGGCCCATAAATTCAGGCTAAAACTATTGGCCATGGAATACAGGTATATATAAAACATGAAAAACCACCATTCAATAAGACGTATGTACTTGCCTTGCCATTCATTCCATTTTAAGTTTTTGTAGCTTTAGGATAACGAATTAATTTAAGGTTCATTTTTCGTACAAAATAAAGACTGGATTTCTAAAAATGTATTACATATTAAATTAGCTATAAATTGGCTATAAAAGGAGACTCAAACTCAGATTATATCAGTAAATTTATCGTGTCATTATAGTCCCTCAAATTATCTATACAGTAATATTTTCATCCAAAATTAGTAAAAACAGCCAATCGATACAACAAACCTACATTCCAAAGCCAGGCCTAACAGCACACATGCACTATAAAGCAATAACAACTAGGCATCCGAAAGCCATGCATTACTTTAGGGTACTCCAGGCCCCGGCAGCCCCTCTGCAAGGGTTAGGGCTTCGTGTGAGAATTAATAGGGTTATTGTGGCCATAAATACAACGCTTGGTTGCGGTCGGCGGCGGTCGAATATATCAAGATGCCGCAAGATGGCCCGAAATGCAACTTTGGTGAAGTTAGACGAAATAAAGTAAATAGAACATTTGGTTCAATACCCAATTCGTTCGTTCGTCATGTCTATTTGTCCGTATATCATAGTCGCTTTATTAAAAAACCATTAGGATTATTACAGTTAGTTGTTTAAATTTTTATTACGCTTTACGATTTTAATATCGTAAAGAATAGGGAGCTCTTTTAAACTTGAAACTCATTATCCTATTAATCAATTGGGATACAATGGAAGTGGTTTCATAGGGAAATAAAATATCATTTTCTTCAAAGAAATATCTTCCGGACATACAATATTTTGTTATATTTTCCTTTTCATATTTCAAATTAAAGGATTAATATTATAAGTATAGTATTACAAGTACAGCAAAATCTTTCACCATGTACTCATCAAAACGTTCACAACAATGACAAGCATCTAATTGCCAACATTTATAATTGAAGCGCCAGTTTCGACCATGTCGGAAAGTTATAATTAACGTAGTCCAATCCCGCCCCCAGATAATACCTTACACACACACACGGTCCGGCCAATAACGACATTTATAAAAAGTCTATTTTAAAATCATCAAAATGAAATGTTTGTGTCCAGAAGTGTCCGGGCGGATACACAATACTGGACCTCGGGGCCGACGGACGAAAGTCAGTAAAGAATTAATTGTGTAACACACGTTTGAAATGAATGACGGGCGTAATTCGCCATTACCTTAATTGTCTGCTTCGATTTTTTGTTGTCGTGTTTAATAAAGTTGCGTGTTTCATATATTTTTCAACATTTCAAGGGCAACTGGTATTTTAAAGTGACTAAAATAATTCACTAATTTGTCTGAGACAAATGTTAAAAATATAGTGTTCATAATTTTAATTACTCATGAAAAGTAAACGAAAGTAAATCAATTTGTATTACACAATATTATTACGGTGCTTAAAATTTTACTATTAAGTGTTCGATTTTGTAAGATCAAAATCCCCGATAATTTTGTAGCATTAAAGGCTTACGAACATTTTATTGGTAAAGTTTTAAATATTTATTGGTTAAAGCCAAAAACAAATTTAACTTGATTAAAATGATAAGTTGTATCCTGCAAATTCATTCCCGTGGGAGATTCGGAATTCTAAACAATTTATAGAAATCTAATAAATCACTCTTGTCTTCTGGAACTGTTTGAAAAAAAAAATATATATATAACAGATAAAATAAAACAATATTATTTTATTACAATCGTCGCGGCAATAACCCTCAATTTTCAATTATAAACTTCCACATGGTTAAAGCAATACAAACATTAACTTCAAAGTAGGACTTACGTCATTAATTTTCCAGCCCTAAAAATGCCCCTCCCTCAGTGAGCGCACGCAAATAATTTCTTACGACATTAGCCAACGACGATTGTCCAGCCAGTCCAGTTAACACGAGCCATGCAAATCACGTGATCCTTACGGACGCGAGGACCGGACTCAGGCATAGCGTAAGAGAGTCGACGTTAAATAGGAGTTTCAATTTTTTTGTTATTGACTGGAAATATATTGGATTTTCAAAACAAACTATTTCTTACCATCAGATTTTGGTTACCATGTTCTTTAAAAGTGTATATCCAAACCATAGAAGGCAAAAGAACTCCTTTTGCTTACATGGCAACGCCACCATTTGTACATAGATAAGTTTTACATTTACGAAATAACGTTTAAAAATAAACGTACTATAAAATAGCATAAAATTAGCCTAGGTCCGGCACTGACCACCCAACGCAGGGCCGGACACAGTTCCAACACAACAATTCTTTCGTCCTCGGGGTGGCCACGGGACATAAATTAAGTGACATAAATTAACCTCAGGTGTCCGACCCTTGCATAAATTGTAATCTCCAATTCAGTGCTGATCAAATGGACTTCTTGTTTCATTGCAAATTGGGTGCAAGTATTGTATGGAAAAGGTCGAATGATCGATATGTTGATCTTTTTCTTTCCTGAGCATTTTCTTCGGTTTGTCTCAGTTGCTTCCGCCGCCGTAAAGCGTTTGGGTTCAGAATCCGGTTTCCTACTCTTACTCCTTCACTTCGCAAGGTCTGGTATACTTAATTGAAAGAAACTTGGCACGTATATCATCCTTGTCGATGACGTGAAGCGGGTACAGACATACAGCTTGACCATAAAGAGTTGACAAAAAAATTGATCGCTAGATTCTTCGTAGCTGTTGCATTTTTGACGTAAAATGCTAACAATTTTGTATGGAAAATTTTGAGTTACACTTTAATTAATTTCTACTCTTTATCATTAAACTGTAATAGACAATACAATTTTTTTAGGCTTACACCGGACTTCGCGGCTTCGTAACCCCGAATACAATTGGGAACATGCAGATATGAGAGAGTGATAGACCTTTATTTATTTCATAAACAAAGAAAGACTTCGAATTATCGTAAATATAATGTTTATTTGATGTAAAGTGACGTAAAAGCCAGTTATTCATTGTACTCATATTATTATAATTCCATTATAAAACTAATTTGAACAAAAGCTATGTTAATGAGATTAACAGGAAATCCGTGCAAATTCTACCTTAGGGAAATTGCCATGAAAAAATAAATTAGGTATTCCAAAGATTTGGGTCACCTATACGTCATTAAGTTTGATATTTACCAACTACGTTTAAACATTGTATTACCATAGGAGCATTGCTGGTTTTTCATATCTTACATATACTAAGGGTTTCGTCCTTCCTCAGGGACCACACTATCTAATTCAAAAAGGGTATCAAAATGTGTTGCGTAGTTTCAAAGATCTAAGTATACTTACAGCAGGTATAGCGACTTTATTTTATACTATGTAATGATATTTTACTATATATCACTATGTATAGTTCACAGATTAATGATGAATTGCACCAGTTAACTTTGACGTTAACCTTTACTTGCGCAATAAAACGCAGAGTTGGTTTATGTGAACGATGGTGGCGACGCAAATTTGATATATATTCCTAATTGTGTTATATAATATTGTCTAAAGCGTTATTTAATTTGACCATTCATAATCTTTTATAATGATTTATTCAATATTATGGATTTTAATTATTCGAATCAAAAGTGATTTTATTTTTATTGGCAATGACGAATACATTGCCTAAATGTACTCTCACGTAATCTACACAACAAATTTCCGTCGATTTGCAAGATGACATCAAACACCGAATAAAAGCTCAAAACTTCAAAGGAAATTGTAAGGTTCTCAGGATTAAAAATTAAGCGAATTTGTCGTCTTTTGTTCGTTAATGATGGCTCGAAATTTTAAAGGTTTCGAATATTTTGCCGCGACTGCAAAATTGCGTGGCATTTGTCAGACTGATTGATGTGTCGAGAAGTGCTCCGGCTTTTATTACCGTCAAATCAAAGTCATACCATTGATTTATTTATAGTTTTAAAATTAACATGCAGGTAATGTTTGTGCGTCATGATAATCTAATTAAAAACCTAATAGAGGCGAAAAGAGGAAAAGAAAAGCCGAGAAGGGCTTGAGTGTCGTACAGGGAGGTGTTAGAATGATGTCTGGAGATAGAGAGAGACGTGAAGAACTCCACTGACAAGAATGTTGCTCTTTGATATTGAATCTCTTTAATAGTGAATGAAAAAAAAAGTGTTAAATAAATAAATAAAAATATATAAGGTCAAATCACAATAGAGATTCGAACCCCCAAAGTTAGTTCGAGACTTGTGTTATGGGATACTAACTCAACGATATTATATTTTGTAATAAATACATATATAGATAAACATCCAAGATCCGGGCCAATCAGAAAAAGATCATTTTCCATCATGACCCGACCGGGGATCGAACCCGGGACCTCTCGGTTCAGTGGCAGGAACTTTAGCCTTTAGTCGTCATGTTATATATGTATGTTGTAAATAAACATTATTTCTATGCCTTTCTCTAGAAGCGGTTTTTAACCCCCGACGCAAAAAGACGGGTGTTATAAGTTTAACGTGTCTGTCACTGTATCTGTGTATCTGTCTGTGACATCGTAGCTCCCAAACGGATGAACCGATTTTAATTTAGTATTTTTTTGTGTCATAGATAATTTTTTGCAGAGTGTTCTTAGCCATGTTTCATGAAAATCTGTTCGGCCGTTCAAAAGTTGTAGCGAAATTAATATTGAAAGTCGACTTTTAATTTGTCTAACAAATAAATTTGTATTTACACATCTATTTGGCAATTATTAGAAAAAATAAACTGTTTCAAATGGTGTCAGTGAAGATCTTACAAAAATCAATGTTTCTACTTACAAACATGCGTTATACACCTGTCCCTTTTTCACTCAAAGGAATACTTCCCAAATAAAAAACAATGTGTGATTGATCCTTGAAAAACTTGTATCTATTGTCATCTAAGTTACAATCCGGGCGTTTGACACACGCAACCGATAAAACCAATAAGAGAAAAGTGAAAGAATTGTTTACCGAAAGCAATTTGATCCGATGTCCTTTTTTTTAATGGAAAATTCTTCTACCTCGGCCGTATCGTAAAGTTTGCGGCAAACATTGCGGAATCAGAAAACTTCAAAAGAAATAAGACAAATGAAAAGAGAGCGCTCCGAAGAATGTGTTGCTGTTGCACACGAGCTACCAGGAATGGCGGATTTGTTTAGACTTTTAATCGCATGCGAAGTTTTTTAATATCACGCGGAGTGATTTAGTTTGTGTTTCGAGACTATCTGATTTATTATTGTTGCTCTTTAAAACTTAACTTTTACAATTTAAGATAATTGTTGAAGGGTTTTCGTTAGCTTGAAATTTTGAAACTTTCAGAATAGTGACAATAATACTCACAATCAAGATTTTCTTAACTAAAAATCTGTATTTATCGTCTATTTATAATTATAATTATTAATGTATTAATTTGGACCTAAAAGTCCATCTTGCATGATTTATTTATGCATGTAAAACAAAATGGGTACTCGTTATAAATTTTTATTTTGCATGATAAAATTTGAAAAGGATAATCTGCAGACGTAGGTTTAATAAACTTTAAACATTCACAATGAGTAAGAAGAAGCTGGTAGGCACACCTACAATTGAAAGCGCACAGACAACGCCACGTGTAACAGCGGGGCTATTGACTCCCCGTTTGCTTCAGCCCCGTCACACAACTTTTAGTTGAGCAATGGCATCTCGTTTTTATTTTGTATCGTTTTTAGCCTTTTCTCGCATTTAATCGCTCGTCTGCAATCTGCGTCATTCAGACGCGTCTTTTTTTCACGGAATACTTACCTACAGATTCCCAAATTCCAATTGTGTGAAAAAAGTCCACAAGTCGAAATTGGTATTGGCCAACTAATAGAATGATATCGCTACAAAGAATTTTATTCCACCTCTAGCAAATCCTATACCTGTTCACTTATACAAATGTATTTTTGTATATAGATCACTGCTTAATCAATAAGTTTGATAAAAACTAATACAAATCCTAATTTCATTCCAAAATCCTCATAATTCCAAAGTTACCATAAAAATTTTGGACCTGTTATTTTTGGGAAAGGCTTTGAACCCTAAACAGTTTACAATATATATATATGGACAGATTTTTGGAATGGAATGTAACATGTAAAGTTAACATACACAGAATTCAGTATGTTAACTCCTTTCATTAATCTCTGTCACTTGCCATTTTATTCTACATTTATTAAGACTTTATTTGATGCAAACCATCTACTTCTTTTTGGGTTACATGTAACATATCTATTGTTAAAATATGACGGTCATTATCAATAACGTAACATCACAAATCAACAAAACAAAATTTCCAACTAAACACAATGTAGTCTACAAAATATATTGAATGCACTAAAATCTGGAACGAAGTAGTGACGTGAATTCTAAAACGTAAGAAAGCTGAATCGAAAACTGCATTCTATAACGGGGCTGCAAAGGCGAAATTCCTTTGCGTTTCAAACGGAGGAGAAATACTATCTACCTACTTTGTTAGACATCCCTGAACTTGGAACGTTTTAAGAGATTTTTCTTGTCTATAACGCCGTCTCATTTCTCCCTAGGAGTGTACATGGAAACTTTTCACAACTCCTTTAATCCCGCCAATGTGTTTTGTCGCTGAGAATGCCTATTGTTGTCCTGGAACTTTTTCCTTTTTCATACTTTATTTTTTCTTTAATTTTATTTTCAGCCTGTATTATCCGAGTTTCCAAAGTGGCGGTCTACCAACTTAGTAAATCTTTCGCCGGCGATGATAATAAAGGAAATAAAATTAAGTTAACCTTTTTTTTTTAAAACCATATGTTGTTCGTAACAGTAAAAAAGATTATAAAAATTTTAACAATGTTACAAAAAGGAAATCGGCCTATTTTGTAATTATATCGTTGAATTTTGATGAACCAATGGAATATTTGATTCGATGTAAACCCAAGTACATACTAAATTGTTTTCTAAAAGTCTAAATGAAAAGCATTTGTTCAGAAATTACACCGTCACAGGCACCTTTTTCACATCATAAATATACAAAATTAAATAATATTTCTCACAACTTCGGTCCCGGCCTATTTATCGTATCTCTTAATTAAACCCAAATCAAGGGAGGGAATCTATTTCCTTCTCCACAGCCCTGTAGCATCTCAACCGCAAAAATAATAACCCGAGCGAGGTGTCCAATCCCAAGATATCCGTAATAAAACAAGTCCTTAGGAGATGGAACTAGAAACATAAAGATCAGAGGAATCCGGCTCGACGGACCAACGGTACATATCGGAACTCCTTATCGAGATTTTAACGAAGGAGGGTGCGTTCGACAGGCTTGAGAGGGGTCAAGGGGGGAGCGGAAGATCCCCCGTGGGGGGACAGCTTCCTGCGTCCGACACACGGCTCAGCCCATTCGTCTAACGACTGACTCGGTTCAGGAAAAAGCCGGTTTAAAATCCGAACTTGCGTACATTTCCCGCTTTGTAAAAAGCTGATTTAGTTTTCAGATTTGAATAGAATACTGGTCGGTAGCTAGGGGCGGTTTTTATAAAGATTTTCCTAGGCTACAATTTCTAACACGTACTTATGTTTAGTGTGTTTATCTATTTATTTTCGTGTGATAACATATGTATATTTTTAATTTAGATTTATCATTTACACGCGTTTCTTACTATGCCACCACCTTATTACGTCATCATTATGTACATTAAAAAAAAATTCAAGTTGTTTCAAGATGATTGGTTGAGAAAATTTAGGGCAAAGAGAAACAAAGTTTGGTTTTGCATTTATAACGACGAGTATTATTAGTTGTGCGTGTTTGGGATAAAAATACGATAAAGAAACATTAAGTAAGCCCTTCTGGCATGATACTCTGCAAATGAGTTCCTTTCGGCATTCCTTGTCAGCAGTGGTCATTCCGAAATGCCAGTACTTTGTAGCTTTTGAGAAACTAACTGTATAATATGAATTGACAGTGGAGGTCTAATTTCTGAATAAATGATATGATTTTTTGATTATCCAAAGGAAATAAATAAATAATAAATAAATATATTAGGACAAATCACACAGATTGAGCTAGCCCCAAAGTAAGTTTGAGACTTGTGTTATGGGATACTAACTTAACGATACTATATTTTATAACAAATACATATATAGATAAACATCCAAGACCCGGGCCAATCAGAAAAAGATCGTTTTCCATCATGACCCGACCGGGGATCGAACCCGGGACCTCTCGGTTCAGTGGCAAGAACTTTACCACTGCGCCACCGAGCTCGTCAAAATACTTCCAGTTTCCAAAACTTTGTCATTTAAAAAACATTTTTCGTTTGTACAAATTGCTTTTTATAAAACTAAATTACGTCCAGCATTATCTGTGTAAAACAAACAAAGATAATTTAAAAAAAAGCATTGCAATGAATCTATTAGATAACAATCTCGAAATAAAAGGTACATCGGGGTTATCTCGAAGTTTAAAAGTAAAAAGGCTGGAAAGTTGAACAAAAGCGATGGAAACTTTGGCACTGAATAAAAATAACACAATCGGAGAAGCCTACTTCAGTTTTCATAGTACACTCTTTCTTATGAGGTTTGCTTCTGCACGGCATTATTACATTTATTTAGTTTCCCCTGTCCCGTTGTCTGTCTGTAACCATTACAAGCTTTTATTTCGTTTCACCTGTCCCGTTGTCTGTAATCAAACCTTGCAAGTTAGATTTCTCCTACTTCCAGTTGACCTACAGAGTTGAAATTTCCCACGTCGCTTCAGTTTCAATGACAATGCATTATTATGATAAGCATGACCACATGACATGGTGCAGCCCGAATTAGCTCCAAGCGAAGGAACTCCTCAACCGATTACAGCACGGACATGGGTTTTTTGTCGGGCGTTAAATGCCATAAGATCTCTGTGACGACGATAAAAGCCTTGTTTGGGTTAAATTTAAGAAAATATACGTGCCAATAGCCTGCACAATTGTAAGTAATACGTATTACGAGTTTGTTTATAAAAACGCAAGGAACATTACCTATTTATAATTTCTCATAATACTCTCCACCAAGTTACTCACTTGAAATGAAAGTTTGAACGCCTTGTGTTTTCAGAAGTCGCGTTTATTCAAATTAGATATTATGTGCTTTTGAATAGCGTGCTACTAGTTCGCAAAATAAAGAGTTACTCTGCTACTTAAATTGCTATGTAAACATAGGTTATAAAAACAAGTTGGTAATAATGAATTTTGATAAATATTTTCTTAGGCCATTTTTAGATATGGTGTCTGATTGTGCAAAGACCCAGGTCAATCTGAAATAGATCATTTTCCATCTTGACCTCACCAGGCTCGAACCCTACGGTGTAAAAGTCCGGCATTATGACCATTAGACCACAACATTCGTTAAAAGTAACTTTGATATTTTCACGTCTATCTTCAATTGTTTGGCTGAACAAATGTCTGGTTATGCCACTCCAGCCTGGCCCTGGCAAAAGGGCAAACCCAAGAAATGCTGGCTTGGTATCAAGGATGATATGCGTGCCGTTGGCCTGACAATTCGGCATGTTGCACGATCGTGCGAATTAGTGACGAAAAAGTAGGAAAGCGGATCATGGACACCGATGCTAAACAGCTGGGAAGAAACCAAGAATACGCTCAGATGAGAGAGCATGATAAACATAAGATTATCATCTGGACAACACAACACATCTTACAAGGAATCTGAAATAAAAACGTTTGTAAAATATAAGACTTATTCAAGCGATCATTGTTTGCAGCGTCCGTGTCCTAATCTAAGAGATTGTGTTTGCTCCTGGTTCTACCGAAAATATAGGTACGTTTGTTTGTCTTCTTATTTGACAAAACATTTATTTTTGGAAGAATTCTGGTAATATTGGGGTGGGGTGTGGGGTGCACCGTAAAACCACCTTGACGTGTACAGAAAAACGTAAAGTATATTATTTTGTCTTAATGTCAGAAAAACGTAAAGTATATTATTTTGGCTTGCCGCTTAAAATCACACAAAAAACGTATGCGTTCTGTACGCAGGTTAAAGTTAACGTCATGGTTGACTGGTGCAATGCACTCTAAGAGTCAATGTCCAGAGATATCGATGATTATCCTTCAAGGATAATGATAAGCAAGTTTGGTGATTTATTGAGCTAGGAATTTTTTAAAACAGGTTCATAACCTGAACCACAGATAAGGTTTTAAAAGATACAATTATTTTGTGTGACACTCGAATTTAATGAACGTTTAGTTAACAAATACGGCGGATAGCAAAATTATAATTACGGATTCACTTAACTTGAAAATAAGATCTATTTATATATTATTGATACTATTTACTGTCGTTCGGTAAAGACACTAAACGAGATATCAAATAAATTCAATTAATATCCGTACATTGTTAAGTAAAAACAATTTTTTTACAAAAATGACATTTTTGCCATAAGTTTTTATTGTCGTCAGAAGAGATGTTATAGAATTTAACGCCTGACAGAAACCCATGTCCGTGCTGTTAGCGGTTGAGAAGTTCGCTTGTTTGGAGCCATTCCAGGCTGCACTGATCGGGTCATGCTCGTCATAATAATGCATTTTCATGGAAAGTGAAGCGACGTGGGAAATTTCAACTCTGTAGGCAATTGTAGGACAACTGGAAGTAGGAGAAATCTAACTTGCAAGATTTGAGTACAGACAGACAACGGGACAGGTGAAACTAAATAAAATCTTGTGACAAGTTTCTTTGTTAGCCAAATTAAAAAAAACCCTGACTTTCAATATTAATTTCGCTACAACTTTTGAACGGCTGAACCCATTTTTATGAAACTATGACACAAAAAAAAACTAAACGAAAATCGGTTCATCAGTTTAAGAGCTACGATGGTACAGACCGATACACAGACAGACACGTTAAACTTATAACACCCCTCTTTTTGCGTCGGGGATTAAAAAAAATAATATAAAACTATAGTTAAAAAAAATATCTTAGTCGGAGAGGCAGACAACAAAAGCAGACGTCAAATAAAGCGCTAAGTCAACAGTCCCATACTAGATGATCACGGCACGGTATTTACCTCACCTGCCTCCCCATTCAATACCAAATCCAATTTCTTTTACGTTACAAACCCAGACGAGGAGCTGGCGACCTTTTTGTTTCCACACATTTCTATTGAACTCGAAGTTGCTTACATGTTAGAATGATTTAAGTTTTCGAATTTAAGTTTCTTTGAAGAATTCAAGGGGATTCCTTTTTAAAAATCAGCTACAGTTTTACTTAATTTATAAACATAATTTGTTCTTATTATTTCAAAGATAGGATGGAAATCATTAAAATTATCTTTACATGACTAACTAAAATAAAGAATATACTAACTTCATTTCTAATCTTGTTTGTTCCTAAGAAAACCATGATATTGTACAAATGCGAAGGCTTTCATTAATAAACTATTGCTTGAAGTGGCAGCTCTGTTAACAAATAACTCTATAGAAGAGGCGATAACACGATTATTTATCAACTTTTTTAAATAAAATTCAAATTACAAATGACTTTTCGAAAGTTCGAAACGGAGTATATTTTTTAAAAACAAAATTCGAATATTTTGTTTTATTAAACACAAAATTCGAAATTCATATAATTAAAAAAAAAAATTGTAAAATAGATTCGCTGGCTCGCCGTCTAACGTCTTGTTTCTTACAAAAGTTGTCATACGAGATGTATTGACTCCTGCCATCGGCAGCCGCGCGCTATCATTGTGATGGGGCCCTTATTACGAGGGCTGTATGGAGATGTGTGTATTCCCTCTATTTCTTTGGTACTTCCATTTGAAGTGACCTGTATAGAGGAAATTATGTGTTCATTTTTTCACGTCTCCTCAGAGCCAAGTAATACGAATACCATATTTAGCTGGACAGTTGGCTTATTGGATGATATTCTGAAATATTGACAGGTGAACAGCCGTGGCTTAAGAGAAATCTTTATTCTATCTATATTTGACGACCTGGTAAAGTGCTTGCCTTTGCACTGTGACACTGTGAGGTCCCGGGTCGGGGCTTGATGGAAAATGATATTTTTCTGATTGGTCTGGATCTTGGATGTTTATGTTTATAATGTATTTGTTATAAAATATAGTATCGTTGAGTTAGTATCCCATAACACAAGTTTCGAACTTACTTTGGGGCTAGCTCAATCTGTGTGATTTTTCCTTATATATTTATTTCGGATTGACTGGTCGTAAAATCACCAGGTACATTCCTTAACGGACTCTGAGCTTTGAGGCAATACAATAATGTATAATACCAACCATAGATAAAAGAAATAATACCACCACATCCAGATGAGCGAGAGGGAGAGAGTGAGAGTGTGTGTGAGACAGAGAGTATAATGTAAAACCAAGCGTTATAAAAGTTACTAAAACAGGCAGACGAAACATTTTCATTCCGCGGAATCGGAATGAAATGTTTCGTCGGTGAAATCGTTCGTTCGGTTTGTTTAATGTTCACATTTAACCAGTAACCTAGTAAGGTAGGAACCACTCCTATCTAGTCGTATAAGTACATAACGTACGAATTATACTAGCAGTGAGGAATTACTAAGTGTAGGTCGGTATGTGTATTGGTTTCATTTTATTGGAGTAGTTTTTAACCGCCGTCGAAAAAATACGTATGTCTGTGTATCTGTGTGTCTGACTGTGGCATCGTAACTCTCAAACGGATGAACCGATTATCGTTTAGTTTTTTTTCGTGTCATAGATATTTTTATTCCTAGTGTTAGCCATAGTCAGACACACAGATACACAGAGAGTCTTAACCATATTTCATGAAAATCAGTTCAGCCGTTCAAAAGTTGTAGCGAAATTAACATTGAAAGACGGGGGTTTTATGTCATTGTATAATCTCCATAGAAATATATTTATTAAGGCTAGTCTGGTCACCCACCAGTGGGTGACCAGGTCCACATAAATATATATATATTTAAGTTTGCTAAAGGAAATTGGAATAAAAAGCAATAAAAATGTGTGTACAAATTGAAATAAAATTTCTAAACGTAATTTTCTTTATTATATCATCGAATCAGGGAGTTCTTAATCTAATGAATAGTTATATAATCTATTTAACATTTTTAGTGATATATAACAAGAATATTATATATTAATTTAAGGTCTTAGTTACCCGAAATAAAGTTATTTAATTATTTTGTACATCATCAAATCCACAATTGAAAATATTACCAACCCAATGTAAACCTTTCTTAATCCCGAATGGAGTTAACACAAAAGTCAAGAGAAATAAAGCATCTAGCGAAATTTACATACAAATACGAAAGACATCGACCGGAACCGGACCGGACCGGCCGTCCGGGTACATCAGTTAATGATTAAGAATACAAATTCAAATTACGGAAATTTGAGATGTTATCTCCTAAAGTATCTCATTACATTAAGGGTCAAATTTAGATATGTCCAAGATTGTTTTGAAACTAGAAGTAATGCTTACTGCATTACTTCTTGTCAGATTCTTATAATATTTAACTTGCCATTAAATCCGTAATTATGGGCGCCATTGTTAGGTGGTAGGGTAATCTCAGGTAGGGTTAATAGCCAAAGGCAGACAGTTATATAATAATATAATTAATAAATAAAATACAGACCCTTCAAGGGTCTATAAATAATTTAAGATATTTTATTATATTTATATTTTATTATTATTACAGCGTACGTGTGGTACGTGCCTGAGTTATGGTAATGCATGAGTCAAAATGTGATTTCAAAATATCAAGTGGAACAATAATTTAAAATTTTGAATTTAGAATGAAAGAAATAAAAATCATGCCAGCGCGCACGCGACATGACTAAAGAGGTCATAATGCGTGGCGTTACAACTTGACTATGTTCCGATGGTATCTTCCTTCGCAATTTTGAAGGAGACACCAATCAAGCACGTGTGCTGAAATTTTGTACGTATAAGTAAGTAAGTAAATATGTAATGATTCTTTTTTCTAAACGTTTAGTTAAACGTAACTAAACGTTTGCACACGTTTAGAAATAGGAATCATTACATATTTACTTTTGCTAATTTTTAACACAAGCTTCTGCTGTCATGGTTAACGAACCATGTCAGCAAAAGCTTGTGTTAAAATCATATTTTTGTAAAAAAATATCTTACTTAAATATGCTACAATAATAATAATTTTTGTTTTGGCTCCTTTTCTCAAAATTACTGGACGGATTTAAAGTACTAATGTTACATTTTATAGATGCAATACATAAAATAATCGATTGTATAAAAAGTAAAACAAAACACGAGAAACTGAAGACAAGAAAGGACAAAAAGTACGTGTTGTCGCAATAATCGAGATTTTAATTAAAAGAACGTTCAAGAACTTTCGACGATATCCCTATAAGTACCGATGTTTTGGGTCACCTCCTTATACTGAGTCAGATCTGATGTAATGGATTAAAGACAATGTGATTGTTGTGCAACCCGTATTCACCCGGTGACGTGGTGTGATAAGGGAACAGATGGGCATTTTGAACGTAGTATCACGAATGTTTAATTCCACGGAAGTGATGTTGAACTAAATTTTGGTATACGGACGGGATCCTACTTATTATTATTTATATTTACATCCTATCCCACTAATATTATGAAAACAAAAGATTGTCAGTATGTTTGTTGTAATATTTACACACCACATAGGGTACCATTGACTGCGAAATTCCAACGGGAATTGCCTTGCTGGTTACTTAATAAATGTTACTTGTACATACCAACTGAATAACTCATTATTTCACGCGGGCAAAGTCGCAGGCAAAAGCTGGAAACTTGTAAATTCCAATTAGCAACAGCCAACTCGCTAAACCCCCCTTACTTTGTATAAATCAATAAAACTTTGCATATCTCAAAGCCAATAATTCCTGCGTGGACACTAGATGCGTGATAGTATGAACAAAAAGATTTTACGCCGATAACCCGGCCAATTATGATAGGGCCATATTTCTAACAAGGCAAAGACCCCATTTAGGGTACCGCAATCATTTCTGGATCCGTACATGGAGCTTAAATAGTATTGTTTCTTGAAATTTTAAAGGTGCATTTTGCAAGTTATGATTTAAAATAGCGTTGATTTAATGATGTGATAGATTTGTCAGTTTGCGGGCTGTATTAGCAAATACTGTTTATAATGATATTATATAGACATAAGATACTCAATGATAATATGCTTTAAAAATTGGCTATGTAATAATTTTAAGTTCTTTGGTAAAGTTTAGGCCAATTGTCTTGACAATGTAATCCTATGTTTTTGCAGTAATTGCTCTCTATTCTAAATTATTTATTCTGTTCAGTATATACATATTATTATATTTAGTTTTACTTATTTAAAAAATCTCACTTGTAACCACTTATTAAAATTCATAAAGAACCCTTTTCCTCAATCACGGTTCACACTTAGCCAGTTTTAAAAAGCAGGTACAGACCGGAAGTAGATCGTCAGTTGGTCGAAATTTATGACCCCTGAGGGGCTCAAATCGGGGGTGTAAATTGGTTAATGCAGGAGCTGTCATTAGTGAGCCTACATACTACCTGAGACGACAAAACTTTGCGCAGAGGGGCGTTTTCTGAAATTTAGGTACGATGTCCACATGACCCCAAAGGGGGTTTGTATATTCGCAGGAGGTGTCATTTATTATTTATTTGACGGATTTTCACGAGACGGTAACTAAATATTAATGCTAGTGCTATGTGATAAGTCTCAAAATCGTCTGCGGTAACTTAAATTCGTAATAATTTGTCTGTCAGACCAAAAAAAACATTTTTATAAATCTTAATCAGTGTAACTTTAAAAGAAAATTGTGTCACCGTGTCGAAATTTTTGTTTAGTTCATTAAATTATTTGTCTAAAATTCCGACATTATGAGTGCTACCGAAATATGAACTCTAGTGCTAGGTGATAAGTCCCAAAATAATGTGCTACGGTTTTAAACAGCAGCGGCGGACACAGCGCAAATGAAATATGAGCTGTGTCAATCAAATATGAACTCTCGTGCCAGTCGATTAGTTCCGATTTCTTAACACTGTTATGTTATGTGTGTATCTTCTGTGCAATAACTTATTCAGTTCTAAAAGTTTGAGATGCATAATTTATAATGACGCTTGGTTCGCAAGTTTGCCTGCATTATTATTTATTTATTGAATTGGAAACTGGTGGAGACGAAAGATAAACAGAATCATTTGCAACACCCCTTGACATGTCTTTAGGAAGACTTATCATGTCGTCTGATTCTTATATGATAAGTAAGTACTTTAACTCGCGGCTGTGACACCCCTAAACCAAATATTAGTGTAAAAAGATTTAACTTCAAAAAATAATTCTACAAATTCTTGAATTATATTCAGTTTTTCGAGACAACCAATCTCAATTTATAACTTTATTACGTCACTCGTAATTTCATTCAACATGGCATTGCAAGCAAACAAACACAAACTACAGCTCACAAACACCAAAACCCTGTATCGGATAGTTAAATTTTATTACGTGTTCTAAAACCTTGTTTACTTGTGAGTTTAAACTCTAAAACTACGCATGCAAAATACGTAACTTAAACAGTCTCTCGGGACGTAGGTGTTCTAATACTGACCGTTTTAGTGATGGGCACAGATCCGGCTGAAACTGGAACGATCCAGTTTTAACCGGATTTTACTAAGACTGAAAGTGGACGAGTCTTAAACGTTCTGTTTGGCCCGGTGGCCATTTAAATTCGTAACTAATAAGATACACAAACACCTCGAAGGATTAATGTTTGCTCTTGATGCTAAATCCTGAACTATTTAACTGATATTATTTAGAAAACAATTATTTTGTTGATAAAATTAGAAACGACTGTAATGTATATTTTGAATATTTATATTATAATTAATACATTGTATACGTCGTATTGTGAATTTCAATTTGGTTTTAAAAAATAAGTCGTTAATAAGTATAAAAGTCCCCTTACATCAATCAGACTCTTACACGCTAAAGTTACACGTGACTAGAAATATTGCGGCAATATACTGCATTAAACCGTTTTAAACCAGTTTTTACTGGTTTACACTGACTTAAACCACATGGGTGCTGTTTAATTTGCATTTTTATTCGTACAATAATCGGCGTTTGGGGGCAACCCTGTAATTTGGGACATAATCTTGATTTTGAGCTACAACTATGTTGTAGTGTCGTGTTTGTTTTCATTATAAGTTTATTAAGACCTCATTAAGTATTAATTTGAATATGCTAAGTATGGAGATAATTAGATACGTTTCAGGACTCCATTTTAAAATAATAGAACTGTTTATTAGATAAATTCTACTGAGAATAAAATCTGATGATATTTTTTAAATCGATATTACTTATTCATCATATTATCAACACAAAATGATTCATAGAACTTAAATATACAATAATTTGTTATTTCTATTACTAACTCGATAAATACGGGACCTGCCATGTCTGCTTATATGAAAAAAATCTGATTATCGTCAAACGTGATTAGTATCATAACAATACTTAACTAGTATGTTTATATCGCATCCATAGCAATACTAGGACTGCAAAAATGTCATTGTTATATTTAAGCCCGATTTATATTTGGGGTGATACGGTCAAACACTGTAGAGATTTATTTGACCGTTATAGGTTTAATAGTAATGTAAACAGGTATATATTGTGTAATAGTGTAAATACAAAATATTTTGTATTAGGAACATCGTAAATCGATTCTTCCAAAGTATTATATGTCGGTTTCTTACTTAACTATTTCTAAATTCAAATTCAAATTCAAATCATTTATTCAGAAATTAGACCTTCATAGGCACTTTTTCTCGTCAATATTTATAGTTATTTCTCACAAGCTACAAACTACTGGCATTTCGGAACGACCACTGCTGAGAAGAAATGCCGAAAGAAACTCATTTGAACAGTGTTGGTCCCTATCATGCCAGATCGGCTTACCATTATTGTTTCTTACAATGTTTCTTTTTCTTTCTAATAATATATAAAAGTACATAATGTACATAGTCAAAAGGTATATCAAAACAGGTTATGATTGTGATCCGAGTGCTGATTATAATATAATATTAAGTATTTTTATTCTAAGTATTTTGTTAAAGTTTTAATTGTTATTTCGAACAATTTATTCCCTGAAGTTTTATACATACACGACCTCGTGCGAAGACGGGTTAGCTCGCTAGTAATAATATACAGTACCTACTAGTAATAGTTCAAACAAACACAAATGTCGCTAAGGTTTTCGCATTTCCTTGAGGTTAACGCTAAAATACCTGTAATTTTTTACATCCTACATTTATGTAAAGAAGTGGTATACAGTAGACACTTACACAGCAATTACAATGAATATTTCAAGCCACCAGGAGGCGTTTCACACGTACCTGAAAAGAAAAAAAAAATCGTTATTTTTTTTTCACCTCTAAAGGTTTTCAACCCCGACACACCCTTACAATTTTGATTGATAACAACCCTAATTGTTGAAATAAGCGTATCTATTAATTGTTAGGAAATGATTCTATGCGTGTTTTTAGGGTAGAAAATCAATGAGCTGTTGCATTCGTTAATTAAAATTCAAAGTAAAATATCAATAAATGAGGGGTGGTAGATTGAACTGATGTCTTATAATAATATCATATAACAGTATAGTAAAGAATCTGGCTGAAAGACTGGTGTGCTCTGACATTTTTAGACATTTGCTGGCTGTAGCCACCAATTAAATGTACCTTTTTACAATATTTTTAATGTAATAGTAACTTTTCTTATTAATTTTTGTTTTTATTTTTATCTTTTATGATGCACTTATTGTACCTATGGATATATGTGTCTGCAATAAAGATTTAATTAAAGATTTTTTGTTATAACCAGCTGCTGCACGCGACTTCGTCTTTGACTAGTAACTAGTATTTTAGAAATAATATGTGTCGAAATTAATTTTTGTCTGTCTTTGTGCCAAAAAATACCAACATTTTGTATAACGGTAATTGAATTTTTTTTTCTGAAAATATTTGTAGAAGTATGTATTATAATAACTTTTTATTAAAGGACTACTTTTTTAAAATGCGCATATACATTTCCCACGTTTTTCCTAAAAAAAACTTGTAAATTTGAGGCTCTGTTCATCCCGACAGAGGCAAAGAAGTAAAAACATCGAAACTTGCAGTCCAATCAATCAGAGTCCATAAAACTAGGAACACGAGCTGTCATATCGAATCAGAGGTAGAAGTGTTGATAGAGTAACATATCCAATGTTCAGAAACATACCATTTACTAGATCGTTGGCTGTTACTTCGCCCGCGGTAATCAATATCTTAATTATTTGTTAGACAAATTAAAAAACCCCCGACTTTCAATATTCATTTCGCTACAACTTTTGAACGACTGAACCGATTTTAATGGAACATGGCTAAGACCACTCGAGATAAAATTATCTATGACACGAAAAAAAAACATTCGGTTCATCCGTTTGTACACAGATACACAGACAGACACGTTAAACTTATAACACCCCTCTTTATGCGTCGGGGGTTAAAAAGGTAATTAACTAACGTAATTTACCTTTTATTAGTAACATAAGTTTTCACCTACGTTAGTCTTAGTCTTTACTCTATATCTGTGCCAAATTTACAAAATTGGTGCATTACTTTTTTAAGTTTATTGATAACAAAGAAAAATATAATTTTCTCTTTATAATATTGGATTGGACAAGTACAGATAATTAAACATTCCGATAATCTAGCCTTTTCTATTCGTTTCTTACTCCAACCTATGGTGGCTGGTAAAGTTGAAACAAAATTGTAGTACTTATAAAATCACTCACATGAATCAATTATGTGTGTCTAATAGCAGCATCATCTAAGGCTGTACAACCACGAGCCGGCTCAAGTATTGTTTTCGACTGACGATTTATAATAATTGCGAGAGCATAAATAATTTTTTATTCCAAATCTTCAGAACAATATTGAAACAGTTGCAGAATTAAGCGAAGAGAAAAGTTTACATCCGACGCAATACCTAATCATCGACATTTAACATGAGGGTCGATTGTCTATGCAACCGATTTAACAAGATTACATTTGGCGTGAAGACGATAACTTTCTACGGTGCTCGTCAATTTACAAGAGAGATGCGCAAACGGCACCCCGTCATGCAATTATCTAATTACAGCGCAGCAACATGGCTGACAAACGTCAAATATGGCTGACAAACATGGCGAACAAACACACCGTAGGATTACGTTGTTTGTATAATTTGTTGAAGTTCCACTAAGATTCGCAGGGATACACGAGAAATTATAATACATGCAAATTCCCCCATGTATAACTTTTAGGTGTTAGCATTGGAAGATGTAAATCGTGGATGTTTTCGCGTAAGATTTGAGGAGCAAAAGATGCGTAACGCTCTTGTTGACGTTAGTAATTTGGAAGTGTTTGCGGTTCAATGGAAACATTGTCATAACTTCATTTTGCTTGTATTGTTAACGTTACAACGACGGTGAAATTACTAAACATAGTAATCTTCTTTAAAATTTATAGAGTCTTCAGATTTCGTGTTATCTCTCTGTCTTTTTAGTCAATCATTCAGATCCTACTGTACCTAGGTATATAGTCAAAACTTTTAAGTCTATTTAGTACTATTTACTTAAATTTTTGGAGATAATTAATTAATTTATTCCAACATACATTTGTGTATTCAAATCTGAAACATATTCTAAAATATTGCGCGTTGACAAACCCTACAAAATTATTCTTCACAACAAAGCAAAATTGAGAATATCCAAAAACAGGTCTGGCTAATGTTGAGTCTTTAAAAGGTAACCTTTCTATCAGATCGCTCATCACAGCGACCTGTAACTATAATAGTGTTCATTTTATTTTATTTTATTTTATTTTATTAAGAAAACCAACAGCGTTACAGATTAATTTTACAATGATCTTAACAATATATAAAGCCAATAACAGGTTTCCCTTTCTATGACAATAATTTTATAAAAAAGTCGACATTGGTGAAATCAAAATAAAAACAGTTAAATAAATTATAGAAAAATCAGAGCAAGGTAAGCAATCACCGAGTTTTAAAATTGTGTGGTTCAAAACGTCGTCATGCAATCAATATCAAATAAAATCTTTACTAAGTTGGTACAAATTAAAGTTGCTGCATAGCATACCTGGGCACTAACATATATTTTTGAAGTATATGCGAAAACTTATATGCATTGAATTCATTATTATGTTATAACTTACAATTTAAGAGAATCTATTATTTTACGTTTAAAAGAAACTTTGGAATTAGCAAAAGGGTCTACATCATCAAATTTCGAGTTAAATGTATGAGATAAACGTGCTGTAATCATATTTTTAGCATATTTAGTGCGACAAAATGGAACGTGGAATAAAGCTGTATGACGCGTGCGGGTCGTCGGGGTTCGATAGCGAATTTCGGAGACTAAGTCGGGACAGTCGAGCCCGCCATTTACTATGTCATACAAAAGACACATATCTGCAATTGTACGACGTTGTGCCAAGGTTAGCAGGTCATGAGCGAGGCAGCTGTCCTCATACGATTCTGATGGTCTGCGGGCCCGATAGTTAAGAAATTTAATGAATATTTTTTGGATACGTTCTAAATTATAAATGTGAGTGATGTAATTTGGTGACCATATAGGGCTAGCATATTCCAATGTACTTCTCACGTACGCGTAATAAATTATTTTAATAGATGTTAAATTAGAGAAGGACTTGCATATCCGCAGTATAAAGCCAAGATTCTTATAAGCTTTATTCTTGCAATACTGTATGTGTTCTGTTAATAGCATCTTATCATCAAAATGTACTCCCAAGTCCCGCACAAGCTTAGTCCTCTCTATAGCGGTACCGTCAAAAGTATAATTATAAATTATTGGATGTGGTTTTCGAGAAAAAGTAATACATTGGCATTTTTTTACATTAATGGTTAATTTGTTATTAGTGTAATATGTAAGAAGACAGTCCAGATCCCTTTGCATTTGTTGACAATTGGATTCCGAGGAAACTTTGCAAAAAATTTTTTTGTCATCAGCGTACATGAGATAGTTTGAATATTTAAAACAACTGCCTATATCGTACAAGTACGCGTTGTAAAAAAGCGGGCCCAAATGTGATCCCTGAGGAACTCCTGTAGGAACAGAAACGAAATCCGATCGATAACCACCGAGGACGACAGCCTGCGAACGATTTTCCAGATATGATTTCACCCACCGAAGTAAGCTACCATGAATTCCCAACCTATTTAATTTATCCAACAAGATGGAGTGATCTACGCGATCGAAAGCCTTCTCCATGTCAGTATAAATCACGTCAACCTGACCTCCGCCATCCATATTTTTAAGAACAAAATTTGTAAAGCACCCTAGGTTCGTAGTTGTCGATCTTCTTTTCACAAATCCGTGTTGTGCATTAGGTAATGCCTGTGATATTAATTGGTATATGGCATTGTATACGATCTTCTCAAGCATTTTAGCCAACGGGTTGAGAATAGATACAGCCCTGTAGTTTTCGATATCGGATCTAGAGCCCTTCTTGTGAATAGGTACGATGTGTGCCGACTTCCACATGGCGGGAAAAATTCCCTCGCTTAGTGAACGGTTAAAAATAATAGAGATTGGAAAAGCAAGTGATTCAACGCAGTGGCGCCAGAAAAAAGGAGGTATTCCGTCGCTTCCAGATCCTTTATTTATGTCTAGCTGTTGTAAAAGTTTTCTGACGGTATCAGTTGTCACATATACTTTGGATATTACACCATTACAGTCATGGTTCTCCGCACCTGGACTAGCACTGGTAGATGGCACACCAAAAACACTTTTAAAGAAGTCATTAAAAGCGTTACAAATATCTTTACCCACCGAATATTCAGTACCTCTCAAGCTAAGGGTTTTTGGATATGCAGAACAGCCGCGAATTGCCTTGGTATAAGACCAAAATAATTTAGGATTGGTTTTAATATTATTTTCACATCTAGACGTGTATATCTCAAAACACTGCTTCTGTACCTTGCGCTCACGATCACGCAATAAAGAAAATTCGTCGTAATCTAACCTGTTTCCATACTTTTTCCATCTAGAATGAGCTCTAGTTTTTTCTTTAATGATTTTAATCAACGCTGATGAATACCAAATAGGATATGATCGTTTAGATCGTTTTATTAAGGGTACAAAGTTTATAATACAATTATTTAAAACACTGTAAAATTCGTCAACAGCTTCATCTAGAGGTTTATCGTGCAAAACGGAACTCCAATCTTTTTCAAGCAGGAATTTATTTATTGATTCGTAGTCGGCTTTCCTAAAATTACGACGTGGCACTGAAGCTTCCTTCAAGGGGCGCAACTTAAGGTCCAAAATATCCATGGTGTACGAAGGATGTGCCGAATCCTCTCTTACTAGTGGGTCAGAACTACGTGCAATTAATAATGGAAGATTAGAAAAAGCGAGATCAAGCGTATTACCAGCGACATTTTTTAAACAATTGTACTGTGTGAGGCCTAAGAATTGAAGTGTTTCAATAAGCTCAATACCAGCATTTTGTACCTCGACAGGTCCCTTTCGCAGATACGTCGGTTTACTGTCGTCCCATATAATAAAAGGTAGGTTAAAATCGCCTATCAGAAGAAAATTATCGTTGGGATAAGTTTCAATTTTATTTCTAGCACTTTGAGAAAATACTTCTATGTCAGACGGTAATCGATGTGATTCGGGAGGCATATATACAGCACATATATGTAGGTCCACTGGTGCGGAACACGCACGGGCCGGCACCGTCACCCACAGGAGCTCCGTGGCTGTGGCGGACGAAAACGCTTTGCGCGTAGCTCCCAGTGACCGCCGTGTTAAAATAAATACTCCGCCGCCTGTTTCCTTTTTAGTAATAGCTAAGTCACGATCAAAACGGAACACATCGTACCTATCATCGCAAAATTCGCCATCGAAAATCCCGTCGTGTAACCAAGACTCTGTTACTATTATTATATCGTAGTTATTGCAGAGAATATTATTTCTAAATTCTACCGTTTTAGTACGTAACCCACGGACGTTTTGATAAAAAATATTTACTGACTTACTAGACATTGTGAATTAATAATCTACGTAATGTATTATCAATGATTATAATATTTACCTGAAAATAATTACATATGCTTACACCAATTAATATACTATAGCGTCCGTGAGTGCTATATAATGATATAATTTTTAAGTTGACGTTATCTGATAGTAATGAATAATGCGAAACAAAATAACAAAACTTTAAAAGTCGCAATGCCACAACACCATAACAAAAAAGTTTGTTGTAAAATATGGGGTATTCTAACAAAAATGCAATCATCAGTACACAGCGTGTATAGGCAAACGGTGAGTTAAAACGCACGAATGATACAGCAGATACACTATAATTGAGTGCATCCATTTCTGAATAACCGACGTTAGAGACGTAAATAGCAACAAAATATAATCTTAGATCCGTTATATGAATATAAATGCTATACATAATTTTCATGACATAAAAACATCTATTGCCGAAAAATAAAATATCCCTTATAATCATAAAAATAGTTCCATTTTTTATCAATGCAAAATAAACGTATATTATTTCAGTGACCCGAAGAAAAAATATTAATATTTTAAACATATACTTAATGTATAATTTTATAAAGATATGAAAACTAAGTTCATGCGTTGAGAGTCGCACCCTTGTTCCGCGTATGATATGCTTAGGTATGCCAGCGAGCCACACAAAGCTGAGATTAGTCAAAGAGTAACTTGCAAAAACAAGTATAGACATTACACTTCTCATATTATTACCATCAGCGATTACCTTTACTCTTTCAAAATTATTATTGAATATGAATTTTGTATAATTTTGATACACGAGTTTACAAATTAATACAATGAAAAAACATACTAAATTCAGGAAATTTTGGAGACATCCTTTTCCGTTCGTATTTGTATTGGGGGAGAACCATCTGCTTTCCTTACGTATATTCTTCCGTGTTTGATCCACACATACTGAAAATTCTTGAGTTTTGCAACTTCCCTGCATTTTTTTAATAGCTGTTTATTGTAGTATGTGAGGTGTTCATTGACGAAAACTGGTTTGGCACTCCCAGACATGTTCAAGTTCTTAGTGGTGAGGCGATTTCTCCGAACACCGGATAAGATGTTATCTTTTATGACACGTGACTTCATCCTTACAACTATATTCCTAGGACGTCCCTGCAGACGGACCCTAGGTGTTACCCGGTGTGCCTCCAGAATGTCATTTGGTGATATATCAACATCCGCATGTGCGGCTACAGCCAAAACCAATTCTATGATGTTCTCTTCCTTATTCTCAGGTACACCGACTATTTCTAGATTCATAAGACGATCTCTTTGGTTGTTAGCATTAAGCTCAGTAAGCAACTGATTATAGTTACGAGTCATCACCTCCAATTTTTCCTCGAGACTTGACAAAGACTTATTCTTCTCGACCAATGAGTCTACTTTTTCTTTCAGCTCTTCGCACTGGTCGGTGTTGAATTGAACAGAAGTTTCCAGGGAAGTAACTAATTTTCTAGTTTCGCCATTCGTAACGCTTAACTCATGGACGGTTTTTCTAAATTCGGTATGCTCCTGTCGAATGCTGCTGATTTCTGATCTAAGTTCCTGGAGCCCTGAGTCCAAGTTTGTTTTTATGTGAGAAATATCCTGTTGAATTTCTGTCTTCCAACTCCTCATTTCTGTCGTGAAACTAGTAAACATTTCATAAAAGTCGTCTCCATGTCTGCGCTTGCGATGTGTCACCGTTCCTTGGTCGGATAGATCGGGGTCTGAACAGTATTGCTTGGAAGGCGAACGTAACATTCTTGCCATGACACTTCTGTTTTATGTGATAGTCTTTGACGCAGTAGTATATAATAATTTGCCCGGAGAATTAAAAACTTGTCAATGCACTTTAGACTTTAGCATAAAGTATAAAAATAGAAAATTGAAATAACGTATTATTAAATTATGAATTTTTAACCAATAGTCGACTTTTGTTATATCGCGACACGTCCGTACGCAACGAGCGCTACGCGCTAAACTCAATGACAATGAGTACCAATCCGACTTGACCTCGATAAGGCCAACATCGGGCCAACGCGGGCCAACCTTATGACACCACATAATACTTGAGCTTGCGCACTAAGCAAATTGCACTTGGAGCTTGGAATAATTATAGTGAAGGTAGAGAAATTATTATTTGAACCAGTGGTTGTGTAATGGTTAAGACGTCCGCTTGTGGATCGAAAGGTCCCAGGTTAGAATCCTACTCGTGCCACACGAGTTTGTATACCAATCTGACTCATGTATAGTAGTTTTCTTCGACCACCACTTGTTTCCGGTGAAGGAAAACCTCTTTGTAAAAATCGGACCATTAATTGTTACCATCTACCAAACCCCGTTGGGTTTGGTAAACAATTAAAATAATTCACAATCAGAATGTAACTTTCCATTGCGGAAATTACTCAATTGGCTACGGGTCGTATTATCTGCCTGATATTCCCCAGTAACATGCCAAGTTACGTACCTAGTCTGCTTTGTTATATACCTAGTATTAGTCTCCCTGACGCTTCAAATTGCCGGCACGACGTCACGTCACGAGTGCAATATCTCTAAAGGAAATTGAGCACTGTTTTGACTTAGAGCTTTGCTTAACAATAGCTTAAGTTTCGCTTGGAATTTTTTGGATTTTATGATAAATCTTTCATCAGAATCCATAGTAAGTGTTATTTGATCCATGGTAACATTGTCCTTAAGATTATTTGAACGAATCTAGGTCCAGTGATAAATTTAACTTGACGAGAATTTCTTTCAAACGTATTATATGTTAGATTATTTAAAATTTTACTAAGCAAGAGGATTAATTTAGCTTTGTAAGTAAAGATTTTATATTGCTTATAGAACTTATGCCATTTGTATTTCGTATATCATTTAAAGAGGTGGAAACAATCGTGAAAATAACACGAGAAGCAATATTTTAGTTGTCTCAGCTGAAGAGGAGTGATGGATGGAGATGTATGGGTGGAATTTGTTCATCTATCTCTCACCTGATTCGTCAGAGTCTTGGAAATGCGAATTGCTTTTTCTGCAATTAAACTATAGTTGATAGAGGTATAAAATATGTATGCAAAACAAAAATACCCTGGAATATAACACAAGACAAACTAATTACTCCATTAAAGTTATGTTATCTATCTCTGAACAAGAGAGTAGTGACACTGACGACATCCGTGGCCTAATGGTCATCACGCCGGACTGCCACACTGGAGGTCCCGCCGGGTTCGATCCCCGGTCAGGTCGTGATGGAAAATGATCTTTTCCAGATTGACCTGGGTCTTGGATGTTTATCTATATATGTATATGTAATAGAATATAACATCGTTGAGGTAGTATCCCATAATACAAGTTTCGAACTTACTTTAGGGCTAACAACAATCTGTGTGATTTGTTCCTATATGTATATTTATTATTTAGTGACAAAATTGTGCTCATTGCCACACCTACATCGGAGCATTTAATCAAATAGGGGTTGATCGCTAATCACTCGTTTCGACTACACTCGCTAGTTCATTAGTCAATTTCGTATAACACGTGTAGTTTCTAACTATAGTCGACTATAACGTTGGCTTGATCAAATAATTTCGTGCTCAAATAGTGTAGTTCGGTGTTTACATTGAACGGTATTGGAAAATGTTAAAGTTGTTTAGTGATTAGTAGAACATTGTTGTTACATATATTGTTTGTTTGTAATTTTATTGTACGGTTATTAATTAAATGAATATGTGAAACTTTGTAAGTATTTATTTTGTGCTCACATAGCATTCCGTATAACTCAGAGATTGATTGTTAGTTGCTTTTAGCTAGCATTCCGTATAACCATTAGCATCAAGTCCGCCTATTATACATTAATAAATGATATTTTTATGCAATAATTTTTGAATCACAAAGACCTGTCTACACTTCAGGCCTCAGTAAGAATATATAGATTAAAATTAAGTTACATAATGTAATTTGTGTTATTTTTTTTTAAACGTATTCAGAAAAGTATCCGCACCAATTTGTGTTATTCCATATCGCACTGTCTTTGACCGCTAAAAGGCTTATTTCGTGATTTTATTCTTAGAAAAATAAATGTATCGAATTAGCAGCAGGTAAAACAACAATGTATTTCAGCTCCATATATCATAGCAGTATCCTAAGAAGCGGTGGTGGTGTAATGGTTAAGACGCCCGCCTGTGGATCGAAAGGTCCCAGGTTCGAATCCCACTCGTGCCACATGAGTTTGTACTGTAGCTGACTCATATATAGTAGTTTTCATCGACCACCACTTGCTTCCGGTGAAGGAAAACATCGTGAGGAAACCTGCACACTGGTTGATTATTATTAACTTGTGTGTGAAATGGAGAAGGCAATGGCAAACCACTCCATTAATAATGCCAAGAAAGTTGTTGTGTGTGTTTCATTCCACGTAATGACCACGACCCTCATCTATGTGGAATACGACTATGAAGATCCTAAGATATATGGGGTTGAAATACATTGCACGGTTGGTTGTACCAGTCAACTTCGACGTTTACTTTAACCGCAGAACAAAGTACGTTGTTTTATCTAATCTGCAGCAGCGCGCTGGTAAAAGTTAACCTCAAACTTGTGCAACTGGGGCTAAGCTAAAACTGTTTATTTGTCCATATCAGTCTATGATTTAAATTTGTTGAAAAAAAAAAACGTTAAAAGTATTATACATCTGTTTTCACCTTGAGACTCAAACCCGAACATTAAATCCTTGAGATGAACATTTTAAAGGCATCTATCTTGTTGTCGGCAAAATTTTACGCAGGTGCGGCATATCATTTGTTATGTTGGATTAGGCTGTATCGCCTAGTGTGCTATACTATTTCTAGAGATTTTTAAACATAAAAAGTTTTTCGCAAAAATGTCGGATATAAATACTATAGAGAGATTGCTATATTGAAAACAAAACCCAATGATATATTAGAACAAATCACACAGATTGAGCTAACCCCAAAAGTAAGTTCGAGACTTGTGTTGTGGGATACTAACTCAACGATACTATATTTTATAACATATACATATATAGATAAACATCCAAGACACGGGCCAATAAGAAAAAGATCATTTTCCATCATGACCCGACCGGGGATAGATATATATATATATATATATATATATATATATATATATATATATATATATATATATATATATATAACCGAACAAAAAAAAAACTTTTAATAAAAGATCGATCTTTTAACAATGATTGACCTCACAAAAATAGGAAACTATTTCGACATAGATCGATTGCTCATAGATCTAGATTTATAAAGTGACAGACACATTTACAACAGGAAATGATGTAAGACAAACATCCTGCTATGAACAAAGTGGTTAGGACTTTTAATGGCTAAGGTCATAGGTCAGGCAGTTTCCCTTCAATGGACTTTGTCGCACTGATCGTTGCCGGCAGTCCTTTCCACAGCGCGAGCAAATTTATCGCGGGTGGCTTCGACAGAGTTGTAAAAGCCTAATAGAGGAATCCCATAGGATGGTTTGTTATCTTTACGAGTAGGGAGTTAGATTAGTTTTTGTCCCATATTATTAGGATGTGTAACGTATTGTGTATTGAGATTTTATCTGTATATTAATGTCCGCCATTTATTTGGAGTATCGGTATTTGTGAAGGTCGTTCGACGTCGGATTTATATAATATTTAATATGTAACAGGAATGTGTACTGGAGATATTTCAGCAAAAATGTCGCATACCAAACAGATTTTATTTATGCTTTGTGTGAGATAAGAGCAGTTTATAGAATAATGTATTGAAGAAGTGATAAAATTGTCAATTTTCATATTTTTGTAAAAATCGAAAAAAGTGTGATCAAAAAAAATCGTGTTATTAGAAGAGAGAAACACATCACTCAAATATTTACATCAGCAAGATATAAAATGCTTAAAATCATAAAAATTGGTTATAACTATATCGAAGTCAAACACATAAAATGTATTGCAGCCAAAAACGACCCTCCAGACGAAATATATATCAATAAATTGCATAATAAAACTGCATCAAAGGTTCCAAAAGCAAACATCAGCATTAACAAAGACCCTTTTTACAGGAAGGAAATAAAAATACGCGTTCCCCGTTTCTATTTCATAATTTGCATCGTAGACGCAAATAAATTTAAAATATCGCCACGAAACCTTAATTCCCCTTCTGATGTTCAATTCATCTTGTGGACGTTTTAACTGCCAGGGGTAAAGTAAGTTTCGCCAACATACCTTCTATTTATTTTACCAGCTTTTACCCGCGTCTTCGCACGCGGAATTTCCCAATATTAAAGGTAGTATATGTCCTCTGAACTCTTGATTACATACGAGTATATGAGAAATTTCAAGAAGATTAGTTTAGTAGATAAAGCGTGAGAAGGTAAACAAACAAGTGTACTTTTGTACTTTTGATAAATTTGTTACACGATATGAAAAAAATGAATTTTCAATATTTTGTGCAAGCAAAAGACTGCTATCAGATGTCAACTCAGAATAGACTTATACTTGAGGTGGTCCCAAAAACTAAAAAGTTCAACAAAAATTGCTATGTAATGTGCATTAACGTTTTCAATAATTTACCAACAGAGATAAAAAACTTCCTCTAAAGAAATTTTAAATCGTGCTTACACAACTGGCTACTTGAGAAATGTTTTTATTCTTTGGGTGATTTTTTAATTAACATTTATGTATAGTTTAATTTTATTTGCCAAAATGGACAAGAATATAAATTTAAAATGTAAAATTGACAAATTTTTTGCAGCACGCAAATTGTCATGTCATTGTCATGGTTAATGGTTAAGGATCTCTAAATTGTATTATTAACACCACATTGTACACTATTTAATGCAAATAAAAAAATATATTATCTTGTCTCACTTGTTAAAAAGATAAAATAAATATAAATGTAAATGAAAACATCAGTACTACCCGTTATAAGGTTTAAAGAACTTTATTTCTCATAAAAAATACAATGGTATTTCACTTACTGAGAAACACTACTTACATAATATAAAATTTACAATGAGCGTGCGGATTCTTAATACTATTTAACAACACAACGTAACAAAACAAAATGTAGGTAGCCCAACAATTAATGCTGTCGCTAGCGCATCACTCGCTTCTCACTATACGCGATACAATAGCCCGCACCGGACAACCACAGATATAAAACGTAATGATAACTAGATGTTATACATTTAACAGGCATCCCGATAAATAAAAAGAAATATTATATAGTTATCGATGTTACTTTCAATATTAACAATTTTACAAGAACTATGAACTCTTGTGTGTTAAACATACATAGATCAATGAAATCACACATTCGTAACTTGAAATTCATAAGCTCAAGTTCCGTAGTTTTCTATAGAATTTCGGAGTCTTGTAATAAAACATCAAATACATTTGTCATTCAAAACCTCTTGCAAGCCGTTGCAGATCACTGGCCGTCACCTATAGCGGAGGGTGCGCGATCAGAATTTGCAATTTTATTTGAGTTGCCGCCTTTAAATTTTTCTATCGTACATCTGAACATTTTCCCGGTTGTTTCTGCAGCTGTGAAGCGTCTGAGCCTTAGGTCCGCTTTTCTAATTTTTCTTCTTCACTCCGAACGACCTTCGGGATCTTTATTAGTCATTCAATTTAATTAAAATTCAATTTAATTTAATTTTATTCGTCGTATTAGAATATTCGTTAGAATATGAATCATCGAGTCATTTTCTTTTTCATTATTATTATATTCCTTATGATTGTGGGACTTGACTATCACAATTATGAACTTTTACCACGAGCCATCTTCAAGCAATCTTGACTTGCGTCGTGTGATTTATTTGTAGAAGTTTTTATTTAACATACTATAGTTTATTGTAAATAGTTGTTATTATTGATGCGACTGAATCTAATCGATAGTATCTAAAAGTAATTCAATTTTTGTTGTTTATACGAACGACTTACTATGATAGTCTTTCCAATCTAAATTCAAATTAGAATGATAATACTGAAAAATATATCATATGAAATACCTAGTTAAACAGCTTCAAAGCAATAGACAAGGCGTCACATAAAAAGGTTATATAAAGAACCCGTTTATACCGGCTTTAAAATGTTGCAGTGACTCGAATAAAACACGAAGGTGCTCAAAAATTTACGATCTAAAACTATTGCAAAGATCAGAAGAAACTATAAAACAGTATATCACAAAAATTTCACATTCATAGACGGGTTGGTTTGGGAAATTGCTACCTTATCTTTAGACTGAGGGTATCAAGTAAGAACTGCTATCGGTAGCAATCTTTGCTGATTTCGCAATATCGATGCAAAAAGATTTAGTGATGTAAACCTATCGATAGTTAGTATCGATAGTTACTAGTCGCCGTAGCAACGATTTGGGATAGTTTTAATTCGAGCAAGAGAACTATCTCACCTATCGATATTATTGATAGTTTTACGTATTAATAGAATCTATTGCAAACATATTGTTAACGACCCTATCAATAGAATTGAAAATTTTGAAGCGGTGGTGGCCCAGTCCATGATTCGAATCCTACTCGTGCCACATGAGTTTGTATACCAATTTGACTATTATATATTAGTTTTCATAGACCACCACTTGCTTCCGGTGAAGGAAAACATCGTGAAGAAACCTGCACATTGGTGGACAGTTTAATTCTCTAGTGTACATACGACTTGCCGCAGTTTAGTGAGCCGCCCGTTGTGATGATTGCCTTACTACCCTACATATTTTGTATTAAAGTTAACTTGCTTAATAGCTTATTTTATAGAATGTCGGTATAAAAAATACTGTATCTTGCGCGCAACGACAACATTGTAAATCCTTTTTTAGTTTAAGCCTTAGATTCTAAGTTCTCATGTAAGTGAATGTTTTCTTATGAGAATAAAGATTTATTTAACCCGACTTGCCATTAGGTAGCGGTAAGTATTTAAAAAAGTCATTTCAGATGACTTTAGGCGACTTCAATAAAATATGATACTAGTGTTAGCAATAACAAATACGATATGTAGGAGGGAGTTGAAAATATCGATAGTTTTGTCGATGTTTTCCTTTTCTCTAGTATTCATTGCCTCGATAGTATCGATAGACTATCGATATTTTTTACTATTGCTGGCCGCGCTAAAAAGAATATTCTTACGTTTACGAGCAATCTTAAAACCACGTGTCTGCTCATTCTATTCGGTCTGCAGTGAAATAAACCGTTGAATCGTATGGTTTACATTAAAGATTAGTTCTTCGGCTTTTGTAATTTAGCCTTTATACTGGAGTTGATAAGGATTTTATTTGGATGAAAAATTTGTAAATTTGCTGATCATAACACAATTCATTAATGTAATTAAATACAGAATTGTTATAATGTCATTTAATTAATTTAAAGAATTTATAACGTTTAAAATCAGTACACGATCGCGAAATTTTTCATTTCATTATTGCAAAACAATTCAGAATCAAATTATACTATAAATGCATAAATATGTGCTTACAAATAGGAAAATATCATCATGTAGGCACTTTTCAGTTTCTTCCTCAACCACAAAATGTCGTTGCGTATGGTCCCGCCTTTCTAGTTTTTTTACTCAACTTTGCACGGTATTTGATAATGTTAATTACACGTAACTAGATATTATGACACAAAACTAGTGTTTTTTGCGTTTCCCTTTCTGTTTGTATAACTCTCCTAAATAAAAAAAAAAATTAAGGTTAGGTTCGTCAGTGTGCACGAGAAACTCAATTCTATAGGTGGGTTGCACCGTCAAATTTGACGTTAACTTAACGTGCGCAAAAAAACGCAAAGTACGCCATTTTGGTGGTGGTGTAATGTTTAAGACCCAGCCTGTGGATCTAAAGATTCCAGGTTCGAATCCTACTCGTGCCACATGAATTTGTATACCAATCTGACTCATGGTTGATTATCAACTTGAGTGTAAAATGGAGAAGGCAATGGCAAACCACTCCATTAATAATGCCAAGAAATTTGTTACGTGTGCTTCATTCCATGTAATGATCCTCAGTCATGAGGAATACGACTATGAAGAAGAAGACGCCATTTTGTCTAAACTTCAGCGTGAATTAAATCGCAAGGTCAAATTTGATGGAGCAGTACACCCTTAATATGAATTCTGTGTTCTTTTATCAAGAAGAAACAACAGCCATGTTTGAATGCACTTTTTAATTTGAAGGTAATAAATAAATAATAGAGTTTTGCATGGAAGTTGCGGGTTTATGTAAAACTGATGTTACGCGATATCCTGCCACCGGTGTAATGACGCGAGCGCCGCCTAGTGATCCAATGCAAAAACTATGGAGTTGCCATTGCTAAAATTCATTAATAGGGACATCCCCATAATATTAATTTGATATTTTATTAGTGCAATAAAGAGTATTGCTTTGTACTGCTTCGTACTTATAAAAAAAAAGTTAAAGCAATTCTTTTTGTCTCGTTCTGTCAATGTCAAATATTGGATAGTGTCATAATAAAAATATGTTTTAGCTTATAGCATGTTTCAAGTTTTTGTTATTAATGTTTTCATTACTCAAATATTTTTTTACAATTCAACGTTCCCGGTTAGACAAATGTCCGATTTAGAATTTGACGTCACAATTTATAACAGCCACACATACTTACATATTATGTAAATACATACAAATTTCGAAACATTGCATTTCTATTTTTAAATTGAATATTATTAAGTCAATTTAGATTCACTATTAACTTTTATAGCTACAAGCAAACATTTTTTTTATTAAATTAACAATCATAGAGACTCCACCGGACTCCTGTTATACGGTAGCGTCTAACACTGCACCTTGCCGCGAGCCGGCCAATCAATACACTGCAATTATGTTAATGCACTGCCCACAGCCATCCAGACGCAATTGAAAACGTAAACGGCCTTCTGAGCGTGAGGAGCATTATGAAGAAGCGCAAAACGGCAAGGAGATCGCAAATTGTCATAATAAAGGTGCCATGATAAATGCATTGAAAATAATAACGGTCATTCTGGGCCTTTTGAGTAGGTATTATTAGCCTAAAATAATAGGATCTCGCAAATGGTCAAAAGTGCAATATGACAGAAACACGTAGTCAATAAAGCCAATTTAAAATATACTAAATTGTTTATTTATTTTATTTATTTGTTGATATCAGTCACATTTAGTCCAAGGCTCTTCAAATTACATAATTTCCATGATTTTTGTTAAATTTTTAATTGAATAAAAGTTTTATTATTATTGGGAATAATTCCGTTATTAACACGCCATGGATTTGATTTTCACCTTATGTTGTGTGTAGCAGTGTTAATGATTACTTGACATTCTACTGCTTTAGCAATTTGCGTTTAACCGCCATTTCATGCATTTGACTTCAAGATTCTACCAGGCCATCTACGTCCAATGAAGCAGTTGGTCAGAGATACCTAAAAGGGAAAAGAATTTGCAATTTATGACCGAGATCCTATTGGTGATATGTTTGTAGAAGACTAACGATCACACTATAAGAACGTCGGCAAGAGCCATTCGCTTTAGGTAGATCTAATTTTTTCAAAGCGGGTCCTGGGCTCCGACGCTTAATAGCTGCTGAAGAAAACGCTCAAATAGGAGAGATCGAAGTTGGTTTAGCAGAGCTAAGAAAGGCCAGTTTAAATAGGAAGAAAGTTTCAATATAAGTCATATAACAGCTTGGATTCTTGTGTCATAGTCATGTCTAAGGTTGTTTCGGTATGCCAACTTTACACACTAACACATAACACAGTAGAATGTAAAATAAATGATGAAAAACTTGATGAAGATCGTAATTATCAACTTGCGCACAAATAATCAAAATTTCCAATCAATTCAAATCATTGCCATTTAGCCGTCTCAGTTACTGAAATCTCCATGAAACTAATGATATTATTGATAATAATTTCGATGAACCCGTGGCTGCAGTAATTGAAAATAGGCTATTTGAGTCTGTTTAAGCCACGTCCGACTATTTCTAAGCAGAGATCCTGCGGCGGATTAATTTTAGTCAAGCCCGAATCGTTTACATGGATAGTTGAGATGCCACTATTGAAACTGTGAATAGACTGCGCTCATTCAATTAGATGAGCTCTTTCGGAACTTCGTCTATAATACTTGGGAGATTCGATCGATTTTGATTAAGATTCTCGGATTAAAATAATTGCACCAAAACCTCAATGTTCTTAATAAGTAAAAATATTTTTTAACACTACCAATTAGGCAAACAGGCATGCGGACGACTTGATGGTAAGTGGTCACCGCAGCCTATTAACGCTTGCAACATCCTGATGTTGCAAAGTAGGCAATATGCATTTGCATTTTATAACATATACATATATAGATATACGTCCAAGACCCGGGCCAATCAGAAAAAGATCGAACCTGGGACCTCTCTGTAAGTAATAATTATATCTAACGGTATTAGAAAAGAGTCTAGACATTCTTAATGATAGACCTAACTTTCTATCGCTAGACGATGGACCGGATATTTAGTGGAAAAATTAATTAAAACGTGAAATTAAAAGGCGTCGTTTGGTTGGACAGTTCAGTAATTAAAATCGAGTCAGCTTTGCAGTCTCCTACACAGTCGACTACATAATTTCCCAGGTCATACAAGGGCCAATCGTTACGGTCTCTTAAAATGTTGAAGTAGCTAAAAATCACTCTTTAAATAATCATGTTTTTGTAATTTTTTTCCAACACACGACAAAAATAAATAAACCCGTGTAGGAAAACGTTGTGGTGTTCCCTTGTCGGGAGCCGATCATGTGAGCACCATGCTTATCGTAATAACGTATTTTCAGATCAATCGAACACTGGATAGTGGGTTAAATTTAACTTGTAAAATTTGACTCACACTAACATAGTAACAGGGCAAGTTAAATAAAACATGTAAAACAAAAATCATCACCTTACCATTGCTTTATAATAATATATTTTAATAATAAGTATATTTTTCATTTAGCCTTTGACTGTACGCTTTGTTTTTGTTTTATCCAAAAGAGTGTTATACCTAATAAGCATTCTTGCTAAAAACAAAACATATTTAAAAACTAAATTTAGCCGCGAAACGTGTGTTGCGTGATAGGACTTCAATTATATTTTTTACGAAGGCATGTATGCTCGTATGCGCTCCAAGGTTCTAAGTTATTGACAAACGCGGCAAGACAGTGCGACGCGACGTCACAATTAAATGTGTAAACCCCCGACGCAAAAAGAGGAGTATTATAAACTTGACCGCTAAGACCGCTGTCTGTCTGTGTAGGTGGCACTGTAACTCATCAAGGGGTGAACAATTTGGATGCGGTTTTTTATTTGATAGCTATTTTTTATGCAGTGGTTCTCAGATATGTTTGATCACAATCGATTCAGCCGTTCAAAAGTTATAGCGAAATTAATATTGAATGCGGGGTTTCTTTTTAATTTGCCTAACAAATAGACTTGTTACTTATAGAAAATCTTATCTTTGCGTGTTCCCGGATTCTCTCGAGGCATAGGGTCAGCATAAAACATAACATAACAAAAGTTAACATATATGGGGTTAGTAACATTTTGAAGATTATGCTGTGATATTATAACGCCTGACTACCGTCAAATCCTCCTTGGGAATTATATTGGTCCTTTAGTTGTCTCTTACTTCCACCACGGGAGTATACGAAGTGGTCCTATTTTAGGGCGGAACCACACGCCAAAACATGTTTACATGGTGATGCTCGTTAATTAGTTAGAGTTTAATGTTATTGGAAAGCAGTTTGCGGAGTTGGCGATTAACTCAAAGTTTTAAACTTTAATAAACGAAGCTTATTTGAGCTTTATATAAATACAAGACTGAAATAAACTTCTAATTAATTTGCTTTACATAGACGAAGCTAAAGGCTATCGGATCATTTTATTTTTATTAAAAAAAAATCCGAAAAAAGAAGTTTTTAATTAATGTTTGATTTTTTTTTTCTTATCGAAGGTGTTATTTGCAAACATTAGTGTCTGATTTTATTAGTGAGTTGCACCCTCAAGTTTGACATTGACTTTAACCGGCGCGTCGCGTTTAGACGAAATTGCATATTTTGCTATTAAGTTAACGGTGTAACCCACCTTTATATTACATACCTACTTGATTTTTTTATACTAAATTAGTTAATTGATGAAAAGTGTCAAATTCAAATCATTTATTCAGAAATTAGACTTTCACAGGCACTTTTTCCCGTCAATTTTTATATTAAATAGTTATTTCTCACAATCTACAAACTACTGGCATTTCGGAACGACCACTGCTGCTGAGAAGAAATGCCGAAAGAAACTCATTTGAACAGTGTTGGTCCCTATCATGCCAGATCGGCTTACCATTATTGTGTACACAAAACTAGGAGTAAGAGACACAATTGTACACAGTTTTTAGACAAACTTTCTCAAATGAAATATTAGTATTTTTATTGACAATAAGCAAATAAAAAATGAATAAATAATATAGGTAATATAGGCGCATCTAATACTCAGAGATTGGATGGATCCAGGATGGAGCAGAGATGGGTTTATCAAAATCGAATGCGGACTACCAAACATCGAACAAAGCAAACATACGGCAAAATAATGGCAAATTCCACTCGAATTATCTCATTTTCAGCACAATACCCGTTATCAAATTAACCATTGACAACGCGTCACATGCAACTGAACGAACGATAGGACAAAGGGTTCATTCACCAACTCGTTCATTCCATTCTTGCGGTAACCGAACTCATTTGAAGAATTTTCATGTAAGAGTTTTGAATTTCGAATTTTAATCAACGGGCGAGTCCTCACAACCTCTCTCCTCGTGAACGTTTGCGTTTCTTTAAGGTACCATTCCACTGACCTTAGATTCATCGAAAATTCTTCAGAAACATCGCTTTGTTTTGCGAATTTACTGTTTATATCAAATTATCCCCGTTAATTCAAAACTTTTTACGTTAAATTAAAAATCAAGAGCGCTAATTAAAATTTCACACATTATTAACACGTACGTTATTTCAAAGTCAGCTTTTATTTTGAAATCACACCATTTATTTCATTTAGAATATGACGTAAAAAAGTTCCTGTAAAAATAGATCTTCACACGAACTTTTTCTCAATAAATGATTTGATTTGAATAATTTGGGCCCTATACCTATTATAGCCTATGTTTGAACGGGTACCCCCGTTAAAGGGTAACCCTTAACTAGATGCATACTAAATTTCATAAAAATCCGTGGATACATTATATTGGATACAATACCTTTATAATATAAAACTCAATGCGAGGCAATGGATTGGCACTTTTAACAAAATTCAATGTCACAATTCGGCATTCTTCGTGATTCTTCGTCGCGCGTCCGATATACCGTCATTGAGTTATTCTCTGCGAAGCCGAAAAATACCCCATTCAGTCGGGTTCTGATCCGCAGTAATTGCACAATGCATATGTACTGATTCCCGATCACAAAGGTCCATCGAGAAATCCCTTAAATATGGGGATTCCAAGAAGTACGGAAGTAGATTAGCCTTTTAATTAGAGACTTTTTCTGTGACGCGAGCATTTTATACGGTAAAGGGCGTTTTATGTAATTACTTGCTGTTTACCCGCGACTCCGTCAGCGTAACTTATTAATGTGTTTATTGCCAGAGTATTAATTTCTAGGACTAATATTTTTGTATGATAGCCTATTAAGTCATCTTTTGTTGTCTCTTTAGGATTTTCATACAAACTTTCACCCCCCATTATTGACTTTTGGGGGTTGAATTTTTATATATTGCTAATTTTCATTGCGGTAAATAAATTCGCGTCGGCATCTATCAGAGTTCGGCGATAGTGTGTTGCCGGCATAACAAATTCTTCTGCATAGTCGTATTCCTTATGAGCGGAGGGTCGTGGTCATCACGTGGAATGAAACACACGTAACAACTTTCTTGGCACTATTAATGGAGTGGTTTGCCATTGCTTTGCCCATTTCACACACAAGTTAATAATCAACCTGAATGCAGGTTTCCTCACGGTGTTTTCCTTCACAAGAAGCAAGTAGTGGTTGATGAAAACTACTATACATGAGTCAGATTGGTATACAAACACATGTGGCACTAGTAGGATTTGAACCTGTGACCTTTCGGTTTTCGGTTTTCGGACCCGAAGTTCCCACGGGGGCGAAGACCCGGGGCAAGTAATATTATAAAAGCGAAAGTAGCTAGCTAGTAATATTATACCTAAAAGCGAAATTAAGTTTGTTTGTTACCTCTTCACGTTTTACCTGCTTAGAAGTAGGGTACCTTGCATCCCGGAAAAAGAAATGTTCCCGCGGGAATCACGCGGGCGAAGCCGCGGTTAAAAGCTATTGTTAAATACTTACGGCTTGAGCTAACTCAATTAGCATTTACCTCGTAAATTGATAGCAATTATATCCATACCTGGAACAAGCAAATGAATGGTTAAGATCTAGAATTTCGTTTGGGGAAAAGTAATTACTCAGAAGATCGCATGTCTTAGGAACTATTTCCAAACGAAACTAATTAAGTTACGTCTCGACGACTGTTTATTAAAATATCTTGATATTTATTTGTAATAATGCTTTTTTCTTTATTGTTTTTGTACAGGATGTCTCTTAAAATAACAGAATTTTCGCTGTTAGTTTGGATGACAAATTGAAGCAGATATGTATTATAAAAATTTTTGCTTTCCCTTACAAAGCGATCGGAAGACCATATTTTTTGTTTTTAATCTGTTTATTTAGTGGTAAAGCGGTGGTGGTGTAAGGGTTAAGATGACGGCCTCATGTATAGTAGTTTTCATCGACCACCACTTGCTTCCGGTGAAGGAAAACATCGTGAGGAAACCTGCACACTGGTTGATTCTTATCAACTAATGTGTGAAATGGAGAAGGCAATGGCAAACCACTCCATTAATAATGCCAAGAAAGTTGTTGTGTGTGTTTCATTCCACGTAATGACCACGACCCTCAGCCATGAGGAATACGACTATGAAGAGAGATTTAGTACAGAAAGTAAAAAACATTACATATTATGTAATGACCATTGTGAAAATTCTGCTGGTGTATATAAAACTATATTTTTATATAACACGAGACGGGCATTTTTTTTAACTGAATACAATTTTTAGGTGACGTTAAAATCTAAATTATAATTTGTTGAAATGTTCACAAATGCGTGTAAGTTCCTGTTAATTTACTGACAACATATCATTCAAATAATAACCGTAATCTATATAAAATAGCTATAGGAGAAAAATAATAATGGAGGTTCTTTATGGGACTAAAACAAGCGAAATATATATACTTTTAATTTTTTGTCTGTCTGTCTATTTGTTCGCGCATCACGAAAAAACTACTGAATGGAATGTGAAGCAGTTTTCACAGCTGATTAGAGGATAGTCTGACTTAAAGTCTGGTATAGGTTTCATCGCGATACGTTGCTCATAACCCGAGTATTGACAATAATAATTTATTAGCGGACGCACTAAAATTACGGGCGAGGCCGCGGGAAACAGCTAGTTATCAAATAAACCTCACATATCGTGTAGTCTCTCTAAATAATAAAGTTGTTTTGAAATTAGTCAAATTATCGTATCAGCCAATTGCACATACACGTTAAGCCGCCGTTATCGCATTAGTATTAACGTTTAACGTTTAATATCGCTATAACGTTAACGCGATAATAAAGGATTATTATACACGGTTACAGAATTAATCATTGAACGGTAAATGTACGATATAGTTCACCTGTTTGTGTGTTTATGCTTCTATTGACAGGAAATTTCTGATTTATTGATCACAGAAACTGTTAAATCTGTGCTGCTCTCATGGGAAAAAATGGGTGTCGACTAAATATTAATATCTAACTGACAGAATGAGCTGAGTTCAAAAAAATTTTGATGAAAGCAAGATAATATAATATATATATATATATAATATATAAGGACAAAATCACACAGAGATATAACGAAATTAGTGTAAACTGTCCAGAAATACTCCCTATGCTTAATCCCCTTGGCTGTGTTTGGTCAGCTAACAGGATTGATGCAACGCGTTCATTTATTCATACTGCCCTAGTTACATAAGCCGTCCAAGTTCCAGAATAAACATATCAAAATATGCCACGTTAATTAAACTTTGAATAGTAAAGTGTGGCGGTTTCAAAGTTTTTGGTACCGCTGCATGTCATATTGTGTTAGCATAGATATATATACGACGAAAATAAAGGCGAATTTGAAATGGTTTCGGATTGGTATGCTGTTGACTGTCACAAGCTTGTCTACTGGTGAGAATAGCAGTAGTGACAGTTATTTTCTCAATTTATTTTAATTTTATCAGACATTCGTATTGGTGTGCTGTCGACTGTACAAGTTTAATAGTGTCGAGAAATTTATTGAGAATTATTTTAACTTAATTCTTTTAAATTACATCAGACTATAAGTCAGAATCACACACACACACACACACACACACACACACACACACACACAGAAAGTCACTCGGTTGCATCACATCGGGACACATTTCAATGTCTGAGAGTCGCTTTTTGATGAAATTTGTGCAATATAATAACAGATATAGTAATATTTAGCCCTATATTATGATGTTATTTTCCAAATACTAATAAACTATATAAAAATAACTTTTAAATAACACGTATTGAGTTATCAACGAAGTATGTTCGAGACGGATACAAATGATTTACTATCTCGAAATATTCGCTGGAGCTCAACACGGCATCAAATATAATTTTATGTTATAATAAATGCTGAATTATTGTTTACTAGCGGTAGGGTAAAACCATAATATTTATTTATTTGGGCACATCAATAACATAAATACAAGACAATCACATTTTACATATTGATAACTTAGCCTAGTGTTTACATTAATGACAGACGTGCACAATATTCTGTATCAATTTGCTATTAATTTCTAAATTCGAGAATACATTTTAAAAAATATTACTGATTTAAAAATTAAAAATTAGCAAATAATAAAAAGTAGCCTACGTCATTCCTAAAGTTTTCACCTATATCTGTGGCAAATTTCATCAAAATCTACCCAGTAGTTTTTGAGTTTATCTATTGCAAACAAAAAAAACACAAATCTTTTCTCATTATAACATTAAAGGGCGGACAAAGAGCTTACACCACTTCAGAATTTAATAATGTCCAAAGTAGCTCACCTGAGAGCATACTCATGTCTTTAATCAGCAATTGTAGACATACCAACACATATTTCACAAACACTTTTATTGGACATCTAGCGGTGATATAATAGATAAATATCCAAGACTCAGATATCAGCAAGACCAATGGAAAGGTATGTACATAACTCAGCCCTTAAAATCCTATTAATATTATAAATGCGAAAGTGAGTATGTGTGTGTTTGTTACTCTTTCACGTAAAATCTACTTGGACGGATAGTTATGAAATTTGGTATACGTGTAGAATACATCTTGGAATAACACATATGGTACTTTTTATCTTAGAATTCCCTAGTAGCAAAACCCCGGTGCGAAACTAGTAAACAATATATTTCGCGAACACTTTATTGCACATTCGATAGTGCAAAAGTGCACACGCGATGCAATATCGCAACACTCATTACCATTCATAAACAAACGGAGACGGTAAAAATATTCCGTGGATAATTCTGAACGGCTGAATAAAACATTTTCAGTAGACACAATCCAACAGCACGAAAATTACACTGACGACTATTACAAACACCTATAAAAACACGAAACAACAACCAAAAATAAACGCTACGTTGTAAAAAATAAAGTTGATAATCCACAAGCTTATGCTAATAGCGTCTTCAAGACCACAGGTGAGCATCTGCTAGGTTATGTTGCGAAAATATAAAGTTTTTCCCAATAAATAATGCAATGCTGTACGCTCGAGGAAAATATGGTAATACGCAACTACACGTTGTTTTCGTATGGGGATTATATCGGGGATAAAACTAATTCAAAGGAGATAATATTTGTACGAGTTATGAAAACATTCGGGCCGGTAATCCCGCAGATGTGACTTACCTCGTAATAATACGTCTGTTTTTTCGGTTTCTATACGCTTTTATTACGGAGTTCGATAATATAATTGTTGGTCGTGCACGACGTCGTCGGGCCGAATTTCATTTTTTACGATCTTCCTTTGTTATGAGAGTTTGTAGATTTTTATTATCACCCACTTTGCGTAATTAGGAATTTTATTGAGAAGTTTATTTTGTGTTATGTATGTATATGTTTCAAGCTTTTAAGGTCATCGGAGAGATTCGCATTGATTGCGATCAACGCGTGCTTTTTATAATAATACATTATTATGACACGGTTCTAATAAGCGTCCTGATGAGTTTCTCCGTAAAACGATCGGAAGCAGGTCAAATTAACTTGCAAGATTATTACAAGTCAATTTGACCTGCTGCAAGATATAACTCATAGACTGACACAGTTACAGGGCAAGTTGAACAAATAATTGTAAAAATTGATCCGAACATACTTCAAGAAAATGTCAACTTGTCGATCGATTCTAAATATCGATACCAAGATATAACCTACGTAGACAATGTTAAGCAATAAGTTGTACCTATTGTATAATCAAATTATGTATGTTTGAGTGCAAATAGATGATAAAAATATGCGCCAAAATGTCTCAACCTAAACACGTAAATTCGAGCCATGTTATGTCGTCATAACGCATCATTATACATTATATACTCACACATACAAAGTGCATACAAATCATTGTATGCGCCCTCACGTTTGCTGGTGACAGAATCGTGAAAAGAATCGGTTTGATTTAATTCTGCGTCTGTTTTGTACATGTGATGATTTTGACCGAAATGTCTGTTATGTTTTTGATTTGTGATTCGCAAAAATTGACACAAATAAAAAATAATGAATACTGGACTGTGTGAATAATTATGAAGTTTGAAACAGTAAAAATCTGTATTTTTCCTGGTATTTAATCTCAACTACCGGATGTCATTTCTGCTGCACATAAAAATATTTCTTTGTTACAAATTACCATGGAATTAGTAGGTACTCACTTACTAAAACCATGAAAATTACATACAACAAATGAAATGTCAACTTCGACCTATCGAATTTTTTTGCGAATTTATCGCTTAGCCGTCCAGATAGGATAAGGATTTGGTAAAAAGGTTAAAAGCGTCCAATTTTTTTTAATCCGAAGCATATAAATTATCGTCTAACAGCACCAACTTCAAACTATTCAAGTAAAATGAAGAAGAATCTTATCTTCCGAGTGTTTTGGCGCAAACGGTCTGTTTTTGTTTCCTCTCTTGAAGAAGTTGGATAATTTCGTTAGCATTGTCGAAAGTCCGATGGGAATTGCAGCTTTTTTGTTAAGACTGTATGCTAAGTAGCACGAACTACATAAAAACGAATTAAACTTGGTGGAGTTTGTGTATGTGTTTTGATAAGAGAGGTACATTGTTTTGTGTAAATAGTGTATTCTCTTTTCAAGTCAAACATGTGTTTGACAAGACATCCGTCACAGGTGTTATAAGAGGATATCTATACCAACGAAGCGGTGGTGGTGTAATGGTTAAGACGCCCGGATGTGGATCGAAAGATCTCAGGTTCAAATCCTACTCGTGCCACATGAGTTTGTATACCAATCTGACTCATGTATAGTAGTTTTCGTCGTCCACCACTGGCTTTCGGTGAAGGAAAACATCGTGAGGAAACCTGCACACTGATTTATTCTTACTGTACGACTATGAAGAAGATACCAACGTTATTTTTAAAGCTATACGACAACCAAAATTTCGATTAATAATAAGTAATCTACTAGAAAAATTTAAAATCAATCTACAGTCGATGCAAACTGTTCCAACCGGTGACAAATGTGGAATTATTAGAGATGTCACAACAAGTTACAACTGACAAAATAAAGTAAAGTAACAACTGATACCAGTTATATACCCAGCAGTAGACTTCTGGGTATATAACTGGTATCAGTAACTTCATCTAACTGCGATGATGATAATATTGAAAATGCTAATTATAATAACAATTTCAACAGTCTTATGTCTTATAAATATAAAGAACAATTCATAAATAACTTTCGTAAACACCTTAACGCGTGAAAAACTTCTAAAATCGCTTTCCGAACATATAAATCGCGTTCGTTTTACGATCGCAACAAAAACCGTTCAATTTATTTATATTTACCGTTCTTTCGAAACATTGTCTGGGTCCTAAATCGAGCTGCAAGTTACAAGAGACATGGGTGGGTTTGAGCCCGGTTTGTTTCCAAAAAATCTGGCTGAAACCCATCTTTAAGTTAGGATTTCGGACTTTTTCGGAAGAAATCAGGAAAATTCTGGGCGTAAACCTATCTCTAAGAAACGTGATCGAATTTGCACTCCGTGAGCTACGAACCACCCCATTATTAGAACGGCAAGTTTATAGCAGTTTGTAAATAAAGATAGTATTTCTGATGATACTTGTTCATAAGCTCCTTGATACATATTTTTCTGTGACACGATAATAGTTTCCAATGAACGAAACAACTCATCTAATCTGCATGTTTTGATCCAAGGTTAACCCTACCACAGCTCTTTAAGAAACATATTATCACTCCAACGTTTTCTATTCCCTGTTATCGAAAAAAAGAAATTATATATTACAATATTCACGCGGAAACGCCCCCTGTCACAAAACAAAGCAATATAACGCTGTAAGATACTTACCGACTGAGGAGATTATCCCCAACTTGACTTAGATATTTTGATGTTTTACGAACGAAAATTGGTTTTTCCCTTAGCAAAGAAAACCCATTATGATGGCTCAGGAAGCGGGCTTGTTACAGCGTATATAATTTAGGATGATCCAGATTTCGCTCTAAGGTGTGAGATTGACAGCAAGTTAAAGGATTTGTGATATAATAGAAGTTGACGCGTTATTAGCATCTGTTCTGCATTGACAGCTTCAGATTTTTCACTTTGATCAGCTTTTGTATCGACATGTATTGCATTTTTGAGATTGTTGTTTTACTCGCTATGAATTACAGAGATAACTACTAAGAAAACTGTCGCTATATCAAAATTTCTTTTCCGATTGACAAGAAACACACTTTTTTCTATTTCGAAATGCTATTTAATCTAATTTGGTATAAATAGCTTATTAATCTTCTATATTTGACATACTTTCTGGAATTTGGTAAAGAACAAAGACAGTTGGATCCCATACTGTACTAGTAGCTGTATTTGTAGCTGATTGTCACACAAAGAAACTTATTAAAAGTATGTAAATATTAGTTTTTATCTGTATTGTATATTGTTTAATCATCTACATCGATATCAATTTTGAAATCTAATCTAATTTACAAACTAATTGTGGTTTAATTATATGAGATAGGACAGATGAATCTAAATTAAATCCAGTAATGAAATATATTTCTTCAAAAATATTGCACAAACTAGAAATACATCACAAAAGTAGAAATATAAATATTCGCAACATGAAGCGCTGTCAGCCACTTACTCATATTTTCCGTGGCCAAGTAAGCATTCTTCAAGATAAAGTGTGGTGATACCTCGTTCTACCTGGACCATTTTTGAGTCTATTTCAAATGCAATACTTTACCTGTCTGTAGTAAAATTTAGCATTTCAGGAGCATTGTATATATTATATATAACTTTTGGCGTGACTCTACATAGGTACGACAGTTTTAATAAACTTCTATTTGCTTCTGGTAAAAGAAAACACACTCTATTTGATGATTCTCTACCAGAATGTAAAATTGTGAAAAGAGAAAGTATACTATGGTTGTTATTAGTATAGCTGACTTTAAATTCTCTAGCTAACACCGAACACTCATATTTATTCATATCCATGAATATATTTAAAAAAGAACATCCGAGTATTATCCGCGTACAATTAATTCTTTATTCATAACATTCAAGATTCAAAGCTCCCATATTTTAAGACATAATTCCAGCCTACATTATTCATAAAACAATAAAATCCTGGCGATTCTTTCCAAAATTCTATTAAAACTCATCGAGCACTCCACATTTTGGGACGAAAGAATAGCTGTGGAACCCCCAAAAATTGAGTTAATCTCCCGACTTTGTGTGTAAAAATTTATTCAGAAAAGAATAGTATAAAAAGGCAACACAACAGCGAATTGGATTACAACCAGTTCTTACCGAAATTGTGGAACAACTTCGGGGAAATGATTACTGGAAATTCGGTCCTCCAACGAAAAGTTTACGGTCGGTCCTCATGAGAGTTCCTTGAAGGAACCTTTTATGTGCCTCTGTTAAATAATCTAAACGATAAATCTCTCGTAATTAATTAGCTTCTGTTTTATGTATTAGTTGATATTGAATGTTAATTATTTATTTTGCTTGTGTCTATTGAATTTATGACAGCGTGACGGCTGATTTGCGTGAGCAGTCAACAAGCTAATCATTATCGCACAAAAAAGTACCTAGTACTCTTTATATACTGTCACAGGAGACTGTGGTCTCGTTTCGCAGGACAGGATCCACTTCAAATTCGCAGAGTGCGTAGATATTAGTGTGCGTCTCAGTGACGCATAAATTTTTTCTTGTGATATGGCAAAAATTTGAACCTTAAGTTTTGTTCCGTTTTAACTTTTGACATATTTGACCGGATCTAAAGCATCCCGTATGGCAATAGTTTTTATTTAATTAGATGTCAAGTAGACAAAGACTACAGACACGTATATTATATTAGTATTAAAAAATATAACAGAAATATGTAAAACAATAAAGATGATAATATTACAATAAATAATAAAAACAAGACAAAACAAATAACAAGATTATTAAAATAAATTAAGTTGATTAATGAATAATAAATGTTTCCAAACAATCTTGAAATTTGAAAAACCAAAAAGGTTTTGTATTTATACCAACAAAATAATTCTATAGTACGACCCCGCATTTGGGAAATTGGTTTAGAAGCATTACAAATTCTGTTTATTGGAGCAAAAATTTGGTAAAGTCTACGTTTAAATATCGTCGGAATTGGAAATACGTAGCTTAATTAACTAATCAATGGTACACATTTTCTTTGAGAACACCATCAACAGAGTTGAAAATCTTTAGGTACCCCGCTAAGAAGTTGTAAATACCAATTGGACTGTGGTTCGTGGCATGAAATTTAGCGGTTATTGTATAAGAAAATCAAAAATTATAACGACATTAACCAATGAGAATTATGATTTATATTGCAAGATATCTAAACTACTTATACGTATCTGTGTTAGCAGATAATAAGTTGATATTATACAGTTCCTAACTTTGTAGACCAAAGGCCAAAATGATTCTGAAATTAGATCTTCACTTGCTCTTTTCACATCAAACACAATGGGACTGTTTGTTTTTTGTAATATGTTTTTGTAATTGTAATATGTTTGTATCAAAAAATCTTGGATCAAAATTACGAGCACTTCAGAATTAAAAACGAAATAAAATAGATACGCAACAAAAAACTATTTAGAATGGAACACAAAGGAACTTATCACTTGTACCGCACTCTCGCACTCGGCTGTTTACCACGATCCCGCCTTATCGGAGCCCTGCAGGCACTGCCCGTATTTTTGTTAACAACTTCTTTACAAAATTTTCACTACAGCCCCATCTCAATAGAACCCACTTCTGTTATCGAAGAAAGAACCCCCACACAAGTTTAATACATTCTATTTACACAATACACAAATTTCCGAATGGAGAAATTACAAAAGTTATCCCATTAAACGAATGAGCCGAAGAATTTGCATTTTTTGCTATCAATTTCCTGTGGCGATGAGTTTTGAATTTACTTTTTGTAACTGTTATGATAATTTTGTCTACTTTCGTCGGTTCATTGTCGAAGTTTCAAAAAATTGTAACTGCTCATTTTTTGTATTGCATTTTACTTTTATTAGTTAATTAAGTCTATTTATAATCATGCTGTTTATAATTAAAATTACAATATGACGTAGAAAAAAATACTTGTGAAGGATTAATTCCTGAATAAATGTTTGTTTGTTGTGCAAAGCCATAAACCATAAATAAACATAATTTTAATATTGCGAGACCATAGAAAGGATAGATGAAACTGATTGTAATAATACCAGAGGCAATATAATAGATTTATCAAATCCAGAAGTGCCGCATCATTCTGCCGAAATTTTGGTACCTCGGCTAATGTATGAAGTTGCAGAGTGCACAGCGGCTTAAACGATATATAACACTCCAAACTTCCCAGCCCTTGGACAAAAAAACGCGAACACAGTATCCGAGTTAAGAATACCAAAATATATTAAACTAAGATTTAAGAGAAAAGTGTTCTTATGCGGATTACAGAAGAACGGAAGCAACAGCAAGATAAAAGTGGTGAAGACACAAAATTTTCCGAACAGGGCGTTGAAATTGCCACTTTTCTGTGTGTCTCGTCTCCCTTTGTTACCTATCTTGAAACTGTATTTTATATTGTAACTATTATTTATCGCATCGACGAGCCCCGACACATAAAAGGTGACGTTATTGAGAAATTCTAAATTTCGCATAATATAACGATTTTTGACGCCATATTGGCAATGCGACATATTGTTCGTGGGGTTTGATTCGATATTAAAAAAAAAACCAAAAAGTTTCGAAATAGTTCTTTGAAAGGCATTCCAAATACTTATTTTTTCGTTTTGTGAATTCTAAATGTTCTCTTCTGTGCATATCAAGTAGTTATTCCAAGTAAGTAGCAATACTTGAAAATAACTTAAAAAGAATATTTTATTTATGCAGATTTTTGATGAGAAATCACTGCGAAGAATAATTTATAAATATTTAAGACTGCTTTATTATTTATCAAGTTTAAGTGTTGAAGTTCTAGTAAGTAACTTGCTCATCAATCACATCACCAATAATATTAAAGAGGTAGTTAAAGTTTTCAAAGAAAAACGTATGAATATCCTACAACAAACATGAAACTTCATGAAAGTTTAAGATAACTTTCCTACTTAATGCAAAATCAGGTAAACAGATTTCAATCTTGATACCATAATAGAGTAAAACAGGGACTGGCATATAGCTTATACTCTCACTAGAACCGAGTCCCCGTGCTCAACAACTAATAAATATTATCGCAGTATCAAAATACATTTCCTCTACATCTCCAAATTCCCCTGCATTCACTTCCACCTATATATAATTCGTTAAAGCTTTTGTCTTTCACGTTCCGGCACCTATAGCAGTTTCGGTATCGATATTCTCGATAACAATAGGGTAGCTCAGCTTCACGAAAACGCTCTAACGATCTAGATTGTACACTATAACTTACACTGTAAGTGATGTGATAGTGTTTGTAATGTTATTGGCAACAAAACGCATTATTCTATCGTGTACGGCTTATTTGTTTTTGGAATTAAGTGTGTGATTGGCCAACTTTCGTTATAATTATATAATTCGTTATTAGTATATAAATCTCTCTATCTAATTTGAGCGTCTTCCCGGTTGCTTCCTTCATAATTATATTATATATAACTAAACATGTATAACAAATAAGCAGGAATGGAGTTCTTTTTGTATTTTTGGCAAATATAATGATTGCAATTAATATTATGACTAAACGCTAATGGCTTTGTTAATCGAGATAGCATGTTAATTATTTGTATTGCTCCATATACTGGTGTACCTTAATAATTGGTGATTTTATCACTAACGAAATGTATAGTAAACTCGAAGCTGTGAACATGATATTTCGAAATAAACATTTCGCAAATAGCAACTTGACGGCATAACTTCCATTCCAAACAAAGATTCCTCGCATCCTCTATCGCCAGCAGTCGTCGAAATCAAAAAACAATTTTCCCACACACGGCTCCACGATAAATCTCCCGTACAATTTCCGAAATTTTTCTATCTAGAAGATTTACACTCGGTTCATCTCGCGAAAAGAAAATCTCACCTCCAATCGTATTATCGATCCCCATTTCAGTACAATTTGCTCGCGAGCGAGGGCAAGCAATTTTCAAACTTAAATGAAAATATCGGCGAAGGCAGAAAGGCAACAGGGAGTCTCCCAACTCAGCGATAGTTCGCTTCCGTTCCGTGTCGAATACAGCCGACGAAATCGTCCTTTGTCTTAACTTCCTAAACATCTTTCGACTTACTTTAATAAATTTTGTCTTTGATGATATTTACTGTAACAAGCCCTTTGAAAGATAATTGTTTGTCATTGTCAACTAAATTTTGGGTTGTTCTCTTGTTTCACGTTTGAGTTGTTTCCAAGTTTTTGTTCTTGTATTACTTTATAGCTATTTGTGTATTTTTGCTGATGTTCAAAATTTGCGGTCGGTTTTACAGCAGTTTCAAAATTATTCTAAATGAAACATTTTCAATTATAACAGTTGGCATCAATGCTAAGAGTAAAAATATTACTCCTAGAAAAAAGTCATTCAACGTTTTTCAGATTAACACTCAAGATAGAAATAAAAAATTATTTCTTTTCTAAATATTCTCGGCTTCAGGATACGATGGCTTTCTTCACGATTTATTACCTTTTATTTCTATGTTCGTTCTTTCCACCAAATTTCACGTCTTGCAAATTAAATTTATGCCAGGGAGCTCAATCCAAAACTACCTATTATAAGCGATAAACAGTCTGGCAGAGTTTGTACCTTTTCGACCAAATATTTGCATGCTTAAAACAAACATTTATTCTATGTGGTGTGGGCTCATATTGTTGGGGTGGCTTCTACATTGCTCTTATAGTTGCCTTGGGAGGTAAAGAAAATATTGTGATTATGACTTAGGCTTATTTGTATTTTGATCATATATATATATAAGTATGTACAATATCATATTTAAGTATGTGCTATATCGCAATCGCTACATTAGTAAAATAAATTATAATGCAAATGATTTGTTAAAATGCCAAGAATATCAAAAGTTTAACAATATTTAAATTTACTGAATTCGTGTGGGAGATATTTTTTCAAGCTTTATAACAAAAACATCCTACTGAGATCCAGATCAAATAGTCTTTAATTAGAAGTCTAATAAGAAGAAAATTCATTAAATAAACACAAAACCTCTTTCATCGTCATCAAACCTAAACAAGTTTTCATCTTAAGTCAATTGAACTCATTAAATCACCCAAATATAATATGTTTCTAAATTTAACTTAGTACACAATACTGCAGAGTTCTTAATCTCAATCACATGCCTCCACTTCCTCCGAGCGCTCCAAACTCCAGATTATTACGGTTCTATTTCTAAGGGCTTTGAGCCTGCGACGACGGCAAAAGATTTACATAAAAAGAAACTTTCCGTCTCCGAAATTATGATTCAATTAGAATTAAAGGATTGGTCGCTCAAAGGGCTTGCATTTTTTCGGGTCTGCCGAGTCGGTCGACTGATACGAACTCCTTTGTGCTTTCGAGCAGACTAAGGAGGTTGTAGCCTTGTATTCGAGTTTGCAGCTAAAAGGTATTGGTTCAAATAACAAGCGGTTTACTTTTAACACAAAGATACAAGGAGAGAAACTGAACGAGGTCGTTGGAAGCCGAGAGGTTTAATATTACGTACGGGTGTCCCCCAAGGCGCAGTTCAGGGTCCATTTCTGTATTGGCGATATCTGCTTGTATCGCTGCCTCTTTCAATTTGCGCGGCGGTCAAACGACCGACGTAAAGACCCTCAGTTCATTACGCATTAGGTTATTTCTTTCTTCGCGTCTGTTGAATCTTATGCTCGATGTACTGTTAAAACCTTCGCTAGTTTACGGAAATATAACAATTTATTCGTTTCTTATTTTTATATCGTGCCTTAAGTCTTGTGCTTTTTTAACAATGATTTGCCTATATAAAATCTTAATTTGTAAAAGTCGTGAGTTTTCAATTTGGTTATTCTAATATGAGTATTTTCTGACTGATTAATCGACTCATTATTGCAATTTAACCAATCAATTAGACTACTGCCTAATATTCTGCTTGTTAGTCATTATTAAGATTTATCAGAAGTAGGTCTCAAAAGTGGCAATAAATTAATATCTGATTTAAGAACCACAAGATTCTGAAAGGATAAGACGGTGTAAGGGAAGGGTGTCATTTTCTTTTGAGCTAAAGAAATGAATCCTTCGTGTAATGTCTGTCACGCTAATACTAGATATTTGTTAAACTTGGATCCCCTAGATGTTCGGATTAAGTGACGAATTATACATTTTTTCGACGCAACCTTGCGATTATTCCGCTTCGCTCTTAAGTTCGAGATATTCGTCTTAAGGATTAAGGGGTGCCTCCCGAGAAATTTCACGGAATACTCTTGATGGATGAATACGGAAGCCTTAACTCCACAATTTCGGGGTGTAAAATAGTAAAAGAGAAGAGAGATCTCGCTTGACGCTAATGATGCCGTTTTTGAAGCGTTAAATGTGTTTTTATTACATAATGCTATACTTTACGATGCTGAGACAACTGTGAGAATATGCACGTATATTGTGAAAGCAAATATTATTACTGAAATTGATTAGATTTGTATGTATATTTAGATACAACAATAGCATTTTTCATAGATATTACATAATTTTAAGTTTTGTTTATATGTTTCGTGTCAAATACAATAAACCTATATGCTGAAAGATTTTTATGTGGTGCGAACTTGTTTTGAAAAAATAGCCAGCTCTATAAATAGACATTAGTAATTGTTATGTATATAGAGATACATACCATTTTGAATTAACTAATCGACTATATGAGTACAGTGTGAGTGTGTCAAATTATTTAAAATTAATTGCTTCGCTCCCGTGGGAAATTGAGAAAAAAGATATAGTCTACGCATGCACCAAATTTCATCGAAATCATTAAATTGCGTTATTGAGAAACAAACATCCTTACACACTCACATGATGCAAACTGTCGCATTCATAAAATTAGTCTGATGATATTCTATAGGTACTCCCACGCAGAAAGGGCCCAGACAAAAGGCCTAACTGCGGAAAATAGTCCACCAGGAAAGTAAGGAAGTAAGTAAAGTTACTCCCTTTTTTGTATTTCTTCATACCTAATTACAAAGCATTGAAAAAAAACATCTTAAAGCTGTTATTGCTTGTCCAACACAAGCAGATCGAAACCCCAGCAGGACACGTGGAATCAAACTTAAAAACACATTCATTCATTAAACAAACACGCGTTAATTTTAACGAACGACTGCCATATTAATTAACGAATTTCCGGCTTTCGTTATGATTATCCCACGGACTACCGAATCACCATTAACAGTCGTCTCTCTCTCTTTCATGGACTATAAATAAGACAAAAGAAAAGGACTTGTGTAAGGCACAATACAGATAGATATAACATTCGGGAAATTAAACCTCGGATTCAAATCTCATTTGTTATTGTAGTACTAGTTTAGAAATCAGTGCTTTGAGAGAAATATCCTTATTCTTACATATTATAAAATAAGTCCCCTTCTTGCGTCTGACTGCGTTAACTTTAAAACTACCTACTAGTCGGACTTTTGTACGGTTTTCACCAATGGATAGCGTGATTCCTGAGGAAGATTTAAGTGTATAATTTATTATGATTTTAGGCCGCTACTTTACCAATATTTTTCAATTGAGAATACATGTTAGATACGAGTATGTACTATACATACATATGAAGTAATGCTTTTTTTATTTTGTGAACTTGATCGTAACCATAAATAAATTTTAATTGCATATCAGTTCTATCTGATATCTTACTACTTATACTTTATCGAAGGTTTCTAAAGAAATCACGTGCATATCATAAATCTATTATCGTTTTGATTATTATTATTGTTGACGTTTTCACTTAGCCAAGGCAAGAATATGAATTGTTGCAAGTTCTTTAGGAACCATTACAAAATAACTGCTTTTGCCTTCAAATTCTCTTTATGATTAAAATAGAAGAAGACCATCTTTATCCTGTGTAACTTAGCCCTTAGTTTTATTTCGGAAGGGCCATCTATCGCTCGACATTCGTTCGCAAGCATGCGTTTAATAGCGGCAATTAAAAGCGGCACTCTGGCCCTACCGAAATATCGTGGCATAAAAACGTCGTTGTGACCGCGTATCGAATTGTTTAACACATTCGGCTGCAGCTTTACGACTTGTCACACGTTTATGGCAGCTACCCAGCCGATTTTGTGGACATACCCCGTATTAGAATATCGTTTCTAAAAGCACCCGTGTAATGTGCACCCATGAACTTAAAATATCTTGAAATTCTATTGCAATTTGCGCAAGTCTAGTTTTTTTTAACCAATAAAGATCATACTTATGTATCAATCATAAATAAATATTAAAAACGTTGCTTAAAATTGCATGAAAAATGCTTAAAATTGAATGGTGTTCCATCAAAAATTTGACTGACGCTAAATGTATTACATGAAAGACTTATAATAGGTTACGAAATGAATTAGTCGTAATTTCGAATTAATTTGGTGCTTCTGAGATAGGTGCTTGTAAAACGGGAAATCCATTTTTAAATTCCAGTACCATCGATCGATATCCAAGATCGTTAAGTCTAATTGTGTTAAAAACTTTCCGTTATTTTCGAAGCTATAAACATGAAAGTCCTCTTTGTTTTACTAAAAGCCTCTCTTGGGATCGATATAACTTATTTTTACCCTAAATATGGACGTAAAAACCCTCTTTATTAAAGCAACAAACAAGGGAAGATTTAAATTAAACGTATACAATATATTTTGAGCCCCATCATTTCGGATGTACCAGAAATGAAGTCAGCGACGTTGGACCTGAATTAAAGATTAAACGGTACTCTTGTAAAGGTTGCTGTTCACCGTAACGCAGAAGAGATATCAGAGAGAGATGAAATGTTAGTACTGTCTCGCAAAAAGCCGGCAGTGTTCGCGTTCTTAAAGTGTGTACATCTGTTCTCTAACCCACATACTATTTAATACACACCTCGAAGAGACTCTAGCAGAGATAGATTCCTAGTTGGGGATGCCAAAGTAAGACCCCAAACAGGTGATCAGTCTTCAAATACTGGGATCACCACTCAATAGCAGAGACATAACAGAATGCAGATAAACCATTCCAATTTTTCTAAGTTCAAACATCGCCTTTGCTGCTCTAGTGGAGACCGGACCTAACACAGTACAAATTATCCTAAATTTGGAAAACCAAAACATACAACGGACAGAATAAATTCGCAGCCGCAAACAAAGGGTCGAAGGCACAACCACGATACGACAAATGTCGTACTAAACGACAAATAAAAGCTGTGATAGTTTAAATTGGAGCCCAAAAACTGAATGTAAACAAACATGGAACCCAAATTCGGGTGGCAAAGTTTTGGGCCAGTGGAAAACATTGAAAACTGCCGATCGAAAATGTTCGCTAGTAATTTGCTGGTCAAATTATAACTACGGCTTTGTGGAAGCAACACGTTGGTCAGCGGAGGGAGAATGAAAAATGTTTAATGTATAATTAAATATATACCTACTCTATACTCTATACATAACATGTTTGGCACTGCACTATATTAAAATTAAATAATATGTAAAATCTAATTATGTTCTTAAAAAAAAGGAAGAAGATACCATTCAAAAAGACAAAATATTGTATTGTTTCTGTCTACATCCACATCACAAGTTTTGATGTGTTTATTTGAAAATCACGTGACCACTAAAACGGTAGTATCAAGGGGATGATTTAACCATTTAAAATGAGTCCTTTTGGCAAGAAACTAGAACATTTTTACAGATCACGTAAAAGCTTAAAATGGTAGAATAATGATAAAAGTGAAATACAAATTTGAAATGACCCAGTCTCGATTTCAATCGGAGCGTAGGCGGGAATTCCAATTAAATTGCATTCAGTGAGACCTAGAGCGATTATAGAATCTGTTGGTGGGGAAATTAAAACGGTATTCCCTAGGATTTCCTGTTCGGTTTTCAAATGCGATAAAAATCCATTACGGTTGGTCGCTGAAGGCCTGCGTCACACTCAGCGTGCTTTTAAGTTGAAATGAGGAAGACTAGATGAGACAATGTAATTTATAGACTAGCTTTGGCGTTAGTCAAAAGAAATTTCATCCGTGTTTGTTACGTCACAGTTTTATTCATCTTTACTTATCTGATAGCTCTCAAGTAAAATTTTCATCACAACAATGTCATTGAGCGTACAGAATCTCTTAGAGGTAGGCAAGGGAATTCTGGTGGGCAAATTGGTTTTTACCAGGAAATTATGTAGCAGAGTCTCAAAGAATGCTTTGATAAAATCGGGCTACAATATATATATATATATATATATATATATTCCATTTCAACAGGAAATAAAATAATAATAAATAAATAATAAATAAAAGATTGTTGATATGTGTACGATTGGTTGGTAGAACGAAAAATAAATAATGAACCAAATGACTGCTGAAGCATAATATTTCGTACAAGTTCTTTTAGAGAAGTCATCAGTAAATGTACAATGAAGACTTTGTCAGAACGTTAGCGACGGGAAGTCTGCTGGAGTCGTCAAACTTTACGGTCAGTTAATTCAGCGTCTGTCAACGAAGTTTCTAGAAAAAGTTGATACTCTGAAGAATGGTGAGTTGCATTTTGAGTACAAAAATGTAGATGACAGTTTGAAGCGTAAAACTGAATTTGTTGTAGAGAAATTGACTGTATTTTTGTAGTTTTAACTTTTAAGGCCAGGAAAAGTGGGTTAATTTAATAAAGAAGCTTCAGTACTTCGGTTTGTAGGATAATCGTAATAACACATCAATTTGTCATGATCGTTTAACACACAACATTGGAGTTCGCTTATATTGCCCTAAAATAATTATTACGCAAAATTTTGGAAGCTTTGTCATAGCCAAAGATCGAACGTCGAAATTTTCAATCACTCCCAAATCTCGTAAATCAAAATAAAAAAAAGACTATCTAGCAATAGCATATCGTATCTAGTACATCAGTATCTAGGGCTCTTCCATAATACGATTCCCTCGTAATCACATGCTTCATTTTGCCTTCTCACTGTCACTCCTGGCCCACCCTCCCAACCTTTAATACGCAGAGCACCAGTAATTCAATATTCAGATACTTTACTACTTTTAAATACGTAATTATTTTTCTGGCATGTTCTTCGAATGATACAATTAAGTATAGTCTGTTCATATTTTATTAATTCCTATTTAAAATAGTAATTAATAATGAACATAATTATATTTAGTCAAAAACTGGTCACAAATAAAATAAGAACACACGCGATAAATGAAAAGCTGTTGAAATGTTTAGAAACAAAGCAGCAATCGCCGAAAACACCGGTCGGAGAAGGTCGAAAAAATCTTTGGTGTAGAGATCGCAAAAACAAAATAAAGAGCAATTGTTTCGAAACAACATAGATAGGCCGTTTGACACACGAAATCGGAAACGTTACACAAAGACTCCAGTTTCAGTAGGAGGCATCGAGTCGAAATTACAGGGCCGATTTAGGTTGGAAGGGAATTTCTGTTGACACTACAGCTTCTGTGAGAAGTGGAGTATATTTGTTCTATGCTAAACGCTTTAAAAATACTCTAAGATGAAGGAACAATATTGATGAATTTATCACTTAAAATTTTATTAAATGAGGTAAGGCACAGTGTGGTCAAAACAGAGCGAAAGAAGTCGTGCTAATAGCTGAAGAAACCAACACACTAGATGATAAATTAACAACTAAAGTTCAGGTTTCCTCACGATATTTTCCTTCATCGGATGCAAGTGGTGTCTGACACATATTTAATGATAAATATAAACTACTATATATGAGATAGATTGGTATACAAACTCACGTAAAATAAGTAGGATTCGGACCTGGGATCTATCGAATCACAAGCGCACGACTTAACCATTACATGAATATGCTATATTCAGTTGGTTGACGGTGTAAGTTACTAGTTCGTATGCGACTACTTGGCATTAGATATCAGTGTGTAGCATAGTCTTTTGGCAACTGAAATAAAATCTGAAAAACCCGTGTTAGCAATAACGCGCTCCAAAAGAAAGAAGAGCGTTACGTACCGTTTTGAACGAGCAGCGTAGAATCCCTCGCGAGTGGCAACTCGGAGTCCGTGAGAGTTGCGTCGGAGGCGTTGTCCGAAGCTGAGGTGGGGGTGGTGGGGGCGGTTGGCGAGTCAGACAAGCCGCGGCTGCGCGTGCGCCGGCGGCCGCTGCCGTTGCTAGAACCGCTGCCGCTGCCCGAGCCGTACGGGTGCAGCCGGCCCAGGCCTGTAACAATAGAAAAATCATTGAAGCTTTAATAGTCGTATGGGTCAGATTCTTCACAAACAGTCGGCCGCGAACGGAAGAAACATAAACCCATCTATGCGTCAGAGAGATCTTAAGCCATTCATGTCGTCTGATTGGTCTAACTCAACGATACTATATTTTTATAACATATACATATACAGACATCCAAGACCCGGGCCAATCAGAAAAAGATCATTTTCCATCATGACCCGACCTCGAACCTCGAACCCGGGACCTCTCGGTTCAGTGGCAAGAACTTTACCACTGCGCCACCGAGGTCGTCAAAAGTGGAATAAACTAGAAAAATATGTAAACATCAAAAAAGATCATAAAGTAATAAGCTAATGTATGAAATTGATAATTAAATTAAATGACACCCCATTAAATCATATTTTCATTATATTAATATAATGACATAGTAACTGTATTTATTTCAGTAGACGTAGAATGACACGGAAAAGACTTGTTTATAAATATGCATAAAGAGGGTAATATATCGTATGTGTTAAACATTTTATACTAAATGAACCTTATACAACAGAGCCAAAGTATCGACCTTCCTCATAATACCCACGTATTTGCCTACAGAAAAGAAAAAAATAAACCAGTGGTAAAAGTTGGAAATATGAATGAATATTCTCTCCAAGTCACTTTACCTGTAATCAAAGCGTATGTCTTTGATGTGTAGGCTTTATTAAGTAATGCTTCGACTGAAATGCGCGGGAAAAATATGGGTCTTAGCGCCAGTACTCAGCTACTTTGCTCTTTGACTTTTGATTCTGTGTGGAATATACGTGTTTTTATTCTCATCTTGATAAGTAATTTAGGGTTTTCTTTTAGTTTTTTTGTTACGAAGTAATTATATTATTTAGTATAATTTATTTTGCTATAAGACCTTCAATCAAAATATCTGTTATATTTTACTAATATATCATGTAGTGCCAGATTTTTTGCAAATTGAAAGTTAAAAATATCTTTATTATTAGTATAGCTTTGCAATTTTCAAAAGTAAAGCAAAGTAAGTGAAGCCGGATTCAAGAGTTAGTCCAGAAAAAAATATAATTAGTTTTAGAAATAAACTCATTCCAGGTCCACTATAAATCTTGAGGCACCTTGTTAATCAACTCGCCCAGTATTCACAACAAAGTAAAACATTCAATTAACAGGCTCTGGAAAAATAAATTCACAATATTAGTTTTCTTTTTGACTTCATGTTGATTTAACAAAGACCTGTGATGCAGTCCTAACTTTATTGTTATGGTAAACTACCACGAAGCAGCGATTATGGTCAACCGAAAGGAGATCCCAGATTCGAATCCTACTCATGCCACGTGAGTTTGAATACCAATTTTATCTCATGTGGTTTTCATAGACCACCACTTGCTTCTGGTTAAGGAAAACACAGTGAGGAAACCTACACTCGAGCCTCAGCCATGAGGAATAGGTACGTCTTGAAGTACCTTTTTTAAACCTACAATCGCCATGTTGCCAGAAAAGGTGAAGCGGATAAATAAAACCAATAATTCGCTGGTCTGATGATGTTAAGAGAACAACAGGTGTGAAGAATAAATATTGCCCAAAATCGATGAAAATGGGACAAAATATATGATAGAAAAAGAAGACACAAACAAACAATACTTCAAGTACTAAATCTAGACTAGAATTTTAGTAGTAGATAAAGTAATTTAATTGATCTAATTTAAATAAATATCGATCAAAACTTGTGCATATTCGGATATAATAATTTCTTCTATCTTGTAAATACCTACAGAGTTTGTTGTAGATTGTTTTATTAAAGTTGAAGTTATTTTCATTATTGTATTCCTAAGTCCCGTCTTATTTTAGGGCTTAAAGTCGCTCAAAATCGGGTGTTAAATCTCGGGTGTTAAATCCTAAATGTTGTCCACGATTTGTTCCAATTCAAATCAAATACCACCCCGGTAAACACACTTCGACGATTATTTACATAGAGGATCACTTCCCTTCTCCCATTTACATTAAAATTTGTAGAAAGAGCGTCCTCATTGTGTTCGTTGTCATGTTTTGAAGCCTTATTATTTCTAATTACGGACCTTTCTATATTTCTTTATGTGGCTTCTTTTTTCCTTCGTTATTTATTTTTATTAAGATCTTCCACGGTTTCTGATTCATATTTGTGTGGTTTGTTTGTAAAATGTGAGATATTTTTGTTGATATACTCGTACGATTTTTTGGTTCCATGAATAAAAAAGGTTTAATACAAAATGAATAAAGAAAATTGAAGCAAGTTAAGATCGAACCCCGAATATTGAAATTACATGTTGATCTTAGACGTATCTTTCTTACGCAATCGCGTGATTCTGATTTGAGCCACGGTGAAATAATTTATATAAAAAGAAACTGGTCTTAGAAATTCTACTTTGATATTACGATATCTGCCTTACTGCGCTACGTCAACTCTCTTTGAGAATACTGTTGTGACTTCAAAGCTGCAGATCCCTTAATCGCCTTGTACGACATTATCAGTAGTATATGAAGTGGTCGTATTAAAGAGCGAGAACCACATGCTGTAATTTTATTTGAGACCCAAATCGTTGAAATTTCAATAGAATTGGTTTTCTCCACAGAATATGTAAGGCGCATTTTTCTCATTTTTGTTTTAGCATCAATGTGGCGAGGCTCTGATTAATATGTCTAAAAGTCTTTCATACCGTTCGTAGTATCAAGTTTCGTAATAAATAAATTATCATAATTTCTCCCCCAAATTGCAGCTTTAACGCTATCGTTTTCAAAATAATTGTTTTAATTACGATTTTGAGTTTGGTAAACTTAGAATATGAAGTAGTATCATATTATGATTTAAAATTTAAAGACATTTGATATTCAATAATTGAACTCTTAATTACAATATTATTACACAAAACGAGGAAACTCAAACTCTCTTCAAAATATTGTTTCCAAAAAATCTATGCCATGCATTAGTAGATACAAAACTAGCTATTTCTGTAGACAAACATACACACATTATTTATGAATATGATTAAACGATGAACGTTCGCTTAATAAGCATAATTTTCTTTAATTAGCGTTGCTTTTATTCATAGAAATTTTTGTGTTCCTTTCCCTCTTCTTTCTAATATGAGCGTCTTTTATTTCTTCCACACACATATGTCAAAAAATACCTTCGAATACCAACCACGGAATTTCATTCTTTAATAAAAATTAAAAATTTGCCTTCGAAATTAAAAAGAAAACCATCTCATTACAAGTTGGCTCGCTTTAAATCCTAGTTATCGTGTGTACGGTCTTTATATAAGGTCATTAGGAGATTCGCCAGCGTCCGTTCGGACCGTAGTGCGCCTCAAAAACTTTTTAATTCAAGGCAAACATCTTGAAAGGCTCAAAGGAGAAGAAAATAAAATTAGTCCAGAATGTACCTCATTAACGGACTCCATAATTGAGTATGCAGATTGCATGTGGAGGCATTTTGAAGTGGGTCGCGTGTTTCGCAAATACGTAGAAAAGTATGAATGCGGCTGTTTGGAAAGTAAAAGAAATATGTTCTTTACGGAAAATTTTGTTTTCAAGCAAAGAAGTAGACTTTAGTTTTATTTACGTTTGCGATTTTATTTGAACGTCATTCGCGTACGATGAGTACGACATTTAGTTACCATTCAATTTCGTAATAAATATATTCTGAATTTTTGTTATGTGATAATGCTTTTGTTTATTTAAGTTTTATCATCTTTTTTGTAGGGATCAAAAATGATGAAATCCTAGATGAATGGACCGTTAAAAAAAAAGAAAACACACATTTTGTGGTAGATGTGTCCTATTGATTGACAATGCAGGAATGTGATGATTTTTCTTTATCTACTAAACAAAAAACTAAATGAATATCTACAAATAGAGGATGAAAACGTAGCCTCCACCAATCCTTTTCTATCACCAAAAGTTTTCAACATTACTATGCAATAATCCAGTTCTAATCAGATGTACGAAAGTTGCTCAATGCGATAATTAAGGATCCGGGAACCCTTCAAAAAGCCGGAACAAAAACGACAATGTCCTCGTTAAAGCAGAATTTTTGCCAATCCCCCCTCCCCCCACTACTGGCCCGAGTAAGGAATGCTAATTGTGAATGTTGAACAAATGCACTGAAAAATATGGAAGAACCCATAATCTGGTGCTGTGAAATAGCTCGCTTGATTAATTTGAGAAATAATAAAAAAAATGAGTTTTGAAGTTTTAAGTTTTATTTCTGAAACCAACCACGGCAGTGGTAGACATTGTCATTTAAAATAGCATACAGAATAAGCTTAATGTTATTACATTATATATTATTATATAATAAAATATTTTTTCCGAAATCGAGAGAGATAATGATCGTGCTATAATGCAAGCACTTACCAAACTAAAGAATAAAATTTCCAAAAATATCGAAGTGTCACTATAGTCAATCACAGATCCACACACAGATCCACATAAATATCGGTGCAAATCCAAGAAAACGCTATCGAAAACTTGATAGTTAAAATAACACAAACAACAATCACGTATGTCCGCACAAAAATGTAAAACTAAACTAATTTGCGGCAAAAACTAAGAATCTAGAATACAGTGGGCGAAACGGGACTAACATAAATAAAAACATGTCTGTTTCCTCTGATAAAACATTGATACTGACGCAGGACATCCGCGGCGATAACGTTTGACCGTTTTTTAATAAATTGAACCCTTGTTTTAACGTATGAGATGGGATTTTAGATGATCAAAATTAACGCGAATCAATGTCATACGGTACTTGGGATTTCCAGGACTAAACATTTTTTGACTCGCAATCTTATGTGCCTTCAGTATGTTATCAAGAATATTACGAATGATATTAAAAACAAGTTACAATAAATAAGAATGTTAGTACAATTTTGTTTTTAACCTATTCCGCTGTTCTATCTAATGCCAAATCAAACCATTTTCAGTTAGAACAATAGCATTCAAATAAAATTAGTCACAAAAAGGAATTGAAAACAAAGTCTCATCAATAGCTGACCTTATTATGAAACTCAGTTTTCTTATAATATGTTTAATAGTCGATGTCGTTTCTTCAATATTCACAGAATGCCGAGCGCATTCGTCAGACTTTATATTAGAAAATTCTGCCCTCGTTCTGTCTCGTGTATATGAGATATTCTTGAATAAATATTTAATATTTTCTAAGATTATTTCTATCGACAACGTACAATGAAATCTATAGCAACTCAAACATGTAATTTATTTTGCTTCACTGTTCAGCCACTAACATTCGAATGCTGATTTTGACAGCGTACGAGAAAATAAAATTATGTATACTCAATACGACAAAATAGTGAACTCATAAATATACAATTGGCGTTGCTTACGCGACGAAATCACGTCCCCGCGAGTTAGAAACCCTTCGAGAATCTGCCACAGTCAACACGCATCCTTCCGCACGTATTGTTCAGTATTCGTTACTAAAAAGAAACTACAATTTGAATCCAAAATACATACATAAACGAACCAGCAAACATTTAATCCCTAGGGGTTACATCACAATCCCTCTCGGAAAAAAAATCACATTCATTACCATTCTATATGGATTCACCTTTGGTTTACTCTTTGTACCTACAATGTCCCCATTTCAAACTTTGGTGAACTTGGTCACCTGGACGGGGACCCTTTTCTTCCCAAATGTAAATCAATGTGACTTCCGAGTTCGCGCTCAACATATAATATTCTAAACACGGAGGACCGCGTTAAGGCAAACGTGGAAATTTGTCACATGAGCGATGGTTCACCTACGTGTTTCGCCATCTAAATCCCAAATATAATCCTACTATGTTCAAATAAAATACACCTTTATTACTTTAAAGAGAAAAGCTCAAATCCTGCGTGGCCTCTTTGGCGATTTCATATTTCATACGTGCATGAAGTAGGATTATCGCGGAAATGTATGTCTTAACACCGTAATCGAAGAGGTCGTTTTCAGTTGCTCGAAAGGGAATATCTCCTCACTGACTATAGTTACGATGAGAGGAACTGTATGATTTTATGCTAGCAAAAGTAAAGAAGGTTGACAAATAGGTCGGTCGTGCCGATGTTCAGTTTTATTAAAATTAAAATGTTCTATCGTGACATTAATATAAGGCTGTAAGGTTGCGAATCGCTGATGCCTTCGTTTGGATTTACAGCGGAAACACCGAGGATAAGCTGAACATTTTTATTATCATCGCTCTAGTTTATTGCGTCTCCAGCTCGGGCATTAGAAATAATCTTCACCGGGGGATGGTTTTTCTTCTTAAACGAAACAATATTAATAAAACTATCATTTTATAAAGTAAAATTACAGACAAATTATGGAAAAGTAATATAATCAAAAAGTTGCGAGGTCCACTTGCTTTACTAATACCAAAACAAGCAAGTTTCAGAAATACAGACCAAATATCTCGAATTATCGAACTGGAAAAACATTTGTGCTCGGAAATTTTCGTGAAAAACAAAGCTAGCGATAAATCTGTCGAACCTAAGTAAAACAACCGTCGAAGGGCTCGTCCACAGCCGTAACTCACATCTTAGTCGTGCAATTTCACCGACAATTTATTCGGCATGAACTGTAGTTGTCAAATGCTGACGTCGTCTATCGAAAGAATAAATGATAGACATAAAAGTCCTGGAGACAACGGCTTAAGTATTGTGGTCACGTATGGAGACGCGAGACTAGGAAGCGCAATCTTCAAGAAAAGAATTACATTTACACAAAGGATGGGGAAATCTCCAGTAATTCAATGCATGGGGGCGAACGCATGCAGATATTCAAGGGAGCTCAGTGAATATCGAGCAAGGCGGAGCTCAGAAGACTGCTAAATTCGGAACAATTTGCAGACTTAAAGGAAAAGACTGCTGCAAATGTACTCTTTGCAAAAACGGAATTCTCAAATGAAATAAAAAGACAGACGTGATATAGATGAAAATTTAGGTACTAAAATTCATTTTATATTGGAAAATAAATAAGGTTCAATAGATTTGTCTGATATTAACCATTGTTACGGCCATCGAGGTCAAAACTCACATTCATTAAAAGAGAAAATCAAACCACAGCTTTAAAAATACACTATGTATACATGTAATATTTTCAGACTGGAATTCAATTATGAATGCCATTTTTATTTATAAAAAATAGAATTTTAAAATCTCTGCGCATTTCAACTCATGTTTATTACCTTTTATTATTAAAACTCGGTCTATATTCATCAATAAAAATAGTTTCTGCTATTTGTTTGTATCACTTAGGTACTAAATTCGCATTATTCAATCTTCAATGTTGTTTTGTGCTTAAATAAAACAAAAATTGTGCATTCTATATTGAAGTAGGTACGATTTACACAACTTTATATTGAAAATGTGAGTCACGATCCTGAACCCAGTGACGTTTACGTGTAAACGCAATCGAGTTTAGAGCAATTTGTGAAACAACACAAATCTTTTCAGCGACCTGTCAAATAAATTCCAACAACCACACAACATTGAATAAAAATCCGTTGCGACTGTAAATAAATTTAATGTTTACATAAAATAAAACTCGGAAATAAACGTACAAAGTGATTCACAAACAAAAATAGAAATAAAAATAAAAATCATTCGCAAGAATTCTTTTTATGACGAAGTTTTGTAAAGTTTTTCCTTTATAAATTGAAGTTTAATTTTCTGGTCCTTCATCTGGCTTCAATAAAGTGGCTGTTACTAAATGAAATAAGGAACACCAATTGAAATAGCAAACAAACAGTTGTTCCTATAACAACATAATTCGATCCGAGGATAAATAATAGAGTTCGGGTCCCATAGGTACAATCAACCACAAATAAACACGATGCGATCATCACAATCATCGGGAATCATCCAGAACTTAGATCCGAAAATCCCGACAGTGTTTGTTTTTGATTTTTGTCTAACGAGACAATGGGGAAATGATGAGGACTGTGCCGTACGTCGCCTCTGGGACTTCACCCCATACCGACACTGCCACCCTTATGTGGAACGAACATACGAATGTTCACCTTGTTGTTAAGTAAATAAGATTTGAATTTACTTGTTCCGGTTTGGAAGACAGGATGTTTCGATTGTGAACTAGGCGCATATGGCGTCAAACGGGCTACGGCGAGTGACGGCACGCCACTCCAGGGACTCGGATTGGCCTCAGTACTCTACGGGACATCCACTATGTCACTGTTCGGACTTTAGAGATTCCCGAACGCTTTTTTGCAATTCCTCAGAGAATTGACACAATTCACTATTTAATCAAGACCAAATTACGATACCACTAATAAATGAATGGCGCAATGGAACAACTTCATCAACGTATACAAATAGGTACACAAATCACTGTTAATGAACTCGAAAATTAATGGCATCAGTCACTAAATTAGTAGATTAGCGAGATCTAACCGAAAACCGATGCGATCCGCTTATATGCCGCTAATTAGGCGTCTGTTGTTTACCTTTGTAATGATCTAACATCAAAGTAGGATCTGCGTGAACCCCGCGGTAAGTTCCAAAGTGCTGAGGTGGATCCAAACTTAGTGATTTATTTACGTTGTCGGTTATTGATCGTGTTGTATGACGGTGGCATCGTTCGGGGAGAATTTGCCACGAATCGAGGTCAAGTAGATAGAACTCTCATGTTTTGTTTGTGTAAATAAATGTGCCATTGAAAACGTTCGGTTCCTAAATCTTTGCAATTTATGAGTTTCCGGATTTCAACATGTATAAGATTTATTTATACTTTGTTGTTTATTCGGATTATCTTGAGCGTCTGTCTCTTTACGCGTAAGTTTTCTTTTGATAAAATCTCATTGGATTTCGATTTCAGTATCATCAAATTCTTATTATTATCCAAAAATAAATTATAACAAAAACAAATGTTACAATAACCTCGCTTGTATTAAACGTATTAAACGCTTGTATTACGTAATAAATACCTACATCTTGAAATAATCATTCTACGATCACAATAAGTGTAACATTACAACAATTATACAATGTCATATTTCCATCACATCGTAAAGACAATATATCTATAAATACACTAACCAGTTTAATGGTTATACGCAACATCTTACTCGTAATGCCATCAGGCAGAGTAGTAGCAGTAATGAGACTAGGGCTAAATAATTTACGCATGTGGTTTTACTACTACCTCGCTTAGTGATTGCTCTAAGCTGAAGGATAAACACGATTTGTAGGGATCGAGGAGCGAAAGAGATAGACACAACCCTAATAAGGGCGCATGTGGTGCGGTCGGGCCGGATCTTTAATTTATGTCAATAATGGAGCATAAAAATAAAAGGACCGGAGAGCTCGAGTCAAGTAATAAACATTTAAGAATAGAAAGGGAAGGCGTTAATCATACTATTGGCTTCTAAAAGATTATTAATAAGCTAAATTTACTAGAATATTAAGCAAGAGAAGAGACTCAAAAATAGAAATAATAAGAATGATTTGATAATTGATTTGGAATTATACATGTATCGTAATGTATACTTGCGATTGATAAATAAATAATCCTTAATCCATCCATACAAAAACTATAAATGAATGTGGAAGTCTGTCGGTCTACGAGTATATGTCAGTTCCGCTTTTATGGCTAAACCACGGGAACTAATTTTGATGAAATTTAGTATGCATGTAGATAGGTAAAGAACCCCGTTCAAACAAAGGCAAAGGCTTTTCAAAACTCAACCCCCTTATGACTGTAAAGGCGGGGGGGGGGGGGGGGGGGGGCAAAAGTTTGTATGAAAATCATGTTAGTTCTAAATTCACGCGGGCGAAGTCGCGGGCAAAGCTACTTAGATAATAATTAGATATTTGTATTAACATTGGGAGCAAATAATCAAGTAATTGCGGGGCCAGCTTAGCCCAATTTATCATTGTATGTCGGTCGAAGCGGCATTAGCAATTTATGCGACCGAATTCAGTAGTTGGAATTCGTTTTCCATCCTAATTCATTGTGTCGATTTTCACCACATTTCCCATTTTGTCAGTTTGCTCAATTTTGTATGTAAGTAGGCTTGTTAAAAATATTGTATGTTCTGTTTTCACCTTGAGGTTGTTATATAAGTCTGTGGATTGCACCTTTATTATTAACTCGTCTTCTTGTCATTTCACTTAATCGTTAAAGATAGTTTGTTTCATAAATAATGCATGATATATCTGAAGATATCTGAAGATATATCTTTATCAAAATATAAAGTACAGGTTCAAAGTTAATTCTTAGCCTCATTTACACCAAACTATACTTCTAGACAATCTACACTTGTACAATATTACACAAATTTTATAAAAATGAAGTTTTTGTACGTGTTTCCGAACCTTAACCAATTTTAAAAATTCTATCACCAGCAGAAATTTAGATCATTTCAGAATAACATAGCATACTTTTCATCCCAATATTTCCACAGGAGCGAAAACCCGGCACGCAACTAGTTTTCAAAACAATAAATGAAAAACACGAGCTATTCCGATTTCATTATCTCCTTAGTCATTTCTCAAAATAAAGATAAAAGCGTAAATATTTACAGAATTTATCAGATCCAACGCCCGAGCCAACACAAACTTGATTGAAACTCTTAATACTCATAAAATGTGATAAGTGCAAGCGATAACATCCCAGATCCCATAGGACAGAGCACTTTACAACATAACATACAGGGAGAGCCGCCATGATAGTGGAGAAAAATAAAAATACATCTACCATTTTACAGTGAACCCTCTGGATATAGATTTCACTTCAGTAACGCGATAGAGAGGTGTCAATTTTACTGGTTGTCAAGTGCCACTTTTAGCGAATACTTTTATTTTACAATTTTGAGGTTATGTATATTGATACAGTTTTGGTGCTGAATCTGATTCGGATGTGTGTTCATAAAAGCGATTGCATGTTTATTTATTTTAGTGACAAGCAAATTTTATGTTTATGAGCGATGTTAATATACAAGAGAATTCAAACAATTGTGTGTGAAGCTGAATTATTATTTATTTTGTTAACATAATGTGGGTCACTATAGCGAGCCGATATTTATTTATTTGTGTACATAAAAGTGAAAATATTTTACAATATTAACTTGATAGGAAACTAAGTTCAAAGGTACCTACTTAATTCTATAGAAATTTCTACCTGTAGTAGATATTGCGTTTACGATTTTAAATCCCCCAAATAACTATAATCGGTGAAAGTTTGTATAAAATCAAAATAGGCATCAAAAAGCAAAAGACACTTTAAGATTTTTGGTTTCCAGTCAGAGTTTATACTGTGAAAACAATAAAAATCCGTTAAAGTTCGTTCCCCTCAGAAATCAACAGATTGTTACCGAAAAAGCGTTTTTTTTGTTTCTAAATTTACATGCACCGAAATCCTCATAAATATTGAATCAGCCGAGAGTGCGCTGGAGTTCTAAATGCACACTAAAAAAACCAATGTCTCGTTTTGAACAATAAACCGAAATATCCTAGAGACGAGCCACGTCGCTGAAAATTAATGAAAATTACCCCCACTCGCACGAGCGTATATTCAACGCGCGTTAAAAATGCGCTGGATCCGTTACCGTTAACCGTTCGTATGGCAACGCGATTTGATCGCTGATATTTTTTATCGCATTTGGACCATTGTGCGTAAATTCTTTACTCCGGAATTACTGGCATTTAATTATCTGGGGGCAAGGGAGTGTCCCCGCTAAGTCGTGCAAAAAAGCGGCACGGCCTTTCTCGAATTATAGATGATACCGTCCCACACATTAACGTAATTTAAAAATAGTTCCCTGAATTTTACGGTTACGTAGAGTTGGCTCGAATTGGAACTAAAAAGTAATAACCTAAGGCCTGGTTCTTTACTTACAAAAAACACATTGCATACTTAAAAATATCCGCCTACACATGATTGGTTCTCGGCTGTCTTTGATGTAAAGGTTTACTTCTGGACCTGGATATTTGAAGTTAAATTTAAGCATGGTTGCTAGAGCTACCTTATCCGAGTCACCAAATTGATCAGACATCTCTCACTTCCCTTTTATTAGTTTTGAAGCATCGTGGAGTCAAGAGATCACTTCCCACTTCAATTTCGAATTCGCACGATAATTGTCATGCTCAAATCAGGGCATTGCACTGTCATGCATATCATTGAAAACATCAGGCTAGGTTTACACCTAGTTCTGCTAACATCAAATTAAATATTCATGCATCTACTAATTTTCTACTTGTTTGCTCACCGTTTTTTCTGTTTTAGTGGACCCTTTTTATATAATAAATTACACTCCTTACTCTGTATCCTACCGCTCCCTAAATATTCCTGCAAACAAAAAATCTCTCAATTCTTGAAATCACTTGACTATGACAACACTGAAAATTTACTGCACCCTGACATATAACTAACGTGACTATTAATAAGTATTTCCCTGAATTTACTGTTATATATGTTTACCTTCTAAGTTTATACCCTCAAGCTTATCAGCTTGTTTTATTGCTATCTTTATTCTACAGTGTAAGTACACTCCTACAGTTTATTATTGTATTGTCTTTAACCTTAGTTAATAAGTAATAATGAAGTTTGCTTAATTTTGTTTTTATTAATATCCAGGCTTCCTTTCCAAAATGTTACATTGTGGTATCAAACCCATCCAGATGTGAGAGCACTGGTGTACTGTGACACAGGCTCGCCTATATCAGGCACCAGTCTCCAGCACGCTGCAGTACACATTACTTCTTTAATTAGTCTCACTGTTATGTTCATTAGCGTTTTGGAGAAAATAAAGCACTTTTCACTTTACTTTACTTTACTAAGATTATTAGCCTATGTTAATAATATCTTGACAACAGGTCATGGTACCTTGACCTTGTCACAACTACCAGGCTCCACCACCCGGCCTCCCTTGCAGTTGTCCAAAGACTCCACTCCTGTGCAGCCATATCCTAGCGCGACTCCTGGCATGATAGAGATTTTTTTACTAAGATTTAATAGGAGTTGATTTAAATTAAATAAGTATACCTTTCTAATAGAATCAAAAGTTATAGTGAAAAGTTGGTAACAATTGTTTTAACGTGCATGAGATGCATGTGGTTAAGCTTAATATTATGTGTGTGTAGTCCTTTATGTTCAGCGTTCAATGATTCAATTTGCATTGTGCTATAGTACGAGAAGTTTGAATGACAATGTGGGTTGGTTTAGCATAATTTCCTGCCATATATATATGGAACTCCCTGCGCTGAATTATTTGGCTATATTCGAACAGAAAATATACTTTCAAATCTTAAGTAATTGAATAAGAAATTAATTGGCGTAAAAGGGCTAATACTAGTTATAGATTTTTAAAAGTTTTAACAATATATGACTACTGTACAACCAATCAAAACATTTTGAAAATTATACTTAAATTAAATCAACATTTTCTGGAAAGCGAAAACAGAAGTAAATACATTTTATCATCGGACCTATAAAATTTAAATTCAGCGGCAAAACACGTCGTGTCTGTTTAAACAGCATTGTATTTGGCAATAACGTTGAAACTGCGCTGCAACAATGCAGATGGAACGTCGGTGCTTATCAGAATGTCATAGAAAATATGCGTTCCTTGCTACGGAACTGTCGACTGGGGACCCATTCGCTCCATATTACGTTCGTTCCCATTCACTCCGCGTTCGAATTTTGAAACAGCACCGCCATCTTTATTCCCGCGATGACGTATTTAGTCCTCATGTGATTTACTGCGTGGCTCTTTACTGGTTGATTGCTATCACATGTTTTGTTTTTTTAAACTAATTGGAACTGACGTTTACAAGACGAATGCGAGTGATTTAGGGTGATTTTTTGTGCCAGTTACATTAGTTCTGCTTAGTTTTATATGTTAAGTGCATTCGGAAATTTAACTTCTGGCTGTGGACGAAACCACTTGAGATTAAAAATAAATGTAATGGATCTGTATGTAAAATATTTTAAATATAAAACGTTTCAAAAAGAAACTATTGTAATCGTTTTATAGCAAGTAGGTGTTGTTAAAGAAAAAAGAAAATCGGGAAAATACTAAGCGAGAGACAAAAGAAGGTGGCAATTTCACAATTTAATAGTTAATTAATTAGCTTGGAATGAAATGGCGTCTGCCTTCGCTTTGTCTTGGATTCTTTGAAATCTACCAGAATATTGGAATCATTTACCATTTATGTAACAAGCTATTTGATCGGCACACATCTTTTTTAGGTTTTTTTGAGGTTTCATTTTATTGTATTGTATTTTATTTATTGAATATGATTTCAAAAGAACCAAGACGTGTTTAAAGACCTATAAATAAGAAAGGTGAATATTTTTTTTTGATTCAACTTTAAATTTATTATATTTCTGATAAGACCAAGACTTTGTTTATGTTTTATATAGTCTGTGAAAAAGAATGAATGATTAGTAATATGTGAAAAACTTAGCACAAAATATACACTAACTAATGCTTATTGTTAACTGTTACTTGACAATTGGCAGTAACAGTTAAAAAACATTAAATGATAGCCGGAAATGTCAAAGATCATTGTGTTCTTAAATTTCAATTCATAACCTAAGGCGGCATTCAATTTATATTAAACGGTCCTATAAATTGGGTCTTTCTACGAAATTTGAAAATAGAAAACACAAAAAAAAAGGAACGAATGGTGTCACAAAGAGTGACTTTGTAACAGCGGCCGATATATTTTCAATAACGGAGCGAAGTTGGTGACTCTTGAACGAGATTATTGTTTGACGTATAAATTTGTGACTTGCTTCTTTAAATATCAAGTTCTTTATTTGTGTGCAGGGGTATCCAAACTCGCGTAAATCATGCAAGAAAAATAATCAATTACATTCAAGTTACAAGTACATTCAACATTGTAGTTGATTCATATGTTCTTTATTAATTTCTTGATTTTTCGACTTAGTAGGTACATCATTGAACTATTATTTAAACATATGAATATAGATAGGTATCATCCATTCTTATTTAGTTTCAAACGTTTAAAAAAATATGTACAAAGTTGAAACATCCAAGAAATTAATGAAGAACATTACGAATCAACATGTAACAGACATTAAAATCAAAAATTTATTTTTTTTTGGCCCCAAACATTTCCAAATGATTATTATCCAAATGATAATAATATATTATCGATAACTTTAGACTTCGCTCTGTTAAACCATAATAAATTATACAGATGAACCATCCTCTTGAATCACTTTATCTATTTAAAACACCTCATCCAAATCTATTGCATAGTTTTAAAGACAAGCATATATAGAGACAGACAGACAGCGGGAAGCAAGGACTGTTTTATGCAATAAATTTATAAAACACACTCGCCCAATCAACACTACAAAATATCAAGATATCATGCATGTATGTCACCTCTGCCCGATATAGCGACGACATGGTCTTACTGAGCTTTTAGCCATATCGATGGAGCAGCTTTCGTCAAGTACGGCTTGGAGCTTTCTCTCCTTAAAAGGGGGAGTGGGTATGGTGTTGTAAACTTGATTGTTGTAAAGCTAAATCATATTCGCAAGTTTGTAGATATGAAACGTTATGAATAAAAACAATTCATGCAATTTCGAAAAACACTAATCTCATTTGTTTGAGCATTGTTGGCTGTGACACCCCGAAGACTAAAACTTCCGCTTAAAAACCGATCGTGTCTCCATTCCATTCAATAAATATTCTTGAAATTTTGTATACATGTAGATGAGAAGAATGGTTCCCGACAGACTGCCGGTGCCAATATTCACGCGGGCAGAGCCGCGGGCAGTCAGTTTCTTATAAAACTACAGAAGAATTACAGTACTACTGGAACACGACTGTGTTACGATTGTAAAAAAGTTAAAGTCAAAATTATGATTGCAAAAAGGACCGCTCAAGACCTAGATACCAACGAACAAATGAATATCTTCAGACGCCATAGGGACAATAAATTAATTCAATTGATCTAGAAGAATCGTCCGACGCGATGCGTAGAGGCAGGATTACAACTTTTTCCATCTAAAACTTGCTCAATAAATCTATGGAACTATCGCGGACTCCCTTCATTGACAATTTATGGCAGATTTGCATTACTGGATTACGAATGTACAAAGTTTGTGACGATTTGGGAATTTCAGAATTCGTACGCTGCTATTGAAATTATGCGAAAAATCCCAGGTTCGAATCCTACACTTGAGTTCGTACACCAATTTGACTTCATCATCTGCAGCCCTCCGTGACCCACTGCTGGGCATAGGCCTCCTTCCGTCTCCGCCAACCATCTCTGTCCTAGGCCATCCCCAATCTGACTTATGAAGATATAATTTTCACAGATCACCACTTGCTTCCGGTGAAGGAAAACGTCATAGGAAAATCTGCACGGTAGGTACTCGGTAAAAGTCCTTAAGCGACAAGAAAAAAATCTGATACCTGTGCTAGCAATAACATACTCAATCAGAACAAGAATATTAGAAACAGTTTTATTAAAATTGTACTTGAAAGTGGTTAAACAATGCCTTTAAATAACAGAATTCCGTGCAGGATACTTATTGACAAAATCAATTGAAAAAGTAGATAAAGTTAATCGTACATTATATGATAATTGCAATCATAATATTGACACATGATTGTTTAGTAAGTAGGTAAACAATTTTCTTGAACGCATAAAGTAAAACCAACAAAAATAATCTTTATTTCAACAAAATCAAATACAAAGGGATCATACGTCATTATTTTGTATTAAGGTCAATCGCCCGCCTGTTTTACTACAGAAAACAATAACAGTTGAGGCCTAAGAATAACTTGTATATAGAACGTGTTTAGCAAAGTGTACAGTCAGCACATCAACCTAAACTTGTTGCGAATCCACCGCTACAGCACATAAGTCCAAGAAGTATCGTAACTTGTCATTCAAGACATATCGTAACGTGTCTCTCTCTCACCTGAGCGTTATTACGGTTGTTTTTCCAGCTTCTCCTAGTTTTTCCCCTTAGCTGTCAATCAAATCCGGCACCCATAATTATCATTGAGGACATCAAGCCAGTACTTTTTGGATTTGCCTCTTCTCAACCCTTAGAAATGACATAACTCTGACGACGTCTCTGTTTAAAAAGTTTATTTACTTTTACAAAGAGTTTTCAGTTGTCATACCAAGTGTGCTGATAACTGTATTTCCATCGTTCAGCATATAAACCCGTGACAATTCATTCAAGGTGACAGAACCAGAGCAACCGCGTTCTGCCACAGCGCGCGCACTATTACGAAAGCTATACTAACTCAGTGAAAGAGGGGAATGAAAGAGTAAGCTTTTAATTCCAATTTGTTTTGTTAGGACAACGAAAACACTTAGCGCATTACATAGCTTCTGCCAAAGAAAACGGCTTTTTTCTCGCCTTTTCTTGTCAAAGGTTAGAATAACAAGATTATGAGGTTTAGTGATTTTTTTTATGACGTTATATTTTATAGATTTTAGCACCAAAAAGTACTTAAATATTTTCAAATATACACTCATCTTATTGAGTACGTTATTACTATCACTGGTGTCAGATCCTATTCACCTAAAAGCATCTCATATAATGATTACTTTACTAGTGGTAGTCGTATAAACAACTGTAAGATATATAGCAAACCAGTGTGCTCGTTTGTTAAAAAGTAACGTGAGAAATAGACACAAAAATATGTCAGTGATGATTTGGCTGGAGCGCGGGTCGATTCGCACTCGTCTTAAAAAAGTCTACTACTAGACGGAAACTGTAGTCGACTTTTCTGTCGATAATTACAGGTAAGTGACCCATATTTTTCTATAATAGTGTGCAGATTTATCACGATGCAATAAATTATTGTGGCCTATAATAACTAAGTAGGCCAATCGACCTTCAAGCTCATATATAGGATTCAACTTGGACTTTTCATTGACAGACATTTAGAAGTAGTTAAACACAGTGTTTTTAACTTCTTTTTGAAAATATTAATGAGATGAAAAAATTGTGGAATCGACCGGTATTCCAGAATTCATCTCATTATTATTAGTTTAACACTAAACCAGTATGAGAAGTATAATAAATTCATCAACAATATGTCAATATTTATAAACGGCAGCAAGGTGAAGCATCGAGTAAAACAGGGTCACCACTCGCGAAAAACCACAAATGTCGACCGCCATGCCGACCGCACGTAATTCGACCGAGTCGATATCATTCGATACAGAATCGATGGTCGATACGCCGTTGCGTTGGTTCGTTCGTATTTTTATTGTTGTGTTTTCAAATTTGAATTAAGAATGTCGTTTCGGTGACCAATTTCCGCCCGGTGGGCCATGTTTCGCGTGTTTGCTATTAAAAATATATATGCCAACACAAGAACCTATCATAAATACAATTCCTCTATCGCGCCCATATTTCTTGCTGATTAGATATGGAAAATAATATTCGCGGGCGAAATAATACTGATTTATACCTCGAAAGGAGATAAGGAAGTCGGGCAATAATGGCGGGAGAGGCCGAAATTGACCCTGTTTTACATATTCTGGAGGAGAGATGATTCAATGTGAGAGGGCGCCACCTCTGCTAGCGGTGTACCAGCCCTGTGTAATTCTTTTTAGCTATAACATACCCCACTGTTGGGCAAAAGCCTTCCCTCTCTCTTTCCATGTGTCTCTTTCTTTGGTCTTCTCCATCCAATGTCGAATGTCCTAAGCTCATTCGACCATCTAGTCTTAGTCCTACCTAGCTTTCTGTACCCGTCGGTTGGAATCCAGGTTGTAAGAATGTGGGCCCATATATCAGGCTGCATACGGTTGTAAATAATAACTTAAAAATACTAGTTGTTCGCCGCGAACTTGGACCTCGCGAACACAATAAATTTTTGACGAGTTTTTACAAAATTGTGAATATTTCAAATACGACTGAACCGATTTTGATGCCCCACGAACTTAAAAATTCTATTGACAGATCCTACATACCTTTTAAATTTCAATAAAACCAGACCAACGGTTCGAAAGTTATCGCGTTACAAACATACCTACTACCCAAGTTGACTTGTAGTAGTAAAACAACAGTGAATCGCAAAAATTTATAAGATTTATAAGACCCACATTTTCTTAATTGAAGTCTTTGGAGAAAAGGCTGCGGTGAAGTTTGGGGTGCTGCTTCTTCACTAGCGCAGCGCTTTGAAAATCAGCGGTAGACTTGGTTTTCTTATGCCAGCTCCACACTGTCGCCAAACTCAGACACATGCCAACGCGAATGCGTGAACATTGCGTAGGTAATTAGTATTAGTACTTTTATTTACCGCAATGAACCAGGCAATGTATATCGAATCCGGCAAACTGTTCGACGATAGTGTGGAGCCGGTATTATACGACTGAAATAATTCTTCAATTTAAGTCGATCTATAAATAACTTATTAAAACATTATAGCGAATGTTCTTGACCCATAATTATTATATTTGTGCTTTTTTTTTGACTTGACTTCGATTCACACTTAGTCAGTTTTTTCTTTGAACTTCTATACCTATGAAAACACACAGTGGGCCATTTTAAACATATTCTGGGTAACATTAAATTATTTCTGCCGCGTTATGAAAGACCATATTTCGTGAAGGTGCGGGAATAGAAAACGTTTTCGGGTGTAGAGAGCCGAAAAATGAATAATTATACCTTATCTCTTTATTTAGGGTGTTTTTATCGCCACGTATATTTTTTTAAGGAATATTTTAAAACTCAGAAACTACTTTCATGCGGTTTCGATCAACAGATAGTGTGATTCCTGAGGAAGGTATAGTTTATTATGTTTTTACAAAAAATAATATGATATAAAATGTGTGTGGCGTCGTTAATGCAACGTATTCGCAGCAGCACCAACTGCATTCTAAACGTGTTGTCTGATAGGATTAACTGTTGCTTCAAATTCAAATTCAAAATTCTTTATTCTATTTAGGACGATATACATCACTTATTGACGTCAAAAAACTACTTAAACTAAATCTACTGCCGGCTTCCGAAAGCGCAGGTGAAGAAGAAGCGGCTCAACAAACTTCACCGCAGCCTTTTCTCCAAGGACGTCAATTTATTTTTGTATATATTGTTTTGTGAGAATATTTTTATAGAATTTATTAGACACTTTGTCCTTGTTATTTTGAGACATAAAATATTCAAAATGCCTAGAGTGTATTAATTACATAATTGAACCAATCAAGTATCAAGGTTTCCGTACCAAACTTACATTTAAAATTTATAAAACAATTAACATTCACGCTAAATCATGTTTAACTAAAGACGATATATTTCCACAAAAATGTGTTTGTAAGAATTCCACAATTTACCGGAAATTTCGACAAACATATTTTTGAACACTTAAACCGTAATTTTGTGCTCTGTGCTCTGTACTCTATTTTTTTTTTTAATTAAAAAAGCATTTCAATCTTTGTGCTCAATTTAAGCTGTGACGATATAAATAGTTCATGTACCTTAGACGTCAGATCATTTCCGACACAGCGAGTCAACTGTAAAAAATAAATTACAAATCAATAAAAGAACGTCGCATTCGAATTTTAAATTTAAATATTTAAAAAAGTTAGTATTCTCCTGACTCGTTTCAATTTCAAAATTCCTTGTACCGTTAAATTTGACGTTGATTTTAACCGGCGCGACGTTTAGACAAAATGCAGTAGCGTTTTTCTGCGCATGTTAAAGTTAACGTCAAAGTTGACGGTTCAACCCACCTTAAAATTAGTTATAACGAATACAAAAACCTCTTACGAGCACTTTTTCAAAGTGTTGATATTAACTTGGAACTTCGCATAATGGATCTAAGCAAGGTACCATATTAAAACTTCGTACGTTATAGAATTTCATAGACCACCACTTGCTTCCGGTGAAGGAAAACATCGTGAGGAAACCTGCACACTGGTTGATTATTAACTTGTGTGTGAAATGAATGAGGCAATGTCTAACCACTCCATTAATAGTGTCAAGAAACTTGTTGTGTGTGTTGTTTCATTCCACGTAATGAAAAGCCTTGAGTAATACTACTATGAAGATGTATAGATATTTTGTTCCTGTGTAACTATGACTCATGTCACGTTAGTAAACGAGATAATAATATTACAATACTCTGCGTCGCCGAAATTGCTTAACACAGTGAAACAAAAGAAAAAATTGGAATGACGTAGAATTTGCTAGCGCGCATTTGCAATTCCGTGCACGTCTCAGACTGTCCGCATATCTCCCGTCCCTGTCTCGCGCCTGGCAAATCATAACCACCTCTCTGTCTATTGCATTCGATGCAGGAAGCCGATTTTCAGTGTACGGTCCACATTTGTTTCGTTACAAGAATAGAAAGACATTGATTTTGTATACGACTGAATGGGATTTTGGGATTTTGAACGACTGACTTGTTTCAGCTAATTTATTGGAGTTGTGAATATGAAGTTGATAGTTTATTTAATTTACGAAGCGAATGTCCGTATAAATCGTCCATGCACCTAATAATAGTTAAAAGAAAACGATTATTAAAACATTGCTGGTTTTTTTATTACAGTAAATAAAAGCACTCATGCTAACTACGCAACACGAGATCGGCGAGTGTGAATTTTAATTTCCCAGTTGGAATCAGATAAAATCATTTAAAAAGTTGACTTGTTTTGTCTGATATGATCAAAGTTTTATGTGACTTTTTTAAAAATGCCGCTTTTTTCAGACAACGCATGTAAAAATATTGATGGACCACATCCGGAAATATGCGCCGGTTTAACAAATGGAAAAGTTAGATTGTATATTTCAATCGGCATATATTTACAATTCAAAACATTGATCGCCAATGTATATTTGACCGTTAATTACCCTGCTAGATCTAGATCTTTATGCCACGGTAATAGGGGCGAGTTTGCAATGTATAGCAATGACACATGTCATTATACTTGTAAATAAAAATGAGATGAAAAAAAATCTGTTTTAATTAAGTTAAAAATCACGTGTGACATGTATAACAAATCCATTGAAATGCATACATACATTACGCCTGATGTGTGTGTGTGTGTGACACCTTCACATAGCATTATTAAATCTTTAAAAAAATTGTGTAATAAAGCAGTTGAAAGTTTAATAAATTTACAATTATAAATTATTATGTTACGATTATAAACTCATATTAGATATTTTGTTTCTGTACAACTATGATTCGTGTCATTATGCCTGATAAATTGCCACATAGCATTATTAAATCATAAATAAATATGTATTAAAGCAGTTTTCTATTACGTAAATAAACAATACTATAACATAAACTAATCATAAGTATTTTGTCATGTTTCGCAAAACTTTTCGAATCCCTAGTATACACTCAATTATACAGCCATTTCAAGCCTCTGATATCAGAAAAACAACATGGATTCATTAAAGGTAGATCAACCATTACTAATCTTCTGGTATATAAAAACTATTTGTGCAAAAGTTTTGCCGCAGGGGGTCAGGTTGACTCTATTTACACTGACTTCTCGAAGGCCTTTGACAAAGTGAATCATAGACTACTTTGTAACAAGCTTTCCTCCTATGGTATTCATGGTAGTCTCCTTCGCTGGTTGGCCTCCTATTTGAATAAAAGAAGTCAGTTGGTGGCTTTGAGAGGTTACACCTCATCTCCCGCTGACATAACATCAGGTGTGCCTCAGGGGTCTCATCTGGGACCGCTATTATTTGTTGTATTCATTAACGACCTCATAAAGGATATATCATGTGAATGTCTTTTATACGCTGACGACTTGAAAATATTTAAAACAATAAACTCTTTAGATGACTGTAATCTTTTACAGAAAGACCTAACGGCTGTTTCTTATTGGTGCAGAATTAATCAAATGTACCTTAATATTGACAAGTGTTTCGTCATTACGTTCACTAACAAGCGTCATGGGATCGTTAATGATTACAACATTGACGGCCAGTCCCTAAAGAGGACACATGTTGCTAAAGATCTCGGGATTCTTTTTGACAACAAACTAACATTTCGCGAACATTACCACCACATAGTGCAAAAAGCAAATCAACTTCTTGGGTTTATTTTTAGATCTACCAAAGACTTCAAATGCACTCATTCTTTTCTTTATCTTTTTTATACGCTGGTCAGAAGTGTTTTAGAATACGGTAGCCCAATATGGTCTCCGCACTATAAGGTTCATATTGATAATATAGAGAGAGTGCAGCGTAAGTGTCTGCGGATTTTATGCTACCGCCAACAGTCAAAGCGAAACACCCCTGATTACGAAGCTCGTCTCATTATATTTAATGTACAGAAATTAGATACACGTCGAAAATATTTTGATTTCGTTTATTTTTATAAAATAATTCACTCCTTATTAGACGTCCCTAACTTGCTGGCTGAATTATCATTTAATACGAGATTTAGTGCTCGTAGAGCAAATCAAATAGGACTTTTTGTTCTACAAGTGTATCGCAATAATACCTCATTTTACAATCCCCTGGTTAGGATGGCTCGTCAATGTAATGAAATCGCCAAAGGCAACCAGACCTTTGACGTTTTTCTACCTAAATTGGCTTTGTATAGTAATACAATCAAAAATATTTTATACCACAAGACGACAGTCTAATCCATGTCGCTTGGACCACCATTGGTCTCCTCCTATTATTGTTTAGTATACTCATTCTTTTATTTTTATTTATATTATTTTAGACATAGTTTAAGTTAACTCTTCTTTTAGCTTTTATAAAAACACATTTTTTGGAATACAACCTAGATTATAAGTTTTGTTTTATATAATCTTGTTTAGATACAGTTGTAATCTGTTTTGTGTAATAATAAATAAATAAATAAAAATAATCATAATTACTTCTACTACACATTGATATACAAAATAAAAAAAATACTACAAATTATAAAAGTAACTGTTAATGTGTTATCCGTCACTATATAATTAGCCAACACGTCAAATACATAAATTGCTTAATTTAGTATAATTTCACATTCACATACTCATTACGAGTACGAGCAAATATAGGCTAAGGACATTTCACTACCTACTATGTAACTCAAGTGATAATTATTGAATGTTATATTTCTAGCATAAGTTTCAGAAGAATCTACACGCGAAAATCTACACACTGCCGACGGGATTGCATGAAAACTGCGTAGCCTGTTCGAGTGTTTTTATTTACCGCAATAGAAAACCAGCAATGTATACAGACTGCGCTAGGTTCGATAGTCTGCGATAACGTGGAGACATAGTGTGGTAATTATTTAAACAAATAAATATATAAGAACAAATCACACAGATTGAGCTAGCCCCAAAGTAAATTCGAAACTTGTGTTATGGGATATAACAAATGCATATATAGATAAACTTCCAAGACCGGGGCCAATCAGAAAAAGACAATTTTCCATCATGACCCGACCGGGGTCGAACCCGGGACCTCTCGGTTCAGAGGCAAGCACTTTACTACTGCGCCACTGCGAATCGTCGGTATTTAATAGTAGCCTGTTGGTTCATGCTCCTCCTTTTAAAACTAATTAATGCAAAGCGATTTCGTAAGTATAATTAAGGATATTATGACGTACATCCTTACAAACTTTTGCATTTATATTATATTTTTGCATATGTGTATGTTTGTTACTCTTTCACGAAAAATCTACTGGACGGATTGTTATGAAATTTGGTACACGGGTAGAATATAAGCTGAAATAGCACATAGGGCACTTTTTATCCCGAAATTCCCACGGGAGCGAAGCCCTGGGGCGCAGCTAGTTCATATAACATAATAGCTATTACGTATAGGATGACAATGGCCTCTAAAAATAGACACACGAATGACGCAACACACTTAAAAGGGGCTCAAACGCAAAACGTCTCTTTATAAAAATGTCGCGTTAGGGACTTGGATAAAATTTGATTTTTAAAGAAAAATATATTTATTAAAATTATATACTTAGTAGTAATTATGATAACATACTTTTGGTACATACATAAATGAAATTAGGGAGTTCATAATTACTCTATACTTCTACTAATCACATTTTATTCAAGTCTCTGACGCGATAATTTGCGAAAGAGACATTTTGCGAAAGAGACGTTTTGCGAAAGAGACATTTTGCGAAAGAGACATTTTGCGAAAGAGACATTTTGCGAAAGAGACATTTTGCGAAAGAGACATTTTGCGAAAGAGACGTTTTGCGAAAGAGATATTTTGCGAAAGAGACATTTTGCGAAAGAGATATTTTGCGAAAGAGACGTTTTGCGAAAGAGACATTTTGCGAAAGAGACATTTTGCGAAAGAGACGTTTTGCGAAAGAGATATTTTGCGAAAGAGACATTTTGCGAAAGAGACGTTTTGCGAAAGAGATATTTTGCGAAAGAGACGTTTTGCGAAAGAGACGTTTTGCGAAAGAGACATTTTGCGAAAGAGACGTTTTGCGAAAGAGACATTTTGCGAAAGAGACGTTTTGCGAAAGAGAAATTTTGCGCCTGAGCCCTGAAAGGGCTGACACCAATAAATACACCATTGACAGAGCATTACATTGATAAGGCAGTTATAGCCGAACTCACAGCCATAGTCGGGGAGGCCACATCCCAATTTCGTATTCAACTTGAGCCAACATTGAATATTCTGGAAGCTATGTGGATAACTTACCTATGTTGCGTGAATGTTTTATCACTTCGATATCGGTCGGTAAGTATTGGAGTTAGATTTTCATTTTCCATTTGTTATACAGGGTTATTTGTTGAATATACAATCTTTCCAGATTCCATTTAAATAATCACTATCACGACATAGTATAAACAAAGTCGCTTGCCGCTGTCAGTCCCTATGTATGCTTGAATCTTTAAAACTACGCAACATATTTTGTTGCGGATTTTTTAAATAGATAAGAGTAATTCCAGAGGAAGGTTTATATTTATGTAACATGCATAATACTGCACCCGTGCGAAGCCGGCGCCTCTTGCTACTATTACATAAGAAATGAAGCTTGTATTGGACCAAATAAAGGAGACAGCCAAGATTGATGTCGTACAGGGAGATCAAAACAATGGCTGAGGATAGAAAGAGATGGAAGGAACTACACAGACAAGAACGATGTTCTTAAAGCTGATTTTAGATTAACCTTTTCTTCGATTTCGATGATTTAAAAGCAAAAAAACCCCGTGTATCTTACATATTATTATCATAAAATCTATCTCTGATCTTTTTTCAGCATACCAGAACCAGAACCTTTAAGACAACTTCAACACCTTCGGAATTTCTACCCACTGTTCTATCTACTGGTTAAAAAACACAGAAGCACGGGAACTTTTCAATGAGTTTTGTTAAAATAAGAACAATGCTGCTCTGAATTCTAGTTTTATTTCAATAGTTCACAATTGGCAACCGAGGGGCATGCTAAAGTTTATTAATTGAGTTACTTAAGTGGCCAGCCAACTCGGAAAATCAGACTGAAATTGTTTTTCCCCCGTCGGTACTGCTGAAAACTCTATTGTCTATGGCTGTTTAATTCTTTATTCCGAATGACAGTGACAGATGTTAGCAGGTTGAACACTGGCCGGAAATCATCGGATATCTAATCTAAATCGACGAGAAAGAATGATTATGGAGTTGTGTTCTATTTTCGAACGATGACAGTAACAGCTGTTCGAGATGAAATTCACTTTGGCAGAAAATTTGACTTGACAAGAAAGGAATAAATGCGCCCATTAAAATTCAGTAAGTACTTCGTTGTACGGAGTACCTACTAATTCCATGGTCTGTTGTCTTGAACCTGAGTCCCTACTCACCTATGTATAAAAGGATATAACAAATAAGGGACCGATAAACAGCAAATTAGTAAATTTCAGTCAAGTCTAGTACTCTAGTCCGGACACGAGATCAGAAGCAAAAACAACCATTTTCTTCGGCTACTCTTATTAAGTAAATATTTTCTCTCTCTATTTAAGAGAATATTTTAATAGTCTTCCAGTCTGGTACTTGTTTTTATTTACTGACTCTTAAGTCCGAGATTCAAGTGGCTACCCTTTACATTTTAATTGTAGTGGAGATTATGTTAGGTTATTTTAAGAATTGAATGAGTTGACTTCCGTTGTTGTAAGGTTACGAGAGTATACAGATGAATATTTCCTTCCCTGTTTCGGAATACTAAACTTGTAGACTTTTATCGATGTTTATAGATTTTTTTTGCTAAAATATACTTATTTTTACACAAATATAAGATGAAAGTATGCGTTTCATGCGTCTACATCGTTGTCGTAATTGTATATCTAAGTGATGTCATTATATAAATTCATGCAAAAAAATATGATGAAATACCTAAAATGATTAATTTAATTGTGTGCAGATGTAAACAATAGAAACTCAAGAATATGGTAAAAAAAAATATTCTAACTTCTACTCACTTATATAACTATAACTGCAGTCATCCCCATGGTGTTGTGATTGTGACTCACCTGAAACAGACAAATTAAAATCTGTAAATAACCTTCATAAAAATAATGTCAAATTTTCGTGATATAAGAGTAAGAGAAACACCATATCAATATTTTAGACGTATGTTAACAATGAATATATTTTTAGACGTGACCACATTTTTAAATGTCACTCCCATTCAAGGTATCATCACGATATGACCACAAAACGTAAAACTATTCCATTCATGACAAAGAAGGTCGTGACTGCAAGAATACACACAAAAAGGGATATATTTAGATGGCTGTTAGAAACATTACGGGAAAAGTGAGCGAGTTTAACGTAATATGGGACATCATTTAGTCAACACAATTTAAAATTGTCTTGGCTGAGTACAGATACTCTTTTGCCCGAGAGTTCCAAAGTTGAAATTCGTTTGAATTAAATTTAAAAAAAAGAACTGTCTCCGAGTATTTTCATTACACTCTCACGAATTCGTTTTAAGAACACGTGGAGCTATTACGTAAGCTATTGTAAGACGTAAGGAGATAAAATTAAAGTTAAATTGTTACATTAGTCTTGGCTGTATACGACTGTTTTCCCTTGCGTGGTCACGGCACATCGCGCGCGATCGTCACGCGGCATTTGATTTGAATCTGGAACTCCTTAAAGTGCGGTAATGGCGTCTTCCTCATGTTTGTCTATAGTAGGGAGACGTATTTGGGAACAAACCCTCAATTCATAAAAAGGAACAAGCTTTATTAGTTAAAATCATAGGTTTAAATATTGTATACGAATTTTCTTCATATTATTACTTCACAATGTTTGATTTTGACAGAACAAGATAATATTCTACTTGAATTGAAATAGGTTGTAGGTGACTTTTGTGGTTAATTAAGGGGAATTTAATAACAGTAAACAATAATGAAATTTATTCTTAGATTCACTCGTACTACCAAGTCAAAAAAAATATTTGTTTAAAAATTATCATAATTATTATCTCCGAAAAATAACCTTAAAAAAAGATCAAAAACATCAAAAAATCTCATATCAAATTTAACTTTGGGCGCAAAAATTCTGGCGCCATTTTATAATGACGTAATTCTATACTTTATGGGCTGCCAGGAATTTCATTTTAGGCTTTTATATTTTTGACCACGCTGTCCTCTGAAGGTTGGGCGGGGTGTGTGGGGGGGATAAGTTCTTTATCGTAGGCAATGTGGGTGCTCTCACGTACGCATATTAGAAAGAAGGACCTCCGAAAAGTCGTAAAGGGGTCAAGTGAGGTTAGGACGCGTATATAATGTGCTCCTTTGAAGTTTTTATGTTACCGATTGATGTTACACCAAGTTTAGTGTTTGAGATACAAAAACAAAGGATGGAATGATATTTCGAGAATATATTGACATTCTGATATATCTACTTAATTATTGAAGACGTGAGTGGGAATCTCTTTGAATATTTCCAATAAACTGTATGTTAAGAAATATAGGTAAATTCATTGAGTTTTAAACCTGTATCTATATGTTGGAAATGAATTAGTAAGTAACAAATTTCGATGAAACTATAACTTCAAATTATTAATACTAGTTCAAAATTATAATATAAATAAATAAATAAATATATTAGGACAAATCACACAGATTGAGCTAGCCCCAAAGTAAGTTCGAGACTTGTGTTATGGGATACTGACTCAACGATACTATATTTTATAACAAATACATATATAAATAAACATCCAAGACCCGGGCCAATCAGAAAAAGATCATTTTCCATCATGACCCGACCGGGGATCGAACCCGGGACCTCTCGGTTCAGTGGCAAGAACTTTACCACTGCGCCACCGAGGTCGTCAAATATGATTAACTCAAAAAGCAATGAAATTGTACAATCAGGCAATTTCCTATTCAATACATTATGTAATAGGAATCATGATTCGATTTTTGAACAGCGTCACACGAGGAGTGTGCAAGCGTGACAGTTGAATGGGTGAGTGTCAAGGTGAGCGGATGTGTATCGATACGGGCGCATTGATGTCTCGAGTACTCGATTACAAAAGAGTGCACCGCACAATCGACGGATCGTCACCACTGGGAGTTTGACAGCAGCTAGTGATATGTTGGCATTTGTGTGGAAAATGTCAATGATTTTCTGAAAGACACGAGAAATTGTCTTTATAATATTTTTAGCGATCCAGTTTATTTTAAGCTTACTGGCATATAATCAAGAGCAGTAAGATCAATACAGAAAATTTTAAGAAAAAGATAATAATCTTTACTTGGTTTTCAGAAAATCGAATCGTCCTTTTTTGATAAGCAACGTCTTTGGAAGTTCTAAGAATAAATTGTGAGTACAATACACGATTCTAAAGTACAACATTTGCCTTGCACATGTGTCGCTTTTAATTGAATTAAAGTGATTTATGTGTTCACACATGAGTGCACTAATGTCGTTGATTGAATGTGTGAAATTCAGTTCAGTTTTTATGCACATTTTAATACCCCCGAGTGACAATGCTGTTTGTTCTGTCCGCATTGCTAATGGAATTTCCGATAGACGTTTTTGACAGCTGCCATAATGTTGTGGAATTTCATGTCAGTGGAGCCGGTGTCATGTGACTTTAAATCATAAATTTATCGTTTGTGTGGATGTCTTGATTACAAAGTAAGTGTAAATTAAATATAAAACAAAATTACGCATATTAAAATGTTAAGATTCAGAATAGTCACTTGAATGTCTGAATCATATAGATAAAGAGTTAATTGCAGTTAAAAATATTTTACTGGCTGGTTACACAGCTGTAAAAAGTAAAATTTATGATGAACATAGACAATTAAAAAAGCATAAAATGAATGTCATTTTATCGCCAGCCGGAGTGCGCGGTACTAGGGCTTCTTTGTCTATAGTCTTAGTTTAGTTTATGGTTGATTTGATATGGACAATGCCCCGTAATGGCGTAGTAATGTCACATAACAATTGTGACTAATAGGATGGTACAATAGTTGAATGACATCATTATCGTAGTGGAACTTAATAAATCTAATTAATAATTTACAAGAGCAGCGATTATTAGTAATATATTAAGTTATTTGGTCTGACATATGTCTCCAGATATTGAACTCAAACAAAATAAATTGAACAAAAATTATTATATTTTCGCAGGCTTGATAATTACCTACTAATAGTGACGCAAATTGTCTGTAATAGTAACGTAAATAATTAAAAATCATTTTGTATTTACTGTGCGTAAATTACACGAAAGCAAATTAAAATAATTACTTATAGGCAAAAGGGCCAAAGCGGTTTACAGCCCAATGTAGCACTATTTGATGTGATTAATCAATTTCATTCGCACGCAATACGTTATTCATATAAATCGATTCAATTTATCGGTACAATACTGGCCATCAATGGTCATCGGTTAGCCGCGATCGGCTCAAATCGAATAAGCGAAATAATCAACGCTGTTCCAGGTTCTAAATTCAAATTCTGTCGGAATATTGTTTAGCACGCGAGGAAACGGCAAAACAACTACGCAAACTCGAGATATTATAAATATATAAATTTTATTTCGAATGGAACTCGTTTAACACTTCAAAAAGGTTATTTTTGTTGCAAATTAATTAGGATTTAGTTTTAACTATGAAGCAGCGTGTCAACCAGAAAAAAAATTGTGAAAGAAGGGAATCATATGGTAGCTGTATGGTTAAAAAGTTATTATAAACTCGATGAATAATTTTCTATTAACATGTCCCTGATATATTTTTTAAATTAAAAATCTTAAGATATTATGTAACATAATAAAATTGTGTTAGTTTTCCTTTAGACCGAACTCGTGCTACGAACGAGACAAAATTAATATATTTAAGTTGACAGCTGTCAAAATCACGCACCCACCAGCGCCCGGGCAAAAGAAAAATATTCTGTGTGCTTTTTTAATTAATTAGTGAGGTGACAGCTGTCAAAATTCATACCGCATCCCATCAAGATTTTATGGTAGTTGGCGGGGGGCGGGGGGCGCGGCGGGCGCGGCGGCGACGTCGTTTCCTGTGCGCCGCCGTCTCGAGTTTTCTAATGACGCGAATATTTCCCGCCTGACGTTTAATTAACTATCAAAAGGGGCTGCAGTCTGAAAAGCCTGCTCTAATGCGTCGCTGCCAATCGTCAGGTCGCGCTTCAGTTTAGCACTACATTTTTCATGGATATGTTATATATAATTAACTTTCCTGAATTTATAATTCTGCGGTGTGACCCAAATCAATAACAGCGGTTTTCATAGACCACCACTTCTTTCCGTTGAAGGAAAACATCCTGGAAAACAGCACATTGGACGAATAAGTACATTAATAAGGTTTGCGTCTACTACTATCAGATGGCTGTATTTAGTTCGTCTAAATTGTGAATATTTCAAAAACGACTTAACCTATTTTGATGCCCCACGAACTAAAAAATTTCACTGATAGATCCTACATCCTTTTAAATTTCATCAAAATCAGACAAACGGTTCGAAAGTTACCGCTTTATAAACACACACACACACACACACACATACGATAAGAAGGAGAATCAAACCAATTACGAGTTACGAACAAATCACCACACCACAGCCTCCGCATTAGAATAATAGTTTTGTCGGTCTGTCCGTCCGTGCGTGGCGAACCGCGAAACTCTCTTAGTGACGGGAGGTTTTTGTCTTCTTTATTTGTTACAGGTCAATGTTTACTGTTCGGATGAGAATGTGTGACAGTAAACTGTTATTCATGAGGTATATACTCTGTTCTTACTAGTTCATCGGCTTTAGTGTTCTCTTAGTTATTACAATCACTTTAATAGTTACAGTTATATACATAGATTAATTACACTGCATCATTACCAGCGCTTTGGACGGAAGTCAAAGTAAACTATATTTTTTTTTACTTAAAAACGTATTTACAAGTTTTCGCCCATGTAAGTATAGTTAATTATATAATAGTACAAAATCTAAACGATACTGTCAAAAATGGACACGAAAAAATGCAAATTAGACTGACATATTAACAAATTAATGGGTTTGGAATAAAAATTGTAGTTCAAAATCGAATCGTAAAATGCGATGAGCAAAAGCGAGCAGCGATCAATTAACTAATTTTACCATAACGAGTAGCTTAAATTGCGGTAATCGATTAATATAGTTAAAGTCAATTCACACTTGTTCCAGTCAGTATCCAGCTTAACACACTCGATGTGGGCTAATGAGTTTTATTCATTGAATGGCTAATATTATTTGTGTTTATGGTTCTTTTTTTCTTTTCTGCAATTGAACAAAAATATAACATGCCAGTCTGTTTTACACACAGAACTATTTGCATGAACATTATAGGTACGTTTTCATCATTACTAATAAATTTATTGTTTCGTAACTTTTCTGTTTAGTACCTTGTTAAAATACCAAGCATTTTTTTATATCCCTAGGGTGTCTGCAGAAAAAAGTCTGCAGATGAAAATTTTGAATTTTAGATGAAATTACATAAACAAAAGGCTAACCCACGGATCTTTGTGATCCCTCACTGAACTGATTAATAAAAACATTATGCTGAAATAATATAACAGTAAGACGTTAATACGAGAACTGAAATACTATAGAAAACCACGCTTGATATAACCATCCACTCTAACACCACCACCATAAAGCACAATATTGGTCAACGGCGCAGAACATGTAAAGTTTTTTTTTTTGCAAAATTTAGACGTCCTGACGATCTTATTGGTGAAAAAATAGAGATCATTATCGCCCGTGACGCGTCTAAAAATAAAAAAGATTGTAAATTACGTACGGATGGCAACACAAAAATAACGAACTACCCGCGAGACGTCCATAATAATCAGGACGTGAATGGCCTGTTCTGGTAGACTATATTATGTAAAAAGGCCTTTTGAGCGTCTCAAAGGGATCAGCAGCGGTTTTGAACGGTTAATTACCCGCTGAAATTTAAGTTTGTCCTCAGTGATTCATGTAACTTGTGAGTTTTATCTTCAGTGCAAAGGCGATCTCGCTTTTTGCAAACACAAACTCTGAAGTTTTGCAACATTTTGAAGTAAAATATTAGATTAGTTTGGTTAATTATACATATATATATAAGTATATATATATTTTCCTTTCATCAGCACTTGATCACAATCATAATATGTTTCAGTATACCTTTTGACCATGTACTTTATTATGTACTTAATGTTATATTACTGATAAAAAATTATACATAAATTTATATATAAAAAATGGTAAGCCCTTCTGGCATAATAGGGACCAACACTGTTTGAATGAGTTTCTTTCGGCATTTCTTCTCAGCAGTGGTCGTTCCGAAATGCTAGTAGTTTGTAGCTTTGGTAAACATCATTTAATTTAGATTATGACGTGAAAAAGTGCCTGTGAAGGCCTAATTTCTGAATAAATGATTTGATTTTGATTTTGATTTTGATTTTGAATGTTCAGTGTTACGGGTATATAAAATCCACTGAAATCGACTTTAGTATAAGATTTAAGATTCAACAATTCATCCAATCGCGCTGAACTGGCACAGATCCTGTGTTTGTTAGGTGAAATAGTACATTCTCTAGGTTTCTAGGTTGAAATTATTCAATTACAAAAAAATGTACCACGATAAAAGAAATGGAAGTTTGAAAATACTTATAGGAAAATAATTTACAGAGTAAGATGAATAATCATAGCAGATCACGGCACATTGTAAATGTAAACTCATATTTTTGAAAATAAATTTCTATGTCTTCTTCAATAATTGACTAATTTCTCTTTGACTGATCAATATGTAACAAAAATTGAAATCAAATCAAAATCAAAATCAAATCATTTATTCAGAAATTAGGCCTTCACAGGCACTTTTTCACGTCATATTCTAAATTAAATGATGTTTACCAAAGCTACAAACTACTAGCATTTCGGAACGACCACTGCTGAGAAGAAATGCCGAAAGAAACTCATTCAAACAGTGTTGGTCCCTATTATGCCAGAAGGGCTTACCATTGAGCTTGAAGATCGTCTTAGTGCCCTAATAGGAAGTAGTAGGCCTACCATCAACTTTTACAGAACGATTTCATTGCAACTCAGTTCAATTTAAGAACCTAAAATGAATCGCATTCATATAAAAAATTAAACCGATGGTACGAATTTGCGATGCAGTTCAGTTTAGGTCGTAAAGTGGATCGCGTTAAGAGATGATGGTAAGCCCCCTGAAACAAAATTTATCAGAAGCAATACACAAGTTCACAATTTTACAACCCAATCCGACAGATCAGAACAACTATTAACTGGAAATCAACCTTCCCAAATTCATTGCAAATTCGCCAGTATCACCCCGGGATAGAGGTCGAGTTGTGCCATGATATGCAGTTGATTGTACGAGCAATACGTCGCAGTACTAATGTGTCTGCATAGCTCTCGGAACTGCATAACTCCACTGCAGCGAGTATGACTGATGTGCTGGATATTATCTATATTTTGTGTGAGTTTGACCTTGTCAGTTTAAGAAAATGTACTGAAACAGATGGCTTATTTCTTCTACTTACATTTGAACAAGAAAAATTAAACTTTATAGGTTATGATGATGATGAATTGGACTTATGAGAAGATTCTGGAAAATAAATCCAAGTAATTTAAAGAATGGTGGAAGGTATTATTGTTATAGATCCAGCTTTCAGCATAAACACACAGGATTACACGAAATATACGAACGATTTCGATCATGGCGACTCCTTCAACATTAATACATTCGCTAATGTTTTCGCATAAGGCTTTTGTATATAAACAATCAATGAAGGACGAGAGGAAGAACGTTAAATAAATATATTATAATATAATACAACAATAAAATTGAATCGAACGTTTTACGAGAATCAAGTAACGTCGCAGCAATTGACCATCAAGCACTTATTTATTTCAAAAACGAACCTAATAATTTAATTTCGTCTAAACATTAATTACGTTGACAACTAAACAAGACGAAGCTTTTCAATCATCGCTATCAAAGGCCGTTAATCCGCAGTGTACAGAGGAATTAAACGGTTTGTCTGTTTGTTCGTGCCGCGCGAGCTCGGCAATGTTTATTCGGCACTTAATGACGGCCCGACTGTCGCGATTACTGGAAACTCAGTCTGTTGATTAATTTTTAACGAGAACTATGATTGCGTTACCGAATTTTTCAAAGGCTGTCCTCACTTCAAATATTTCTTTTCTAGATTTCCCTCTTAAAAGCATGAACTTTATAAATGGAGGATTGCAAGAAATACAAATGCCTCTAGCACGACGAAAAACATTTTTTTTTGCGAACTATTGGTTTATCTATGGCAATACTTGTAAACTACATATATTAACTAGAACCTTTGTTATTTAACGTGCTCTATTATAGATAAAAACTAGTGCGAATAGTGTGTTTGTTGAGAAACTGCATCCACAATCACAACTTCACAACGCAAATAATCTAGTCTGGCGACTGCAAGGTCGTTGAAACCTTAGGTTGAAACGTCAGCAATATTAAATGAAAAAGATTAGTGCTAAGTCCCGTGAATATATGTAATTATGTATTCTAAGCGCGAAATTTCCAAAAACTTAGGTGTAAAATGTTAACTATATCCAGATTCTTAATCATTCTCCCCCTCCGCTTTTTCTGTAATGATATTAAATTGTAAAAATAGACCAATTTGTCACAAAAAGCCTCTCAAACGCCACCTATAACACGCCACTCTTATTTACAACCAATAAAACTTTTATCGCCTTAATTCGAAAGCACCAATACTGGATTGAGCCGGATTTTTCTGGAAATATCTAGATATAACTGGATTTATTGTCGGCATAAAAGTTACAGTTCACAGTTTATGTAAGTCATAATATACGAGTACAGGCTGTAGTTTTCGAATTTACTCGATTATTTCTTTGGGGTTGGTGGTCCGTAAAAAGGTTTCTTTGATACCCCTGAGGTCCGGTGGCCCATGGTTCATTTGTCAAACGTCAGGTTTATTTATATATGTGGTTTCTGATATAAATATTATGCCGTATTTATAACGGAAAATATTATTTCAAGTTGAATTCCGTGTGAGTTTCTCACTATTCCAACAAATCTTTCCTTCTTTCGTAAATTTATCTATCAATATAGATTAGTCAATAGCCAGAGCAACAATATGATTTATCATGATGAAAAATATAAGGTCAGCTTCTTGATGTATTTTTTATCCATACCATCCATACTAATATTATAAAGAGAAAAGATTTATATTTAAAAAATCAAAAACTACTGGGCCGATTTTGATGAAATTTGACATGGAGATAGACGAAATCTTTTAGCGTGACATACGCTACATTTTTTAGTATAATTTTACCCGAGCGAAGCCGGGACGGACCTCTAGTAGTTGATAATATTCGAGGAAAAAGTAACAACAACGAGTGAAAATATGAATTGCACTTTTGAGAAACATATCCATTGCGTGCGAAATTACACTGTGGCAATTTCAGGCGTTATTTTACACCCACTTTTACATCATTGGAGCTATTACGATTGTTAACATACCTCGTATGCAGATAACGATAAATGCTGGCCGCAGGCGCATTTTATCTAAGAGTATTTTTTACATATTGAACGAACTTAGAACCTGTGCATACATTGCGGAGTTTTCTTGCAAGCTTCACATTGCTGCGAGTTAACTCTGAGCAATGTACGTGGGCCGCAGCGTTACGGCCTGTAGGACGTTTTATCTGAGAACCAAGAACCCCGATACGAGCTATAGCCTCAGGAACAACCAATATCAAGGAATTATATGCGGTTTAATGTGTTCGAAACGATTCTTATTGCGTACCTATCATTTGTTTTTTAATTCCAACGATTTCCTAAACTTTTATTCTGAACAATCTAACTTTATGTTGTTATCATGGTCGACTCGATGAAGAAGAAAAATACATTTTTGTCTAGAGACAGATAAACGGGGCTATCGAGTTTTTGGCTTTGTCTACCCAGTAAGGGATAAAAACGTGATACTGTAACTGTATTTGACTAGAGAAAAAACAAATAAACATTTGTTTATTTCAATGACACTAAGAAATTACTTTTAGATATAAATTTGGATCAAGTGAAATCACTTGACTGAGATATACAAATATATAAATATATACACATTTAACGCTTTCACATTACATACAAATAGGTCTTTGCATTTAGTAGTTGCTTTAGTATGTCTCATCTACCATTTGTAATCTATTGTCAATTTTTCTAAATTCGCTTCGGTGCACGTGTTGGACTATAATTATTAGTGACAGTTAAATTGGGGGTTATAGAATTTGCTTGTCATAATTAATAACATTAAGAAAAAATACTAAGTATTTATGTAAAATTTTACAAATAAACTATCTTATGCGTAAATCGTGTCGTTATCGGATGCTATGAACAATAATTTGAAGTGCGTGGGGCGCGCTACGCCGTAGGCGCCTACGACTTGCTGCACGAGGCTAAATGAACCATAACCACAAGCAATACGGCTTAGTTCCCAACAGCAAATTATTCGCAGAGTACCGACAAAGTATTTATAGAAAATTTGTTCCTTAATTTGACATTTCTCGTTGCAAAATAGGGTCCCGTTAAAACACTCCACCGTTCGATTTCCAAGTTTGTTATTGGATAATTATGAATACCTTTTTATGAACAAAACAACATAACTTTACCTAATTTGCGTTTAGTTTAACGTAAACATTTGACTATAGATTCGAACGTGAATTTAATACGTAATAACATACAATAATATACATATATACTATGTTATCGTTCTCGAAAGACATATCGTATTCTCCCAAAGGAGATGGATGTCAGAATCGATAATAGTAATGCGTGGACCTAATGGGAGATTTATCAATAACTATCAAGTTTCGAGGAAATAATTGAACTTGTAACACAGTAAGAAATAGAAATATAATCAAAGTATTTCAGTATATTATACTCTATACAAATCTGTAACATTTTATTAAGAAGTGCAATATGAAAGATTTCTATATGTATTTCTTGCCTCCAAGCTTGAAGCATTAGTTTTTTTATTACAATAAAATTTAGTAAAGTTTATTTTTCTTCGCTACATGAAAAAGCATAACAAAACTTTTTTTAAATATATATATTAGGACAAATCACACAGATTGAGCTGGCCCCAAAGTAAGTACGAGACTTATGTTATGGGATACTAACTCAACGATACTATATTTTATAACATATACAAATATAGACCCAGGCCAATCAGAAAAAGATCATTTTCCATCATGACCCGACCGGGTTCGAACCCGGGACCTCTCAGTTCAGTGGCAAGAACTTTACCACTGCGCCACCGAGGTCGTCATTAAAAAATATATTTTTGTTTAAAATTTAACGCCGCAGAGTTGCGACTGTCCAAAACTAAAGTTATTTAGCGGGGCAATAAATAAAACTAACCGAAAGTAGTGTATAAATCGTCGCCTGTTTACCCACGTTCGGTGTCCATAAACATGTAAACGAAAACGGATATAACGCATAAGCGCGGCGACTCCACTCCGGAATAGTCCAGTAAATCACAGATCTCAGCTGATGTATAATTCAGAAGGCTAAGGCCGGATTCCACGAAAAAAAGCTAAATAGCACGGTATGGGCATAACATGACAGAAAAATATCGTCATAGGAATTTGTGAAACAAAAGAATTAAGCAAAAAGAAGAGATGAGTAGGGTGGTAAGGACTAGCCTCTGGTGAGCAAGAACTAGGCTTTAAAAGTTCTATGCCATTATTAGACACAAGGGCTAAAAAACATTTTCGATGAAATAAATGCAATCATGAATTTGGCTTTAGAATTTTTATATTTTAGAAGTCAAGTTTCGTAAATCTAATGGAGCATTAATGCGATAGAATGACGTCTTAAAATCTCATGTGACCACACATAATTCGACCAAACACCGAAGAAGATACCGAATAACCCACGGCGGTCGTAGCGACCAATTTTACGGTCTACTGCAACCAACCGGCCGATTCAATTTCGGTAAAATTTTATTCGTCCGAATTCGACCGTGCGAGTGGAATTCTATCGATGGTCGAATATGCGATACGCTTGGCTTTTGACTCTGTGTCGGTAAAGAAAATTACTGCTTTAGCTTTCAACAGGCACGCCTTCTTCAAACGTAATAGAAATATTTCATAGAACAAAATCTTATTATGTCAAGAGATGTGATTAAAATAACGATAAATAACCTTTTGGAGGACCATCAATTTTAATAAACGGGGACGCTTCAACACCGAAGAGACCTTTCGAATCATTAATAAGTATCTATCTTACATTAAAAATCCCATTTAGGCGTTGACAAAAGAAGGGAAACTTGAAAAAAGTTGTCTAGTATGGGCGCATGTTTTAATGAGGAAGACAGAGTGTATCGTCTATATATGTACAGTTCGATCCCCCATTCAGTGCCATTAATCAAATGTCGTGAGCTATTAAAATGGGGTGGCGAAAGTATACCAAACCGATCGCTTGTCTGTGTTAGAGTCAAACTATATTGTGTCGACAGCAGTAATAAAGAATGTTGTTTGTCAGGGGAGCGAGAATCTGCTACTATCCCTTTGTCGTGTCCATATTTCACATTTTTCCGTTAAAAGGCAATAAATGAATTACAGCTATCATTATGCATCGAAAAAACATCTATATAAAAATAGCTGTGACAAACAACCATCCGAAGAAATGAAATATCCTGCTTTTAAGTACTTAGCAACGGGGTAATGCAATTTATTAATGTTTTGCATATGCGATCATATTTCTATTGATGAAATACAAGTTTTATAAAATAATCTATGGCGATATCACAAATCACAGAGTAGAGTAATAAAGCAATTCTACTAACGCACATAAAACATTTTTACACAAAAAAGGTGAAATTCAGCGTCACCCACATCTGTGACCGGGAGCTAACGTCAAAACTCGTTATATCAGCGATTAGCAAATAGCAGAATAAAATATTATGTGAACAAAAGGAAAACTCTTATACACATAACTTTTAAATTATAATATATTTTTTCATAGGCACACTGTGGACAGTTGCCTACAAGAATAACAAAGCATTTAACCAAATTATAATTTTAACTGCGCTGACGTTGAAACGCCTGATTTATATAATTTCATTTTTGAAAGGGCAAAGTTTATTTTATTTTTATAATGCTACGTTTCAACTTCAACGCAGTTAAATGTAAAATTGTGGATTTAGGCACGTATAGAGACAAGAACACAAGCTGGAAATTACTCATCTGTATTGTCATTAATTGCGATAACGGGGTCGACGGACAAAAAACAAACGGCCAGAACTGATGGTTGACATCAGTCACATTCACGATAAAGTGGACCATTTGCTGGGAGGCCCAAGGGACGTCAGATTTAAGTTATGAATTTATGTTGTGGTTATCAGCTCTCTGGCTACATTTGCAGCAAATCATAATTCCTATATTAATGTAAGCGGTGGTTTGATTAATGACTAATAAAAACTGTAAATCAAAATAGAATTTGTTAAATTTAAGAAATTGTAAAAGATAATGTATAAAAAAAAGCAATTACACAATGCCTGTAAAATAGATTAACAAACATGTAATTTTCCGTTTAATTTTAGGTAATTCAGTGTTCGTTGAAATCGGTGTTTATAGAAGCGAAGTGTTAGTTTCTCTGAGGGCATTTTAACTTACAAACATTTTATTTGTATTCAGCTGATTGTTTTATTTTTCCATTTGAAATTCGAGTTCTTATTTCGTCGAGTCGACCATTCAAATTGCTACAACTATACGTAACAATTTGAATGGTCGATTATTTAGGAATAAAATCCATGGCCAACTTAAAAATAAATGATTAAATTCGACATAATACAAAAGTAAGTAACTATTATTTTAGTACATTATGTAGTACCTACAGTCCATTTTCGCATTTATCGCTAGTGAGTATAAAAGTCTATATAGGATAACTTAAATTTGACTATACAAATAAATTTGAACACTGGAATTTATATACAAGTTAACTGTGGAATTCGACAATTAGAAATGTACACGGGAATATTCCAAAACAGTTTCTAGTACCTAATAAGAATGTTTTAAATATGTACCAATTTTGCCGTTTGTGTACCAATAAAGGTTGTTATTATTTGTAAATGATTCATAGAATTATTGAGATTTATATAGAAGAGAAGCAATAGCGAAACGTTATAAACTTTATTTATGAAGACTATCGTCATTATATTTATAATAATTATACTACTAGAGACTTCTTGCATAGGTTATAATACCTATTAGCGAGATATTATCACCAAAGTAATAATTATCATCAAAATTAGCAAAGTTCTTTTCGGTGGAATTCCTACACTGACAACAACATCATAACGTATTAAGTGTACCAATATTGCTGTTATGCAAAGTTTTATAATAGTAATTCATTACGCATTTTGTTCACGTATTTGTTCAACATTTTCAAACACAAAAATTCTCAAACCAAAACTCTTTAATTTTTCATCTTTACCCCGTCTCGCAAGGGTGTTTCCGAATCAATGCCCGTGTTATCTACAGCCAGCAGTGAATGTTTTAATTGGTTTATAAATAACTGCCCCAACCCTTCCAGCCCTGATGGCCACCAGACGAATTATGACCTTAGGGCCGGATTATATACTCGTACCGCTGGTTTAAATAAGGAAGTCTTGAATACAATACACCTTTAATAAAAGGTTGTAATTAAAATCTCAGAATTACAGCTAATTGATGTTATTAAGCAAACAATATCGAAATTCAGCGTATATTTGATTCGGTCTGTAAATTTACGAGCTAAAATATTTCATGTCTATTTTCGTTTAGTGTGATCAATTATTCGTTTACCTCGATTAGATCTTCTTTTCCATTTATTTTCAAGTAATAGTTTTTGTGTTTATTGAATTTACAACTATCTGGCAAAATATATCACAAATATATACTTTTTTACTTCACCTAGAAAATCTTGATTGCTTTTTTTAACTGTATCCATTTTAGATTTGTGTTTTCTAGTATCATACGATTCTTCATAGATTTTTTTATCTTCATAAAAGTCGTATCACTTCGGGTCCAGTTGCATATTGAAAATGGAACAGTAATCTAAAAGCGGATGCTGCTAACTGGCAAATAGTGTTGCATAATATCAATTTAGATCATGTTCTAATTTTATTGTCGTGTGGGAGCCTTAACAGCGGTCATTGGGTTTTCTAGAACATTATAATCTAAATTAAACTTGAAATTTTTATCAAATCTGTATCCATTTATAAATTGTAGTACCTATTTCTATTATGTAATGTCAAAGTATGTGTGCTTTGATTTAAGTCTACTATTTCGGAAATGAAAAGAAAAAGTTTTTTACCACATCTTAATTTTTATGAAGCATGAATTTTAGTGACAACTTGTAAATATGTTGACAAGAAGTATGACTTAACAAAATTCGTGTCGATTTTTGTTGTATTTCCGTATGAATCGAAGCGATCGCTGGAAGCAATTAAATTACATATTTTCACTTTCGAAATTACTCGCATGGCATATGTCAATCAGTGGAAATTGAGGTCATGACGTCGGGAGCGAATCGAAGGTACTTTGTGTGTCAATTTGTGTATTGGATATTTATATAGGCTTATTATAAACTGTAATTAACACAAGGTTGATTGATTATTCACTTCGTTATAAACGTAGTGAATTATCGTCAATTGTTTTATAATTCATACTTAAGTCAGGTTTTTCTCTAGCGCCGTATGGCGGGAGCTCTGTAAAATAACGTGAGTGACCATATTATAATAATTTACTGACATGACCTGGAAGCTACCGGCAGTAGTGTAAGTCACCTAATCAGTTGATGATGTGTGCGATTTTGTCAAAAAATCCTTCAGCGAGAGCAAACTCTCTCTCGTACCTTGCATGAGAGGACTCACTTACATTGGTATACAAGCTGACACAAGTAAGATTTGAACCTGAGACTTTTCGAGTAAAGGTGAGCTCAATTATATTAATATCACCGGTTCTTTATTTATTGAAATTTGTAACAAAACACTTCCTAGAAAGATGTATTTTTACAAAATGCCCAAAGATAAAAAAGTACAATATCATACTTATTTTGCAGCGAGCTCTATATTTGATATTCCGTTTACGAGAATACCCACTATCTTAATAAAACTTATTGTATATTTGAAGGTTTTATATAATGGTAAAGTTTTTATTTAAATAAGAAATTTTGAGTATCATATTTCCAGTAAAGTTTGTGTGTAAACTACACTTTAAAATATGAACGGTTTTGTTGTGTTCGCTTTTTTCATGTCAGCCGAATAGGACGACGATGGGCTCAGTCGACAATGCGCAAAACTAGTGAGGGAAGAGACGGTACCTCCTTTTCTTGTTATTTTCAATCCACGGACAAAGCTATAAGATTTAGGGAGGGCATGTGTTATTAACAGATTGCAACGAATATATAAAGAAAACTCCAATAGTTCGTTTCCAAAGACACGCTATTAGCCCTTAGCATTTAGACGTTGACCTACGCCCATTCTATCAAAGGCACGTCCATAAAATACCCTATTCAATGGTATTTCTGTTTCTTTCTCCCCTCACCCAAATTAACTATTGGTTTCTTGGCAGTCGCATTCAATAGCTAGTCTATTGGGGATCTTTGCCATTCACGGAAGAGAAAATGTAGGAAAACGCAATTTACGCATACGAATGCAATCTGATGAGTGTTCAGAATTGTAGATTTCTTTTCGATGCGTCTCTGAAGAATTGGCAGTTACAATTTGTAGACTAAAGATTTATAGACACGGCTTAAAACGCGTCTAAACTTGAATAAAAAAAAAAATTGTGGCATAATTTGATGGTACTTTTAAAAATTATATAATGGTTAAAGATAGTTAAAATTTAAATATTCATTTGAAGATCAGATAAATTATTTCTAACCAAAAATTTCATATGTCACTAGCTTTTGCCTGCGGCTTCGCTCGCTTTCTCTGCGAAAGCGGAACAGACATGAGTTTTGACATTTGTTTGTAGCATTTTTTTAACTAACTACATACCAAATTTCATCATAATCGGACCAGCGGTTTAGCCTTGAAGGCGGAACAGACAGACTTTCGCATTTATACATATGAATACAAAAAAAAACCATTTAAATTATACCTACTTTAAAAGTGTAAAAATGATTCCACTGTTAAAAATATGTTTTTCTTTAAATATTATTAAGATCTTTTTTTTTTTGTCCTTAAAATTTTACCCCACCGTGTCTATTATTTCCTAAATCTACAGCTTTGGGCTACGAATAGCGGGTATCTCGTCTACATTGGAATAATATTAGTATAAATTCATTAGGGTGCAAGATGTCGTGTCTGCAACTGTAACTGAATTGACTATTGCGAATTTTAATTGCGTTAATAAATATTAAAGCGGTTTTTGATTCGTCGTCCTTCGTACACACAACTGCATATCAAGTTGGACGTGGACCTCTATGCGCTGGTAATAGCGGCGAATTGCGAAGTTGATGGGCTGATTTTTCATAATACAATGTGGTCACAGTTTACGAAACGGATTTTGGTGGTCGTCGTTTTCGAACTGTGACTACATTATTTAATGGAAAACTACAATATTTTCTAATAAAATTCTTTGTCTATTGTAGCATAATCTGTTAATAGTTTTCGCTAAGAAATAAAAGAAATAAGATAAAAATGTAATGGTGCTAAAATGCGAATACAAAAACATACTAATTTTGCTTGGCCGATACTAAAATTATCCACAACCTATCCGTTGGTTCGTTGGAAGGCTTTAAAAAAAATACAGTTTCAAATTTAAACTAAAGCATATAGCAATAAAAGCATTTTGAGATTTACATAAGAACTTATGTAAATCACATATTAATGCTTTTATTTTATCACGGATTGCGTAGATAAATCAGTATTGCATTTTTTGCATCTACTGTCATATCAGTGACAGTTTGGGCCACAACGGAAGTGGTAAAAAATTGGGGTTATCACAAGGGTTGGGTTTTACCTGAGGTATAATCTTGATAAAATGCCTGTGTGAAATGTTTTTCATGTGATAACGTGTAAATTGATTGTAGATACGTCGTAAATTGAAATATATGTTTTTATACAAAATAAATCGTGTATTTTATCGCAATATAAGCTTGTAAAAACACTTCATCGCACCAAGACAAGGCACAATTTAAAACAACTGACAATAATTGGGAAGATGTAAAAAAATATACACAAATTTATATTTAAAAAATGATAAGCCCTTCTGGCATGATAGGGACCAACACTGTTTGAATGAGTTTCTTTCGGCATTTCTTCTCAGCAGTGGTCGTTCCGAAATGCTTGTAGTTTGTAGCCTTGGTAAACATCATTTAATTTAGAATATGACGTGAAAAAGTGCATGCTGAAGGCCTAATTTCTGAATAAATTATTTTGATTTTGATTTTGTACAGTCAACAGCTCATCAACCTCCCCAAAATCAATACAAACTCGCCCCTATTACCACGCCATAGAAGTTCTGCAGGTTGATATGCTGTTGACTGTACAATAAGCTGCCTTGTTATTAGGAATGTTTTCTATCGAGTGGTTACGGCAGATCAGCTGATAGTAAGTGCTCACGGATATTGGATTTAATTGCAATAAAATACAATGAAGAAAGGAACTGAGAATTCTAGTATCGACGAAAACCTTCTTTGAGCCGTTGAGCCAGCGAAGTAAGTAAGTTACTCAATGTATAATAATATTAGGCACGTTGATACAGTCCACGTCATTTTAAGTTATCCTGCATTCACGGAACTCTAAGCCGTTGTGATAGCGATGAATTTGCAATGGTTTTGGTTAGTTTGATTTGTTTGCTGTTGAATGTACATTGATGTTTCTGAATATGCTAAGAAGTAACACAAACAAAACATTATTTTTTAAATCGACACAATTCTCATTTGAAATGAAATTCCATATGGGCGAAGCTGCCATAAAAAAATAATAATCAAACCAAAGCAATCAATCTTCCAAAAATAAGCTTCGAAACTAAATGTAGCAAACTTCTAAGCCTTTTACGCGAAAGCGATAGTGCGACGAGCTTTTAAGCTAAAATTATTAAGCTCAACTTGCACTGGCGTGTTACGTACAAGCTTAATGCAAGCTTTTGACGTTTATTCACCTCCGTGAGAGCTATCGCCACTTGATATTATTAGAACTTTTGAATTAATTAATATTCAAAAAACATAAAACACATTTATGAACCGAAGCATGTGGTGGGCATGTTCTATTATTTTATTGACGCTGAAGCCGATATCGAATCTTATGCACATAACAGACTAATAATGTATTTGCGTACAATTAAATACCTATTATATGTTTTATTGCGTCAAGGATGATATGAACGGGAAAATAGTATTAATGGATATGGCAAGTGACAGAACGAAATGGAAGGAACTACATACTGTGCCGTAAATAAATAAAATAAATAAATAATAAATATATTGGGACAAATCACACAGATTGAGCTAGCCCCAAAGTAAGTTCGAGACTTGTGTTATGGGATACTAACTCAACGATACCATATTTTATAATAAATTCATATATAGATAAACATCCAAGACCCGGGTCAATCAGAAAAATATCATTTTCCATCATGACCCGACCGGGGATCGAACCCGGGACCACTCGGTTCAGTGGCAAGACCTTACCACTGCGCCACCGAGGTTGTAAGGTATAGAAGAAGTTAAAAAATTAAAATGTTTTCATTAGATTTTTCTCGAAGTATGTATGTTTGTCACCATTTTTGAACATTGCATAATTATTTAAATTACATTAAAAGCAAGGAGTGGACTGATTTAATCTGCAGAACAATGCATTGCGTACATTTAACTAAAATAATTTTGAACAAGAACATTAATGGTTACATAACGAAACAGAAGACGAAGAAGAACAAGAAAGGGATGGATAGACTTCAGTGCATAAAGGGTATGAAGGAGTAAGGAGTGAACGCGCATATAACAAGAAATAAAATATGCAAATACGAAAAGAGATTTCATATTAATGCGCTGATTGCAAATGATGGGAACTATTAAGGAAGTTGATGCTAATCATTGTCTATTTAAATAAAAACATTTTACTTCGAAACCAAACTCGGAACCTTAGGCAGCAAAAACGATTGGTAACCATATTACAGCCCATTCATCTTGTCCGTGCCAGTCCAGCGGGAAACAAGGAATCAGGGACAATAAACTATCTGTTGTTACAATGGAACAAAACAATCGCTAAAATAACTGTAGGGGTGGCAGCCGCTAATTCTACACTAAAGGGAAGAACGAGCCAGGGTGGTTGGGACAATAACAAATACTTTTTGCTGGGAAGCGGTAATAGATTAAGATTTTTACGCCGTGGCCCGAAACGTTACGTTTTCGACGGGCACTGATTTGTAAGTTTCAAATTCAACATTATTTATTCAACTTAGGATTATATACATTACTTATTGGGTGTCAAATATTTGTTTAAAATGAAGTTTACTACCGATTTCCAAATCGCAGCTGAAGAATATACGGCGCAACAAACCATACCGCAGCTATTTCTCCAAATTAAATTAACAAATGTAGGGTATATTAAAATCTCAGTATACATTTTCATAAATGTTTCTGAATAATAACTAATTTCATGATTTACACACTTTCATCTTCAAACTCTTTAGTTTGTGATAAAAGTGTCTATGAGTCTACTAAAACTGATGAAGTAAATGCAATAATTAGCAAAACCCAACTTAGTTTCAGCAAAAACTTGCAATAAAATACATGGTTTTTCAAGAGAAGAAAGGAGCGGCCTAATGATACTTTACGGCTATCATGTCATGCTCATACGAGAAAAAGAGAGAGAGAACCTGTCAAAATACTTTTGCTATGACTGTAACTGACAATGTGGGACAGTTTGCAAATAATATCGACGTCGCAGTAAAAAGTGTGCTACCTCTTTCAGTCTCAGTTTCTTCACTGTTCCAAGGATTTTCTCCAACTCAATACTTTTAGTTTGCTTTAGATACAGCTCGGTCATTCGAACAGTAATTAGATTTTGATTGTGATATTACTGATTCTAAAGAAAATCTTTTATATCGCAATGAAACGACAAAAGTGGGTCACGTTCTTTTTCTGTTGTACCTAATATCACTTGGATTAAAAAGGTTTGACTCGCATTCGTGGTATTAAATAGTGATTTCTTTTTATAAAATGATGATTTTGAAAATACATTGATTCCGAATAAAGTTATTTTTTATAAGCAAATGAAAAAGTAAAGTACTGGGACATGATTCCAAGGTTATTACGCTCATGTATGCGTAATTTTAATTAATCACTTTTTATCCCAATATTCCAGCTAGTAAAGATATAGAAAATAATCTTCCGAATCGATATCAACAAATCGACAATTCTCCTGTAAAATCTCACAAAATATCAGCTTCTCGACTGAAAGCAAAACGGATCGAATCTTGACCGCAGTAGATGTTTTATTTAACTCGCGCACTACTCTGATAAATGAACTGTTCTGTGGCACGAATTGATATTTCACTCGGTCCCAGTCAGAACTTGACCACAGATTTCAGAAGAATAGAAATGTCACAGTCACTTTTCGTTAATATCGAAAACAATTCCAGACGTTTCGACCACGATAATTCCTAAAGGATTTTATGTAGATCTCTATACATTTTAATGTTTTTTATCAGACCTTAATTGAAATAAAGAAGGACATAAACTGGCTTTACTGTTTGAAACAACGAAAAGTAGTATAACAATGTAAAGTATTTTTATAGATTTTTATAAAAAAATGCAAGATATAAATAGATATTGAAAGATTTCTACATGCAAAAGTATCGTAAGTAATATAAGATTTTGTCGCGTCTATACTTTATTGAGTCTACGGCTGGGACTTGCTCTGTGGAAATACACCCAGCTATAGATATTTTTTATCTGATTTCACACAACTCTGCACCGGCGATTGTAGTTTTTCCGTTGACCTGGTTGTTGTCTCTCATTTTAACATCTGTACAATTCTCTGAGAAGGTCAGACCCATTTCTTTGAACTATGGTCAGACCACTAATCTGTCGTAAACTAGCATCAGGATAAAAGCGGCAATAATTAAAGATTTCATAAAGTGTTATTTCGGAATTGGAATAAATTAGAGATTATGATATTATTTTTATTACCTTCTATTATTAATGAATCTATTACTCTTATATATGTTACCGGCCAAACCCCATTCCAGGATAAACTAGTTTTGCCTAAGCCAAACTAATTCTTCCTACATGCGATAGGATAAACTGGTACAACCTAGGCTAAACCAATTCGTCCTAAGCCCGATAGGATAAACCAGTTTAGCCTGGACCAAATTAGGTTATCCTAATAGAAATACACACTCTCAGGATAAACTGGCATGGCCTAGTCTAAACATTATAAAATATCTAGAAAGACAAAATAAATAGGTAAATTTAATAAAATACTATTTAATTAAGCTTGTTGGACTAGGCTAAATTAATTTAGATTAGGTCATTCCTGTTTAAGCTGAGTGTGTTTATTTATATCAGGAAAAACTAGTTTGGCATAGGATAAACTCATTTTTCCTACATGCTATAGGATGAACTAGTATAGCCTAGGCTAAACCAGTTTATCCTATCGCATATAGGAAGAATTACTTTGGCCTAGGCAAAACTAGTTTATCCTGAAATCAGATTTAGCCGGTAACATATATACATATATACCTACTATAATCACATATTGGTACAAATTAGAACTATTATATGCCAAGAGGTTAGTATTGTATTATTTTAGCCGGCCAACGTTTTGGCCGGGTATGTATTATCTAAATTAAATAAGTACATAGTGATACTCAGAATGTAATATATTTTTATGAATTGCTGTTGTTGTTGAAATGAATAAATAAATAAATTACCCTCATACCGACCGAAGGATAATTGATTGTAAAAAATTAAGATAAATCTTGTTTACAGTTATAGTTACTTAGGTAAATATTCTTATAACTAACTATGAAAGAGCAGAGCTTCCTGGCACAAGCACACTTAAAAGTAAGTTTCCCACAACTTATTGATGTGTAAAATTAATGTTTACCCAATAAACATTTTTATTATTATTTTTTTTTTATATAGGATAAGACATCCAGAACATACGGCATTAAAATACGTATAATATTAACCTTAAAACGATTAGGTATAAGCGAATAGCGAATAACGTTTAATCACCAAATTCCCTTTATCCAAAATCGAGTTGCTTATTCAATAAAAGAGGCGATTATTGGAAAATTCTTTCGATAGAACATCGGCCTTTCAGAGCACCTCGGGGTTTTATGAAAAAGTAAATTTAAATATTAAGTAAGTAATGAACGGAACAAATAAATGAACCGCTCTGGAGAATTCCTTTCATGCACTCCTTTGAAGGCCGTGAGACTTTTAACGAGGCCTATTGAAGTGCTTTCCGAACTCTAATAAAAAGATCATAAAAAAGAATTAACAAAGTTTCCCGGAGGGCTGTGTTTTGGAATTCGAGAACTGCAATGTGGTCACACTTAATTGTATGGTAATTCTTACTTATTATTCTATAAATGCTGGGACCATTTGGACTGGGATAGTGGTGGGGAGGTTTGACTACGAAAGTCCTTTTACAACTATTAGTCTCGGTTTTAGTGCGAAGACTCATGCTATAGAGCCTTTAGACATTTTTAAGAAGTAGCTTGATCATATTTTGTCATATTTATGTAGTTGAATGTTTCCTAAGTTACTATGTTTTAAAATAAAAATCTAGCTTCTAATATTTTTAATTTTGCTTTTAGTCATTTTGTGATGGGTATAAAAACTCGGGACTCATTTCATGGGGTCATTCTGGAAAAAAAAGAACGTCCCGTCACGAGTATAGGCAACGCAACGAAGTCCCTTTTCGTTGAAAAATCAACCGAAGAAGCTGACATCATCTAAACAATCGATATTAGAATAATATGGAACGTTCCAGTTTATTTCTAGCAATGAATACCCTTCAGAAACAGATTTGTGTGTCGAACGAACAAAAAATGGACTTTTTTCAATCCCATTCAGCCAGTACACATTTTGCCTCGTTTTACGCATATTTTTCGAGTGTCAATAGATACGTGGTAGAATGACGAATGAAATAAATTTACAATGCCAACATTTTTGAATCCGACTTTTTATCCATTTTTTTTTAGCAATATACTCTACCGCAGAATATTTTATTGCCATACTTAATGTTGATTTTCAAGAATTAAAATGGGGGCTTTTTTGTAATAATCCTTAATTCACTTATTATCACATTTTTCTGATATGTTTTTGTGGTTGTTTGTTTTAATTGGCCAAAGATGTACACATATTTATTCTAAAAAATGGCTTTTATCTCCCATTTTATCTTAATAGCCGCAAAAACAGTATTATTTATAAGAGAATTTCACACAAAAAGTGCACAATCACCGCCATATTTCTTTTCCTGTTTATGAATTCACAATACAGCCCCCTGAGGACCACATGCAAACTATCAGATCGCCGACAGGAGTGTTTATAACCGCGTCTATAGCTCTTATACAGCTTTTATACAGGCTCGTGGAAAATTCAGGAGTTACAGACGCCATAAAGGATCGATTGCAAGTTTTGTGGCTTCAATGCATTTGGGATTGAGTGTCGTTTTTCAATGAACTATACTGTATATTATATAGGCTAGACTGACTTTAAGTAACTTTTATGCTCTACTGTTCTGAATAATTGCTAATTTTTTTTTTGATAATATAATATTAAGATTTCACGAACTTAAGGTTATATAGACATATATTAATAAACATTAATTGGGGGCACTAAAAAGTCTAGACATACAACATTGAGTCTAGAACCGTGAGATCAGAGATAGTACGATCTTCAGAATTGATTAAGGGCAAGGGAGAAAGATAATAATTTATTGAAAGATTCATACTGACATGGCGCAATGAAGATCCTAACGACGTCGAAGCGAGTGACTGTGGTAATGGAAGCGGACTGTCTGACACCACATTGTCTTCAAATATCCTCAAACCAAATATCTAGAACTCCTTCGGATTTTCGAATCTGTTACTGAACTAGATGACTTGTGTGAAAAGTGAATTTTAAATGTAAACTACTTTCTACCATACGATAAATAAATATATAGTTCTTGATTAAATAAAGTATTAATCATAACATACATAAACAAAGTGATAAATCAATATTAAAAACAGATAATTTTTAAACATAAATTGCCTTCCAACGTCACAACAAATAAACACAATAAAATAAAAAACAAGGACATTAACCCTACTCTAATAAGGGACATTTTGATCACCCATCACGGTTTAACGTGTAATGAAAAAATAATAAACGTTTATCTGTCCTTACATGACAAAATAGCGATTACTACAGGTCGTAATCATGATTGCTTTATGATGATATAAAATGTACATTAGCATTTGGGCACGGGGCGTTTGGGCAGGGATGCGTTTTGTAGATTGAAATAAAACCTAAAGTCGTTACGGATGCTCTTGTAAGACTATTTAGCTGTTTAAGACGGAAATAATTTGGTTTTATTTGAATTGGTTGTAATTTTTTCATAGATCTTTTTAAAAATTCTCAAAGATAAATATGAACAATTAATTATATTTATTTACGTAAAATAAAAGGGAAAAATCTCTGGTAGATTCTTTGATATATATAATATATACTATATCTTTGATACATTCAAAATATGACAGAGATAATTTATTTTTTGATACAAAAGGGTGTACAATCTACCGCATGTCAAGTTAAGCATGGACCAAATTAGAATCTGGAAAGGTTATGTGCTATCGATCGTACAGTCAACAGCATATCAACCTACCCAAAATCAATGCAAATTTGACCCTATCGCCCCGGCATAAAGGTCCATGATGGGTAACTTGATATGCGGTCGACTGTATCACAACCGAAAATCTGGACAATTTAACTATAATTTTGATAAACTGTTCAAGTCAAGGGAATTAGTGGAAATAAGCCCCGTTTACATAAGAATCTTATTGGTTGAGTTAATTTGAAAGCATCCTTACAATATAACCGTACTGTACCACCAGATAGCAACCATAAACTCAGCTTCTTAATCAGCCCCTTCGCTTTATGAGTATGTTATTGGTGCGTGTGCCAAATAAACAAGTAATAAATTAGACATGACTTGGGATCTTTTTACATGATACTGATAACGGCCGTGTTACTCTATATTTTTGCGGATTCCAAGGTTTCTTTCCCAGCTGTGAAGCCCGGGGTGTCCATTGAAACAACATTCAAATTTACATGCAATCAATCATTCTTACTAACGTCATTAAAATATGAACTGAATCTGAACGCGAGAGATTTGAAATGGAATTTAAAAGTATTTAAAAAAATATTTTTAGAATTAAGATTATTGAATCCGAAGCAATATACTGAATTATAATTACTGTTATTATGTATTATTTATATATATATATATATAATATAATATTTGACACTATTAATATGTAAATCGGGTAATGTAATATTTAAATTTTTAGTACTGTAATATAAATAAATAAATATATTAGGACAAATCACACATATTGAGCTAGCCCCAAAGTAAGTTCGAGACTTGTGTTATGGGATACTAACTCAACGATACTATAATATATTAATTAAAATAATTTATTTAAAACTTTGATAATCTTAAATTTTTTCTTTAAATGTTACTTATATATTGAGCAAATTTGATATTATTTATATTTCTACTAAATCACAGTCTCTCTGTGGAACTAGTTTTACAAAAATCCACGCCTTTCGTCCGATACTGACGCCAATCTGACAGTGTAAATACACCTTTGCTTGCTTCACCATACGTGATCGATTGACCGGGCAACACCAACCGGACAACAAAAAAAAAAACTGTCCCATTTATTTTTATTCCCCTCTTTTGTAGTAACAGTTAATTTTTATTTTTATTTGAAAACTTTTTTCGCATGTGGAATTTACTTTTGGTAAGGTTTATGAAAGTTTAAAAACGTTATTTGTGATTGCAGTGCATGTTTTATTTTGTTGGAAGTTTCGTAAAAACTTAAAACATAAATGCTTTTTTATTATCAAAATCTAAATTTACCTATATGGTGAACTGTACAGTTCATTCATTTATAAATCTAAATTTATATGGTGTACTGTACAGTTCATTCATTAAATATTTGAAATTTTAACATTTTAACTAAAAAAAATAATAATTCTATCGACACATTAAAAATCACATACGAAACATGTGAAAATGCCCGATAACTTTTTCAATTAAGCGAATACGCATACACCGCTCGCTCTAGATCCGGATGGAACCGGTTTGGAGCGGTACGGGCCGGACGAAAGCGGTTTCAGCCGGAATGCGCCCGTGCGTTGCCGAAATGAAAAGCGTTTTGATTGTATTTTGCGGGGGCGCTCGTGTGGAATAAAAAAACGCATGATTCCAAGTGTCTATAGTGAATTAGTTAAATTCTACAAATAGTTCTGTAAATGGTTAGTTTGTACGTACGAAATATAGTAAAAGAAACTAGATTTTTCTCCCCATTCATGTTAGATAGGACCTTGCCGACTTCTACTTTAGTTTTATCTTTTTTCTTATGTGCATTAAAAAGTTGTAATGAACAGAAAACTATTTCGTTTCGATGCCTTTCAGAACTTGTATTGGAAAAAGTTATGCTAATAGTTAATAGAAAAACTAAGTCTGACCATTGAACGGAGGACAAAACTAAAGTCAAAGTTAACAACAAGAAAATAAAGAAGTTGTAAAAATAGAGAAAGTTAAACATGCCTGAAAATAATCTGTTCCATCGCACAATTGTGGCAAGTTTCACCTTTCATGTTTTGATAAAATCTCGTTTCATTTCACCAATTTGTGCCGGAGCAAATGAAAGTACATTCGCGTCGAAATATGCAAAGTTAAGAGTCGACTTTAGAGTACAATACCCACGAATTGCGTACAGAGTTCCCGGTGTCTATTTTTCTCATTGGCAATAAAAAAAGGGCCAAGCCAATGTCAATTTGCCTGAAGCCTTCTTAGATCGCATTGTCTCCGTTTCGTATGAAACATTTTGTTGAACACATACAAAATATATTGTCAGTTGACGCAATTTTGTTTATATGTTTATCAAATTGTGTATCGCCATTGGAGCTGTATTGTATTGGTATATTGTACCTACTATATTTGAAGTATTTTTTTCGAATATGTATGTGGCAAATTCCCTTCTAGATATTTATCGAATTATTATTTACTTTTAGACTTATAATACTTAACTTGTCGATTAAATTGTATATATTTGTAATTTTATTCCATTCATTTCTTATAAATTTATTATATGTATTGAATTTATTATATATATTTATTAAATTTATTATAATGACGAATGAAATATATTTGATAAGAAATAGTTTTACAGTTTCCAAAATCAAATTAATTAATGGACAAATGAAGGATCTGTTTCATACGGACACAGATACTGTTCTATCGATGGTTTCTTATTGGTGTTTATAAATACTATGCGACGAAGATTTATTTTTAGGAAATTCTAAAATTTTGGGATTAAAACTTCATGCGGTATTTAACTCCCAATCACAATGGAAGATACTATAGGACTAAAACTTAACAACTTAAAAAACCACATGAAAAAAGAAAATTGTTTGATAAAAACACAAAAAATGTTTAAAATACCCGAGACAATAATTTATTTAGCTAAAAAAAACATAACTTTTGCAACCACATGTTCATCGTAAAATGGTTCTTGTTAACATATGTAGCCATACTATACACACAACGTGTTGTTTGTGAGAAGTAGGTCAACCTTGGATGCCAAAGCAGTGAATTAAGTTCTATGACTTGCATTACCGTTTGTAACTGTTTCAATCTTAGCTTTCAGGTCATTATGTAAAATGCCTTTAGTACAGTCAGTGTGCTATTATTTTGTAGTACAGTCGCGTGCAAAAGTCGTAGCTCGTGTTTAGTATTATCCTTTTCTGTTTTCAATGCTATGATAATGGGTAAATTGAATTATTGTGATAATTTTCATTTATATTTGTGAGCATAACTATCAACCCTGAATAAAAATACTGCGGTTGTTATAAACATTGTTTTATCAATTTTTTTGCCAAAAACATTCTGTAGGCACGTCCGTGTTTCTATCTCTGAGAGCTACCAAAGAAAACTTCTTAAATTATCATGGCAACTATTGACAATGCCCATACCAGTAATTAATTAATGAGTATTAAAGTTAATGGCCAGCCAGTAAGTGTGACTTCGCCTGCAGTTCTAATGAGCACGGCTAAATTGCAGGAGTGAATGAATGCACCGGTAACCTTGCCCCAATTTAACTTCCAATCAACTTCTTCCTTCCAAAGTTGACGACTGGCCGGCTGTGGTCGACTTGACGTTCTCAAGTAAAGCCGAAGGCTGCCGAAAACGGGCGAGCGGCCCCGAAGTGGGCCGAGCATCCGCGATCAATACCCCCTGGCACCCGCGCCGCGCCATTCTGGGGGCAAAAGTCACGCCGCTTTCGGGATAGCCGTCGATTTCGGACGGTCAGGTCCCGATTGAGTACGTGTGCCCCTCCAGAGCGTTCCCCGCCACTAATGCGGAATTTTGAATTTCCCTCTGCAATTCCACCAACGTTTTTTCGCGTTCGAAATTAGATTTTCGTTTTTCACATTCGAACTGCTTTTCGGTTTCTTTCCGGCCAGTTTTAAATTAGTTGCTATTAGTTCGTTTTTATTTCCTTCTTTTAACGTTTAAGCACTTGCGTGTTGAGAATTGTTTCTTTTCATCGACCTAAGTTATTTCAAGAGGTTAAAATAATATTTCAACGAGTATGAAACAATTAAAATGTTTTCATTTACATTGAATTTAATAATACCATAACATCAAAACATACAATAATAGAAAATCAACAGATAAATTATTATGATAATATTATGATAGTTCAATAAGATTAAGAGTGAAAGAAAACAAAACATCCATTTTCCGATCAAATACAAATAGTATTTTCTATTTACAACTGTGTAAATACTATTATAGATATGTTTACAATAGATCGTATAAACGGCTCGCGGCATTCAGAGACAGGGATCCAAAGAAATCGGGATAAGACTGTTGGTCCTTTTAATAAATAGGTCACAGGAAACACGCGAGGGAATTTGAACATTTTCGTGACACGGCACCCGCTTTCTGATATGACGCTCCATTTTACCAACCTGTTCAGGAATTTTAATTTTAGCCTTCACGAGTGGGAGACGTTTGAATTTAGAACTGGTTGTTCGTTTTTTTAAATGTTTTTAGAATGCCAGATTTTTTTTTGGTTTTAATGCAGATATTATGAAAAATGTTCATTGATAATTATTATTAATACTCTTAATTATTATTAACAACTCTTTTGATCGAAAGCCAACCAACGAATCAAAGATACCTACTTCCTATGGATAATTTCGGATATAATTTTGTATGTAATAATCGGATACATCATAGATGCCATTTTCTTAGCAAATTTATTAGTTATTGTCAATGGATATGATAAATAGAACTGCTGTCAGCCATCGTCTTTACCTTCAAATATCCTACATAAACCTTCTCATAATATCTAAAATACGTACTCTTTAACACAGAAAGTTTAAGCAAGTGGTAATATTCATTATGCAAAAAATAAAACTGGCCAGAAAAAAAAAAAAACACTCGACAGACCATTGAATAAGAACTAGTAATAAATCCAGTGAAAAGCCTATTAATTTATTCTCGCATGTAATAAAATCCAAGAGGGTCAAGGTCGGGGGGAAAACACGAAATTCGCCTCGAGCGGAGCGAAATTAAAATTTCGCTGTAAGCACTACTAACGGCCGAGAAATATAAGATATAATTATTTCGCATTGGGACTCAGATCCTCTCGTTTCTCCCGGTCTATTCCCGTTGTATCCCGCAGTTAAAATATCACGTTTGCCCGCTCGAATCTGTGCATGTCACACGAGGGGTGTGACATGCACAGATTCGAGGATATGGGATAGACTTCTCTATTATGCCCAAAATGTTACCTTTAAAAACATTTTTTGTAGTTACCAAATTAAAAAATATTTTTATAAAATGTTGTAATCCAAAACGAAGTCCTCTGTCTGTCTGTCTGTTTGCGATAAACTCAAAAAATACTGCACGAATTTTCAAGCGGTTTTCACCAATAGATATTGTGGTTCCTGAGGTAGGTTTAGGTGTATAATTTCTTATGTTTTTACCCGAGCGAAGCAGCGACGGACCACTTCATAGTGATATTTAGTTGTTGTATCAGAAAACACTTCCTCTATCCTCATATTTTCAACATATTGCGGGCAAGAGTATATATTTTGCAATCTGGACCTTAACAATAATATTATTGACAATTTTTTTAGGTATCCGCTAAGATCCAATGCTGGACAAAAGCCATCCCTATCTGAAGGAGCGACTTGAGTAAAATACAATTTTTTATTATCTCTTAGTCGCGCTGTCTATGTTCGTCTTGGTCCGCGTCTAGTCAGTCCAGCACTCATAGCCCTCCGTCCCAGTCGATAATCCTTTTTTTCCTTAGTCTGTCATTGTTTATTTTCAAAGGTCATATAGCCATTGTCAGTCAAGTCTAAAAAGAATTTTCATATTCACCCGTGCCAGTCCTTATCGATGCCCGACTGTTTGACGTTTACACAATTTAAACAATAACACAAAAATTCGAATAGCTTTATCTTCCTTTGCCTCAACACTATTGACGGACATTGAAAATTATACGTTGTCGGACCAGTGGGGAACAAAATATGGAAGCATAGGGAACATACGTTTTATAACATCGCAAAGGTTTTTTCAGGTTATTTATGGAGTTTTATTGTATAATAATTACTCTTGGCGTGTTGTTTTTATTTCGATCCAGTATGATGACTGTAATCTGTAGTAGTATTGTTCAATGATTTAAGTAAGTACTCTAATATCCTACTAATATTATAATGATTGTGAGTATGTCTGTTACTCTTCACGCAAAATGTACTGGACGGATTGTTATGAAATTTGCCACCTGGAATATATATAACACATAAGGTACTTTTTAATCCCGATTTCTCACAGGTGCTCAGCTCCGGGGCGTAGGTACTATTTTTATAATTCAGATTTTTAATAAGGGTTGATAATTGAGTCAGATTTGTATACAAACTCATGAAGCCGATTTGATTTTGGTACCTTTCGGTTCGCAGGCGAGCGTCTTAAACGCAGGACCATACCCGTTTTATCACACAAATATTGGTGCCACAAAACAGCAAGTCCGCACCCCACAAAGTAACTATCCTTCCCAACTAATAAAGACGTAATTTGGATCAAAATCATAACATGCATTAACGTTATCACACGCGCCAGTTAAACAGTAAACTATAGAGTATAACCATGGATTAACTAGACTCACTCCGGATTAACGTAAGTTTATTTCGCGTTATAATTTCTAGACTCGGTTCGTGTCGGAGTTAGTTTAAGCTTTAATTAGTAAAAGAACATCGTTCTGTGTAGTAACTAGGTGCGTCACGGGGATTCGCTCCCCTGGGAATATACACTCTAGATATAATACAGCCTAATAACGGTGAAAGAAGTCGGAAATCGGTTGAGTCGTTTACGATATCAAGACTTCGCTACAATACTATTTTTACAAGCTTGTAACTATGTCTCGGATGGAAACTGGCAACTAAATTTTGAAGCAGATATCTTCAAAAAATTGAGCTGAAATTTTGCACACACGTTTAGTTTGAATGGACAATGCATTATTATGATAAACATGACCTGTTGATGCATACAGGAACGGCTCCAGACGCGGGAACTCCTCAACGGTTAACTGCGCGGACATGAATAAGATCTCTCTGACAACAATAAAAGTTATACATTGGTCTAAATAAATATCACTTGTCTGCTATTTCGACCAATTCCAAATAAAATATTGGGTGACTTGGACCACGGTCTCAGGGAACTTATTCCGAAGTGCTGCTTGGGCGACTGGATACGCGCTGTCCAAGTTTAACACGTAGAATTCGCAATATAAAACCTGTTATTTTAAATGGAGTCGATGGTGATGACGACGAAATATTTATTGCTCAATATTTTCGACAGTTCCGTATAATTATTGTCAACACTTTCAAAATGTTTTCACTCAAAGATCAACTAGTTAACGTCTCTCTTAAATGTCTGTCATTTTGCAGTTTGCACAGTTATTTATGTCATTTACATAATTATAAGCAATTTTGTGACATTTCTCGCATTTACCTAAATATCGCTTGGTCTTGTTGTTTATGTCTTTATATAATCTCGTAAGTTTACAGTTGTAAAAAGTGTATTAAAGTTGTACGAGGCAAAACGAAGCTTTTAATATGGAGTGTGGTTCCGCCCTAGAATGGTACTATTCATATTCTACCGTGGACGTACAAGACGACTAGCGAACACAATGGGACAACTGACAGGCAACAGTAGCATTTGCTAGGATGTCTGTTATTAAGCAGGCGGCCGGTCGAATATTAAATATTTTAAACTATACTTTTAACGCTGAATGTGGGCTTGAATGGCCTACAATGAAACTGGATCACGCGAAAATGAGAGAGAGACTTCTAAATACACGTACAGACAACAAGCTACACAAATTAATTGCAATATTATAGCAGTAGTATGGGTCCATGCAAAGTAAGAACGGTGCCTGATTGCTCAGTTGTGCTCCGTTGTTTACTAAAGGTTTTGACACATCGAACATTCCTCATTATTGTCAAAATCATAAAGAATATCTTTAAAATTTCAGAGCAGAATATAAGACAATAATAATGACATGAAAAAATTCTGGAATCGAGCGGGAATTGAACCCGCGCCCCTATCTATCCGGGACAGCGCTGTAACCACTGAGCTATGGAGACCATGCGAGTTCGGCCGAATTAATTTTTCTCTTCACGTCTCACGACAACGTACAGTATTTTCATTAGAGAGTAGTAGTTACACTTAACCAATCAACATACCTCACTGTTAGAATATTTTCATCTCATTGTTATATCCAAATATAAGTTAAAAAGCGTGTGTGATGTATAACAATATGTATAACAAACATGTATAACAAATCCATTTAAAAAGAATATAAGACATATGAATTTTTAAGCTATCAAGTATTTTCCACAAATAGTATAGGAAAAATCATAAAGCGTTAAAAAATCGGTATAGGAATCCGTAGAGGGCAAGGCGTAACGATATTCCCGTGGCGCATGCATCCTGAATTACGGCGCACGGGAGGCTAAGTTGTGTACTTTAGTGCGGTAAGCTTTTATGATAGGGTTCAAGTCATAGGCGCGTAGCGGAAAAACAATTTCATTACAGTCCGTTCATCTGTTATTTGTCTGTCATTCTCAATACCAATATATTTATGCCGGCCGATACCTTATCGCGATACAGTTCGGCAAAAATTCGCGGATTCCGATTACATTGCTGGTTTTTCATTGCAGTGAATAAAAGTTCTCATACAAATTACGCAATGTTCATGCAATAATTTCATCAAATGTTGCATGAAAGCAAATTTATAACCTGGAGATTACACTAGCGATTGCTTATTTACCTATTGTACATTTTTCTATTTTTCTTATTCAAATTGTATTACTCCAAAAACAAGAGTTTTTGGAGTGAAGTGTTTTTAATTTAACTTATTTTAAAATTTGCCTACCATGCTTTTAGTGATAAGACCGCAAATTATACTTAAATATTCATATTTGTCATTTTTAATCTCAAAAAATCTTTCCGGTAGTTTAACGCGTTCATACAGACAGACAAAAGCGACAATGACACTTATTTTTATAATATAGATTCAAGTATTATTTGTATCTATATTTTTTCTAACAATATATGTATGGAATATACTTGATCTTTCATTTCGAGTGTTCTTTTGCTAACAATATTTTTAATAGAAACGATATTCGCTAACCCCAATAACATGGACCACAGATAGTGTAAACTCTGTTTCCCAAATGCTATCGTAATACACTCCCGTACGGCGCGATCCCAATCCAGCAGTTTTAACAACATTATGCTATTTTGTTGTGCTAACTACTTCGATGTTCATACAGAGATTTCGATCAGTACCCTATACAAAACATATTGGGGTTAATCTAATGCTATTTGTACTTATCTAATAATCAAAACTTGTACATCTTTACAAGATATTCTGAAGAGGTTTTATCTATACTGATGCTGTAAATTCTCTTTATTGAGAAGGAAATATGCACTAAGTACTTTATGAAATGAGGACCATTAACTTCTTTCCGTAATGGTCAAAAATATTCAAAGACATTATGTCTAGAGCACTAATTATTGACAAGGCCAATTAGCTTTCGAACCCATTTCAAATTGAGAACGTTTTGCTCTCAGAGCATTATATATTGCAGTCGATGTGCACCCATGGACGTTTAGCTTCCAAAACCTCCTGATTCGTAAAGTGTGATTTTACAAGATTTTATAAAAACTACTACTTTTTTACTGGCGAATGAAAATCCCATCCAATGGTTGGCTAGAAAAGATTGCTTAGCGGGCTCATAAGACCACCATTAGTCCATATTATGTATACATACACTATCGTATTATTTCGTATAATACTATTTTTATTGGCAATAAACATATTTTGTTTTGTATTGTATTGTAAAAGGAGTTATTTGTGAAGAATAACAAGCGATAGTTTTTAATTCTTTTAGTGTTTGTGTCTGGGGTTGTTGATATCACATAACCAGCTGTGACTCGTGGTTTCACTCCCGTGGCAACTTTCAGATTATGTCTATATTCTCTAGTTGCAGGCAAATGCTTTACACAAAATTTTCGAAGTAGTTACAAAGATTAAACAGTTGAGATCAAATATCCATCACTTATTAACATTACAAACCTTTAGAAACATTAAAAACCTGAAGTACAATTAATTGTACGGGTTTTAAGATTTCCTCGAGATTTTCTTAAATAAAAAATTTGATGACTTTTCGTTGGCACCAACGTATAAAAATAAATAGTTAAGTTTAATTGTGTCGATAGCAAACCACAAAGTCACAGAGATTTAAATCAGACATTAATAGTCGTGAGAAAAAACAAACTCTGATCAACTAAAATAACTACTAAAGTTTTAACAATGCTCACAAGGTCGATACAAAAAAGGGTTTCTTCAAATATTTGCTTTAAAATCGCGTATTCTGAGTATTTACTGACGCACGCAGACATCTGGCAACCCAAAGTATTTGTTATAAAATATAGTATCGTTGAGTTAGTATCCCTTAACACAAGTCTCAAACTTACTTTGGGGCTAGCTCAATCTGTGTGATTTGTCCGTATATATTTATTTATTTTATTTGTATAATCTGTGGTGGGCTGTTAGCTTGTAGTGATATTATATTAGGGATTTTTCTTGGTGCATGCGCAGACACAGCTCTTCAACAAATCTCATCCAAAACTTCCTATCCATCGGTAAAAACTGCATTGTGCAAAGTGGAGACGAAAAAGTAGGAAAGCGGACTCTGGGCTCTGACGCTCAAAGGCTGAGAAAGAACCGAGAAATGATAACGACATCTTAGATATTGTTGAAGGCAAATTTAATACTAGTGATAAAAGCGTAGATATTGTCGAAGACAAATTTAATAATATCATCATTTAACGAAATAGGTTCAACTGTACAGCATTAAAATTTACGACAACAAAAAATGTAGGATTTTGCCGCGGTTGAGTTAAAACGTAACAAAACTCATTCGTATTAGATCGGCAAAAGCATTATAATACAAAATTCTATAATGTGGTGTAACACGCCAAATAATTTATGGCCAGCTTTGAAAGCTTTATTAAATAAAACGTAGATTTTTCCGGCGATTTCCACAATCCGTGGGTGGTACGATGTGTTTGAGGTTAAAAATAATTCGGTGGCTAACTATAAATATAATTGTATAAATATTAAATAATTGATATGAGTATTTTCAGAAACCCTAACATTTTTATTTAAACTTTTAATTCAGACATTATTCTTAATTAATAATTAATTATTAACATTTAAAAACTAAGACCAGACATGTCTTTTTACGAATGCATGAATTAAATCAAACTGAATGGGATTGCGTTATTGTAAGAAGGAATTCTTATGGTCACCTTAAGACCAATGGTTTTTTTTCATTATTTTAAGATTGAATAATTAATTTTCCATTTAGTTTTAGAAATCAGTGATTTATAGTTAATAACGTTATTGATTTACAAAGCAATTGATATGTTCTTTAGCTTACTCCCATAAATATCAAATATCCCATAAAACGGTTCAATAAAAATTGTCTCTAATCAAATTAACCTCCATTACAGGATTATCAATTTAGGAAGTGATGTAACTTGAGATTTTTGACGTTAATTGACAATCGACCTTATAAAAATGTCAGGGCAGGGCACAAAATTAGTTTTTTTTTGGCTTGGTGAAAGATGTGTATAGTTGACTGTTAATAAATTGACAACAGCTTTATACAAATAACACTCAAAATATATGTAATTACAAGAAGCTGATAATTATGCATATGATAATTAATATAGTAGCTCAAAAATTAACATTGACAACTTAAAAATGAACAGAAAAAAAACGAAAACGAAACAAACAGAAAAACACAACAACACGACAAAATAAAGAGAGATAGAGATAAGCAAAAAACTTATAAGTTTGTAATAAATGGACTGACATTGTGCTACAGGCCGCTTTTTATTTTAATTTTTCAACGAAAACGATGCTCCAAAGTGCATTCAACATTTCAGTATTTCTTAGAACGTATTTTCGTTTCGATGCCATTGAAAAGTTTAAGCAAAACAACAAAATTTATGCTGCGAATCCGTCACTAAAGACTGCTTTAAATCACGAATTCTAAGACAAGAACCTCTCAGAAACCACTTAATCCGTCCAAAATATCGGAACCCTTCTATCTTTCCAGCTCTGTAAATTACTCATTGAGAAAATGGACGAAAATATCTCGGAATACCGAATTAAAAACCAATAAACAGTACGATTTGTGGACTTAGCTTCCTCGGGATACGAAATCTTGTAATTTAAGTTGAAATGTTGTTTATATTATTCTGCGAGCCGCCACTGGCTTTGCTAAATTAGAAATTTCAATTGTTTCAGAGATGGAAGTAGGTTGTCTGTGTTGCCAAACTACGTAGAATAAAAGAAAATTGGTGCTATGATCATAACTTGGAAAACACACAGAATCATTGAGCCACATTGAAAGTTTTTGGATCATAATAATAATGACAATAAAGGTGCCTTTATGAAACTTAAATGAAAATCTAACACCACTGTTAGCTGTAAGACATTTGATATCAATAAAAGTTAAAAAAAAATATTACTTTATTAAGTACATTAATGTTTTAATGAAGTACATTATACAAATAATATTATTAATGTCAAATATGACCAAAAAGAATCAAGTGTAGATAAAAATAAATATTTCATCAATAATGTTGTAGTAACGTATAAAATGCGTAACAGTCTAAAAGAAGATATTCTTAGTCAGAAAGCAATTACTTTATCTTCAGTTCACTTTAGACAAGTGCCGATTAGACTTGAAGTTAATGGATGTATTGATAAAAAGGGAAATTGGAATGTCAACAAATGTGGCTTTGATTAAGACTTTAATAGATAAAAGTGGAATTCTCAATTACTTTACAAATAGTTTCAAATAACTTTATTTCATACAATAAAATACTGGCACTTGTTATTAAAACTATGAACTACCAAATGAAAATACTATTCAGATACGATTTTGACGTAATAATATAACAGCAAAATCGATAACTTGCATTTTATTGGGGTGACTATTTGGTTGAGGTGAGGTGGACTTAATGGTGTAAGCAATACCAAAGTAGATGATCAAAAGGAGCTTCATACATAGAATTTAGGTAAAAACCATGGGTCTCTAGGCCTAAAGGAGGACCACGCATCCGAAGTCTAACCCGCAGACTTCAACCCGCGGAAATATGTATGATAGAAGTTTTTTATTGCACCATTAACAAAGGAATCATAAGATACAATAAGGCATTCAAACACAAATGAGCGCAAAGACAAACTTGGCGCTGTATGTGGACCTATCACTCCGTCCACGTTGGTGTCAACGTTATGATCTGCGAGACTTATTTGAGCTCCATATTCAGAAGTGGGATTGAAAATGATGTTGATGTTAATGATACTTTTGTATACTTGACTTTACGTAAAACATTTAAATGAAAGCGACCCGAATTACCACCGATAGAATAAAAGCTCCATCGTATATTTTTCGTATGGCCCGGGGCAAGTTTTTAACTTGAACAACTGCTGTCTGATAACGCCATGTCGGACTAACCGGTGTATTTCGGGAGGTGGGACGTGCGGCGATATGTCAGCCCTTTTGATAAACGCCTCAGGGCTCTCGCTTTGCACCGAAAATATTTTCGGTTATACGTTATTTTCGGTTTTTCATATGGCACTATATTAATGGGAAACTGAAATCTACTCTGTTATATAAATACCTATAAATTTTAACGATTTTTCTTTTCGAGTGTGTGTTCGCCTAGAGGCATCTGACATAATTTATAAAATCTGAATATGGATGTTTAAATAAATAATAAATAGGAAATGTATGCAGTATGTGTAACAAACTTTGTCTTCAATGCATGGAACGTAGAAATACTACTTGGCAAATTTTGTCGTTGGCAAACTAACATAAATCCAAATTATTTGTTGGTACGTAGGTTTTCGTATATATGTCAAAATCTAATCAATATCAAACTAGTTCTTTTAAGACTGTTAAAGAAAATATCTAAGTCATGCTATACTAAGAATTGTATAATCTCAAGAGGTAGACACTTTATCAAAACACAAACAATTTTAATTTAAAATTTCAGTACTTTTGACCTCAATCTGGCCTGAATAAAAATAACAAATAAATTCAGATGTGTATGTACATCTTAGAGTAATTAAAATATTTGCAAGGACAGGATCATAATTTGTCATAGAAATGCTTATACGTTAAAACGAGTCGACAGGCGACGCCGCGTAAGCCATTAAGGCTTTAAATATCATTTTGGGAGACATTTTCGCGGTATCAGCTCATTACTGGTCTAATTATGGAAGGTGGGAACACAGAAGACCCTGACGATGAATTTTGGGCTTACAGCGGTGTGTAGCGCGAATGTTTTTACTTCAATAGTAAAAATTAAAACACTAAAATTTTCCAATCAGATTCTTTTTTTCTGATTGTAATGTCAATGAAATCTACAAGTCATTGAATTTATTAGATTCGGCTGCGCTATGGCCGGTTGCTTATCATCTATAGGAATTGGTTGTTGCCTATCAGCTATCAAAGCTCTTAACGATTATTCTATACGACATCCACGGGAAGATACGGAGTAGTCCCATTAGAATAGAACTACTCCACCCTAGAGGGTGAAAACCACATCTTTCAATTAGGTTTTCATATAAGATTTATCAGTTCGAATCAGGGTTTTTATAGTTCTATAGCTCTACAGTTTATATGGGCATTTTTACACGACCAAATTCGTCCTCAAAATTATGACATCAAACCTGTCAATCCTATCTACCCCGCCCAGTATTTGTCCTAACCTATTGTAGACACTGATCAAGACTAATGGCCGACATTCAGCATGGACGAGTTCCAAACGTAATGTGGTTATTTAAAGCCAGCTGTCTTTCACTTAAACCCCGCTTAGTGGAAATTGAATTGGTATTTGCTATTTGCTTAAGTGGGTAAATCTATTGTGATGAATTGATGCATGGGCTGGACGGGTTCCGTCTAAAAAGGCGCGCTCTTTTGTAAAAGAATTGTTTAAAACTGACGCGCGACTTATGAAATACGAAAACACGACGATCACGCTGATGGACGTGAGCCAGTTTATGCAGATGTCTTTGATGGAAATCTATGAAATATCTGTCATGACGTTTGTACTGTCACATACTTAGTAAGGACAAAATTCTTTTTTGCACAGTTCATTATATCCTTTGCACGATGTAAGTATTCTCCAATGCACTCCAGTCCGGCGATGTCATGAGTCCAACCTGGCTAGGGGCTTTCTTCTCTGTATG